>NC_089156.1:1758619-2373437 GCF_009819655.1 Sylvia atricapilla | reverse complement strand
TTCCAGCTCAGCAGGAGCCTGCAGGGAGCTGGTTTGTCCACAAGCCGCTGAGCTCTCCCCCACAGTGCTATCTTGCCATGGCTGGCTGCTGCCGGGGGCTCCCAGAGTGCTGGAGGACAGATCAGGCGTCAGGCTTTGGCTGATGGGGTTGGAGTGGCACTGCCACCTCTGCCAGGCACAGCTCCCAGGGAAGCATTCTGCCCGGAGAGCAAGCTCCAGTGTGGGGCACTCAGTCACCGCCTGGGACACGGCTGACATGTAAAAGTCACCTTTCAAAAGAACCAGGATCACTGCTCGTGGTGCAGCAGCCAGTTCCCCTCTCTGAGGAAGTGGTGCCATATCAGTAATAAACTGGGCTGAAGCCAGGCTGCCTTGTCTGCCTGGATCTGCACAAGCAGGAAAGGACAACATGGAGCAGTACAACCTGCATCTAAGAGATTCTCCCCTCTCAAACGTGAGGAAAGCCTTCCTGCCATTTACATGGGACTCATTTAGCTGACTCCCACCTGGCACAGAGGCCACAGCCCCAGAGCATCTTGGCAACTCTGTGAAGGATCCTCTGCCATCTGCTCGGCATGAGTACTGGAAAGTGAAAAGACAGCATGTCATCAACAGGGCCCAAAATAAACCAGATAGCTCTACACTGATACCTACCTACTTTCATACTTCATTAAAAACATGAAGTGGCCCCAGATTCTCCAGAATCCACCAACTGGCTCCTTAAATCCAGGCTCAGCTCACTGTGAGGCAAACGCAGCCTGATTTGTTATGGCACACAGGGCCATGGGGAAAAGCTGAGTTTTTCCAGAGAGAAAGCCTGATTAAACTCTTGCTCCTATAGCTGTGCCAGCGTGTGACTCCTTGTCCTTGTTAGTGCCTGACACCTCACCCAGAAAATAGGAAATACAAGTGCAGGGGTGGCCAGGACAGAGCTGCTGGGCTCTGGCAGCACAGGCACAGCCTGAACTCGGGCAGCTCTCTGAGCAAGTCTCTGTGGGCGGCTGCAGAATGGTAAAAGCCTGCAGTGTTCTGAGAGCCTCTGAAGAAGTGGTACAGATCTCCTATCATGCTGCAGCACAAGAAACAGTTCCTACCCAGTTCTTACAGCAGCTCACATAACACAGCATTTTCTTCTGATGCAGGGAAATGGCATCTTTTCCCCTCCTTTTCATGGTTTTGATTGATTCTTTTCTGAGAAAAGATTCTTTTCTCTGGTGTCTTCAGGTACACTGCAGGGGTGGTGCAGACCCTCCTGCCCTGGGAACAGTGCAAGGGACCCTATAGAGGGCAGATCTCTGTGGGGCTGAAAACCCCATCCTCAGCCCCAAATTGCATCACCCCCCGAATTTTCCCCGTGCTCTCGAGAGGGCAAAAATGACATTTGGCAAAGCTCGGCAGCTGTTTGGAGAGAGCCTGTTGGTAACATGTCCACGCTAATTCACCGCAGGGTCCCAGCACAGGGGCTCAGTGAGCTGGGGACGGGTCACGGGCTCGGGAAGGGAACTCAGCTCAGCTAGACAAAAAGCTGGCCGTGATAAGCTCGACACAAGACTTTTCTTTTCGCAGGTTTGCGGCTCGCATCCCTCCTGCCCAGCCCGGAGCTCCAGGACAAGGAGGGAAATACTTAGCGGCCACTTAACACCGCAGCCCGAGTTTGGCCTCAAAGGCTGCAGTCCAGAGTCAAATGCAAAATATGTCTGTCTAGAGCCCTTTCAAGTTCTGGCAGAGTGCTGATGCGGGGTGGCCGTTTTCCTGTCGGCCCATTGTGCTGCCCAGACACGGCTGAGCGCTCTGTCCCGCTCCAATCCACAAAAAACCCCGCTGGAAGGAGCTGCGGCAGGCGGGGAGCTCCGCAAAGCGCTCTGTCCTCCCAGCGCAGCATCCTCCATCCCACAGCCCGCACTGGGCTGCATTCCCCGCTCTGCCCAAAGGAGAGCCCGAGAAAACCAGGCAGCGAATAACCCCGGCTAAACAGCCGTCTGTAAACACCTCTGGCTTCCTACACGTGTGCACACACTCATGGCCAAAAGAAGCATCACGCAGATCTCAACAACTGCTGGCAGTTTACTTCAGCACGAATTGAGAGCAGACAAAAGCCCTGAGCAGAATGGATTCTGCTGAGTAGCAGGCACTAATGCAGCAATCTCTGATAAAAAGCTGATGCTTCCAGAAAATAATAATAATAAAAAAGCAGCAGCTCAGACCTAGAAGGTTTTATCTGAACTTCATGGACTTTTTAGATTGCTGATACAACGACATGGTACCACCATGGTTTCCACAAAAGATTACTTTTGTTGCTGATCAGCATTTGTAAAGCCACGAAACCAACAGGTAAAAAGCCAGACTTCAATAATGCAACTTCGGGGGCAAGTTACTTTGGCAAAGATAGATCTGTCATAAGGAAGTTTCCATAAACTGTTCATCACAGTAAGGTTCTCATCCAACCAGGAAATCAATAAACATGTATAATTCCTTATCAGAGGAACTACCCTCAAAGAGCAAATTAAAATTGTTAACCTTTCAAGTGTTTGGAATTTAAAAGTAAAAACTGCTGTGAGCTTTACAGAGCTGTGTAGAGCTCAGTTCCTCCAACACCACTATTGACTCTAAAGAACTTTCTGAGGAAGTTAATTATCATTACCAGAAATCATGACAAGAGAACAATTAAACCATACACAGCAGATTTTGATTCAGAGCACTTACAATAAATTACGTTTCATTTTAATAAGATTTTATTAGTGCCTATTTATTTCCCTTTTATAATATTATTTATAATTTCTTTGAAAAAGAGCAATAAAAAATTATACAACCACAGGATACATCCATCTCCCAGCAGCAAGGGGATTGAGCACACTGACTGTCTTACTGACCTGTAGAGTATGAGCTGAGCTTTGCAGGATCTCCCCAAAATAAAATGAACACCAAGACACATTCATGCAGCACATCCTGCAAGATGCTTTTTGAAAACTGATCTAGAGCATTATGATGGGACATACATCACCTACAGGAAAGCCTGAAGTCAGTAACAAAGAGCTGAAAATGTATATGATTTTAAGCAGAAAGCCCTTGGATAAACTCTGAACTGCATTTTTTCTCAGCCAACTTATTCATCACCTCACAGAAAAATGATATTTGGGTCCATGATAACAATACTCGTGTCAGAATACTTCAAGCCCACTGCTAACAGAAAAAAAAACACCTGTCAGATCTCATGGAGCCCTGGGACGAGGCTGCCATAAATGTACCCGAACTGACACAACCAAAGAGAGCTGCCACTTCTCCTGGCACTCCCTGGTCCCTGCAGCTTGTCCCCGGCAGAGCCGTGGGGCAGTGTCCCGGCACATCAGAGCTCAGGGCTCCCTCCCCCTCCCCAGCCCCTCTGAAGGGTTTATGATCCCTCTTATGGCTCCAGAGGTGCCGAATGGCCTTTCCCCCCTCCAGCCTCAGCTCCTGATGGGCAGCCACAGAGCAGCTTTCAGCGGGTTTGCTCCCGACTTGTGGATTTTATTGCCCAGTTTGTCTCTTCAGCTCACATTTGTAAGCTCCAGAGTAGATTTTTTCCCTGGGTAACACTCTGCAGCTCAAAGAACTCCTCTTGTTTTTATTACATCCTTAGTGATTAAAGGGATATTTAAACCTCACAATGTTCCCTGCTGTGAATATAAAAGCCTAGCATCATTTCGGATAGATGTGCTTAGAAAAATAAATTAAAAATCAGCCCTTCTATATCGAACAAATGCTTCTAAGTGGTTAAAAACATCAGACACCTGGATGATTTAAATATATGGGATGCAATTCCTTGAGAAACCAAGAGATGACACATGGCTTTGTCCTGTCAGAACAGTCATATAGACAAGCTTCCCTGAGAAGGAGGACAACAGAGGTGTGCATTGTACTGAAAATACTGGATTTTATCTACCTAATACTGGATTTTATCTACTTAGGCATAAATGACTCAGATTTCTTCCCCACTCTAGCCCTGCAAACATCAATACACTTAACAGAGCCCAGTTTAAAAACACAAACTTTGCATTTGTGAGGAAAACTTGTTTTTAAATGACTGCCACTCCACAGCCTGACCTGTGCCTGCCAACCAAAGGTAGATATGAACAATGCAATGTAAATTCAACAGAAATATTTCTAAATTCTGCTCAGAAAAGTGCTGGGGAGTGTGCAGGAGGAAATCAAAGTCAGGTTTGGGAGCAAGCATTCCAGTGAGCAGATCAGATGGTTATCAATACCCCCAGTAGTGCAGTTACTGGTTTAAGTTTCTGCTGGGGTCAGGTTTGGTGAGCTGAGCCTGCCTGAGATGGAGGTTTGGACTCACCACCAAGTGCCTTCATTTCCAGATAACTGCTGACAGTGCACAGAGAACCGACCAGTCCTGGAGGGTTTGTGGTGTACAGGACAGGAGTGGGCAAGGTACTACAGCAGCCAGGAGGAGCTGCTTTAGATTATCAGAAACCTGAAGCAAAAATTGGAAATCTAAGTCCATGTGTGGCCCCCCCAGCATGTCTTTCTGAATTTTTGTCTTGTATTTCCTCTCCAAGACGGAACTACTCCTTCTCCTCCTTTTGCACCATACTCTGAAGAAGGCATCCAAAGGAGGAATTGCTGAATTCTGAAATTCTTCGCCTCAATTTCAGATTTTCCCTTAAGAGAAAAATCACTTAAACTTTTCTTTTGAACAGTGATGCTCAGCCATATCCACCAATAAAATTAAGGTAATATTAAGAAGGTTCCATTACAGAGGTAATTTCTAGGGTTTTCTGCACTAGGTGTGATTTCATTTGCTTGTTGAAAATATAACCACAAATATAACCAGAGGATACATTTGTGAAAATAGCAGCCAGTTGAACAGGAAAGTGGCAAGGCCTCTTTCTGTGAGCCTGCTGTAAAACAAAGTGGCAAAACCACATGTAATTCTTATCACCTCATTATCAAAGTTACTGGGGAACTGGAGGGAGACTGGATGAGGTGAACACCAGAAAAGATTAGAAGAGCTGGATAAGGAAAGCTTCCATGATTGATGGCCCTGTTCACAAAGAAGAAATGAACATGTCTGCAGGGTATAAACATACAGATGACAGAGGAATTAATATTCTACAGAGGGATATAATTATCTTCATTAGTTGGGATGAAAATGAGAGAGAAGCAAATTGACTATCCAGGAAAAAACACTGTGGCTGTGCAAAGGCAGCCTGTTCTCAGAGGAACAGACAAAGTCCTTCCTGTACCAGGCTTTTAATGGCTTTTTGCACACACCAGTGGCACCACAGAGAACAATCCTGCATTCTACCGTGTGAGCAGCAAAGGCAGCTCTGATGGATTTGCTCTTCTCTTATTCCTGTGACTCCTCAAACGAGCACTAAATGAATTCAGGGGCACACAGAAGAATGGCACATGAGCAGGCTGCTGCCCAATGGGATGGAACCCGGGCTCACTGACACACTCTGGGTTACAGCACTACACATATCCTGCATTTCTGCACATCATCATTCACAAAAGAGCAGCTCTGGACTCCCAGGGGAGGTGTGACTGCAATAGAAACACCACTGACCTTGGCAGAGCACGCCAGGGCTGAGGTCAGAACAAAGGGACAGGGGACAAGTTATTGAGCCACTGGGTTACATTTCCCACCAAGTGCCTTTGGGTGACGGTGGAGACACACTAAAGCCACCAGCCATTGTCTTAGAGCTGACAAAAGATTGACCCACAGAGGACAGAAGCATTTTCTCTGCAATTCTAAAGCACAGAGGTTGGGAGCTGTTCTCTGGGCTTTCAGAGAGCTTCAAACGGCGCTCAGGGGAGAGAAAAGAACTTGGGGTTACACAGCCATGCCCACTCTGTTCATTTAACTCCTGCACACGGTTCATGGTTCACCAAGCCATTTTCTGTGTTCTGACAAACTCCTGCCACAGGCAGCTCCTCCCTTTTCCTTTTCTATCCCTCGATAGCCAACAGCAGGCCAGAACCAGAACATTCCCTGTGCTGAGAAGTCCTTTCCTGTGAGGAATCCAGCCTAGGACTGTTCTTGCAACAAACTGGGATGGACAATACCTCCCTCTCCTGTTTCAGCCCTAATGTTCACAGAAGTGAACAGATTCAGCTCTGCAAACTGGAATCCTTTTTACCAGACCTGATTTAGCTCTGGCTGAGGCAGTGGGTATTTCTCTTGTGTTCTGGAGAGGAATATATCCATCTGTGTCCAGGAAGGTCAACCCTGAGACTGACTTCCCACTCTTCAGTACCTGGGTTATGGTCTCTGCTTAGTATAAATGCAGCAAATCCATCAACTCATTGTTTAAAGATGGCTTTAACCTTGCAGAGAAGTAAAACTCACATAACAACAGTTATTTAGGAACAGAACTTGTCAGGTTCTGATTTAGCACTGCCTGAAATTTTCCTTGCCTGAAGACAAATGACAATATTCCTGCAGAAACACGGGTTTTGTTCAATTGGTACCAGGATGAGGACAGTCAGAATAAAAGAAATCATCACTGTTACCTGCATGTCCCCCTGAGCAGCTTTGGCTTCTGTAGTGCAGCCCTCTTCACTGACTTGGTGACCCAGGGAGTCCCAAACTGCTTCTGCACCACACCACAGCAGTCAGCTCTGTTTTGCAGCAGGTGAGACAGTGCCAACAAATCTGCAGTGGGATTATCACCATTAAAAGGTTTTCTGACAAGCCTGGCCTTACAATTTGTTTGCCATCCCCCAAGTTAAAACTGAAGCCTGCATCTCATTCAGCAGCACACCGAGGGCATTCAATCCTCAGTCTGTTCCTGTCTGCAGAGATAAAAATTACATTAATGGATGAAGATAGTGTGGGAGACAGTTATTCCTGAGCAAACTCTGCCCAAGCCAAAGGATCCTGGTTTCCTGACAGCAGCTCTGCCCCAGCTTTTCCAGAAGGTTGCCTTCAGAAATGGAATTAGGCCCTTAAGAGAGCTGTCATTTACCAATCAAAGGTTATCTTAAATAAACCTCAATGTACTTATGCTCTCATTCCATGCTTAGCCAAACAGTGTGAGAGATTTTCTTCAACAAATAAACCAGAATTCAGCAAAAATAAAAGCAGCAGAACCAACCCTCCCCACTCCAACATCATTCTCCAGCAGGCAAAACCGCTAAACCTACAGGAGTGTTTTGGCAGTGAGGAAATATTCTCAAAACAACAGTATCACAGCAGTAATGTCTTCTGCTTTGGAAATGTGTTACCTTGATGTTTATATAGCCACAGGAGACCATTCAACAATGGCAATGTGTTAATTCCATTGACATTATCGCTCAAATTCAGTCACAGGGGCTGGCGAATTCTTTTTTTTTTTTACATGGCTCTTTCATCTAAAAGAGAATAAAGCAGGACATAATGGATGGTTAGTAACATATTGTTAAATGGTTACAAGACACAGGAAATTTCAGCTGGGCAATGGGAAAAACTGAAAAATCCAAGTAAGTCTAAATTAGAGCAGAGACTTGATTTTGCTGCACTGCACTAAACAAATTCCTCAGCATTCAGAGCTGAGGATTCTCCAAGAACACTGAACATGTTCTGCTCTTACAGGAGCAAACGCTTTTTAGTCCTCTCCAGAACTCTGCTCATGGGAAGCTCTGAGTAATGTGAAGTTATTCACCATCACAAAAACCCAGGTAACCTTTTGTGTTGCTCTCATTTGACTTAATTATGGGAGTGGTTCCTAGTGGGGACTCATACTCCATCACTCAAGATGAAAAACCTCATAGTTTTACCCTAAATTGGCTAGAAGATAAAATTATAAACAATTTATGACATATAAAAATGCCCTAGCTGCAAATTCAGTGGCCATTTAGGGGAGGAAGGATCATTTTGGACAAGTACTTTCTATTTGATGGAGACAGAAAATGAAGATAAACCAAAAATCTCACCAGCTGGTGTGAAAGCTCTGAGGCAAAACTGAGTTCTTTTGACTGATGATTTAACCAATAAATCAAAGGTGTTATCATGAAATAGATGCAGAGAGTGAATATTGACAAAGCCCAGATACAGAACCCAGCAAGAATGAACCAGCTTCAAGTCCATCTTATTCCAAACCCATCAGCAGTTCTGCTGCTGCTGTTCTGGAAGCCACCAGGGTTTCCTTGCTGGAGCAATATCAGGCACTGGGGGATGATGGGGGAGAAAAGCTGCTAAAGAAAATTACATTCCTAATAAACACTGCCTCAGGGATCACATGAAGACAGGTGTCACTAAACAGAACTCCCACTAGTTGTTCTGCAGAGTTCCTCTCTATGCCATAGCCACTGTAATTTCAGGGAGGAGTAATTAGGGCTGAATTTTTTACCAGCAGAGAAATTTCCACCTTTCCTCGGCCTTTTGTATTTTTCAGTGGTTAACTGTGAACTTTGGAGTTTGCATGTACAAAAGAATGGAGTCTATTTATTTTAAAGCAGCTATTTTCCGTGGAAATTTTATTAGTGGAAATACTTTGCCATGAAGGAACTGTAAACACCACAGGCCGAGGGTGACACACAACCTGAGGCTGCCCTTTGCTCTCTTCACTGAAATCAAGAGGAGCTATTTATGTTTGGGCTCCTTGTTGAATCAGGCACATCTTTAAGAAGAAACATCATTCTCCTCCTCTCTCCCTCTTCCCCAGCAGACACTCTGCACTTAGAAATAACATTTCCATATTTTCATATTCTTCCCAGATACTTTTCCACATGTGTTGACAGCACCAGATAACTGACACTGTGGTCTCTGTGCCTGAGTTCTATCTGAAACATGACCACACACCCAGCCTGGACATTACCACAGTCTGGGTATGCCCGAGTTTCACTGACACTGCAACAAGTTCACCTTATTACAAAATAAAATGCAGCAGCAGTGCATTTAAGCACTGACTCTTTACACTGTCTTACACTTACATCCAATTCTCAATTATCTAATTGGGAACTCCCCAGTTTGGAGGGGGGCACCTGCAGAGCTGAATTATGCCCAGTTGTTTTGGCCCTTGTGTGGCTCTCAGCAGCTGCCAGCCCACGTTCAGGGGCTCAGCCAGCCCAGGCACATCTCTGTGGCAAGGGGGAGGCAGTGCAAGGATTAAATGGAGGCATTAAAACAACTCCCAGGCTTTCTAGCAATCCTGCATTGCTTTCTCGTCTTTCTTACACTGAGAAAAACAGCTACATGAACATCTTTCCAAGGGGAAGTACAGGCCTGCTGGAATGTGCCACTGGAGGAGAAATCCCTGTGCAGTTCACTGGAATATCCATTTTTGAGACAGTAAAAAGCATCAGGGTGAATGCAGGCACGTAGCAGCAAATGTACTCGGCTTGTCTGGCTCCTGCAGGAGGACCCACATCTGCCCCATCACCATTAAAGGTGAGCACTGCCTGACACCTGCAGCTCTGCTGACTGCATCCAAAGGCTTCCTCAGCCTGCAGAGCCATGGGATCACAGAGCAGGTTATCACCACCAGTGCTCCACAGTTCTCTTTGCACAAATGCTTTACAATGTGCAATCCCAAGCTGTTATTACATTCCAAGCAAGCCAAAGTGAAAAATCACCTTGTACCACTGCTGCTTGCTGTGAGGAAACACGTCAGGCTCTTTGTTTTGCTCCCAGGAAAGCCCATTTACTTATTAAGTGTAGGAAGCATTTCCAGCAGGGTGTCTATTGGGAGAGCCACGACAGAAGTTATTTGTTTGAACCTGTGCTGCTTTCTTGAGGGCACAGCACTGCAAATCGATGTGGCACGCTCAGAACTTCCACTATGAATTTCTAAAGTTTAATTTCTTTCCCCCCAACCCACTCTAACCTAATGGAGATCTAACTTACAGCCAAGACATTCCTAAGGGACAAATTTCTATATTCAAACTGCTTTCTGACATCCACACAGCATGGTGAGTTTCTTGGTGAGTATGTTGGCTCAATTAACAAGTTAAGCAATTCTTTAGGCATCTAGTGCCATCTCTTAAGGGGAAAATTATCACTGCAATCTTACTGAAAGAGTTGCATTTTATATATATCCATGCATTTAGAGGAGAAAATGCGACTCCTCATACACATTAGGGTATAATTTAAGGAAATGGAATCTCTGGTGCGACTTAAATTACAAGGAATCAAAGAACACTTCTGAATATGAAGCCTTTCTGCTCATTCAACATCCTTTACTAATTATTACTGAACAGTATGTGTTCAGTGCTATATTAGATCATAGTTCATGCAATGCATATTGCAAATAAAACTCAGTTGCATATTATTCCTTGGGAACAGCCCTCTGTCTCTGTCAGACACCTCAGAGAAACAAAATGAATGTGAATACAGAGGTTCTTAGGCTAACTGTGGATCTGTGTAATAATCCAGCATTCTCACAGGATGCCCTGTTCTAAAATACCTTTGCCCTGTTACATGGCCTTTCACTTGTAGTTATTATATCACTCAACTAAAATGAAGTGAATACCATTCCAATGTGCTTCTCATATGCTTATACCATATATGAACTTTGTCTATATTCTATTTATACTGGAATTCACTGTTTGCAAGGTCTCTGACAGAGATGGGAGAGAAAAAAATAGGCTGAGGAATAAAACTCCAGAGGGGGATATCTATTCTAATCTGAAAGCAAAAACTACTTCTTACCATATATGTGGACTTTGCTTTAAGTAGGCAGTTTCCTTCAGTAAGACAATGCACTTAGAGAGACACTGCAGAGTGCTCCTCCCCCTGGGATTATATAATGGAATGTTTTTCTACCAGCTACAGACACAACCATTTAATTGCGCAGATAAATCTTACACACAGGCAGAAGTGTGATTTTACTTCTCCCTTTGGGAGAAGTGATTTGGTTTTTCTGGTTCTGCAGTCAGTGGCCTCAGCTCCACACCCCTGATCCCCTCTCCTGAGCTGCCAGATGGTTGCAGGACCTGATCTCACCTCAGGGCTGCTCCACATAACACAGACTTACAAGATTTTACCCAAGCTTGAACACTACATCTTTCTTCCATCATTCTCACACACATTTTTCACCCCTGATTAGAATTTGACTTGAACAAACTCCCTCAAAGCACTTCACAGATCCACAAGTTGCATGTTTGTCCCTGACCCTTGGGCTCAGTTACAAGCTGGGGCTGGGGCTGGCACAAGCCCCACACCACTGTCATGAACCAGGCTTGAATTAATCTGGATTCACAGTGACCAAGCCAAACACGTTCTCTGAGCCCTTTCACACAAGACTGACTGTGAGGAGATGCCCATAACACCCCAGTGTAATATGCTGGACATTATGAAAATAGAAACACCCAGGGGGCTTCTTATGGGGGAATTAAGGAGAAAAAAAAAAGGGAAAAGAAGTCATGGGGCAAACAGATTTTGTGTGAAAAGCAAGTATATAGAGAACCTGTTTTCCTGCCAAGTGTCAATATTAATGGTGACAAAGCAAGCTCTTGTTTTTTGTTGCCATGGCCAGAGACCCAATCCTGTGACCAGCCTATGAGGATTCTCATTCCCTCGGCCTTCAGTCAGACCATACATTATGCAAAGGACATATGGAACAGTAGCAGAAAGCCTTTAGAACTCAATGGGGTCAAAACCGGCAGGGCACTGTAGCCTCAGAAGTTTCAAGACAGATCCCGAACATTCATTTAGGGTGGGGATTGATCCCCCTCCCCTTTTTCCCTCCCTTCCCTCCTCTGTCCTCGGGCCCCCTCTAGTGCTGCTGGAGCCCTGGGCACGGGGCTGGAGGGGCACCACAGCCAGCACACCCCTGCACAAGGCTCTGCCGGGGCCACTGAGCTCAAAGGGCTGCACCAGAGGCTCTGGAGTCGGCTAAACAAGCACTTGCTGATGGGTGTCATCGTCACAGGTGCACTGAACAAACTGCAGCAGGAACAAAGGTGTCTATCCAGGGAAATGCACCTTTTAATCTCTGCTGAGATTGGCCTGGGATTCTGTAGGTATGAATGTGAAAAAGTCATTTGAGTGAAGGTAAGTCATGCTCCAGAAGCCAACAAACCCAGATGCTGGTCTGTTCCCCTCTGCAGTCCCCCCATGCCCTGCAAGGACAGCTGAGAGCCCCACAAGGGATAACTTGGGCTGGTACAGTACCCTGAGGTTACCCCAAAAGCCATAAATAACATCACAACTTGGCATTAGTGGGTCCCTAGTCATTAACTGGGAGGGAAAGATGGCAATTACCACTCAGCCTACAGTGAACCTCTTAGCATCACCTGCAAATACAAGCCCACCTTTTCAAAACTAAGAGCCCACAAAATTTGTCTGCTGTGTTTTTTTTTAATGTGCATCTCAAGTCGTTTACCTGCCACCCAGTCCCCTAAGATATGAAAGCAGCTGCAGGAGGAGAGATGAGCTGTGCTCAGTGTGTAACTGTACACACAGGCTACACCACAGATGCCTCACCCTCACTGAAATTTCCAATTCAATACTGTGCTTTTCACAGTGCTCTGAGCCCACCCTCAATGGTAAGACTTGGTCTGTTCTCACCTGGCCCCTCTGTTTCCTTCAGTCCATTTTGTCTCCTATCAGCTTCAGCTGATGCTGTGCCTTCCTCATCTTTTCCTGGTCCCTTTCTCCCTGACCATATGGTGTTCATTTTGGCTGCAAAAGACATTAATTTCATTATTCATGAGAAATCTCACTCCAATTAAAATTAAAAAAAAAACAAAAAAAAGCAAAACCAGCCAAGAGACAACAACTGACAAACCCTAGCACATAATAAAATTAAGGAGGTACTTGGTATCTTCCTTGATCTGCTATTTTGGTTGTGGAAGGAAACATTATTAGCTTTTGAAAAAAAAATGCTGCAGCATTTGTCAGACAGTGGGCAGAAGCCACTAATGACAGCTGTGCTCAACAAAATTAATTCTTACTAAAACACTAGTCCTTGCCTGAGAGAGAGAAATTCTCAATGGTTTTAACTACACATGGATTATATAATCCCTGTGCCAGGAAATGACACTGCAAACAGCCAAACTCCAGTACTATGTATCTTAACAATACTTTCACCTTAACAGTGAAAGACATCTGTGAGCACAGACAGTGAGCACAGAAAGGATGTCAACTCTCCACAAACTATTCTCCAGAGCCAATTCAAAATAATTCCTTTTTCCATCTCCTATGGAACAAAAATGGTTTTGCTATTTGTCTGGAAGTCTTAACAGTCTGGCTTTTGAGTAGCCAAAAAGGATTTGGGTTTTAATCAATTACTCTCAAGGAAAAAAAGAGAGAGGGAGAGAAAGCCTCACCCCACTTGGTCACAGACCTCACCTTGAAGTTTGCTTTAGGCACCAGACATTCCTGTCCCTATGGCTTCACAGGGAAAACCCAAACCAAAACCATCCCAGAGCAACACACTTCAGTAGCTGCCATTTATTTGTCTGGCACATCAGAAAGATGCCTGGGAACACAGATTCCAGCAGCAGTGGTCACCCAGTAAATCCTGAAGGCAGATGGAGTGTTTATAGCTTGGTAACATGGATCTTGCCTAGGCTTGAATTTCAAGCTCTTACCACCAGGATTAGACCAAAAGAAAAGAATCTACTTCAAGCCATCACTAACTGCAGTTTCACAACACTTGTTCTTGGTAATTCCACAAGATGACACGGCCAAGCTCCATCAGAGGCACTGCTAAGTGAATACCTCTGTTTGTAAGGATTTGAAGTTCTTGCCCTGAGTACCTTCAGGGATGGTTCTTCAGACAAACATCATTATCTCAGTGCTTCCAGAGACCTCGGCTCCTTGAACTGAAGAACTACACCAGCTTTACTTACAGAGAGGAGATTTCACACATGGAGAAGAGGAAAGGCTCCTTCAGTGCAGCAGTTACACCCTTGTGGAAGACAGGCCACAGCTGAGAAACATGGTATTTATTCAACAGCAGAAGGGCAGGATTGGAGGGGGTCTGTAATAGTTCAGTCTCAGTAATTTCTTGAGCTTGAGAAAAAGTCCTTGAGCTACTCAAAAGTATAATGGGAATAATAAAATCATAGATTAAAAATTAAAAAAAAAAAGGGAAAACCAGGTAAGAGAATCCAGTACAGCATAAAACAAGTTGCACATTTGAGTAGTTTGAAGGTTAAAATGAGTTTAGAGGAGATCAGCAAATGCAGCTCTTGTTGCTGGCAGGAACAGTTACACTTAGTGTTCTAGCTTTCCTAAACCAGAAAAATTTTAGATCCTCCTTAAAAAACAGGACTAGAATTCAAAAGAAAGCTCAAGACCAGCATTTTAGCAAGTCTGGAGAAAAAAACCCCAAAAAACCAAAACAAAAACCAGAGAGCCTAATGCCAAGGAATCTTTAAGAATAATAAAGGAAAACCAACAATTTTCAGTGGTCACATTCAATTAGAAAATCAAATGCTTTATACACCAAACCCAAGCTGAAGTGTGGACTTAAAATTTTAAACATGATCCTTAAGTTAGCAGTACATTTAAGAACACACATTAGCCAAACAGTCTGTGCAGTCTATTCCATTTGGGTGAAAAAGCCCTGTTCAGAAATACACTCTCCCCTTTCAATTTCTCATAAACAGCAGACTCATTTCATTCTCTGCTTCCTTCTAAAAAACCCTAAACATCATGGTTATCTGAAACTTCCTCAGCCTTTCACCTGCCCAGGACTACACAGTACACTGCATTTATAATAACTTACAGCAAATCAGAGTAAACACTGAAAACATTTTACTACTGAAAACATTTATTTTTGCAATCATCTGCCTCATCTTTTCTGTATCAATTGCACTCACCTCACCTATCACTTGGAGTAAGTGAACAAGTTACACAAACAGTTGCTAACACATCCAAAAATGGATGTGCTCACTTCCTTGTAAGCCACATTTTCTGCAATACAAAACTCCCAGAATTTGGGAACAACCTTGCAATACAAAGTTTGCCACAGTTTCTTTTTATCCACAGTCCATTTATCATTCTTATCAATGAGATCAATCACGGTAATAATGGATCAAGTGCAAATTTGTACAAACATTCTGTGTGATCCTGTCCCCCATGTGGTGTCTTCCCCCTTATGCTGCTCATCAGTTTTCAAAGACACCAAGATGGGTGAAAAAGAATTCACAGCTCAGTGGGGAACTGAACCTGCTTCAGGGAACTTTGGCAGCACTGGGTTTTGGGTTACACACACCAAACCCTCCCCAAGAGCTCTGGCAGTCCTCAGAAAATAAAGGGGTTCCCATCAACTCCACCCAACCCCTTTGTTGTTACCCAAAAAATCAAAAGAAAGAGGAGCAGTTCTCTTTCCAGAACCACAGCACCTTGTGCCCTTCTCAAACAAACAGAGACAACAGTGCAGTTCAACTTTATTAGAAAAGAAACCCAAAAATTTATACAAAGCTCTGCATTTTACAGAAAACCAACCCCCCCCCAACACAAAGAGATCTGACATTGCAGGCTGTATGCATTTTCTGTTTTCATATACAGACATATATATATGTACATACACATATATATATGTGTGTGGGCGCAGCGGGTGTATATATAGTGTGTGACGTATTTTTTTTTTGCATGGTTTGCATTCATTATTTTACAAAGTTAACATTCAGTAGAAAAAAAAAAAAGGATTTTTGTTACCATTATTTTCTCATATAAATAACTGTGAGCAGTCCCTCTGCAGATAGATAAAAAACACCTTTTCGTGTCATTCTGTAAAAAACAGACATTACTGAAATGGTACTGAAATCTTTCAAGTTTTTTTTTTTTTTTTTCAATACCACCATAAAAATATCATCTAGCCCCCAATTCAAAATGCTTGTCCAAGGCATTAGAAGAGAAAGGACTGTAAGACAATTCTGGAAAGATCAGTTCTTTAAGCCAACATTCAGGTAGATAAATTTTGCTGGACCTCATACATCGGTGTGAAATGAGCACAAACAGGAGACCACCCTCTCTGTCTGCCTGGAAAAGCTGGTTCTTTTGTCTGTTTGAAAGAGTCAAATTCCAACAAAGCACCCAGCAGTGTGCAGGAGCTGACAGACTCTCAGCTCACCCTCCTTGCCCTATGACAAAGCCACAGAATTTCTCGATGCAATTAAAATCTCTACCAGCTCAGCAAATTTTTCCTACTTCATTCACCTTAAAAGGAGCTGTAGGATTAATCATGGCATGGTTAGACAGACATCAGGTTGCTGAATTACTGGGACAAAAACTTAGCTAGAGGGGGAAAATACAAGACAACTAAAAGGAAGAAAACACTACAGAAAAGAGCTACCGGAGCAACTCCCAAGGCTCTGGTTTGGAGAAGCAGGAACAGTAGAGAGATATGAATTGCAGCTCAAAACATCCTTGTGTTTACTGAAGTTCCTGGTGATCCAGAGTAACCAACTGCCTGGTAAACAATCAATCATTCCTTCTGTCAAGCACCATGATGGGGAGAATGGCCAAGAGTCTGAAGGCAATACAAGTGGTTGTGGTGATAACAAAGGTAATGAAAGTGAAGAACACAATGATGCCAATTAGATGGAGAGTAATGCCAATGAAGATGTTTCAACTTCCAGAGATGCTGGCAACAAGAAGGATGGTTTATGTGGTTGGTGTTGATGATGGCCAGAATTCATTCATATGTCCATGTAGTCATCATCTTCATCAGTATCACTTTCCAGTGAGGACTCCTGGCTTGAGGTCTCTAAGATTTCCAAAGCTGGCTGACAAAGGCTCTCCTTCTTTACATTCGCTGCAGACTGAGCAGACAAAATAGCAGACTGATCCCAAAAAGAGAGAGAGAGAATATATTGCTAAATAGTCAGGATAAACCCATGATCACAGGGACAAAAGCCCACTGGTTGCTATTCCTTCACATTCAATAACTGTCTTGTGTGGATAAAAGGTATCATCCTAATGTAAAACAACATAACATTTACCAGTAGGCTTCCCCACAGTTAATGTTCTGGTAGCTTCCACTGATCTAAGAACTGCAATGGCAGCACTAGGTCACTCAGCCATTTTTGTCATTTTTTCCAAATCCCTCAGAAAAGGGATAGGGACTAGAAGAGCTCTCATTTCACCCACAGGCAGTATTTCACCAGTCCTTTAAGAACTGGCTCCTGCTGGTAACAGCTAGCACCTTCTTCCACTACTTATCTACCTCTGGTTATGAACTGGGGACATGAACTGTTGCTTCTTTCACACAAGTATTTTATTGAGGGGAGAATTAAGATAAAAACAATAATCTAAAAAATTACTGTTTCCCTTTTATTACCTTTAATTTTTGCTTGGTCTCTTCTGAAATGCTGCCCTTTGGAGAAAGGAGGGTGGGAGTGGGTGGAGTGACAGTGATCTCAGGTGGAAATTTGGTGACAGATGAAGGTATGAAAAGCTTTGGCATGTTGGGCAGAATGCGAGTTTTTACTCGGGTGCCATCTGTCTTGTTCTGCTGACTTCCCAAAGTCTGTGAACTGGAGCTGAGTTCAGGCTTGGAACTGGAGGCTAAACAGAAAACAGCAAGGAAAAAATATGTTAGGAAGTTACCTAGGATTTCAGATGTCAGAGAAGAGGAAAGAGTTCATTGTCAGATGTAAGGCTGGCTCAAAAGGCCTTTCTTCAAGCCTTGCAATAACCAAAGCTTAGAACAAGAAAAAAAGATTGTAAAATGACAACTGGAAACCAGTAGTAACAAAAAAATGTCTTACTGGATGGCAGAAACCAGTAGTAATTAAAAAATATCTTAGTGGATGGCAGAAACTCAACCTGACCAAGCACAACAACTACCAAGCACAGGGTAGTGTAGCACTGGCCATCTCCATCCACCACAAACACCATCTTCCCACTTGTGTCAGATGCAATCATCTTTGCATCCTCTGTCTCTCCATTCTGGAATGCAACAAACAAAGCTCTTGTAGCTTTGCTTATGAGTCTTCATTTCCTCCACCACAGCCTTGTCTCTTTAACTGCTGAGAGAGTAGCTCCTCAACAATTAGAGAAAATACATGGTAACACTCGTCAAAATTTCCCCATTACTCTGTTCAAATCCTGCCACAAACCCCCCCTTGGTGTGCTCATGCCACTGGCTCCCACACTAGCTGGCATCACTTCCACATCCTTCCCAAGGGTCTCAGCCTGGGCTCTCTACAATGAAAACTTTCTTAGAGAGTTTATTGAGAACATCTCCCAAGAAGGATCCAGCCCCTCCCTAGGCACTATCACATTACAAAATTATGTATACACCACAATAAACAGGAGATGACAATGCTCTGATGTTAAAAGCTGAGTATTTGTTAAAAGAGACTTCTTAGTAATAATACCATTTCACATAGAGTCCAAATTACTTTTTAGAAACTGTATAGATGGAAACACCAGAGCCTGCCTTAGTCTGGTAATAATGACAGGTGTTCATGTACATTTTTTTCAGATTCAGTATCGTCACATCCATCTCTGGCAGATATTGGGAACCAACATGGCCACTTACACACAGCAAAAAAAAGCCAGTTTCCTAATGCTATCCTGAGAAACACGCAGCAGCACAACAAACTGCTAAGGGATGTAAAATTGAATTGCAGTTCTCAACAGCACACAGGAATGTAAGAGCTGCCACAACAGATGAGGCATGGCTTTCCATCAAGGTCAGTGACCCATCTCCATGGGCAGCCAATCCTTCCAGACAGTGACCAGACACAGGATAATCTGCCTCACAAATAAGGAAAAACAAGATACCCCAAACATGAGTATCTAGATTATGCTTGCCTGAAATACCAGGTTTTACATTTTTTTCAATTAAAACACCAACTTTTTCTCTTGGGAAGAGGGCAGAGGAGGGATAGAACACATTATCTGGTGTAATGCTGGTTTTTATGTTTACTCAGACTGAGTCAGTTTTGTGAAAAACCATTTCCTTCTGCTAAATATCCCACCAGTGTAATCCAAAGTGTTATCATACTGCCCCATATAAGACTTCAATTAAAAGAAAAATTCTGCTTTAAAGGATGCACAAACTATATTGCACGAAAGCTGGTACTGCAGGTTTTGTATTTGGCTTTGCTGCCACGAGTATTTAGCATGCCAGACATGCACCAAACAGAATCACCACTAAGGGATGGCAGGGCTCCTGCCCAGGAAATTCAGGCACTGCCAGGAACGCGTCTAAACTCTGCAATACTTGACTGGAAGGCAGGCAGAGAAATGAGGAACGTCAATCCCTCCTGCCCAACCAACGAGTGCCTACAGACTGCTGCACAGCTCACCACCCCACTGCAGAATCCTCTGAAGCACAGGAAGCTCCTACCTGGGGTACAAACATGTCCCGAGTTTGTGCTGGGCACGGGCTCCACTTGCCAGCAAACAGGCTCTGGCGATGGCGCGACAGTAGCCATTTTCATCTGCTGACAAAGCCGTGACTCCTGCTGCTGAAATCCAAGCCCCTCCAAAGGCACTTCAAGCTCTTCTTCCTCTTTAGTAATGAAATATAATTCACAGATTAAGAGACATCCTGATCTCTCTCCTAAGCCTCAATCCTTTTGCTGTCTAAGCAACAGGTAGAAAAAGCCTTTTAACCCTTGCTCTATTTCTAAACCGTAACGTGACTGAGTGAAATTAAAGATTGGCAAGTTAAGATGGCCAAAGCAACTTTTTCATACTTAATGCCATCAATTCAAACTCTTAAAAAAAGGTAAATGTCATTTAAAAAGTGAAGGGAAAAAATCTTGAGTCTGACATTTTGTCATCTCTGCACATCTGCAGAAACCACAGAGAGCTGAGCATCTCCTTTGGAGCTGTGAGGGCTGGAAGGAAGAGCTGCCACGTGCAGAGCAAAATCCATCACCCTCACTGAAGGGCCAACTGTGATGGATGGGTCCCTCTCTGATCTCCAGCCTGCTACACTGAGCTCACTGCTAAGGAACACTCATTGCTGTCAACATCCAATAACAGGCCAAATCCAGTCTTCCTGAAACCCTTATCAAGTGATACTGAGTGCCCACTCTTCACTGATATGTCCACTGTACCTCTCTAAATATATCAGCCTAAAACTCCCACCTTCTGCTATTCTAGAACCTGGGATGTTTATAACTCAGAATCCGTGTGTGTGTACACAAGGATTATCATTATTATTGTATGCAATATTGTATAAGACTATTGTATAGTCTTGTTATTATGTACCAGCTGTACCTGCTTTTAAATTAATGGAGAGTTCAACCAGCTTTCTAACACACTGAGGTGCATGTTGGACATACCAGGAGTCATTTTCACTGAACTACCAAGAGCTGTCAGGGCCCTTTCCAGGCAGGGCAGCAACCCTCCCAAGGCTATGGACACACAAACAAGCTCTTATTCTCTCTTAAAAATGAAGACATTCTTCAAAAACAACTAGTCTAATTTGAATCACCTCCTATTTCCACAGGCTAAGGAGTGCACATGCAGTGGATATTCACACTCTCACTTGCTCTAAAATTCTTTGTGTGTCAATGCTCTAAATTAATTTGGGATTTTGACCATGCAACGTCTTAAAAAGGAATACATATTTTAACTTTTCCTCATAGGAAAGCTGCTCCCACCCCCTCAAGTGTTGAAAACACTTCTCCATCTCCACCAATATAGAGAAGATCTCGGAATTTACCATGGTAATATTCTCCTGTACAAGAGTTCCCCTTGCAGAAACTGCTTCAGAAAACATCACAGCTTAACAGCCTGATCTACGCAGTCAGAAAGATGCAACTTTTTGACAGAGTTATCATTTCTATGCTTTTTGAATAACTTGAAAAGCTCAGGAAAGCAGGCTGTTCTTTCATGCACTAATTTTCATAGGTAAAGAAAAAACCCCATCATCTAGACTTGTAGCTGAAAGCTCATCTAAGCCTTAGGAAAAATGAGATTGCTTGTAGGAAAGTGTCCAAGAGCTCCCAAAAAGGAAAGGTCACGCACTACCGCACAGTTCACAGGCAGCTCCTGTTCTGAGATGTTCCACTCACTACCAAGCACAAAATGGAACAGCCTAATGCAGATGAATGCTCTTCTCATTCTCAGCACTCTCTTGCACATTTCTGGATAGTTCAAAATACAGCACTGGAAGTAGGAGAATAATTCTTGCATCTGTACATGTATTAATAGACCAAATCAGCTGAGAAACAACGCAGAAGGAAGTGCTGAACTGTAGGAATCTTGAGCAGGAAAATCCCAAAGCATTGTTTCCCTTCTGAAGCAGCAGAGGACAGCTGAAGGATCCCTGGGTCTTGCCTGCCCTTTGCAGAGGGGATTTAACCCCACAGGAGCAGAGCCTGCAGGAGCAGGGCAGCACACACACATCCCAGCCACTGCTGCAGCCCAAACCCAGAGCACTCCCACACTGACATGGCCACAAGGCACTGGATCCAAGACAGGAACAAGCATCACAACAACATCTGAGGAAAAGCAAGATGAAAATGATGATGGTTTCAGATCACTCCACAAGACAGAGAAGTCAACACACTCTTAACTTACTCCAGCACTCCAGAATCACTGTCTTAAGCACCCAGGGTAAGTACTAACAGAACCTTTCTTATCCAGTTATTAACTCAGCATACAAACCAGTAATTAACTTAGCAGCTACAAAACTATATACAAATAAACTGCAAATCCTACAGCCTCAACTATACTGCTAACTGAGAGTTTTGTATCTACTCGACTACTTAACTACATTAGGGACTTATTAGTTCACAATACAGAATAAGAGCTCTGATTTGCATTATTATTTAATGACAAAACTCTACTTCTTATGCTGATTACAATATTTGTTTAATTATAAGATATATCATTGCTTAAACTGATTTGCTGTACTTTATTTAAACTAAATTATGGCCCACTGACAAAAGCTCTTTTGAGCAGCCTAATTCTAGGAAGATGCTACAAGACTGGTATCAGTCAGTGTTCCCTCAAGAGCAGTCAGCATCCTCATATACATCTCCATCTTCCAGAATATATTTTTCAAGTTTTGAAGATGCAGTTTTACAGTACGGTAAAATTAGATTTAAATTTGAATAAAATAACTGACAGCAATTTTTAACGTGAATGGAAACGAAAGGGCAGGAGTCTGGCACACTGTGTATTTCTATCACTGCACTTCTGGAAACAATATTTGTTAATATTCTATTAGAATGTGTCTTTCAGTACAATAGAAATCAAGAAGCACTGTCTGTTAATCAATCCCTTGCTGTCAGAGACGTTCAACACAGTCACAGAATTCTATTCCCTGACTGGGTCATACACTTCATTCTTTCAGGACTCTGCAATTATAATTTTTTTTTATTTAAATAGAAACAGTGCCACTCAAGTGACCAAGTTAAAAATAAAGTTAATAAACGAAATTTTTTTTAGACTTCTTGAAAATAACAAGAATTGGTTGTTTCAGAATATACACCATAATTTATACTTTAATATATTGCAGAGATATTAGTTCTTTTCTCATTACAGACAAAAAGGTCAAAACAAGGAAGGACAATCAAGGAGAAATATACAGTTGGATCTCCTCACAATTTGTCTAAAACGGATTTCTGAAGAGAATATTTTAATATTTGTTTTGAGGAAGATGCTGCTAAAGCCCTGAACATAATGTCCTAGTTCTTCTAATAAAAACTTTCCCCAGGGAGGTAAAGACTCCACTAACTCCTGAGCCACAATATTCTGCACAAGTGCACCAGAACGTAAGTGCAGCACATTCTGAAGGTGCTCAGAAGCTCAGATTTAATATCAGTTAATAAATCTTTTGGTACTATCCAGTACTTGTACTGCCTTGGCAGGTTTTCAAAGATTAGCTCTACAAACCCAGTTTAAAATAAACCCAGTTTCTGAAGATATAATATGCAAGAGACACTTGTCCCCAGGCTGAGGAAGGGGCAGGTACTGTACTCTGGAGACCCATTTAGCACTCCCACAACACAACACACAGAAATTAAGCACACAGAGAAAAGCACAGATTTGCAATGCACGTCACTATTGATACTGAAAAGTTCCTCTCCAAACGAGCTGCATTACAAGGATTTTTTTTTTTTTTAGCCTTCCCTTTCCCAACAACTGCCTAAATACATATAAAATAGTACACGACATAGAAAGAGGGACATCATACCTTTCAACATCTCCCTGCTTTAGTGAGGAAGAAACAAGCTGACAACAATTCAATGCAACAACCTACTCCAGCTTTCCTCTCCAACCTCTTCCCACTTGTTGCCAGGGTAACCAGTGTTTGCAGATGCCTATAGCGGGCGCCTGGGTTCATGACTTCATCACAGTTAATATCCTCTCCCCAGCTCTTCATACACAGAATGCACTACATGCATTTATCCACACACCATAAACACACAGATTACACAACCCTGCGAGCGGTTTTATACTGACACCGCTCGCTTTGCTATTCTGATGCACATTTAAAAAAAAAAAATCAAAAATAACTCTGGCAAAAATAATCTCTCGGCAATTTGGAGATGTGGAGAAAGTTTAAAAGCAGTACTACTGTAACCAGTAAGCAGCTGCTCTGGTCCCTCTGCACTGAACACTTAATAATTTGATTTCATCATGCTGTCAGGTATGAGGCATTAACATTAGTGTTATAAAACATTTTGTATGGAGTTTCAAAAAATTCTTTAGTCATGCACTAAACCTCTTACATTACAACAGAAAGACAAGCCCAGAAAATGTGACTAGCACCTGGAAAAAACCATTTTCCAGTTTCTAACAGAAGCAGCTTGAAGTATTAGAGCACAGATATGTTAAAGAATATAGGCAACACAGAGTGCATGCACAAAGCACCATTTCATTGTAGGAAAGAGGAAGGAGCTGAGCTTTGAACTCCAGGACTAAATATTAACATCATTTCAAAAGAAAATACAAGGAGAAGAGAACAGACAACAACCTCAAGTGCTTAAATAAAGCACTTGCACCACTTGCCTTCATCCCTCTGCAAAATACCTTCCCCCCAGCAGTTCTGTGTGTCAAGACAAAAAAACCCTGAAAATGCATCAGCAGGATTTAGCTGATTTGTATTACCTTGCTATCCAACCACTTCAAAAGAGTAAGGATTGAATTCTGTGTGCCTCCAGACTCCAGGAAACACTTCTCTTCCTACTCCCAGTAACAACTGGTTTACTCTGCACTAGTGGCCACCCACAGCACACGCAGTTGTTCACAATTTACTGTACAAGGCACAGACTCTTTTTTTCCACCCAGTGGAAACGGGTCTGATCCTTTGCTCCCTGACATAGTGGAGCAAGTATCTTACCACATTTCCAAGGAATAATACTAATGTGAAAACAATTCATTTTCTCTATTCCATCTGCCTTGCTCTCCAGTGTGCTGGGAATAAATACAGCTTTTTTCCTCACACAGCAGTTGCAAAGGCCATGGAAAGCCTGAATTTGAAGGAGCTCAGAGTTTCCTTGTGCCACTAAATCAGCAGAAAGACTGCACTGGCACACAGGTTAGCTCAGCTGAAGAGAGTTAAAGATGCTGAAACACAGAAAGAACAGAGCCTTCACCACTAGGTACCACAGCACAGCAGACAGAGAGGGTACCTAGCTCATCACAGGATGTGGCAGATACACTTGGTAGCCCTGCTTTCTCTAAATTCATTCCAAATATCCTGCCATGAAATTTATTTCTAAAAAAGCACTGCCAAGTGCTTTTAGTGCATATAGCTGTAGAAATAAGTATGTGACTTGAAATGCCAAATGCAGGAAACTACATTCAAAGCCGACACACCAAGTCGTATGTTAAAAATTAAGCTTGGTTGTAATTTTGGAGGCAAAAAGCTGCAGAACGCAAGTTCTATTGCCCCCTGAAATAAAAGAAATTCAAGCAGTCTGGTGAACAGAAGTTTGCAGTGCAATAGCACAGCACAGTGCTATATTTATCACTAGGTCCTGAGCAGGGAGAGTGTACTGTACAACCAAATGAGACATACCCCAAAACTCTTCCTAATGCTGAGGTCAGCTGTCACAGAACATTAACGAGACTAGAATTTAAAATGGGTGGCTGCTTTAATAAAGCTTTCTGGAAATAGTCCCTGGCTCGTATTAACTCCCAGACCCCTCTACCTGCCATGCTGGGGCCAGTCTAACAGCTAACAGTGGAATTCCTGTGTCCAAAACCACTTCCTGCCACCACCAGCTGCCCCAGAGGTGCAGAAAGCTGGCATGCACACAGGTAAAGAAAAACCCTGAAGTTCAATGCTAACTTTTTTTTTTTTAAAACAAAATTTCAATTTAAAAGAGCAAACAATGGGCCTAGATCAAAAAGACAACAGTTTGATATTCAATTACACGAACTTTCAAATGGCATTATCAAAACACAGCTAATTGATATTAGTTTAATATCTGACTCAGCAAGGACACATCTTCTGGGGAGCATCACGGCAGCACCTGTGGACAGGAACAGTCCTTTGCAGTCTCCTGCTTCTGAAATTTCTCTCTGAGTTACCTAAGAAAAGCTGCAAGACCTTTCCTTTGCCATCAATATTCAGCCTCCTTTGCCCTGACAGCCAGCTAAGCACAAGGAAATTAGCAAAAGCAGCTCGCAGAAAAATCTCTTAAGTGAATGTAATGACACCCCACAATTTTCTAGGTACTTTGTAAGCAACACAATACATGTGCAGAGGACTTATAACTACATCTCTCTTCAGTCTGCCTTTGTGCAGGAATATATGTAAATTTTATGCTGCTGACAGCAATCTAAAACTAGTGAAACTGAACCATATTGTAACCATACAGCATTGCAACCGTGTTCCTTTACAAAAACCTCCAAAACACGTGTTTCAGTGGTGCAGGACATCCACAGGGCAACGACTGTCCAGGGTTTTTAGGGAGATCTAAGAGGGCACAGGGCTAGAAAGGCTCCTGGAGCACAGACCTGCCCTGAGTGCATTAAACCCGGGCTCCAGACTGTCACCTCACTGCCTCTGCTGGGCAGCTGCTGCCCCTGCCCGGTTTGTTCTTACTGATCCAACACAGCTACATAAAAGTTATGAGTTTTAGTGTCAAAGGATTTTCTGTACTACAATGGATTGAGTAAATAAAACTTAAAGAATCTGAAGTGTAGATGTCAGAAATAGACATTAAGTGTACTAAAGAATTCTTCTGGAATGAGCTTGTTTCGACAGGAGGCAATTCAGCATCCTTTTACAAAGGGAAGAGGAAGAGCCATGACTGACTGGCACTGTCTTGAGCACTGCAAAAAGGAATTAAGAAGTCATTCACAAACAGGAAAACCCCTGCTGACATTCAGCAGTCAAGTTGTTTTCAGAGTGCACCCATTGTGAAAAATAAAAAGCTCCATGAAAAGCGTGGAGCAGACAAGGGGAAGTGAGAATACCCATGCCAAGGAGGCTGAAGCAGCAAGAGATCAGAGGGAGCCCATGCAGAGCTCCCTGGAGGAAGCCTGGCTGATTTCCACTGGTGACTCCTCAGTCACTGAGAGCTGAGCAGGAGCTTCCAGCCCAGGCCAGCACCCATGGGATGGGGCTATATGCATTTAAAGGAGAGGTCTGAAAGCCAAGGAGAAATCCAGCCTTGGGAACTGAGGAAGACAGCTGTCAAAAACCAGAACAAGTTTTCAGTTTTTCCAGTTTTCAGCACTGGAAATGGAGGAGACAGTAGTGAAAGTAAGATGCCCACAAGCAAACAGAGTAGAGGAAGAAATGCATTTAAAAGAGAAGCTTTAGGCCAGGTAACTGCAATATGAAGGCAGCTCACATGAGGCCACAGGTCCTTGGTCTGCCTAACTTTTTCTGTTTCTTCTTTTTTTGAGTCATCTGTTAAGAACAATTCTGTGCTCTACAGCACAATTTTGAATTCAACAGAAAAAAACAAGGTAAGACACTGACTGCAATTAAGAGGGTTGAATGTTACTACTTACAGCAATATAAAAAGTACCTGAAAATTTGAATTGAAATGCATTGTTAAAATAAGGCATGGCCAACAGGACCAAATACTTTTGTGGAAGAAGAAAGTTGTCAAAACACTGAACTACAGGCTCTTAAAATCTGTGTTTGCTTTTGGAAATTCATGATAAGCAAACTCAGGAGCCATTGGGATCAGCATGAGGTAAAGCTCCACTCATGATGGCAAAGTACAATCACATTATTTCACTTAGAAACAGGAATGATGGATGTCCACTGATGTCTGAGTATTTAGAAACTGCAAGGAGCAGAGGTGAGCCCTCGTGCCAGGCACTGTTTTAAAACAAAGAGATGCTGTCAATGCAAAATGATGGTTTACGTCCTCTGTAGTGATGCCTTAGGAAAACATTCAGTCTCCTCAGTCTTCTGAGAACCTACTATCAACCTAAAGTCATGTATCAGTTGCTAAAATAAACTAGGTTGCAGACTTCTGAAAAAGATGCTCCTTACAACTAAAAGCACCTTAGGATTTCCCACTTCAAAACCCTCTTTAACGGGAACATTTGCCTTTCAAAGATTCTGCAGCTGCCTGCACACACTTAAACAATTTAATAACTTCATTGCTCTTCATGCAATAGTCTGCTCATCTTTCCATGCAACTCACCTGTATTTATTTATTGTGCTTCTGGAACTCTCAAAGTTCTACAGGTTGAGCTATATTTGGACCTCTACTTCCCCTGCTGTGCCCATTTCACAAACATCTGAAATTACAGCAGGATATTCCCATGGCTTATGGAGTGCCACTTCCCTGCACAACACAAAGAATTGTCTTCCCTAGCTTTAAATTTCTAAGTTTGGACAGCATTATCATGACCTTGCTTTCATATTGAACTGCTAAGGACTTAAATGGATAAAAAATTAACAGTGGGGAGTCTTCTACTAGGATTTTATATTCCAATTTGGTAAATAGCTAGCTTTAAGCAAAACACAGAACTTTAAATAATTCCAGGTATAAAAACCTTCTCTTGGTATCAGAACTCAAATGTGAATGTTTTCCTGTTCATTCCTCATAAAAATCATTATTACAATAAGGACAGTGAAGAAGAAAATGTCAAGATTTTTCAGCAATTTAGAACCATGTAATACTGGAACAGTGTGACAGGCTAGAGAGAGTTTGCCTTAATTGTCCTATTTTAGCCTCCCCAGAGAAATGTTAGGCTGAGCTAGGAAGGCTAAGAGCCCCAAGTACATTTTTACCCAAATGTAGGAAGGTGTCTTGCTGAAACTGCCACCATCATCCCCCTGCTGCTGGACTCCATCACGCTGTACCAGTTAGTCATGCACTAGACAAAATCTCAGGAAAATATTTACATCAGAAATCAGTGGCATAGCATCAACAGTGCTTGGAAAAACAAATCCTTTTTCTGGGAAATCAGAGGAAATGAGAGCAGCTAATACTCCCTGATGTGTAATACTTCCACATGTACAAGTAGGAACAGGCAGAGGTGATGAGACAAAGAAGTTGAAAACAGTTTACTCTAGAAATGGGAGGAGTTTTTACCCAAACAGAACTAATGGAAGGCAGATGAGAAAGGGTTGTAATAGAATTATAAATAATTCTTTTTAGAGGAGGTGGATACAAAGGTAGGAGAATTAAAAAGAAAAGCAGAAGAAAGTACACAGCAGTAACTGGTATCTCTCTCAGCTAGAGAAATGACCTGTCAGGTGGGGCTGAGAGCCAGATACAACACATGCATTCAGCACTGAGCTTTGGAGAGAGAGCCTCTTGATCTTCATTTGCAGGGGTGTAATTCTGGCAGCTAACCCTTCCATCTCCTTCAACCAAGATGATGTATAAAAACATGAAAGCACAATGAACAATATCTAACTCTACAACCTTAACAAAGCCCAGAAAGTCAAAAGATTCAAAAAAATGTTCCAATCACTGCAACGTGGCCTGGGGAACGGCAGAGATGAAAGCACATCAGAAATGCTTGTGAGCTCTGTTTGAAATCCAGAAGAATGCCTGAGTTCTTATCAGCATTGTCATTCCTACACCAGTCTCCTTAGTAAGTACATAACAGCTTCACAGAGGATTCACTTTTTTCCTCCCCTGTTGTCTAGGCACAAACCCAAATTACTCCCTGCTGAACAAGCCAGACAAGACATCTTATGACACCAGGCAACTCCATTCTTTGGCTTCCCAAGGACAGCAACAAATGTAACTTACACACAGACTAAGTCATTCTTCCTCAGCACTCCCCTATTCTCTTTTCCCTTCCTAAGACAATCTCTCCCTGGAACTGTGAAAAATGAAAATTAGACAATACAACTGCTGCTACTAGATGTTAAATTTCAATTTTGTTCTGTACTCAGAGATTAGCAAATTGGGAAAACCTATTTCTCCCCAACTTGTTCTTCAGTGCTGATGAATTCAGACTACATGCATTCAAATACCAAGGCTGATTACATAAGGAAAGAAATGACATACCAGAAGTATAAACACAAAAACTTTATGAACTCACAATTCCAAACCAAGAAAACATCCTGTCTCACAAAACTGGGCACTATTTCCACTGTACCTTCATGCATCATTTTCCACCATACCTGTTCTGCATGTGGTTCATTCATAACTTTATCTGGGCTCCCATGACTTGTCTAAGGCATTGTGTGAGTAGTGCTGGGCCCAGGCTTGTGAACAGATGGAGAGAGCACAGGCAGCAGCAGATGCTTTTTCAGACAGTGTTTCTGCTAAAGTTGCAAGAAAGTACAGGCTATGGCAATTGCTGTGCCACCTTAACATGCAGTGTCCCACAAATATTCCCAACCACCTCTTTGGGCCCCCAAGGCAAGTCTGAAATGGGGTCTAATCTTCACTCCCCAAAGTGGGTCAGTATTGCCCAGCACAGAGAATTTTCAGCTCCTACAAGCCTGCCATGACAGCAGTAAAGCAAATGATAGCATTCACATTTATTCCTTCCTCATCTAGAAAACTGTATAGGACCAATTGCATAATACAATCATAAACAAATCACACAATCATCCTATAGAATAAATATTTGTTTGGTTTCTTCAAATCTTTCCTGGGCTCTAACCTGGCACATAACCACACCAGGGCTATAAATAACACATTCCAACATGCTGGTCCTGTCAGATGCTTCTTTTCTGAAATGTAAAACCTAATAGTGATGATAAGCTAACTTTCCACCATGTAGAATCTTGTTCATCAGTGTTATCTATCTCCACACTCACATACGCTGGGCAGTGAGCTGTGCAGCTAATTATGCTAATCAAGCACTTCTAAGACAGATGTAAGTTGCTCACCAGTTTATTTTAATTGTAATCACTTTAAAATACCTTAAAATTTTTAAAATATTAAAAGAACTGGATCCTCAACTCACTGAAGAAAAGAAAATTTTACTTTTAATGCTGCTAAAGACTTCAATTCTCTAAAAGAGATGACTAGCATCAGGCTGCTATTTCATGATTTCACACGTAAGTTATATAGAGTGGTCACTCTTTTAATCAATCCTACAAATTACAGTCTGTATTGGATCATGCAGATGCCCAGCACAGAGAACTGAAACCTCAGGGCCAAGCCAAAACTCTGTGTCGCCTTTTGAACGTGGTGTAGCCATCAGAGAAGGGGCCAGGAGCAGAAGTGAGGCCCTGAGTCAGCAGTGAAAAGGGAGGAGAGGGGCCAGAAGGCTCTCCCTGGCTCAGACTTACCCTGGGCAGCATCCCCCATGGCGGGGGCAGGCTCTGAGCTCTGGCCCCGGGGCTGCTCCTGCTCCCGCTGCGGCTCCTGCGACGGCGGCGCCGAGGACGAGGACGAGGACGAGGAGGAGGAAGAGGCTGGTTTGGATTTGGAATGCAGGTCGTTCAGTCTCAGGAGGTTCTCAGGAGTCACAGTGTCTGGATTCACTGGGGTGGGATGCAGCGTGGCCGGTGCTACTGGGAAGAAGCTCTCTCGGTTGTCCTTCGTGTGCTTTGGGGTTGTGGGTGCCTCCCCTGTGGACTGCACAGAGAGAGGGGCAGTGGTGAGAGAATGTCACCGCATGTCACTGACTTGTGCTACCTGCTCCAGGGAGGGCTGCAGGCAGCACATTTTATACACAGCAAACGCTCTCTTTTAGGTGAATACAATGTAACAGTGATTCCATCGCTATTCTAAAGAAATCTTTTCTCCTTTATGGGTTATTTTCCTATCCTTTATGGTCTATTTATCAAACTAGCACTTGAACACTTATTCACATTCACAAAGTTTCATTTAACACATCCCTCACAACACAACATACTTTCCTTTCCTAAACTCTGTAATTAAGCCGAGTTACAACCTCCTGGAAACATAAACATATTTATTTCATTTAAAAATACGTTGACAAGTACTTGACCTGAACAAACAGATCTGCAGCACTTTAAAGAGACTTTGCAAATTATCACAAGAAATAATTCTTAGTGAATGTGTGAGAAGAAATGGAGAAAATAGAAAAATGTATTCGCTTGTGGAATAAGAGATCAGCAGAACTCCAAATCATAAATTCCTGACAAGTGCAGAAGTGAGTAACACCAAGGTCCAGCTGAAACAGGCTTGGGAAGATCTTCTGCCTGTGCACAAGTAAGAGAGGCACCAAGAGTAACGCTCATCTCCAAAGCCAGTGCTAAAAGTTTAATGCAGTGCCATTTATTATATAGACAGAAGGTAGAAACGGGACATAAATTCACCAAAGAAGGGAATAAAAGTACCCATAAAATGAATATCTTCTCTATAACTCTTATCAGTAATCAAATAAAGTATTCTTGCTTGTGAAGCCACAGAAAGCATTTATTTTACACTCTTTACAGTCTTCATTTAATAGAGATTTATTGGACCATAAAAGATGCAGTTAGATAGAATTCTCAGATGTTTAATTGTTTGTTTCAGACCTCTACCAAGAAAAAAAAGAACACCCTCATTTTAACCATGGTGATGAGAGTATGAATGTCTGAAAAAGAAACAGGGTTCAGCTGTCCAAAGTAAAATCAAATTGGACCCTAACGTCCTAGATGACCAAAGATTTATTACAAAGGCAGAAATGTCAGTAAAATTTCACTGAGAACAGAGGAACTTTCAGGTGGAGAAAATGCATACTTAAAATTCAAAGGTAGAGAGCACACAAGTACATTTAAAAAAATAATTGGCAGAATGTATTTTTGAAGTTCCTGAACTTGATTAATCAATCTCTAAAAAAGCATACAATTAAAACCTGCCAGATTCTATGTGTACATAAAAAAAAACCAACCAACCCAGCAGCCATATTCACAACAATTACTACACTGGATCAAAAAAAGGTCAATCCTGCATCTGAAAGCAGCAAGTTTCTTGATGCTTAAAGCATCAGCTCCAAAACGAAAGGTCTTGACAGACAAATGGGATCACACAAACCTCAGGGAAATTAAACTGCAGAAGAAAGCCTTAAGCCAGGAGTGAGATCACTTGAGGAAATGTTTTCAGCTGTGATTTAAAGGGAAAGCCCTTCACACCCATGTACTTCATTAATGTGCATAATGGATGATGTAGAACCTGACATTCCTGTGCTTGTGTTGTACCCAAATTTCTTCTTGAGAAACACATGAAGGTACATCCATGTTAAAAATGGATCTGCACCTCAAACTGGATTTCTAGAAGAATGCACAGCTATTTGCAGAGCCAGAAAGGGGACATTTGGAAAGTAACTCAGCAGCATTTGGATGGTATTCAGACAAGAAATTATGAGAGCGTGCAACCCCCACGGTGTAATTGCTGCTGGAAGGGACCTCTGGAGGTCTCCAGCCCAACTTCTGCTCGAAGCAGAGCTGACTTCCCAGTTCCATCACTTTCCTGGGGGCCCAGGGCCAGCCCAGTCCAAATTCTGCCAAGGAAGGAGGTTCAAGAGCCCCTCCAGGCCCCTTTCTAGTGTTTTACCACCTTTCCAGTGAACATTTGTTTCCAATCACTTCATCCAAATTTCTCCTGCTGCAGCTTTAAATGGTGCCTCTTGTCTGGTTCCTTCCTTTCTGCTGAAGACCACAATTCCATAACCTTATCCTCCATCATTCTTCTCCTCACCAGGATGAAATATCCCAGCTGTTTTTCCAGAGGACTGAAACACTTTATTTACAAAAAAGAATAAAGCTGAAACTAACACAATGTTTCTGACTCAGGAAAACCATGACCAAAAATTCTAATGTGTAATCAAAAAGGTGCAGCCTTATACAAAAGAAAGCAACCCAAAGATTATTGTGTTTATAGTATAAAAGGAACTTTCCAGATGTGACCTGGTGAAGAGTTGTCTCAGGCTGCTGTAAACAGAACAGGTTCTTTTCAATCCAATGAAACAATGACTTTGGGAGGAAAAATATAAAAATGTCACACTGACGGTTGTTTTCTTGAAAGAGGGGGTGGGGGTGGAAGAAAAAGGAGAAAGCTTTCTTTAAAATCAGAGCCAAGCATTAAAAATCCCATTGCATTGTTGGCTACTGTGCACTCTGCAACTCACAGAGCCTTAAGAAAAGGAATTTAAAGCTGCTTTATGTATTTTTACTGCCCTCAGAAACTGAAGACCATCCAAAAGCTGCAAGCACAAAGCTAAAATGAGCACGACAGTGAGGCACAGGCTCTTTAAAAGATTTTGGGTTTAGTGTAGGGGAAAGGATTCCAGCACCTCTGATCAGTAAGTGATGCTACTCACAAGAGCCAGCTCAGGGAGTGTCACTAACTACACTGCTCAGAATTTCTGGGGCCACATTTCATCATCCTGCAGATCTCCAGGAAAACACAGAACCTTGTAACACCCAGCTGAGAAATAAACCCAGAAAAACTCACTACAGCAAGTCTGGGATTTACCAGAAGCCTTTTACATTCATCTATCTACTGCTAAACCAACAGTAAGGCATAACAAAGACTGTTTTCCACAGACAGACAGTAGGAAACTGAGAGGCAGTGACATACCTTTAGCAGTGTTTTATGTGGTTTCTCATCAGAAGATTATTCTTTAGTTTTCACTTTGCTGTGGTACTAAGCCAAAACTCAGTCAGTTCTGACTCAGTCTGAACTCCTTTTCCCCCTCCCAATCCATCTCACCACACTCAGTGCCTCTAGTGGCTTTAGTCACCAAGAAGAAATTAATATTTTCTTACATTTAGTATCACTTACAGAACATGTGAATATAACTGAATTAAGATAAAAACTCTTTTATCTGACTTCTCCCTGTCTTTCATTGTAATTACAGGTTCCTCTAGTCAAGACTGGACTTCATTCTAGATTTAAAGAAAAAAGAGGTACTGAAGGGTATGCAGTACTACTTTTGTATTGACCACAATACCAAAGTGGATAGAAGGAATATTTGAGGCTTGTTATTAATATCCAAATGAGTTGGCATGGATGATCCACTGGTTCCATAAAGAGCCCACTATCTTATTTCTCTTCTGTAAAAAACCGAGCAAAAACTGGTTTTCATTCTGAAGAATGTATAAAGCTGAAATATAAATGAGTAATTAGGATGGATGGATGTGTGAATTGTGACTATTTCTGACTTAGGTTACAAAATCAGTCTCTTTATTTGTTAGAACCTTGACTATTTCACCACACTGCTCAAAGAGTTCATTCAGCTTCACAGAGGTGATGGACAAACCCTTCCCATGCTGAAAGCTGATGTAAAACAAATAAGGAAAATGCTGGAAATCCAGCACTGGGACAGCCTCCCACCAATAAAATTATCAGCAGAAGTGCAGACTTTTTTCACAGATGTTACTGGGAAAAATAGCTTCCTACAGTTTCCCAGTGAGGCACTTCAGCAGCGGCTAGAAGAAATTCAACATTAAGATAAAACACAAATTTTACTTTGTAGCCTGTGAAGTCATAAACCAGAGAACCTGACCAAGGGTTTATTTTTACCATACTTGCTGGTTTTTTTAAAACACATTTTGAAAAACAAAGAAATCCTACAGGAACTTTAATGCTCCTGCTTTTGGGAGGGCTCAGCGCTCTGTGGCTGTGGGAAAAATTACCAACCAAATGTTCTGAAGAAAGGGAAAGTGACAGTTTTCCCAAGAAAAGTTTCCTAATGAAAGATGCTGCAACTGCAACTGTTACATAACATTTCCTTGTGACTTTTTTTTTTCCCCAATTACTCCCATGCCTGAGTTGAGGACTCTAGTGGGACTGAAGTCAAACCCCTCTCACACAAAGGTGTGCCTTTTTAGGAGGACATCAGCACGTCCCCACAAAGCCTGAAGCTGTCACACAAACTGCCTGAACAATATGCTGGCCACATTCCACAGTATTATCACTCAAACTCCTGTTCAATATTCTGGTTTTTTACCATCAATCTCTCTACAGCAGCATTTGAAATAAAAATCTCATTTGGAAGTTTTCTTCTTAGGTGCATCAGAAATACCAGCAATATCCATGATCAAGATTCTGAAGAACCTTGTATTTCTCAAGACCAGTTTACATCTTGAAAATAAGAAAGGTTTACATACATATGCTTGAACTCTAGCCTAACTAAATCCCTCATTAACACAAATGTCCTGCTCTACACAGGCAGCCAGACTGCAGCAACACTTCCATCCACAAAAACATCATTATTGGACCAAGAGAGACCAGGTAGCACAATGAAAAACATTAATACACAAAGTAAAAGATAAAAAGTGTCTTTTCTTTCCTTCATGTTCACTTAATGATTGCTTTCTGCAGGAGACAGAAGGAGGAGAGCTGTTAATTATATCAAGAATACACCTCCAGGATAGAGTGAGAGGGGGATGCCATGGCAACTGCCAAATGCAACAGTGAACAAAATGGTCACCCTTTGGTAGGAGACCATGAAAGAGCTCGTCCTTTTGTCCCCCCCATCCCCACCTCCTCCTTCCCCCTCCTTGCTTGTCATCTTTGCTGCATTAATAAAGCATACAGACAACTCAGGAAAAACAACTTTTTCTGTAAGCAGTCTCTGACGTCTTGATGTGCAGGAAGAAAAGATGAAAATTAGCAGCATGTGGGTGGAACAAAAAGGGGGAGAAAACACATGAGGTAGAAGATGATTATTTTCTAATTATTTAATATTCTCCTAATCTCCTCCCATTCCCAGCAAAGTGCCTTTACAGAAGGCTTTTAGCAGTTTCCTGAAGAGAACAGCTTGGTGGTTTGTTGCTTTGTGGGGGTTTTTTAATGTGAGAATTCGAGAAGAAAACGCTCTAGACACCCAAGGCAGTTCAAACAAGTCACTCTCAAGTTTTCTCCTTGAAGAAAAATGCCTGAGAGCCCATGTCACTGCAGTGCTGACTGCATTCCAGAGCAGAAGGGGAAAAATCCATGGGAGTGCCCTCTAGCTTCACTCACAGAAGAGAACGTTCTCCCGTTCCAAGTGACATCTCAGTCACTGTAAGGTCCAACACAGGGACTGCACCATCATCAGAGCCATGCCCAGATCAACCTGAGCTCGCTGTGTGTGCTTTCAGCACAGCCCTCAGAGAGCAAACCCACCAAGGATCCCATCAAACCCTTCCAGACCAGGTTGTGGATTCAGACTGCTCATCACCAGCCCTGGGAAGAGGTAAACGTGTGGATGGAGAAAACAAGACCCCAGTTACCTGTTCTGGGACTAGAGAAGGGCATAAACCAGCACCTTCCCTCAGAACTACCACTTCTACATCACAGGAGCAGCAAAACTTTATAAAATTGGGGCTCACCCTGGCAGCCTGCCAGGAGCCTGAAAGGCTCGTTTGCATAACCTGATTGTGTTTAGAATTAAATTCATTGTTTTGATTCTGCTGGTAGCTTCATGAAGCATCAGCTTTAATTAGAGCTGACACTGAAATGTGCTGATGTGTTTTGACTGCAGGTTGAGACAGGGAAATGGGGAGAGCACTTGGAGTTTGGCATAGCCAGGGGGGAGAAGGTGGCCACGGTGTTACTGTGGAAGAGCTGAGTGAAGGAAAAGGTGAAAGGAAAGATTTGGGCAGTCAGAAGTAAGCAGGGAGAGCTCAAGGCCTGGCAGATGGAGCAGAAAAGAGCAGTTGAAAATTTCCTTTCTCTCCCTGACACTTCAGGGATGGAGTTGGTCCCAGAGCAAGGATTTTTTGGCTAAGGCAGCAGTGAGTCTTAAATAACTCAGCAATGCTGAAATAGCCCCTTCTCATGACATTTGGATGATATACTATACCTTGAAGAGCCAATAGAAATTTCAACTCCTACAACACTACCCATTACCAAGGCTTTCTACACAGCCCCATATTCTCAGGGGTCACAACACAGGACCATGGACTCAGTGGCATTTTGGAACTTTGCCTCTGAACACTCTGGTATTTTTTAGAGATGTTAAATCCAGCCCTGTGTGCAATGTTGATTTTTACAATGCTTTAAGGTATTTGTTTTATGTAAATTAGGTTCTCAGGATTAGTGATACATTAGATCCCAGCACACAACCACAGAGTTTTAACTATCATGACTTTGAACACTGGTGAAAGGTGTAATTTAGTATTAAGAAATTCAATATTAAGTCCACGTTAATAAAAATGCCTTTTCAGATTGCAGGGAGAAAGAAGACAGATGGGTTCTTATACTGAAGCATCCCCACATGCATTTATAGAATATTCTGTGCAATACAAAGCTTCATCCCAGCTTGTACTGCAATAACTTTCCCATGTCAATATGTCCTCAACAGCATAAAATGAAGAATTTAGTAAGAGCAATTTTAGGCAGTCAGTGGAAAGGCTTATTAGGAATTCTCTAATTATCTAGAATCTTTATAACTGCTTTCTGCCAACATGTGCCCTCCTCAGTCCTCAGAACCAGGTACATAAGTACAAGGCTACTTCAAAATCAAACCAGTCTGCCTCAATCTTTCATCCTCCCTCAACAAGGCCTCCTTCATACTCCATTTCCAGGGACCATTAATTTCATATGAAAATCACAGTTGGCAAGACTAAAAATATAACTCAGAGCAATAGATGACTGCTTCCAGGATCTCTGCACATCTTTTAGATAACATTCTCAGACACAAAAATCAAAGAAAAGAACGAGAAACCTTCAAAATGCTGCTTGATCAGAAAGTCATATGATCTCCAGTTAACCTGAGTTACTTACAGCTAATGACCCAGTGACCACCACTGGATTTCAGCCCATTTGGTAGTGTATATAAAAAGCCTTATTAGGAATTTAGGAATTTAAAGGGAAAAGTGGAGGAATTACTTCTGGCCACACCTTTCTCCACAACAGCATCAATATCAGCACTTAAAAATGTTGCATCACCATTCTGTAAATTGTGAACAAAAACGTGAGAAATTGAGTATATCACTAAAAAAAAAAAAGTAGCAATATTGAATACTGAAAGAGATGTCCCAGCACTTTACCTAGAACACAATTTGTTATCAATTACTGGAATCTCCCCATGGAAAACACTCCAATTTCTCCACTGGAACTTATCATGGCAAGGTTTTGTACCACTGACTCTTTCTGCCTTCTTCAAAGCTGGAAGCCAACCTTTCTGAGCCACTTCTCACGTTTTTAGCTGACTTTGTAGGTGATGTGCCTCTCATTGGCTGGAAACATGTTAGCAATGCATCACTCATAACAACTAGAGAGGATTTGTGAAACCAAGTCAAAGGGTCACAGCATTGCCAAGCTATTAAAAGGATTAGATCTCCTCACAGAAGTGTAAGGAGCCACTTTGTCCAGTTCCACTTACTGATTACTCTGTTGTTTCCTGCTCGTGCCTGGAGGGGCAGAGAAGGAGATTTTAACACAGTTATTAAATATTTAGGTTAGAAACTCTGACTGGTCTGGAAGAAAGTTGAAAAGCCAGAATTTAAGTAATGCCTAATTTTAGTAGCAAGTAAAAACTTTCATAAAGAAAGCATGCAACATCTGGAACTTTAAAATGCAACAGCCAAGTGAGAAAGACATCTGTATCAAGGTGAATTTTGTGCCCTTTTTGTTTTTAACTGTCAATTTCTTGGGCTGACTGACTGAAGAACCACAGGCCCTGCAAACCCACTCAAACTCTCCAGGAACAAAGCATTTCCCCCGGCTGCAGCAGCTCTGCAGATGACATCATTTGCTTACAGAAGGCAAATACTTGCCAATTTTAAATAAAACAAGATTCAGTCTGCTGCAAACAGACAGATGTCTACAAGAGTGGCTATTCCTGTGTCTCCACACTAATTCACAGTGCTGGATGAGCAGCTCCACTCAGCCTGCAAGATCCTGCTGGAAGCAGAGGGAAATGAGAGCGCAGGATGTAGTAACCTCGTTAGCTGGGACTGCTTCCTAAAAGGGAAAGCTTCCAAGTGCACCATGCTAAGGGGCATGTTTTATTTCAAGGGATTTCACAGGAAATCTTATTGCTTCCAGTGCTGGTAAATACTAGCTCACCTATTGTGTCTACTCTCAGGAGTAGTCTATGTGTAAGTTTTTCTCATTTTTGTTCTCGTGTTTTGTCACTTGCCTGAGTAACCAGTGACCTGCTGGGAGAACTGGAATAGCAATGACATTGCCAGAGCCTTCAAGAATGCCCAGCAAGGAATTGAGTTGATACATGAGAATTTGGTGAGTGTTTTCTAAAAAGGTGAACGCATCCAAAAAAGCAACAGTACATTACTTCTAACAGAACATTACTTTCTAAAGGAGCTTTCTAGCAAATTCTTTTTATTTTAGAGTCATACATCACAGTGTGATGACGTCTGGTTTTTTCCCCAAAATAAACTGAAAAAGACTTACCATGCTGAGCTAACATTTATTTATTAAAAAAAAGTTAAAACATGAAATACCAAGCTACAAGCAAGCCAACACTTCTACTAAATACCTCTCTTGACATTTCTGTTCATTTCTATAATTCAGTTGAACAATGTTAGTGATTTCCTGAGGGGAACAAATTGGAGAAAGTCACTTCCATGAAAAAATAAAAATAAACCCCCTACCTTTCCTCTTACATCCTCTCCTATTACTCTGCTAAGAGATGCACTATACAAAAGCATATTTTAACTGAACAAACATGGAAAATAGAATCTAGTAAATACCTTGGGGCTGCAAAATAAATACCAATAAATATGTCATTCATTCACTTTTCTTCTTGGCCTTGATTTCACATTAAGGACTGATAAATAAGGATCCCTCTAAAGCTCTTATAATTGTTTGCTGTGTAAACCCAGAAACTACACACTAAAAACAAACTGAGTAACAGTATGTTTTTAACAGACTTAAAAAAAAAAAAAATCTATCTGGTATCTCTGGAGCAGAGTGCAATGCCAGAAAGGCAAGAGCTGAGGAGGTTGGAGCCCTTAGGGAGCAGAGAGAAGTAATTACCATCCACAAAATGTTGGGCTCTGATGTGGACATTAGGAAAACTGTAGTATGCCATAAATATTTCAATTTGAAGATTGTTTGAGGTTTCCTCAACAGCTTTTGGGCATGAATACTATCCTGCAAGCCTGACACAAACCGTAGCACTGACCCTAATAAAGGGGATGATCTTCCTACTAATGTAACCCAAGTTATCCTAGATGACACCAATACAAGGAAAAGTAGGTATTTGTAGGTGCTGCAGACACTCAGCAACGGATTTGCCTCTACAGACTCATAAAAGCTTGTCAGCAGCACTCAAAGGCTTCAGAGCTTACCTGTTTCTGTGCTGATGCTCCCATATGCACCTGGCAAAACTTGACTGCCTGTTCAAGTGCTGCTTCTTCATCCACCTGAACACAGAATCACAACCAATGAAGGCATAATTACTTAGCTCATATATAAATCTAATTAAATTGAGATGAAATGAGGACATAGAGCATGGGAGCAAGGGGGACAAGCAGCAGTTCTACAGCAAAATGCTGACCTTAAGTTATTCAGGAGCACATATCCAAAGATAAATACCCAGCTCTCTCAACTCAAACTAACATTTAGCTGAACAGATACCACTTAAGTGGTACTACAGCTTTTATCTCATTTCAGAAATTTAGTTTCAAAATGTGGAGGGTCCTACTCCCTTATCCCCAGCAATGGCCCTGTCAAGAGAATGGTTCTTTGGGAGGTGTTTACCTCCCCAGGTTTTTAACAGATATAGGGCTATTTTCACACTGCTTGGTTTAGCAATTCCTGTTAGATCCTAAAGCCACGTCTGGGGCCACACAGAGAAATGACAATTAATCATACAATACCTGTTTAATCAGCATGTATGTCTCAGACATGATCTTCTCAATTTTGCCCAGGTCATAGGCCATAACTTTCTGACCTTGCTGCCAGACTCGATAAGCATCGAGCAGAAGTGTTTTTCCAGACTCCACATCCTCAAGTAATTTCCTCTTCCTGCTTGACCTCTGGACAGGTTCTTCTGTAGGTACTGCTTGAACTGTTCCTTTAGCTGCCTGCTGCTGGTGTTTAGAGCTGATACTGAGCTCTTCCAAGGAAAGTTCTGGAGTCCTGCTCTCTGGAGCTCTGTCCCTGGAGCTCCTGCCGGGCGGCAGACGCTCCGGCTCGCCGCGTTTACACGAAGAATCAATTTTTTCAGGGTCATTGGAATAGCCATCAAGATCCATAGGCTCAACTGAAGCAGGGCCAGGAAGCTCTTTAATCTCCTTGTCATTCCTGTCCTCTTGTTCCAGTATGTCCATAGCATGGGGAATTTGTCCCTGGGTCACTTCCTTCACTCCATTTTCAGTACTGTGTACTACTCCATCTGACAGAACTGGCTTTTTGGGAAGGACATCCTTCCCCTCTTCAGCACTAGTTTTATTGGAGACGTCTGTTGTCATCCTTCCTGAAGCAAGGCCAGAAGACTTGGAACCCTGATCTTCTGAAACCTTCATAAAAAAAAAACCAAAATGTTCTTCTCTGTTATCAATGAAATCAGAAAGCATTTGAGCACAGCTGTGACTATCATGAATATTAACAAGTACCTTTCATTACTGCTTCTGTTGAAGAAAATACATTTATTCTTTTTTGCTTCTCAATATTAATTAATCCAGGCCACAAATCTTACAATTAGAAGTATTTTAATATGCGAAAACACCACAGAGAAGTGTCAACAGCTCAGGCTAAACCAAAGCCACAGTGTTTATTTTTCCTCACTACTTCAGTACATCCTAAGGGATCCAACTAAATGAAATCCAAGGTTTTAACTGCACAAGTTTTTCTTCTAACATACTGAAATCAAAACCAAATCTGTTTCTTTTGGCAGCTGCAGATCGAGCTCAAGTTTAAGAACCTTTCCTTTCGTTGTTCTTACATAACCTTTTTAATAGATCAAGAAGTAGGCAAAACCCTGCTATAGTATTTTACATTTTGTACCTTTACTTTGGTGATGCTCCAGAGGTAGAAAACCTCAGTACATCATCTCTTCTTCCAAAAATTGATAACGATACAACTCTTACATCTAGATTTATGAAGAAACTAATTAGTATACAGAGTTCCAGTGTTCTTGACAATGTTTTTATTACATCTGTTAAACCTACAGTCTGTTAACTTAGAAAACCCTTGGGAACAAGTACTTCCCTTGAATGTATTTACCAAGTAAAGCTCCAATATCCAGATCCCTTAACCTAGAAACTGATTAGCTTCAATATGACTTTTAAAAACTAGATCTAGATTATAATTATATGTAATAATGAGTGTGGTGCTGTCAAGGACTGGCAGTGAAAAGCATCTAGGCATATAACACCAAGCTGTCTGGGTTTGTTCTGCAAGAGGAAAAGGAATTTTATTTTAAGGAAAGGAAATTTCCTATACATTCCAACTGAAAACGAAGCTCTTGTACACTACACGTATCCACCGTTATTTGAAGTTAAGGGATGGTCAGACCAAACTTACTGCAATCCATTTTCAAAATTTTATTTGTTACAGAATTTCAACACCAAGAAAACAATACTGGAAGAAAATTTTCTGTGTAGTGGCATATAAACAAAGGGTATTGGAAGGGCTTATAAATGCAGCCCTTCAGTCTCAGGAGAGCTAAGGAATGAGCGAAGTGAACACTGCAAAAGCCAATTACTCAGTTCCAGCCATGAAGTGCACTGCTGCTCACCTGTGTGAGATCGTTGAGGGTGTCCTCCAGCACCTTCACTGTGAGCACAAAGGCTTGCTGGGCCAGAACCTGGCGATCTGCATCCCGCAGGTATTTCCTGTGCCACGGCAAGACAGCACCAATGAAGTTAGCAGCTAAAACCTTACAGCACTCCAAAAGCAAGAACCAGCACATTGAAAGAAAAACAAGAAAAAAGCCAACACCACAACTTCCAAAACACAAGAAACAAACAAAAAACTTCTACAGGTACATACTGAAACAGAACAATATAGGGATATAACACTTTAGTTCTGTTTCCCTCCACTTCTCCCCACAAGCATCAGAGATGACACAAACGAAGCAGAAGACAGCTCTGTCTACAAACAGAGGGAAGGGGAGAAATGGAAAGACACCAAGCAACCAAACCCTGAGCAAAGCAGGCAACCAGATTTATAGATTTCTTGCATCAAGCCTTCTGTGCCCCTCAAATACCAGCTTTTTATTCAATCCTTTTTTTGAAAACGAGTATTATAGTTACACAAAGCTATGTTGAACTCTCAGGTGATTTTCATGTTCTGGATAAAGCGTGCATGTGAGATTAAGGACATCAGCAAATCCTCTCTCTTTGATCATGTCAGTTGCCTTTGAACCCAGGATTTTTAGAGCTAAAACATGGGTGTGCTACTACATTTTTTCCTAGTTAGCATTACAAAAAAATATTGTATGTGTAAAACATTCACTCTATAGCCTCATTCAATTTACTAGAGCACTGTAATTTCAGTGTATTTGGACACAATGGTTTAGTTTGCTTTCAAGCAAAACACTTTCAACTGTCAATCCCACCTAATCAAGTTTAATGGAAAACTTAATTTCTATTTCAAAATTAGCTGGTTTTAATGAGATGCCTAGAAATCAAGTAAATAACTCTGAAGGGTACTATTTCATTCAAAAGGCCAACATTTTAAATACAAATGTTTCCTCTCTATGATTTTAGGTTAAATGGGTAAGTTTTTTATCTTTTGTCTAAAAAGCAAACCATAAACATCTGACTCTTCATTAGTTCAGTAATAACTAAACCCCCCCTATTTTAAAAAATAGGGTTGTTCCAGGCATGTACCAGACACACCCTGCATTTCTAAGTTCCTCTAACAATTGCAGCACACCATGGCTGGCACTAGCTGATCCAACATGTCAAACTACTTGTTTTTTGAATTCAGTCTAGACTTACAAATAACATCATATTTTTAGTACAGCTATGGGTTTGCTTAGGACAGAATTGAAACCTTCTATGGTCCAGTTCTTCTGATACGTTAAAAGTCGAAGTATTTTTGGCTTCAAGTTTGCTGAGCAAGTGGTGACATATTCCCAGACACACCACAATCCATGCAAATTCACATGCACTCACAGTCAAAAACACATGAAGAAACCTCCAATGCCTCCAACTTACTGCCATCAATCATTCAAGTTTCATTTCTTAAGCATTTGCCAGAGACCAATTTCAACATTTCCCACAGGACAACCTACTAGAATTTTACCTCAGTTGCTTCAGTGTTTTCCTTGGATGTTTATTTTGGTCTTCTCATTGATACGAGTCCATATATAGCTCCCACTAATAGCTTCTTTTTTCTTAAATAAGGTTAATGCAATTAAAATTAGATCACCCCTGAACAGGATAAGCTTTTTAAATAGCATCAGCTGCCAAGAGGCACATAACCATTGTTCAGGCCATCAAGGATTACAGGAAGGCAGGATGCTGGGCCGTGACCTCCGCGCTGTGCTCGGCTCTTACGCAAGAGCGAGCTGAGGGTGCCCAGATCACACTCTGCTCCTCCAGAGAATCCCTCCTCGTGACACACCACCTCTGTAAGCCTGCTAAAGCACCTCTATGCCTGCTCTGAGTTTCAACACAAAGGCAGAGAAACTCTAGGCTGTATTCTAGAATTGTATTCCTGAGAAAAATTAACCATCATTCCACTCAATTCCCAAGGGAATCTGTCTGAAGGCTTTTTTTTTTTTTTCCTAAACAAAGAACAGCTTTAAATAAAATAGTCACACAGCGAACAAAATCCACTGAAAAGCTTTACAAAGCGATGGCTTTGAAGAAATCCATCGTACTTTCCCTGGTCAGGGGTCCTCTGCAGCATAGATGAGACTTTGAGCAGGGTGTTGTAGTCCTTGAGCTGTGCCAGCACGTTCAGCAGCAGCACGATGGAGCGGTTCATATGAGACGCAAAACTGCCCGGGCGGTCGATCTCATCCACGGGGATGCGCCAGATTCCCTGCACAGGGACGACAAGGGGAAAGCTTCAAATTAAAACTGGAAAGGACAGAGCCATGAAAATATGGGTCAGATCCTGCAGCATGTTGGATTTCACTGAGGGGCAGGGGAATAACGGACGGACAAAAAGCTGTGGGCCCCCAGCCAGTGAGATGTGGATTTAGACCTGGATTTGAAGTCAATTGGTTGCTGTCAGTAGCAGAAAAGAGGAAGGCTCATAGAAGTCACACCTTCTAAATAGGCTTCTGAATTGTTCCAAGAAAAGGCAAGCAAAGCCCAAATTATACTGTGCATTTTTCTTCAGTGTCAATGAACATGCCTTAAGTCAAAGCTCAAGTACCAATAAAAACAAGGAGTAACTTGAAGTAAGTTTTCCTGACCTGAAAGCTGTTAATACACAGTCAGAGCAAGTTTCTGTCTTCAAATAACCTGTTACTAAACATCTTAGGAACTTGGTTAGTGCCTTGATATCATCAGTGCTCACGTGGACTAACCAGCCCAATAGGAAGAATCAGATTCCTCAGCAGAATCCATTTTCCATTGGCAGATTCAAATACTTGGCCATACATCCTGATCCTTCTAATTAAATTTCTGGAGCAAGGGAATCTTTAGGGAGCAAGGCTGGAGACTGACAGCAAATATAATTTAATTAGGGTTAGTCAGCTCAGATTTTGCCATGTCTAATACATCTAACAAGACTCTTTTCAGGTGTTTACTGTGGATGCTGTCAGCACCCTAGTCAACCACACCTGAAAAAATGAACTTCACATACTGCCATGCTTGTATGTTAGGATGGGTCTTATGATCATTTACAAAAACTGCTGCTGCATCAGTGCAGATCCTTCCCTCCTGCTTTATTTGGTTCTGAAGTTTTTTCCTGCAGTAGCTTTCTAAGATGAAAATCCTCTGATCCTGTAAACAATTTTGTGACAAAGCAGGAAAGAATAGCCTCATTGATATGAGTACCTGACTGAGGAGTCTGGCTTTCCAAACCTGTTCAGAGAGCAGGATATACAAATATTTACTCCTTCATCTTTGTTTAAAGGTCTTGCTTCGATTTGTTTGGCTTTAATTTCAGTGTGATCAAAACTCCTCAGAACTTAATAGAAAGTGGAAGCAAAGAAAATGATTACTGCAATCATAAATGCCATTTGACCAGAAAAGCAGATCCATAACCCCTGTGTCAAATGGACCCTTCCCTTGCATGTCTGCAGAAAATCTCAAGTTTCACTCCATAAGATGTATAGGAACTTAGGAAAAAACAACACAGAGATATTAGTGGTTTAATATCAGTGCCTTTACATGGAAAACAGTGACTTCAACTAGATATAATGCACAGACTAATCTGCCAAATTTTCTTGCTCTTGCTTTTCCTCATGCTCTTTACTCTTACTCCCTAGTGATCACAATAAAGCTGTTCTTCCTCTTTGCTCCCTGAAGCTTCCTTTCAACCTCTTTTGTAGCTTCCCTTTTCCAGAATGTACCCAAACCCACACCATGATCCAGCCCCAGGGGCACAGCCATCGTTTCCTCCCAAGCCCAACAACCAACCCCCCTGTGGCCTGGGGGCCAAAAGCTCATCACTCAGGGAGATCATCAGCTCACAAGCACAAACAGGTCCTGCAGGTGACAGCTCTGTAAACCAGCACATACTTCTATTTAAATTGAGATGCTTTTTCTTTCCCCAAGCCATACAATGGCTCTCCTTTCAGCCCACAGATGAAACACACATTCTGGAGCTGCTATTTTTTGCCTCTCTGCATGTATGTAAACTGGGTTTCTGCCAAATCCCAAAACAAGTGAATGCCTCATAATGGCACCACATTGCAACAACCTACTTAGCCAATTTAACTACATAAAACAATTTATGGTCAACTACAGCACACTGTAGGAGTGGAACACTGCCAATGTGTAGGTAGGTTCCTGGTCTTTTTCAGCATTATCTCATCCCTCATTTGAATCAGGAGGATCACTTGGATCAGATACCGTATCTGCAATTAGTTGGAAATAATTTTGCAGCTCCTTCTCACATATCCCATGTACACATTTTAATGCCACCCTGGAAATTACAGCAATGTATTGAACCATTTTCAACGACAGAATATACAAACTGCACCCAGAAAGCCAGGAAAAACTCCCTCAGATAAAAACAAGTTGTGTATTATGGAGAATGCTGCTGTCTTCTTCAACAGGGCCCATTAGAAGAGGTTAAATTAAAACTCGCATTAGGGACACCCAAGTTTACCACTGCAATTACAAAAAGTAGGACAGATTTTAAAAGGAAAGTCACTAACTTTTCATGTGTTGACTTGCAGCTTTATAAATGCAAAACAGCAACAGAGATAGGGGTCCAATGTTCCATACCTGCCTGTTCCACAGGCAGCCTGGAGCCAAAAGCAGAAAGAAACCTGCCATCAGAGCAATCTTCATTCCATCACTGGATTTTATTAAGCAATATGCAAAACACCAATGTTATAGTGAGTTTATTTCATGAGTCATATGGAACTTTTAAGACTGTGATTTCAGTCAGAATCTAAAGAATGCCTTGTTTAAATCTCTCCCAAAGAGAAGTTTAACAAAGCCCATCAGGTATTAATTTTTTCTTCCTAAACACCAATAAACTTCAGTAACAACACCTCTAAATTCAGATCACACACTGCAACTTTTTATAAGAAGCTCAATGTTAGGCTTTTATGATTTTTAACAAAGCTTAAGAAATACACAAATGCAAAGTTTGTAAAGATATAACTTTACAAGAAGTGATATCCTGGAGATATATTTCCTGGAGAAGACCAGGAAATATTATTTAGTTTGACTAAAATTAAAGTTTTGATATCATCACTTGAAAATGAGATTTGTTAGCAAAGTACCTCTCTTAAAGTACACTCACAGAAGAGTGCAGATCCTTGTGACAACAATTCCCAGGTCTTTGAAATGCTTTGTTGCTGGTTCTGGCTACTCAGGTACATGACAAAATGTCTCCAGCTCTGGTCACCCAAAAGGATTTTACATCCAACGCCTGCTCGTGTTTGCTGGCCACCACTGGCACTGCTGAAAGGTTCTCCTCCCTGCTGCTACAGCCAGCAGAGCTGTTTACACCAAACCAGAGGAAGGAGTGAGACACTTCCAACAACTCCAAACTGCCTCTCAAGATCCAAAACATCAGGCTGCTCTCCATGCCTTCCTGGCAAAACAAACACGCTGCAAGAGTGGGGGCGGGGGAAGCCTGACACACACTGCTAGGAAAAAATAAATCTGGGAGTAGTGAAAACCCTGCAGAGAACTTAATACTGAACATCACATTAAATATAAAACCGAATAATGAAGCCAGTCTACCATAATCCCGATGACACTTCTACAATTCTTTTTCAGCTTGGAATTGCTGCTCTGCCTCCCCGAGCAGAAGCAGCTCAGGAGGAGGCTGAGCAGGAGAGGACAGTGCTGTGAGCAGAGCTGCAGCACTGTGGTACTTTCTAGTTCAGTCACTGAAAATAGAAAGGAAGGAAGTGCTTATTATTCCTCCACGCTGCTTACTCCAGAACTTTAGGGGAGGGGATTCCCTGGGGTTTAGGAATGCCTCTCAGAGGAGGAGAGGCTGACAGATCCCAGCAAACCCCAATTTCCCTGGGGATGGCTGCTGCTGCCACGGCACAGCTCCAGGGTAAGCCATTTTCTAAGCACAGATCAAACTTTACTCTCTCACTGCTCCATGGCTTCGCTTCTCAACGAAATGGAGAAATGCAAGTCATGCTTCAGATGATCCAATTCACATACAACAAGCAAACACATAAAACCCACACAATGCAAATAAAGACTTCCCATTACTTAGCTCTCTCTTTTTCATTCTTTTTTTCTTGTTCAAGGGGTCCTGGAAGTTCAAGTCGCACTACAGACAACAAACTGGATTCCAAGTGACCAAACTAAAACCAAACATTTCTTCATTTGTTGGTCTCAGTAATGTCCTGCTAAGAGCCTTTAGTAAAAATAAGCACAATTTAAATATTACTTCAAGATTTCTAGAAAGTATGACAGAACTAGCAAACAAACTAATTAAGTGGTTCAATGAAGGCACCAATTAATAATGCAGTGACCCATACAGTATTTCAAAATCATGAGGTTGAACTAAGCACAGCTGTATAACCCCTGGAAAGCTCACACTTTCCTCAACTATCTGAAGTTCCTGCTTTTATATGGGACTAAACACAACACACTGAAATACTACCAGTTTTACTCATGTCCTGTCTTCTTAGTTACTTACATAACTTTAGTATCTTGCTCTGGGTGCCTGCAGAGGAAAGGAATACGGTTCAAGCTGAACAGACTGAACACACAGGGTTTGAGACCTCTCTATTTGAAATTAGGAAGGTAGAGCACAGACACTGAATATCCCCACTCTGCCCTGTAAGCATTGCTTTATTTAGTGCTCAGCTCGGGGAGCTGTCTTTGCCTGACTCAACTTCCTGCTACCTCTGAGCACAACCATTAAAACCACTGCCCCCTCCCCCATTTAGCAAATTACTAAATCACCTTTCCTCATCCAATCTTAACACGCTCCCATCTCTCTTACTATTTTACTCTGTCACGTGATTTTGACTTTTTTTTCTTTTCTACACATAATTCTGTTATTTTTCTTCCTCAATTCCTCATTTCATCCACACTGCTATTCAGCCTGTAACAGAACAACTCTGCCTCTGTGAACAGGAATGCAAGTGGGCAGAAAAGTATTAAGAAAGAAAAGCAGCTATATTCAGGGTATTAAAACTGATCTGCAGGGGCCTGTGTCATCGAGCAACCCCTGATTACTGTAACTTAGCTGATTTCAGGAAAATCTTACCAGCCTTTTCAGACTATAGTTACTACATAGCACAGTAAGAGAATATATTAAAAAAATATAATACATAAATTACCTCTTATCAGCCTGGAAAAGGAAACAGAAATAAAAGCAAAACTGCAGCAACCTCCTTTCAGTAAGTCAAGAACAAGTACGATTACAATTCCTAGTATATAAGGCAAGTATTGTCAATTCCTTATTGTCTTATCTTTTAAATGCACACACACTTGGAAATGAATAAACAGCATGTATACATTTGAGAAGAACTGTGGCATTCTGTAACTTTATTTTAGCAAGACAGCAGCATGAAAAAATATTGACAAATGGAAGTGCTCCACATGTTCCAATCATCATATGCTGATAAAGAAACATAATGGACAATTTTCACCTCTTATTTCTCTCTTCAAAATACAATGTATTTGCAGGGTCTTAAATTTCAGACTTTTCCATTTCCAGAACAATCGTTTTACAGTTGACTTGACTCCAAATTGGTTTTAACCCTATGAAAAGAACACCCAAACCACAGCCACTTGGGGAGACTGCAAGCATGAGTCAGGGACATCCACACAGGAGGCAGGGAAAGGGGATGATTTCCTTGCTGCATAAGCAATTACATAAAACCAGAAATGCCTTGTTAAGAAGATGAGCTGCAAGTTCAGGTGGAATTAATGAAACAGAAACTGAGGCCCACAGATGGCCTTTGCAGAGCTTTGGGTTTGGCCATTTGCCAGGCAGAATCTAGAGGTTTATGTTCACCCGGTCAGGAGGCTTGAGGAGGTTTTACTCAGATGGTTCCCATGTACCATGTGATTTCACAACCATGTCAACACAAAGTCACATCACTTCTTTTTTTTAAAGGGAAACAGCTAACTAGACTGTAAGGAAAGCAAAGAAAGAAACCTGCATGGCTATGACAGAAATAAAAAGACAAAGAAAGCAAGGAAAAGCAACAGACCGGTCTCTCAAAACCTGTTTTGAAGGTGCAATCCTGCTCAAACAATAACACAGCTGCATTCCCTCCGGAGCTCTGCACCAGAGTGCCTCATGCAGACATCACCCACACGAAAATCCAGGAAACACAGGAGCTGTGTGCATAATGCATCATCCTCGGGATGAAGGTGGCTGCTCCCGGCGCTGCTTTTCCAGGTTAACACCAACAGTGCCAGGGCAGTGTCTTTCTCCAGGGTACTCTAACAAGTCCCTCCTGTTCAGTCCCTCATCCCTCTAACCTGCAAATCTGGGGTGCCAAAGCAAAAGTGGATTTGAAGATAAAGCTGTGTAACACCCACTCCTTTTTCTTTTTTTTTTCCCTTCTTTTTTTCCTTTTTTCTGTTGCCAATATTAACAAAGGTTCCCTTTTGGACAGCTGGACAACTTCTCAAGCTGGAAGGTCAGTTACTGATAAAAAGACTTTGAAACAAATTACTTAGGTGCATTTATCACTTTTCCTCTATAAGTTGCTCCCTTTTGCCAACTGTATTTTAGGAGAGAGAAAAAAAAGGGATGGGTTAGGAATTAAATAATCAGCAGTTAGGTTTCATTCACCATGTCCTACAGACAATTCAAGGTTGCCAAAAGGATGCAGAGACTTAGTCAGGCACTTCCATCTACTCAACAGAAAACACTGAGGAGTGTCTCCTCACCCCTGGTGGAATTTCAGATTCTGCCTTTGTTACTTCAGTACCCTTTTCTGAGGTACATTTTGGTTTTATGTCATGTCCCTGTCTGAAAGAGTTGGGAATTTTTTCTTTGGGAGGATATAAAGCACAGAAATCCAGAGAACATGGACTGCTTCTAAATCTTCTAACACACAAATAACTTGATGCAGAAATCTAATCAAAGAATATGAAAACTTTGATAGAAAAACCCTTTATCAGAATTTTGCATTTCTTTAAATCATTTTTCTGGGCCCAGATGCAGATTTCTCTACCACCAAAATAAATGGCTAGCAGGGCACATCTAGACAGTGACAGGGGTTCTGGCTTCACCTAATGGACAGCACTTCCTTGTATTAGGATGATTTTCCTGCTAAGAACTTTTCTGTGTATCTGCTACAACCAGACTGCCTGGCATCAGATGCAAGTGGTACTCAAAGCTGATGTAACAAGCTTGGTACAGTCCATCCAGCAGCCTGGAAGTGGGCAGGCTTCTGCACCAGCCCCCTGAAGACACAAACACACTCTTTTTTTTGGACAACATGTGGCATTAATTTAATCTAATTCCACACATCTGTGATACAGACAGGTACATTTAATGGTACCACCCAGAAACATTTTACAGAGGGGAAAATGGCATTTAGGGAATGTGTCTCACCTGAGCTATTACAGGCTCCACATCAGGATGAGATGAATTTCAAGATAGAAATCACTATTTCCTCTCAAGACAAAGGATGATGGCTAAGTCATAAAAGATGACAAATGTTAGGGGACAACCAGAAACTTTGCAAAGTGGTTCTGGTCTCTGTCAGTGGTAAACCAAGGCTAAGCCCCACCACTCAGTCTTACTCCTAAAGGAGGTGCTGCAGAACCAGAGAACTGGGGTTAACAGAGCTGGGAGAAGCTGCTGGTTCCCAGAGAAGGGTTTCCCAAATGTAAGGGTTATGAGATTGGGGTTTTTTTCACCCAGACCCCAACACTTCTGTCTGTGCAGTGACTGTCCCAATATCCTCAGAGGTTCCAAAGGCAGCAGTGTACAGACACTGTAACTGGTGTTACCTGCTGAAGGGAAGGTCACCTGGGGATCCCAGCTGAGGTGGGTCCAGAGGAGGCCACAGAGATGATCAGAGGGCTGGAGCACCTCTGCTGTGAGGAAAGGCTGAGAGAGCTGGGGCTGTTCACCCTGGAGAACACAGACTATGGGAAGGCCTCATAGTGGCCTTTCAATAGTTACAGGGGGCCTATAAGAAAAATGGGGACACACATTTTAGCAGGGCCTGTCATGATAGGAAAAGGAGCAAAGGTTTTAAATTAAAGAAGGGTTGATCTAGATGAGATATAATGAAAAACTTACTTCACCATGAGGGTGGCAGAACACTGGCACAGACTGCCCAGAGCAGTGGTGGATGCCTCAGCCCTGAAACATTCATGGTCAGATTGTACAGGGCTTGGAACATCCTCATCTGGTTGAAGATGTCCCTGTTCTTTACAGGAGACTTGGACTGGGTGACCTTTAAAGGTCTCTTACAGCCCAAACTATTCTGTGATTCTACAATTCTGTGATTCTACCTCAGCCTAATTTTAAGAAAATTGAAAATTGCTTCAGAACACAGAACTACCAGCTATCATTTCTGACTCTGTCTTGTAGCACCCAGAAAGAGTGAACCTGGAACAGAGCTGAGGTTATCCTGACAACACTCCTGCCTTAAAAGACTGCATGGACAGTACAGCATAACAAAGCCTCCATCATCTAGTGCAGTATACACAGTCCTAGAAAGGAAAGGAGGACAAGAACTTCATAACATCAAGTGCTATGCTAATTGTTGAGATTCAGCACACTGTTGATGTAGAATTAACATTCTGAATTAACATGAAGAGTTGTTCAGAGGTTCTTCATGCTGGTCTCCTTCTTGTACAGGATGTCTACTATTTCAACCTGAAATCATTCAGGCTTGAAGGATTTGAAGAAACAAGATTTTCACCTACTTAAATACCGAGTTTTAGATGTAAATTACTGATTATCCAGTACATAAAGACCCATTGGTTTTGAGTATTTTAAACTAGGCTGTCAGAGTGCTAAAAAGTTATTTTACCAAAATACTCCAGCTTTTCTGCCAACACAAACTGGTCTTTAATCCTACATCGCTTGCTTTTCAACAAACAAAATGCTTAACTGCCCACTCCCACCCAACAGCTGACATCCAGCATCCCTGCACTGACAGCACACACTTGCAGCTTTTACTCTCCTCTGTATAATGACACACAGAGTAAAATATCAAGATGAGAGCCTATAAAATCCCAGTGTTTGCAAAATATTTCAGCATGTTCATAAAATGCTCAGAAAAAGTGACATCATCCACCTTTACATTTTACATCTGTATCACCACATTAGACTCAAAGTCTCAGAAAATATCAGAAGCTAGAGGGTTGGCTCAGCAGCACACAGGAAAATGCTATCATTTCAGAGAACAATACTGATCAAGCACTCAGTGCCCTGTCTTGTCAGTACCAAATCACTAGAATACATGGCATTAGGAGATCCTGCTGAGATCTTTAAGCCTGAAGAAATATAAATCAAAAGGTCCAGCGAATGTTTGCGACTAATTTCCATCACAATTTTTGAAAACAGAAAACCCTCTACAGCAGCATCAGATGGTAGATCATAAAATACAATCAAGTGATGTGTTGAAACCCTGGAAACTTAGATTTTAATCCACAGTGATGGTCTTTGAAACTGGTAGAGAAGAGACTCCACTTTAATTTTATCTTGATGAAAAATTACATCTTTATCAAAACTACCTCGAAACATTCTCCTTAAAAGGTGCATCTTTCAGATAAAACCTGTTGGCTAGGTTTTCTCAACTGACCCTGGTAAGCTAGAAAAAATAAAGTAGGTTCAGGGTGACAGAACACAAAATCAAATTTGTGTGCTGTACATACAGAAATTTGGTCAGAAAAGGGCCATGTCATTACTCCAAGTGACCAATCCATATGTGATAACTACTCTGGTTGGGTACTGGCAATTTTCTTAAAAGCTCCTATGACCTTACATTCACGTTCAGTAGTTTATAGGCCACAGATTTCAAAACACATACGTAGGCAGGGGGTTTTGCAGCTCATTTAGGTACAAAATAAGATTATGAAAAAAGCTAGTAAACCTCACTGAATAGATCGTGAAGTCATTTACAAAAATTACAAAATTATTTACAAAGAGAGCTGCATATTGGAACTTAATGAAGAACTGTTAGTACTTTTAACAGCACAAACATAAGCAAGCACTGCCAACCAGGGTGAAATATAAAATGCAATTCATACCAGGAATAGTATTAAAAAAGTACACTCAACTGTTCACTATTGGAAAACACTTTTGGGAAGTGACAAGAATGGCATGTTCCATGACAGGCTGGTATTTTGGTATGTGCACACAATCTGGAAGCACAGAGAAATACTTGAATCTTTTGTCAACCTTGAGAAGAAAAAAAGCAACGGAAAGCTCAAGGGAACAAAAATTTCAACTCCTCTAGTGTTCTGACAGAGGTAAAGTAACAGCAGGGGCTAGCAGAAAAGCCTTTCAAACCAGAACCCTGTAAGCTCTGACTAGGGTTCCCTACTCCTTTTTCTAATGCCACTTCTGGAAAGACATCTGTTTGTAAACACATGACTTAATTCATATTTGAAGGTCCCAGCTCTGCCTGAGGTTTCACACTGGCTTAGGAATGACAGAAATACACATCCTGGATTTCAAACAGTTTGTCAGCTGAAGTTGAGGGCAGGAAGCAGCTTATTTGAAATAGGTAGTAAGAAACAAATATCCCATAATAGAGGTTATGAACCAGGAAAAGACATATGCAGTGAGTAAAGCCTTGGAGAAGACACACTCCTGGCCAAAATCTAAAGCTCTACACGAGTGTGCCCATTTCATCCTCAACAATTAAGAGCCTCGAATTAAGCCATTAGGAGCTGACAAGTAATTAATTTCATTATCTCTTTTCTCCCCACTACAGCAGCATCCAGAGAACATTTCCCTTCTCTGTCCAGCAAGTGGAGGCCCCGAAGGAATCCTGACGGCTATAAAAGGTAAAAAAATTTCTTTCTGTTATGCACCCCACAGCTAATCTCAAGTTATCTTTTCTCCTCTGATACGGGAATTCATGCAACAAAAAAGAATTTCAATAACTGTTTCTCATGTATTTCACCTTTTTTTTGCAGGGGAGGACGTATATGTGTGTTAACACCTTATGCTGTCTTGATTTCAGACACTGCCAGGACTTCCTCAGAAAAACAAAAGCAGCTCTTTGTCCAGTTGTAAGAGTTAGTGGAGATGCCTAATTCCAGTAAACATTTAGGCAGTAGTCTGCCTAGCACCCCAACTAAAGTTGTCTGATCTTTGGTAACACCAGAGGAACAAGACATTGCAGGGAAGCAATAATTTAATTACCCTCTTTACAGTAACATAAATCACAGTATACACAGGGGAGCTTCAGTGTTCAACCAGCAGCAATACTATAATAGCCCAATCTAACACAAGGCATGGCAGTGCCTCAGCTCACAAGACAGAGTACAGTGTTTGATTTCAGTGATACTGTGAGACAGAAATTATTAGAGAACAAGCAGAGTAATTATTGAGGGGGAGGAGGAGTTAGGAAGGCCTCAACATTTAGGGTATTTCAGACTCCAATAAAGATGCTAAAAGCACACAACAGTCCTATTACTGAAAACACTATCTGGGTATTCAAGATGTCAACCTGAATATGCTCCAATAGAAAGGACACAACTTGCAGCTCCCTGGGTAATAAAAACCTCTACAGCATATGCTTTAATTCCTAGATCTGCTTCATGCAAAATGCCCCCAGCACACTCAAAAATCTGCCATTGCACAAATAAACAGAGGCTGCAGTAAATTAAAAAACCCAGAAACACAGAGCTGCCACAGCCAATGCCGCAAACAGCATGTGGCACTTCTTTATGCACAACACCAGAATTTACTGCAAGTAAGACATACGTTCTAAAATTATAAACATGTGACCAGACAAAGCTGACTGGTTTTAACAAACTGCTAATTAAACTGGAATCCTCTTATCCTCTCTCTCTCTCTCTCTCTCTTTAGCTGAATGAAGCAGCAACTGTTACAGCATAGTAGCTCATGCAAAATAGACACTGAACAACAGGCTTTCCTGTTAGGTCACCGCTAAGCAGGGGAATCTCCGTGCGCCCGGCGCTGGCAGCAGAGCAGGGAGCGCACAGCACACAGCACAGCTGGGCTGCTCTGTGCCACGCTCAATTCTCAGCGACCTACCGGCTCCTCCAGACATGACAGCCGCCCCTCGCAAGCTTTAGGGCTGGATCGAAAACGAGGGTGCTAAGTAATTCATCCCACCCAGGGGGTGGAGGAAGGAGAAATCCCAAACAATACAGACCGAATCAAACAAAAATCCCTCACCCTTTCGTCCCCCCTTCCAAACTTCTCTCGACTCCTCCGTTTCCCATCGCCCTCGGGATTTTCCCGTGCGGCAAAGCAGCTCTGCTCAGCCTCTAACCGCAGGCGAACCGAACTAATGAAATAAGTATTTCCCAAGCACGGCGGCGAATGTCATCGGAGCTCATCTCCCTGCCTCCAGCCCGGAGCTGGGATGAGCCCGGCGGCGCCCGCAGCCCGCCCAGCACCGCAGAAGGGATTCCCCGCAGGTCACGGCCAGCCGCTCGGCAGCGTTCGAGTACCCGCGGAACGGGAAAGAGCAAAGGCACGCCGAGGAACGCCCTAGAGCGCGGGGGAGCCGGCGGCTGTTCGCGCTGCCGCGGGCAGAGCGCCCCAACTTCCTCCAGCGCCGCGTCCGTCCCCGCCGGAGCCCCCGGCCCTCCTCCCCGCGGGGCATCGCCCTCCGGCGCCGGGCTCCCCGCGTGTGCCGGGGGAGGTCCCCCCGAGCCGCCCGCACTCACCATCACCGGGGCGCGGGCTGGCTCCGCCGGAGTTCCCCGGCGGCCGCGGAGCCGGAGCGCGCCCGCCCCGCGCCGCCCCCGCGCCCCCACCTGACCGCCCCCGCCCGCCTCACACTTCCTCTCGCACCGGAGTTGCCCGAACCCTGGAAGCCGCATACCTCGGATTTCCTGCCGCCGCGGACACTTATTTATTTCGTTTCGCCGCCGGCAGGCTGCGGGCCGGGACCGGCCGCGCCTGACATCAAGAGGATGTCGGTGCCCGTTACCGCCGAGCCTGGCTCGCAGCCATACCGCTTAGAGCCACAGAGCCGACAGCTGCCGCTATCGCTTCGCCAGCGTTAATAAAACCCCCCAGTTCTCTCGCTCCCACCTGTGTCCGCCAAACCTTCCCGAAATATTCCCTGACCCAGTTTAACCCCGCGGGTGCCGCTTCGACGCCCTTCACCTCGCCGCCACCGAAGGCCCGTCCGTGACCTATTTTTCCCCGGCGCGGCCCGCCGGGATGCTCGGAGAGGAGCCGAGCCCGCTGCCCGTCGCCTCCCCGCCATGACCGGGCGCGGGGGCGAGAACCGGGCGGTGCGGGATGCGCGGGCGGTGCGGCGGCGGGGGCCGGCCCCCGCCGCCGCACCGCCCGCGCATCCCGCACCGCCCATAGAGCCCCCACCGCCCGCTGCTCGCCCCCGCGCTGGAATCGCCACCCCGTCCCCTCCCCGGTCCCCGCCGTACCGCCGGTACCGCTCTAGCACCGGTCCGAGGTCACTTATTTCCTTACAGCTTTCTGTATGTGTCAAAGTATTTGAAGGGGAAAAGGAAAAGATCTCCTCCTTGTCCTTTCCCGCCCGGACTTCCCCTCTTCCCTACTTTTGATGATTTCGGTCGATCCTCTCATTAAAAGAACCAAAGGTGTGCCAAGCCGCTGCCAACCTCGGTCCGTGTAATCCGGCGCCACGAACTCACTGGTACATCTTTCTCAATCTCGGCTCAGCACAGCTAAACTCATCTTCTTTTCCCGGTCACTGATCCAGGCTCTGCTCCAGAATTACCTTCATGTCAGAAGTTGAAACATTTTATCTCTACTTGCTCCTTTCTCTCACTTTTGCAGGCAGGGCAATTGCTTTGACCTCTTCCTTGCCCCTCCAAGCATCGCAGGGACTTGGTTTGATTTGCTTTTTTCCTTCTCCCACTTAGTAGATTATTCTTAAGTGCTCAAAAGCCATCCTGTTTACTAACACCTCAGGTTTAATACCTTGCTTCTCAACCATGTCAGTCTCCACTATAGGTAGAAATCAGGTGCTAACATTATCTTCCTTTCCCATCATTTTAGCCACTTTTTTACCCATCTTCCCATTTCTTCATGTTCCTATTTCCTTAGCAGGACAGTTCCAAGGGTTCTCACACTGAAAACCCTATATACCTTGCCATTTCCTACTTGCATATACTTCCATACACATACTTCCATGCTTAACAGCATATTGAAAAAATAGCTAAAGAATAATCCAGCTACCCTATTAACCTTTTATAAAACTATATTAATCAACAATAGCCTGTGTCTATGTCTCCACTTAAACTGTAAGAGAGACTGGTTTTTGTTTTAAAGCAAAGATTTCACTATGGGAATTGCCACTCTAAAGTAACCTATGTCTTTTTCACTGCCTCTCACATCTTTCCACTAAAGGCAATAACAAATTCTATATTGATTAACAACACAATTTTGACACTAACACTTCAAAAATCCATTAACCTTTGCTCTTTTGACTGCATAACACAGATTTACATTTTAAATACAGACCTGAAATGAATACTTACTTTCTATGCATTCATGCAAATAGGCTTCTTTCTGACCTGCCCTTTTTCATATGCTCCTTTAGTCACAGTAGAGCTCCTATCCCCCTATTACACTGGGGCTTTTTCCTATGTATTGTCATTTTTTATGCAAATTAAGTAGCTGCTGTACCTGGAATTAAACACACTGTTGGTGTTCACTAATTTGAAACTCTCTTTACCTTTAAAGTTTAAAAGGATATGTTTTTCACCATGTATTATCTTTGATTCCGTCCAATTCCAAAGGTTTTTTATCAACTTTTTGTCTCTCTGACTGGCATTTTCATTAATCACCATGGTATTTCCCATGTTTGCATTGCAGACTCCTACAGCATACATTAGACAGTTGTCTGAACCATCACAAGCAGAAGGAATTTTGCAGTATTTGCAGGTGTACATACAGTGCTACTGAGCAAAATAATTTCAAATTAGTTACCCGAGGTAAAAAATACATCTGCTCAATGAGGGGTTATCCCCTGTACCTGTGGGAACCAACAACACAGCACAGGATTTCACATTCTGGATATGAGACATGTCACAGAGATGCTCCAAATTCAGAAGGGTTGTGAAGAACAAGTGGACAAAACTATTCGGTGCTCACAGAAAGGGACTAAACCTTCGGTGCTCGTGTCAGAAATGTCCTTGAGTTATTCCCAGGCACCCACACACATCCCTGGAAGCTGCAGCCCTGGTTCAGGCACTCCTGCTCCCAGTGCTGCTGCAGGCTCCTGCAGAGGGTGGCTGGCACCATCCTGCTAGTGTTCTTGGTACAGACTCACCACCACCTAAAATCAAAGGCCTTTTCACTCAGTACTTTTATACAGAGCAGTATTTGGGACACGATATTTAAGATTTTTGGCTGATTAAGGGTAAAAGATGATACACTGTTTTCTTGTTTTATTAGCTGGAGACACTGTGCAAATGAGGGCTGCAGAAAAAGCTAACTTCTACTGCTTTTTAAACTTAATTTCGGTGATATAGGACCAAAACAATGTGGCTTTATGCATTTTGGCAAGAAAAGATGGATGGGAAAAAGACTGACAGAGCAATTACAGGGAACTTGAAACATGCCCAGAGTCAACAAGATGACCTAACATTTGTCCTTTTAAAAATAAATACTCAGAATGAATAGTTTCAGCTCAGCAAACCATCTCTGAGAAAGGAAAACAATCATCCTAGGTGCAACTGGTAATCCTCAAAGACCATGTCCTATACTTGTCCTTCAGTTATGGGAAAGGAGGAGTGCAAAGCACTATCCCAGACCTTGAAAACTGACAAGTTGGTACTTGCGCTCCATGTTTCCTACTTTGAGCCTCATTTAAATTTTTTTATTTAAAAATCTTCCTATCTTCAAATCAATAACAATCAGGAAAAGTCTGATGAACGCTTCAGCCAGAATCACCTAGAGTTATGTGAGCTCCAGCACGTGCTCCCCAGTGCCACAATTCCAGGAGCCAGATGGAAATGTTTTTACACTTCTGCACTCTGGGATTTCTCCATGAAATGTTCTAGGGTGAATAATGAATGTTCAAAGATTGCAGGCCTCTCTGCACTGCTGAGATAAGGGTGCCAGCTTTCCTTGCAAACACAGCATATGAGTTTGTTAAGGTCATTTGAAATTCTGTTCCATTTTCAAATGGTGGGGTTTTTTCAGTTTGAAGGATATGCACTGTAAATCCTAGCATGAACTCCACTTCCACTTAGCAGAGGTAGATTTCACCTCTTGTTTTTAAGGAAGTAGGACATTGTTTTCACTTACAGATGACTTACTTTTTTCCTTGTAGAGATAAGAGTAATCTGAAGTTTCCAGTTCAGTGCAAGTCCTACAGGAACTAGAAAGTGATGTTCCTCCAGCAGCAGTATTTGCCTCCTTTAACTCAGGTATTTTCAATCTTGCAAAGAGATAACAATAGATACCAGATGGAAATACTTGCCTAGAAACCCCTGTCTAATCCAGAGTGGCAAATTTTGTGGTCTTCTTATATAAGTACTTCCCAGGAAAATGTCTCTTTTCCATCAGTGCTGGAACGGAACTTGATACAATTTTACCCGAAAGACTTACTCAACAACAGCAATTTCTACAGATAAAGCTATTATTTTGGGAATTTCAGATGGACCATATGCTGCCTGTCTAGAGACAAACAAATGTAAAATCATTTCAAATGATTTGTCGTTTGAACTCGTGTTCTCAAAAGGGCAAATGGAAGAAGAAAGAACAAGTGCAAATGGAAAAATGGGAGAGGAGGATGTCAAAAGGTAGCAATAGGAATAAATGAAGCTGAAAGGAGACTTGGAACAGGAATCTGCAGTTCACAGTCTTGCTGTCTTCACCTTGCTGCCCACATTCTTTAAAGACTTCAGATTCATCTCCTGGTGGGCCTTTCATTTTGTCAGCTCCAGTCTGCTGCTGGAGACAGCTCTCAGACAGAAGTTCTCAGGAAGAAAGACACTTTGCTTTGCTTTACCTTATCGACTTGGGAAAATACAGAGGCAGGAAATTTTATCCTGGCTCAATTATTCACAAAAAGCATGCAGAGACTTGTCAGATTTTGAAGGGAGAGAAGCGACACATTGAGAAGACAGTGACAAAACAACCCAGAAAATAGGCCTACCTGGGAATGCTTTACCTGCCTACCCTGCCACCGTGATGCTCAGCCCAGAAAACACTGGCTGTGGCTTCTAGCAACCATTTCAGAAAGAGAGCAACACTCACTGACTACTAACTTACAAAGCAGAAAGCCACCCTTCTGCTTAAAATTATTTCTCCCACACTTTTGTCAGCAGAGTCACATTGATTGTCTAAATCCTGGGCTGAGAATTCCCTGGGAAGGAAATGTGTAAGGCAGTTAAGTCCTGTCTATACATCTCCTCTTTTTTTCCCTAATTCAAATCCTTTTGCTAAGTGCCTGGGTGACAAGGGGCACAACTTGGAATGATAACTTTTATGGCACAGGAGTCGATATTTCTGAAAGTCAGCCAGGGCAACTGAGCGTTCTGAAATTTCCCATCAAGACACTGACGATCTCCAAAGCAATCAACACTGGGGATTTTGGTAAAATTCCTCCCTTGAAATTCTTTAACACAGCCTAGCAATGCTGAAAACCCAAGTCTGTTTCCTGACCAAGACTCCCTCCAGCTGGAACACACTCACTGCTGTTAATTTAAATTTCAGTCAGTTTCTAATACTTTTAGAGTTTAGCATTCTGTTTACTATATAGAACCTTGCTGATTTGCTCATGCAATTTAAATATTGAAAAGAAGGTTAAAAAAAAAAAACAACATTTAGCAAAAGCCAAAGCTTCCAAGATCTCTTTGTTTGAAATAAGCTTAACTTTCAGAAAATGTCTGTGTACATAGTTGCATGTTTTATTTGAAACACTAGAAAACGTGAAGTATTATTTTTGTTGGTCCTGAAAGTAATGTTCTTTTTAGTATAAAAAATTCAGAAAAATGCTTTTGTTTTTATTATTAGTTGGAAAAAAAATCACAGTGAAAATACGCTGACCTGAAACCTGCTGGGAAGTAAGTAATTTTCAGTAAGACCTTTAGTACAGAGCTGTCAGTCTAAGGGCAAACAAAGCCATATGTTTTTCTTTCAAGCCTGTTGAAAAACTACTGTGTTAAAGGCATGAAAACAGCACCTTTATGTGGCCCTAAATACAATTTTTAAGGATTAAGTTTATCCCATTGTCGGTATTTCAGCTTACAAAGTATTTGGAATGTGCATTTCATTTCAACACTTACATTCCCTTTATGAGTATTTCCCCTTATGCTACCAAGAAAATACCTTTGAAATCACTGCACTGCATTCACCTCAGAAATTCCATCTTCATTATACAACCACACGGACTGGCAAGCCCTGCTTCTCCTTAAAATCTGATTTATGATTCTATTTCAGCTTTTTTAACACTGAATCTGCCAGGAGCTGTGACACACACAGATTAGAAACATAGAAGATGAGCTCTGTATTAAGCAGATCACCCGTGACAGAAGTGTGCTGAAGTGTCCCAGAGGTTGGGATGGCTGAAACTCTTCTCCATGGATGAGCTACATGGACATAAAAGCCTGGCCTATCTGCAGGTTTGTCCAGATTTTTCCCACTTGGAAATCCTTTAGTCACTTCAGTGTCTCTGAAATAACTGCAGCCCAGTGATTCTGAAATGCTGTAGTTGATAGTTATACTACTAATTAAGAAAAAAATGAGTAACAAACCCCAACACATACTTTTAAACCCTTCGTGTAGTCTGTCAGGAGGAATGAACCAGGGATGTGTAAACAGAAATCATTGTAGCTGTTACACCAAGCTCATTAAATTATCTCAAACATCTGAATACTTAAGAAAATGCCATTGTATTAATGACTCCCACTAGTTTCAGTCTGCTAAACAGGAGATCATAGTCTAAGTGCTAATTCACTTTGAATATACACACAGGGAGCAGCTGAAGAGATAAAGATTTAAATAGAAAATGACCTAGTAGGAGTTTTCAGTTTGGATTTTTTACTGTGTCAGCAAAGCAAATAGCCAGAAAAATTTATAATTCATTCTGAGTAACTGCGAGAAAGTGCTTCAAGTGAAAAGCTTGTGGTGGCTTTTTTTTCTGATTTTCCTTCCTCTAACCTATAGAAAAATTAACTTCATAAAAGCCAAATTAGTGAAACGTTATTGACAGGAGGTGAGTAAGCAAACTGGAGGAGATGAAGTGGAGGCAACTGAAAGGAACAAAGGCCATAAAGCTCCTGGAAAAAAGCCATTTGTCACTCAAGCTCTTACAGAAATTCCCTTGTCGGATCAGAGTAATACATCTGAGTGTTCAGGGAAGCACACTGAAATACTGACCACTGTGAGCTTCATCACTTTCACTCACCCACTCAATCCTGTTTTGTTTTAATTCCTCTCAGGAGGCTGAGAAAGTCACCTTGTCTCAGTGGCCAACCCCTGCTGTTTCCCACAGCAGCTACCACGCAAACTCCAAAAGTGTTCATATTATGCCAGGAAATCCTACCTCCTCCACAGGAGCCAAAGAGTCTGGAACAATAACACACTATACAATATTCAACGTTTTTACTCCTCTAACTTCAGGAATTTTGCCAAAAGATGGAGCACTATTACTCAGAGAACTCCCACTTCAATGTCCACATTTCAGCTCCATGTAGACACTGCAGTCAGCCAGCAAACTGGTCAGCCTACACAGCAACAAACGTGCTCTTACCTATCATCATCTGTCATCTTATCTTCTCCATCTTAACCTTTTTAACTTGGCCAATTACATCTTGCTGTAGCCATTAAGTTAAAAATATTTATCTCTAAATGCTACCTGCTTGCACAGGTGCACACAGACTCACACCATGCTGCTCTCATCCCACATTCTTCTGTTTTCAGTTTTGCACTAAGGCACTGTATATCCATCAAAAATACTTACATCATCTTCCAGAGAACTGAAATTCCTGGGATATTTCTCATGAAATACACTTGTTTAATAAAATAAAGTTAATTTCACTATTAATTCTCTTCTTTCTATGAGGATGAATGTTATAATGAATTACCATAATCCCAGGTAAATTAAAACCATCACTGGTGCAGAAGGAAATTCTCATGGGGTTCCAGAAAGGCAGGATGAGCTGGTGGAAGTGGTTTTATGTTCCCTTATTGCCATTTGGGGTCTTTTTTCTTCACAGTGAGATTGGTGTTTTTACATAGACAAGACACAGGAATGAAAATAATCTGTCATACCTGGAACATGGAACAGACAAGTGCTGTACTGAGCAAGATATACAGGCTGATATCTCCCCCAGAAGCAGTTGTGGAAATATGTCCAAAATTGAATGTACAGAAGAGGAAACTGCCTTGGTTAACATCACAGAATCCTCTGAACATACAACTGGTGGAAAGAGCTCATCAAAAAGCACTCTTCATCTTGGCTTTATCACACACAGTTTCACTAAGAAGGGAGCATTGAAGAAAACTCCCCTGAGTATGTCTTGATTCTGGCTCTACAAACATTACATAAATGTCCTCAGAGATGCCACCAGTTTGAGAACAAAGGAAGGGGGTATTTAAAGACAAAAGGTACAGCTTCACCACTTCAGACACATGCACATTATTGGCCTGCTCAACACTCCTGTGTGAACTCCACACACGGATATTAATAGGAATTCTGTGTCAAAGCTTTCAGAGAAAGACTGTAGGAATTTGTAGGAGAAAGGAAAGCTAATGACAGCTAATTTAAGATTCAATTTTACGTCTTAGATTTTCTTCGAAGATTCCAGATTTAGTCTTTTCTGGGTTTGTTTGCTTTGTTTTGTTTATGCAGCAGTCTACACTGATGTAACTGTTCTTGCCATTTATTTCCATGATAAAATTAGGAGAAATAACTCATAGTAAGAACCTGCAAAAACTAGTCTGATAAATGGATAACAGACATATAACATACAATATAAAAACATGTATTTTAAAGACCTTTCCTGGATCACCACCTTTAAAACTCTGTTCTCCTACTGTATTTGAAAACCTTAAGTTAGTTTAAAAATCCTGTTTAAATTTTTTTAAGAGGAAAGAAGCCAATCCAAGTGTAAAAGTAATCCCATTAAGTGCCTAGAGGTAGCTCTCCCACCCGTATCTGATACACAGCTAGCAGATGGAAAAATCAAATTATGGATTTATTCATTACACATTTGTAAAAGGACACTCATCACACAGTATTCCAGCAAGCCTCCACTTTTCAAATACTGTCTAGAGTGGGTGGAATGGTTGCTGTTAGACTTTTAAGATTTAGGTTTAAAACGAACCGCTTTCTGTCCTGTAACACACTACAATCTCCATGACAATCTCTCTTCCACACAGCAATAGCTTCATTTATTTCAGGGTCATTTGCTCCCTTCCTTACCTTTGCCTAGAAATTCATCTCCTCAACAAAAGAAGAAACTTTTCCTAGGGAAACAGAATGGAAAAAAAGAGCTGTTTAATATCCACTGGCACAAGCGACAGTTCCAAAGCCCATGCTCGTATCTCCAGGGATTGAGATTTATTGGCATCTTTACTGGCTGGGCCTTGGAAGCCTGCAAAGTTGGCCAGGAAGAACAGTGTGTATATATTGAGACAGAAAACTCTGTGAACGACGGACATTTTTCACTGATGAGTTCTGTTTTTCCAAGAGGATGGAGTGAAGAACTGTAAATAACATGTTGGGCAGAGGTTGCAAAAGTTATCTAGCTTTTTATAGGCAACTTTAAGGCTTCATTGCTTGCTGGGTTTCTGGGCTCAAGCCAATCATTATGAAAGTTTCACTTGCACAGTTAACTCCTTGTTTACCTTCGGTCCCAGAGCTGGTATTAAGGCTGCCTAAGAGAGTATGAGAGAACAAACTCCTCTCCACCTACTAAAAGCATTCTTGCAACTAAAATGTTAGAAAGTCAGTGGACAGGGGATGGATGAGTAGAATGACATTAACTTTACAAATGGAAATACAAGTGGCAAAGAGGGAAAACAGCTTTTTACTGACTAAAGAACAACTATCAAAGGTAAATTATTTCTTTTCTGAAAAACTCTAACTGTAGGGACAACTTGTATCACACTTTCCTGCTTCCCCTTTCCCCAGTAGAGGCCATTTATCATGCTAGACAAGAAAAACAACGGACACTAATATGATTACTTGACTAAAATACGTGGATTTTTGAAAAGTCACTTTTTTCCACACAGAAACAGTTGGAGAGTTGGCCTATTTCAAACACATAAACCTCAGTAAATTCAACAGAGTCACTAATCTTTCATATATTCACTTTCATAAAATTGACTTTCAGTCATGGCTTGAGAAAAGGGCTGGACTCTTACCTCATTTTAATGCATCAGCTTGTCCAAAATTTAAGTGGTCATTAAAAACAAACAAAACCCCTTCAGTTTCTAGATTTGATGCAAAAAATAATCCTGTAAATAAGAATCATATTTAATCAATGCAAATAAACTTTCTTGAATCTGCAGGCAGGAAAGACCATGATTTTTTTTCCAGAAGGATTTCCTCTATCCTATGGCTCAAGGAACATTCAATGATAAGTGCTGGAAGCATCACACCTGTAACACTATTTTGCTCTGCAGAAGATACAGAAGGGAAGGGAAATGGAGAAAATTAGCAAAGACCAAAAAGGAAGAAAAACAAGGAAAAGATAATGGGAAAGGAGTGATTTGTTTGCAGTTTTCAGTCTTCCAAACATTGGCTTGTACTGCAACCATAAAATATCTACCATTTATACAGCTGACTGTATTTACAAATTAAGGCACATGATCATAAAATCATTTGGCTCAGAAGGGACTCCTGGAGGGTTTTTCATTTATTCCCAACAGTTTTCCACACAGAAATGTCTTCACCACACCAGAAATGGTTTCCTCACACAGATGAAGAACAATAGCTCTATAATGTCATTATTCAGGAACGTAGGAAAAGCTATGAAATCCTTGTTAAAATTCCTGGGGCAGCAGGCCAGGCAGGCAGTGTGGCAGCTCCAGCCCACGTGAGGCAGAGCAGCAGTGCCTGTGCTGTCTGTGCCCCAGGAGAGCTCTCCCAGCCCCTCTGCAGCACAGCTCCACTGCAGGAGCCTCCTGAGCACAGCCCAGCACTGCTGACAGCACCAGCTCCCAAACTGTCACAGCATCTCACCCAGGAGCTCGCTCTCCCTAGCACAAGGAGAAAATCTGTAGCAAAGAGATGCCTTTTACTTAACATCTGAATACTTCCCAGTCAGTGGAGAGCTGGCAGGAGGAGCTGCCATTACTGAACAGCCCTTCCACAAAGCAGAGCACTGGCTTTGTGCTGGGCCTGTTCCTGCCCAGGGAAAACACTGACGTTTCATGCCTGTAATATGGACATCTCCTCAAGAGATTAAAGACAATGCTACCTTCCAAAGTAGGGAGGAATTTAACCATCTCCTAACCAGATGTCCTTATCTACCTAGCCTAAGCACAGAAAAGAAAAATAAGTAGTAGAAAAACAAATCAGACTGTTATTATACATTGTCATTATGATCGCATTACTGTTTTGTTTAGTCCAACTACATAGTGTCAGTGGTGGAGGTCACCTTTTCTGGACACTTGTTTCTGCATATCAAATGGTACTAAATCTAATAACTTGCTTCAAGCATTATCTAGTTGCTGGAATCAAAGTGGGGTTTTGCTTTTTTTTTAATGATTTCTTTATGGTTTCTGTTCCCTTGTGGTTGCATAAAAATGGCATCCAAAACACTAAGAAGAACAGCAAAACGGGATAACTAAACCCTTGTGATTTCTGCAATGTCCCTTGTGATTTCTTTTTTATTTTTTTAATCTGAATTGGCAACCTCTTGTACTTATTTTCACATAAAGCATTTGAAGCACTAAAAAGACCAACCTTTTTTCAGGACCAATCATGGTCAAACTAAAACATGATCATTAATTTTTTTAGAACCTCTATACATGATTAAACCCCACCTCTCACCATGCTGAGGGCACAATCTCAACTCGATGGATGCACAGTAAGTTTCTTCAAGTTTTTTCCATTTCCCCCCAGCCTGATTTAAGTGGCAGTAGGTGTTCCACACATAGCAGATGTCTAGGAGCTGCAAGCACATTTGCCAACCAAAAAGAGACACATCAGCTATGAGCAGGAGGAGGGTAACTCAGATCTCTCACCAGCCAAGGACAGGAAGGAAAGCAGAGTGGTAAGATTTCTACAAAAATGGTTTTAGTTGGCTGTTGCCTGCAGTTTCAAGTTTTCAAGTACATAGCAGGTTTCAGTCAGGTTGTCTCAAGCAACCCTGAAAAGCTGCCCCTTGGCCCTGAGTGCTGCTTGGGGCTTCTTCAAGCAAACATTAGTAGCAAACACAGACTGGGCAGAACACACATCTAAAATAGGTTCAGAGCACCACTAATGGAATCCCCTCTTCCCTTGGATGATATATAACCAGCTGTCTCTAACAGAGACATTAAATTCTGTAACCAATCTTTCATTTTAATCAAAGACATGAGAATCATTAATGCTGAGGTTACACTTCAGGAAACGGGAGAGAAACAAACAACAGCTGGACTGGATCAAAAGAAAATCCCATATATTCACTCAATGCCTTTTTTCTGACAGTGACCAGTAATGTATATCTATGGAAATGTATAAAAACAATTGAGGCAGAAAATGGAATTTCCTGGATAGAACTGCTCAACTTCCAGGAGAGCTGAGGCATGTTGCCTGTTTGGCCCCTTTATTGGGGACTTCATAAGAGCCTTTGTTTCTGCATCTCAAATTCACCTGTATGCCTCTGGTCACACAGAAACCCAAACCAGCACCCTGCTCTCCTTTTCAGAACCAACTTTCCTTCTAAGACAGGTAGATGTAACTCAGCCTGGAATACAACTAAGAACCTGCCACACAGAAAGTACCAGGAAAAGCTCCCACTGGGTAACACCATGCTGTGTAGTAAGAACTACTTTTAGAAACCTGCAGCACCAACTTTAGACTTCAACTGCTCCGTGTCCAGAGCTCACCCTTCTGCTCAGAGTCTCCTGCCAGTGCCCAGTCACACTTGGCATGAACAAAGGCAAAATAAAGGGAACTCACTGCTGTCTCCAGCTTCAGGCACTCAGTGGATGCCCCCACCTTCATTTGACCCTGCTTGCCCAGACCACAGAATGAAGGGCTTTACACATACTGAAGAGAATAAACACACTGCATTGCTTTTGGCATTAAAAATAGAACAATTATCCGTAACAGTTTACAGCAAGACTTCACGCACATCAGTGTCTACACTATAGTATATGGTGTGCATGCACAGCTTTTGTCTGTGGGGAACAGTTACCAAAGATGGACATGAAGATCTTTATTACAACAGATTATTATTATTACCACACAAGATGTGCCAGGAAAATACAAATAGTGTATATTAAACCATATGGAGAACTTGGGGGTATGTGGAGCTCAACCACCAAAATGCTTCTTCCACAATCCCCACCTACCCACAGCCTGATCAATGCCCATCATCTGTGCACAAAGTTTAACTTTGTTTTATTAATAGTACCATGAAATCTGGATATATAAGGAAGTGCCCTACTATATAAAGCAATATATTGGGATTTTTTTTTCCTTCCTGCTGAAATAATTTCTAATTTAGTTACTATAGAAACCATCCTGCAGCCATCCTAAAAAAATTCTCTGTGTATATTTACACTCACACTGAGAAAAAGAAGAGAAGAAAAGCTGGAATATACCTGTACATGCAAGAGAGAAATGGCCAAACAAAACAGATTTGACAGTAATTTATAGGAGCACAGCTAAAATTTCTTAAAATCTAACAGCAATATTCATTCATATGATTGCCATTACTAACAAAGCCATGAACATGCAAAAACCTCTGCTTACAGAAAATCAAGGCCTTTCTTTACTGCTCAGGAAACAAACAGGTATAATAATGCAGTAACACTATTTTTTCTTAGAACTGAAAAAGGGAAGTTCTGAGCATCCTGACATTATTCTAATAAGTCAAATGAGAAGAAGTCAGGGCTAACTGAACATGCCTTTTCTGCTCATTTAAGTTGCAGGTGAGTGACAGCTAACAAATTATACAACAGCCCGTGACACACAGATCCAGACCAGCAGTTCTGCAGTAGAATTTAACAAGAGACAGCTTTACCCAGGTTTATTTCTTTTCATACAGTGCTGTCATAAACATTTCATAAATAATTCTACTAGGAGCATGCATGATTTATAAAATGTTTGGGAGGAGCTGCTAGCTTTCTCTCTTGCACTCTGTTGTTTGCGCTTGTAAAATTCAGTCAGCTGTAATTTCAACAACCCTAAATCTTCTCTATGAGAGATTAAAAACACCAGTGCTACTTGCTCCAGCAGAAGAAGGTATTCCAGTAGTAAAGTATCTACAAAAATCCACTGAGACATGCATTTAACTGTTCTGTATCATGAAGGCTGAAGAGTTCCCAAAACAGAAAACTAAAGGCATTTTATGGAAGCAAATAAATCCTTTGGGTAAAAGGTTTCTCTTGGAAATAGCCCTAGGGGACATTAATAGGCTTAGAAAATCTTAAGGTTGGCCATTTAATTTCTAAGATTAGATGAGACTACTTTTGCAGAGTGCTAGAATTTGTGTTTTATCACCCGAGCCTGTATGTGAAGACAGGAGCTGGGACAGTGGGCTGCAGCACCATCTGCACAGGGGATGACACACCAGAGCTCTGACCCAGATGGTGCAGCTCAGTCTCTTCCCCACTGCCTGGCTGGGAGCTCTGTATGAGAACAGAGGAGCTGTGGTTTAACCCAGGCAAGGTCAATGCAGAGCTGAGAGGTCGTTTTCCAAGTTGTGCAGAGATTTAGGTTTGTCCAATTCTGGAATGTCAGCTGACACTACCAGCTTTTTGTCATGGGCACTTGTAGCCCTTTCCCTCTCAGATCTGGATTTTCTCACTCTGCTAAGTCTGTGTCATCTGTTCTGGATTAATGCCACATGCTTCACACAATGTTACTTGAAGAGGATTTTGAAAATATAGCTGGGTAGAAAATGAGACCACCAAAATATTTTACCATGCTAAACTCGTGCCTGTTACCAGGAAGACTAACCTACATGCATGCAGGAATAGGTCGAGCTGTCCCCACAGCTGAGACACTGGACTTCATCCCCAAACCAAAATGTCTAAAGCCTGGAGACAGTGGTCTGCATGGAGGACTCCAGACTAACACTACCTTTGTATGTTGACAGACCCAAGTTCAAACTGAGAATATCATTTACCAACACCCTTTATCTTTTCTACCAGTATTCCCAATATACTACACTGGGCCAGCATATACCTTTTGTTGAAGGTTCTCTTTTCTTTCAAAGTGTATCTGATTTCTGATTGAAGAAATCCATTATGGGAATCAACTTTTTGCTGATTTACAAAATAACGTTATTATACTGCTGTCTAGTATCTATACTAGCACTTTTCATCCTTCAGAGTATAAAAATCATCAGTATGCAGAGTAAGAAATAATTACTTTCTGAAATAATGCTAGTAGATTCCACCTAGGAATATAGTGGAATCTCTTTAAATTAAATTAGCTGGCATTAACATTCAAAAACTAGACAAGATTTAGGTCAACCACCGATCTCTCTTAATGTAGTAATTCACATTTTCAAGTAGAAACACACCTCTCAGTTCCTTACTGCTCATCTTCCTCATACATTAAACCAGAATACTTTTGACACTTAACCCTGCAGAGATGAACAAGTCAGCCTGGATCATGCAAAGTTCACACTTGGCTTGAAGCATGTTGAATATTTCCATTAATTTCCAGGAGAATACTTCACACTGTGTGAATCTGAGTCCAAGCATTCGGCAGTGTGAGGGGCTAATCACAGCAGGATTTTTGTAGGGAAAACTGGCAGGGAAATCAGCACAAAGCCATGGAGCCATCAATCAGGTCACCAGTGTTTAGTCTGCCCTCTCAGGCTGTGCCCTGCTTTCAGCTGGGATAGAGTTAATTCTATTCCTAGTAGCTGGTACAGCGCTGTGTTTTGGAGTCAGTGTGAGAATAATGTTGATAACACAGTGATGTTGTAGTTGTTGCTAAGCAGTGCTTACTCTAAATCAGTTTCCCAGGCTCTGCCAGTGAGGAAGTGCACAAGAAGCTGGGAGGGAGCAGGAAAGCTGACTGGAACTGGCCAAAGGGTGGAACAGAGGTATGTACACAGACCAGTATAGAAACTGGGGGGAGATGGCTGGGAGGGGCCCACTGCTGCTGGGGAACTGGTACAGCAGCCAGCAGGTACTGAGTATCCCTGAGTACTGTGCATCACTCGTTTCTATTGGGTTTTATTCCTCTCTGTTTCTTACCTCCCTTTTCATTACTATCATTATAATGTATTTTATTTCCTTTTTTTAATTGATCTTAGTCCATGGGCCTTACCTTTTTTTCTGATTCTCCTCCCCATCCCACGGGGATGGAGGGAGGCGAATCAGAAAAAAGGAGGAAGGGGAGTGACCAGATGGATGCATGGTATTTAGTTGCTGGCTCCAGAAAGATGCAATGATATAGAAACCCTTTTTGCAGACTGATCCATGAATCAATTTGAACCACTGTCAATATTCCTTAGGTGTTGAACCCATCTGAAGGATTATAATCAGAGAAGAGCACTTACCTTGTACTTAAAAGAAGTTTGCAGAGAGGTGCTAATTAACACAACATACAGCAAAAATGAAGATAGATGTTAACAGATACAAAGCTGAAATAAATTTCCCAAATCCAAAATTAAAACAGAAGTAGTGGATGGGAAAGCAGAGACACAAATTTTTGTCACTGCCACCACAGGCAACCACATAACTCATCTGGACTGTACTCAGCCCAGAAGGGCAAGGAGAGCATCTCCAGGCTCTCACCATGCACTGCAAACCAGAACTGCTGAAGAATCTTACCACAAAAGAACAAAAGGCAAAACCCCTGGGACATACCACAGAAAAGCCAAAGATACCAAAGACAATAGCAGTGTGTAAGTGGCAATCACAGCAGGTAATGTGATAAATAAATGCCCATGTGAGTCTCAGAAGCATTCTGTGTCCCACATCAGTGAGAGGCACAGACACCCCTGTGGCACTGATCACAGACACAGGGACAGTCTCTGTGACAGGGCTGCTGGGGCTTGGAGACTTTCTGCTGAGCCAAGCTACAGAGAGCAGAGCACAAGAAAGCGCCTTTCAACTCAGGAGATTTCTCACAGCAAATAGCACCATTTTTCTATCATGAGAAATGCAGTTCAAGTTGAGAAACAATAAACAAGAGGATAATTAAGATGAAATTTAAAAATTAGAATTGTTAAAGAGGGCTCAGCCATTGAATATATCATAAATGATGCATAACTGAAAAAAATGTTGGTGCTTCTCTCCCCATGTTTTCAAGCTCACCAGAAATAATCCTTCTAGTGTGGCTCCCTTCAAGAGAGAGATATTCACCCAGTAAATCTCTCTGTAATTCTCCTTTCCTTCAGCTGCTCAGGGCTTGTTTAACACGCCTGTGTGGAATTTCCCATCCCCTTCCCTTTGCAAACCTTTGCAATGAGAAGCAGGTGCTGCAGGGAGGGCTGTGTTTACCAGCTGTGTAAACTTACGTTGAAGAAGTTGGTCTTGTTCCTCTCGCAGAAGAGGCCCTGTGCAGGCATGTGCTTCAGCTGCTGCCAGGGCACCCCGCTGCCCAGCAGCACGTCCCGGGCCCACTGCAGGTTCTGTGGACAACGACAGACAGGTCAGTCGTGGCCAGGGCGTGGAAATGCCACCACAGGTGGAAGTACACAATAAAGTACATTTGTTTATTAACCACTTTAAGAATCAATTAACTTGTTAGTTGCAGTGTCTTGTCTCGTTTTCCACACACTTGCTGTTCCAACAGTATTTGTTGTCCCCACACACTCCCTGGAAGCACTCCCAGCTCTCCCTCAGGACAGGAACCCACAGGGAATACCTACCAGGGCTGAAGCCTTGACCCTCAGGTTTAAAAAGCCTTCTTTTAGTGGGCTGGCGAAATCAGACTTTTTAGCCTCGTTATCTAATTAGACCTACCCAGCCACTGCCCTCCATGTAAGTTCACTTAACCTCCCGGGAAACTCCCTGACTCTCATCAAACTTGGTTAATAGCACTCAATCAATTAACAAGAAAGTATCAGTAGGGGACTAAATGATAGATGACAACCAAAAATTGATAAAAGGACCATCTCTCTAAAGAGTTCAGTGCATGAACCTCTCTTGTGTAGCTGAGAACCAGGGGACAGCTGTTGGCTCCAGGCAGAATGTTACCAACAGATGGGACAATTATTAATTGTGAGCTTCCACTGATGGAAGCTTTGCTTTACTTCATTTTTCATTTCAGGGTTCAAAAGTGGCATTTGAGTCGCATTTGACCAGCTTTTGTAGAGAAAACTTCTCAACAGAGGACATGAAAGAAAGAGGAAGATGTTTGGTTCATCGAGACAAATGAGAATGTTGCACTCTGGCTTGTGTTCTGTGGACTGGAAATACACTTCTGTGAGTCATAAATGTGATTAAATCATGTCCATCCAAGAAGCATATTCCAGCATGTAATATCCTTTTTTTGTGTGTGTGTGTGTGTGTATGTTGGGGTGAGGGGGTTATTAGAAAAGTTCTTATCCTGTGCTCCAGATTATTTTTGTTTGTGAGACCCTGGTGAAACAGCAAAAGCTCTGCTCAATCATCAGTGCCTTTGTGCTAATGACAGTAATCATGCAGAAATCTCCAATGTCTTACCAGAACTGGAGCAATCCCCTCTAGCAAAATGCTGATTATGGATTCATGTGCAAGAGAGCTGAATGCTGGCAATAATAACCAGATATTTATGGGTGTCAAAAATCCCTCATTCCAAGAGCTCATAGAGGTACTTACACAGGACCTATATGGTTATAGTGCAGCATAACCAAGGGGATTTGGACAGCTTTGTTTTGGTATGGAACAAATACATATTCACTCATAAACATCACAAGGTACTTTCTGGCTGGTCATGGGAATCAGTATATTTAATTATTACCACTGAGTGTCAAATTTAATTAAGACTGAAGAAAGCAGAGGGTGTAAACTCAGCTGCACACTAACTTTTTTCTACATAACTTCTTTTGTAATATGTATTGCTGTAATCCTGTTAACCTAATCCTGAAAAATACTTGGAACTACATACAGAAGAAAAAATACAACACAAGAGGACCTACAAAAATCTGGTCTTCCATGAAAGTCATCTTGTTTTGAATAAAATGAGAATCCAACAAAAATAAGCGTATTGGAACATCCAAGATCCAGGCACATAAATGCTTCATTTTGTGCTAGTCATAGTTATCAGAAATGTAAGTTAATTCGAAGTGTGAAAATGAAGTAAAACTTGCCTAATGTGTGGTAATCTGAATCTTACAGTTAAAACTATCACATAAAAATTCAAGGAAAACAAAACCCTTAAGAAAGTTACCATCCCACCACAAAGCTTAAATCTAAAATCCCAGTCTAAAGAAATGTGAGCTATGGATGTATTCCCCAATGGAAGCTTTACAAGGAAAAGGTTAAGAGATCATTAATTGTCTCATTAATTGTAGCCTCATGCTCTGGTGCTGGGATGTGCTGTGCACATTACACTGACCATCCACAGGCATGTGTTTGGTACACATAATTCACAGGCTTTTATTGAACAAGATGATGGCACTAGCCCAGCTAGGAGGAGAAAAGATCATTCAGACAAATGGGGCAATTACACGGTAACTTCACACAATCAAAGCTAATAGGAATAAAAGACATAGTTACAGATTTTCCACTACCCTTCTCCTTAAATCAGCATGATCACTTATTCCCAGTAAATATGCCTGAGCAGGTCTCAACTCATTAGATTTCAGAGTCTGCTCTGCTTGGTTTTCAGCTGATGAAGTTATTAGGAGTGGGTGAAGGGATCCAGGACACAGCAAAAAGGATTTATTCTTCTTGGCACACTGCTTGCCAGTCTGAAATGCTGGATTTGGCTGTCTGACTCAGGGCCATTATGAAATACTCTTTCCAGTTCAGCTGTTGCCTCCCACATCTTTATCACCCCAAGATTCAAAGACAAGATGACTGACAGGGTACAGTAACTTGCAAAAAAGCTGAAGTAGAAAAGGAAAATCTCTTAGGGTCAACCAAGTGAAGCTCTGAGCCACCTGAGATGGATACCCCTTAACTCAATGGTGTCAGAAGCACCTTTACCTAAATTAAAAACTCCACAAAAGCATTTCTGAGAGGTGAAAAAAACCCACTCCAGTATACTTCAATCCTTCCCTCTGATTTAATTTACAGTCCATTAGAAGGCTTTGTCTCAAAAACCTCCCCCTACTCCTGCATCAAACAAAAGCAAAATAAAAAGACTACTGATTTGAAGGGTGGCCTTTTAAATGAACTGTTATTATCAAACTGTTTCTACTTGAAGTGGTTACATCTATTATGCTTCCAGATTCTGTCTGTATCTATTAAGCCCACACACATATAATCTTGCAATTTCTACACGCATGTATTATATGCCTGGTTTGACTAACTTGTCACTTCACTGACCTCATGTCACACCCAACGTTCATTTCCTCACTAAGGGCTCTGCTAATAACAGACATTATAGAACATACAAACTTAAAAACTCACACAAATAGTCTTTGAGCAGATTCTTCCAGGATTTACAGAGCACTTCTTACTTTGAGATTTAAAAAAAAGCATGTAAGTAAATATTTTTATTTCCTGACAACCTACTGGTTCCAGATGATCAGACCAATTCCACATATGGATCCATAAGGACCAGAAGGAGAATACTTTTCACAAAGTTACACTGACAAACAGTGTCTTGCCAAGTCCTAACTTCTCCTTCCAAACAGTGCCAACATTCCTTTTGGAGGTAAAAATCACAAAGTATGAAGACTTTACTTCAAGACAGTGTTGATGGGAAATTGAAATTACGGCCCAAACTGGCAATGAAGTAATTTCTGAACATTCATCCGTACTTCCCTGCACATTTACTCCTACTAAAAACAGCTATGTATAAATTTGTTCTGATAACAGACTAAAACAAAGAAAAATAGACTCCAAATATTAAGCTGGATTTTGCAGGGGAAAAAAGCCCAACAGAACATGTAGCCAAACAAAATGTTCAAAGAGTTTGAAAGGATGTTTAAAATAAAAAAGCACTCAACGACTATCTTCACTTATCTCACAACAGCAAAACCAGGAAAACTGTGAAATGGGAGAAAACAGATTGCATATGGAAAACTTGTTTTTCTATGCACTATGGAGACCTGCCAATCCTCTCCTTTTCCCAGCCAACCATGAATTTTGGCCATCAGTCTAAATTCTTCACGCAAATTCCTGGCGTTGGAACGTAAATGCTGCATTTTCCAAGATGGTTGTATGCATTTAAAAATTATTCTGAGTTTTCTAAAATTTACCAATCTGCCCCCCAACAACACAGCCTGATGTAATTTATCTCATTCTTTAAATCAGGTTTAATATAAGCATAATTCTTACTTCAGTTACTGCTGACAAAGCACAGATCCATTTTGTGTTTTAAATTTATGCAGAAGTATAATTTCTACTAAAGACAGTAATGTGCCTTTAAAACACAAACACTGGACACTGCTCTACAAAAGAACCTAGATGAGTCATTAAGGAAAGAAAATGTAAAACACATGTAAAAATACATAGTGCATATATATCAATAATAAGATTTTTTTTGTTGTTTTTGCCATGTCAAGTGGCTGTTCATTATGCAGGGAAGTAATAAAAAAGGACAGTGAAACCCAAAAATGCTCACTGAAGCCAGCCTGGGAACTACTAGGCTCAAACAGGCAGGATTCAGTTTTTCTGAGTTCCAAGAGGAAACAGATTTAGACAACAATGTGTGTTTCACATAGAAATCCATCACTGAGTTGATATTTATGTAAGGAGAAAGATATAAAAAGCAAAAGAGAAAGCTTCATCAGGGAAAAATAATAGAGGAAAATATTTTGCAAGTAGTTCCTCAGGCAAGGACATGCTATTTGAACCAATAAATTGAAAACAGGCAGCTTTTTTTGTTGAATGTTGATACAAAATCATGTCAGCAACAGTAATGACAGATTGCAGGAATCTATGGCTCCTATTCATGATTAGCTCCATGGAAAAATTAACAACTGTTACATACAAACAGCATAAGAATGTTTTCAAAACAGGCTCTGTATAAAAAGGGTGATATTTTCCTGGAGAATCACTCTACAGACAAATGGAATATTCATCACCTTCCAGTAGGTTGGTAAGGCTTGGCTTGTGCTCACTTTGCAGTGACACTGGTGATGTTTTCTGCTTCAAGGCCAGGGACACAATTTGTTTCCCTTCCCTGTTGTTCACATAAGCTTCAGTACTGGTGGGGAAGAAAATTCAGGAAGCCATGCAGAGCAGCACATGATCTAATACCAGACTTCCAAATATAAAATCTGTGAATTCAAGCCTTGATTATGACAAATAGTAAAATATCTCTGATCATTTCAATGTAATATTCCTACACATTTTACCAACAAAGACCCATGAGACCCAGAAAGTTCATCTGTGTCACATGATGTGTTTACACAATACTGATTAATTTCTGCTCCAAGTCACTTTTCAGTCCACTTATTCAGTAAAATAAATAATTGCTGTCATTTTTATGAGAACATCTTAATTTATGTGACATATCTAAAATGTAATTCTCTGCTGAATGACAGAAAATTAGTTCAGTAATAAAAAAAGACATTTTCTCCTTAACTGACCTCACACATGAGCCAGACAATCTAGGAGCTGAAGACTTCCCAAAGTGTAATTTCACTCTAAACTGCATTGAAAAGGTGTATTTTAGTAGTGAGACTTGTGCACCAGTGCCAGTGGCAGCACAGCTGGTTTGCTTGGGCTCAGCAAGATCCACAGATCCACTGGGATGACAAAACTCAAGATTTTAAAACTTCCACTGTAGTATTCAGATAAAACCTGCTACAACTCAGGCACACACCAATTTAGCAAATATAGCTGACTAGGACACGAGAAAAACCACACCTAAATACATTTTCTGCTCTGAATCCTCCTTTTGAACAATATCAACATGTGCATGTTTCTCCAGATGGCTGCTCTCTAAATTTATTTCAAGATTCTCTAAACCGTGTCCCTATGCATGAGTTTCCAAATGATGGTGCAAAATGTATGGGTAGAAAATGCAGTACCAGAGCAGGTCTGGGGTCTGTAGAAAAGGTCTGGAAATAAAAAGCTTCATTAGCACCCACGGATGGAAATGATGGATCGATCTGGCATATTGTGCTCAGTCACAGGACCACATGAGAACAGTAATGTGACAGCAGTTATAGAACCAAGTGAAATCCATGAAAGGCACTCTGTCAGGGCTCACCCTGTGTGTTTTGCTGTAGGTGTAGAGGTAGGCCAGCCTGTAGAGGCTCTTGTAGTGCTGGGGGAAGCGGCTGAGGCACAGGCAGAAGGAGGAGATGCACTGCTCCGTCAGGAACTTGCGCTGCTCCTCCAGGTCTGCGGGGAGCCCGTGAGGAAACTCAGATGCATCCTCTGCCCCAGGGTCTGCTCTCTTCTTGCAGTCCCACTGAGAGCCTGGGGGGATGGCAGCTTTGAGGGGATTGCCAGAAGGATCCACCACCAGTTTTTGGCCAGGAGGCTCAGCAGGATCGTAAGGTTCTGAGCTCTCCAGCAGCTCCTCTGACTTTGCTGCAGCTGGAACAGTAAGAGACAAGTGAGGGTGAAACTGCCATTTCCAAATGGCAAATGACATAAAGAAAACGACAGAAATTCAATATGACAAAAGGTAATCCTTTTCTTCATTAAAGCATAGACAGAAATATTGAAAAAAATGTAGGACTATTTGTGATGTTCACTGAATAAGTAATGTGCAACTCACTGACAGAGTCACACAGTGCTATCTCCATTGTCTTCATTTGGGTTTTATCCTGAACAATGGTATGAAGTCAGCACACCTTACACAATGCAGGGTTTTACATACTCTTGGAAGACTGAGGAGGAGGAGTGGAAAAAAAGCCAAATAAAAGAGTAAATTCAGTAACATTTTATTGCAAAGAACAGAAGAAAGAATAGAAAATTAAAGCCACCCTCCCAAGTGAAATGTATTACTCTTAATGGTCTGCCTAGAAGAACACAATCCCAGAACACAAAATGGGCTCAGCCACAATGATCAGCAGCTGCTCACCTGGTCTTCTGCATCAAGCGGGACCTACAGTTCTATGTAATATTTTTGTGATTAATTTGGTAATTTATAATTCAACTGACCCATCTTTTGTTGAAGGATACCAAATCTTACTTCAGAAAGCATCTTGTTACAGTGGCAGCACCCACATTTCCTGTTAGCTACCCATTATTGCTGGAAACACACATGCTACATGCAGATTAATTTCTTTAACTTTGATTTTTAGTCATGGAAGTTTACCATGTCTTTGTCTTTGCTAGGATAAAGAGCCTCTTACATTTGATCTTATCTCCCAGCAGAGAGTACAGAGAAATGATAAAATGTACTTCATCCTCAAATATAAAACTGCTCCATAACTTTTTCTCTGATAAGGCTGAACTTTTGAGTCAAACATGTTTTACAAGAACTCACATTTTTCAAAATGTGCTTGCCTGATGTCTGTATCCATTACTGTACAGGTAGCTTTATGGGAAACAACATCTGTTCTAATAAACATCAGTAATTTAAGAAGGCATTTGATGGTTTTTCTGACAGACAAATGATGACAATAACACAACTCACTGCAAGCCTGAAAAAGAGCCATGTTTTTAGTCTAGAAGCCAAAAGACTACTGCATTTAGTGATTATGGAAGTAGTACTTCACAAAACGAGGAACTGGCATCTATTTCAGCATGTTAATGCAAGCACCACCACAGGCTTCCCTAGCTTAGGCAAGACTGAAGTAAAATATTTTTTAAAACAAGAAACCAAAGTAATCCAAGTCTGCAAACACAGAGAGAACTGCTTGGCACTTGTTCCTACTGAGACCAGAGAAGTGATCCAGGACTATCCACATAGCATGATCTCTGGACCTCTGAAACTGGGAAAATGTCAACTGGCAAAGAGTTAACACCCCACAAAAAGCCACAGCCTGGAAAGGTGGACAGAATTTACACATTGGATTTGTTTGTCTTTCCCTGTTGAAGTCCAGCCTCTTTATCTACTGCCACATCCAACTGTACAAACATCAGACAAAGGGAAATTCCAGCTAATGGACTTTGAAATAATTTTTCCAGTGGAATACAGAACACTTAGTATTATTATATATGGAAAAATCTGGTAGAGAGCAATTCTAGTTCTCCACTGGAATGAAGTATACAATGGAATAAAGCATCTAAATTCTCCTACTCTGCTCTTCTCTGTACTGAATATTGAGCTGCTACTGGGACAGAACAAAAAGGGCATCTATTCCTGGGAAAAGTAAAAAAGTCGTGTTTGAGACTATATTCAAATAACTACTCTTTAAATTATTTAAAAATACGAAACATTGAAGAAAAAGCAAATACTAACCTAAAAGAAGAAAAGTCAGTCAAAGGGCTGGCATAGACAGCAGTTTATCTTTTCTCTGTAAGATTTAACAGCTAGAACAAATTGGGTTGGTGGCCACATAAGTGAGGCAGAGTTCCCAATTTAAGCTACACACATACAGGCAGCAATGATACCTAGTTAAAATTCTTAGTCACAGTGCAGCACATTTCAGTGCATCTACAAGCCAGGAGAAACATTTTAATGAGACTATTGCAGCTGACATTATCTATTAAATCAGGCATACCCTTTTCCTCTGCTGATCCCAGGGTCTCTTTGCTGAGCATCAGTGTATCAGCACAGGTAGTAGAAATCCTCTTCTCTGTGTAAGTTTTCTTCAGGCTGTCTTGAGAACTGGCAGGCTCATTAAACATATCCTGTGTGGAACTGGAGTCAGACAGCACTGCTCCAGTGCTATCCTGACTCCTCTCTGCAAAAGAGATAAAGAAGGAATGCACCACTTCATACTCTTCAAGCTGTTACTTGTCTCTTGGTAACAGCAACACAAAACTGAAGCCACTCTGCAAACTCTTACAACTGCCACATAGGATCCCTAACCACCACCAAGAAAAGGTACTTCATTCTCACCACATTTCTCCCTAGAATATAATCCTGGAATTTCATTCAAAAGCAATAAAGCTCAACTTTCAAGAGCAGTTAGACTGGGGACAATATTTCAGCTTGTATGGCCCTGTAGAATTTCCCAGGTTTACTGTACCATTTGCCTTGAAAAGCACCCAGTATAATTTTGAACCTGACACAAGCAAAGTTCAATTGACAAAAGAAGACCATGAAGAAAAATACTGGTAAAGATTACTCATGAAGGAAAGAAAAATCAGTACAACTAGAGGGCAAAGACTTACAGGAGTGATCTCTGATGCCAACTATCCTGCAGGTGTAAGATGCTATTCAACAAACATTCTGAAAAGCGATTTGATATGGCAAATAAACAACACAGCAGAGAACCAGGCCTGACACAGACAGGGAAACTGGAGTGCAAGGCAGCAGACAGAAGAATAGAAGTGACTTTACCTTGACAGAGTTGAGCAGTGGCTGCTGACTACAGTACAGTCACAACTAAGCTGTTAATCTGCACAGGAACAGGCATCGTGACTTTATCATGGGGGATAAAATACACCTCAGAAGAGGCAAGTGAAAACCTCCCACTCATGTCTGAAACCTGCCAGATATAACCCAAGTTCTTTACATCAAGGGTTATCACAGGCAACCCTGCATGACTAAAGAACACAGCTTAGTCTCTCTGACAGAAAGAGGCCTGCACATTCCCACTGGGATGGGAAACTGGCGTTTTTCCATGTTGTGCCAACATTAATTCAGTGTTCAATATAAAATTCCAATACAGACAATTCCCTTTAAATCCAAAGTCCACAAGAATAATTTCCAATTTCTTCTTAAGACGCTAACACTTCATTCTGTGATCCAGTTAAAAGTGTCCCTTGCTCATTGCAGGGGTGTGGGACTGGATGATCTTCAAAGGTGCATTCCAACCCAAACTATTTTATGATTCTATACAGAAATGGCATAACCAGGAGGGGGCTTCACCCATTGTCTAGGTAGTTCCACTGCATTCTGATTCATTAATTTTACTGATAAGATCAAGAAGGAAAATTAACAAAGCAAAAGCTTTTGCTTTGAGATGAGCGGATAATTTAATTAAATTTCTTCTGTTCCGTCTGAATTGCACTTGTTCAGGAGAGAGCTAAGAGCCTCCTATGAATTTATTTTATCAAGATAAATCCCTCTGCAAACCTTTAGCTTGCAGATCAGGTTCTGCTTATTAGGATTCCAATGAATTTAAACCAAATTTGATGCACTCTGTAGGCTTTTCAATACCACACGAAGAAAACCATCCCTTTCAGTGAGCAGATCTTAATAAAACTATATCTTGAAAAAAGAATGGGGGAACAGTATTTGCTTCCTAATTGGAAGTTATCTAAGTTGGTTAATGATGACAAGTTTTATACAGAAAGAATATAATTACAAAGAATGGGAAGAGAAGGATTCTGAAGAGAGGTCAGTCAAGCTTTAAATGACTCATTTATATAGCTTTAATAACTTTCTGTGGTACAAATCGATACTATTGAACTCCCAGTTGACATCAGGAAAACCATTTACAGTAGTTCCCTTGATATATTTTTAAAAGAAGTTTCTTCATCTGTGGCAAAGAGGCTGAATTGCTCATCTAGGGGAAAAAAAATTGCAAATTTCCAGATGTTGCCACAAGTCTGCAGGTCAGATCTGATGTGTGGGTTATGACAGATGAAGCATTAGAATGTAAATCGAGAAGTGCCAGACAAATATGCCTGGGTGAGATCAGATCACTGGGAAATTACAATAATTTCTCATCATGCAAAGAGAGACAATGATTCAACACATTAAGTTTCAAATATATGCATGAGCTTTTCCTTATGGGAACAAATGTAAATACCTCCCTACAATTAGCTAGCCACTTTAATTTGAAATTTCTGCTTAAGTTAATGTGGGTCTAGGTAGGGATGTTTATAACCTTTGCTTTCAATACACTGACTCTATTTAAAAAATAGTGATATTAACGTTGGGCTCCTTAATCACTGGAAACCAGAGGAAGAGAACTATTGAGACAACTTTCTATTATATTAGATATTCCTTGAATGCAGCAGACACTTTCAAACTACATGATCCAGATGGAAAGCCCTGGAGTATTCCAGAAATTAGCAGCAGCCACCAATTATTAGTATTAATTTCTCAGAAATCACAGAGGATTGGTAAAGTCCCAGGGAATGTAAAACAAAGTGTAATACTTATCTTTACAAAGGATGAAAGGTTAAAGCTGTGAGCCAGCCTTCATTTTCCACAGAATTATCTGAGCATAAATAAATAAATCCTTTTCTAAGCACCTAAAAGGTAACACAATCAGGAGTAGAAAATGTGTGAGTGGATCCCAGCACACACATTCTCACAGGCCTGTGAAGAATTTGTGCTTCTTAAACCAGAACTGGTCAAAATGTCAGGTTACTCTAAAGACACCTCAGCAAAGCAGTGCTCTTGAATGTGTAATCAGGAACTTCACAGAAAAAAGTATGTAACAGTCTTCCTGTTCTACTGAGCACTAATGAAAATTAAACTTAATTATAGTGTCTGTATTTGGGACCCACATTTTAAAAAAGACACTGAAATAAGGAAAATTAATTCAGAGGAGAGGATAAAAAATGAGAGATTAATGAGATGACATATGAAAATTACCAGGAGAATTGGACTTATCTTAAAAAAGATGAGGGAGAATTTCCAAATACATATGATTAACCAAAATAAAAATACAATAATTGCTGTTCATATTCATTAGGTATAGTGCAAAAAGGCAGTAAGTTTTAATTGCAGCAAGCAAATTGACTCTTTTTTTCCCCTCATCTCTATCTTAACTGCTACATAGAGTTAGAAAATAGCACAGTGAACCTATAGAATCACTGTAGGCTTTCAAACACAGCAGACAAATAGCCATAATTTGTTAGGTTACCCAAGGTGCTGCTTAATATAATAAAAAGCTCTGTCAATACTTAAATACTGCAGCATGCAATGCAGAACTTCTGGCAACTCCACCAATTCATATCCTAACTCTGGTTTTCTAAAAAGGAAAAAAAAAAAGGAAAAAAAATTGGCATGTTTTGTATACGTGAAAGCACTATTCTCTTCTAGCCTAACTGCCAAATACAGCTCTTTTTTATAAATATATATGTGCTGGATGGACACATTTTCCATTTGTTTAGCTGTGAAGCTTTTCCTTTATCTGGTAAGAGCTGACTGCAGCTGAGACAGTCATTAGTGCTACTCAACCTACGTGCCAAAGACTGCAGTGCGCGAGGCACGAGAATGAATTCCAAATTCCCAACTGCTATCAACACCTGCCCTTCTGAATGACACAAATCCATGGGGATATCAGTGCTTTTTAATAATTTCTGCTATAATTAGAGACAATTTAATGCAACCCAGTGTAATTTAAGAGTTTAAAAATGACTGGGTTTTGCATTTTGTTCACCTGTTTTCTTCGTTTTCTCACCCAGCAATAGCAATAAGACAAGTTTTTCCAAAAAAGCTGGGGTGGTCCCTTGCTGTAAGAGATTGGTAAATCAAGGACTAAATATTCTTTTGAGGTCTCTCCCTGTAAAGTTTCTTATTACTTCAAAAGCTAAGATAAAAATACAGCTGGGTATTAATGTCCCAAAATTATTATCTGTAGCGGAAATGAAGAGACTAGGGAGAAGTTCTACTAAATTGTGCATAAGTAACTGTAACAATATTCCTATGAAAAATGTGATCTGATAGTAGATGTTTCTCCTTGGTATTATTATATTTTGTTTCATTACTTCATTGCATTGTTCCTAAGTTTTAGGAAGATTTCAAACAACTTGATGAGCTGAAATCTCTGTTTGATGTGAAGTTAAATATTTCATGTTTATCTCTAGAAATTTTAGAAAATGGCACTTGAAAGAAAATTTTTTAAACCTCATTTCTCTTAATGTCCTCAACTTGTGGCATTTCATTTCAAATCTATGTCAGATTACATCCTCTACTCTGTCAATGGATGAAAAAGTGCAGCTTTGGACAGGAGATTTCAAAAGGTCAAAAGAAGAATCTTGTTAACTTTCCAAGACATTAGTAAAAAAATACTAATTATTATCAGAAAGATGTCATTGGGAAGAAAGAACTTGTATATTCATCTGTACTGCCAAGCCATTTATTGCATCACACAGGCCCTGATTAAATCACCATCATTACTGAAACACATCTGTCACAGATGTAGGAAAAAAAATATCTGAAGTCTGTCTGCCTTAATTCCACGGTTAAGAGCATTTTAACATTAATCTCATCCTGAATGGAATAGGTTTATTGGGTTGATTTCAAAAATCCTTGCTCCCCACTGTTTCTCCATAACAGACACAGCCATCAGCATGTCACTGTCACTGCCCCCTCAGTATTTGGGCACAGCACCCACAGGCCACCCCGTCACCAGGACAAAGCTCTGGTAAACTCTGCAGAGCCTAAATGACTGCTTAATTTTAAAATGCAACAGGAAAACAAGGCTCAGTACTGCAGCAGGCATTACCCTGTGCCAGCATCCTCCCACAGGAGCCCTGTGCACCATCCATAGGACTTGTTACCTAAAAACTGAGCCCCCTCAGCCCTGAAGAGGGACAAGGAGAGTGATGTGTGACAGTGGGAGTGACCTGAACCAGCTCAGACAATCCTAATGACAGAGCTCTCCCTGCTAAGAATGATGAGCAGGTACCAAGTGTGGTACAGACTTACAGAATTTATTCTCAGGGGAGCTGAAGCACAGCTCCACGGTGCCAATGGCAATGAGGTGTTCTGCCTTTGGCAATTATTTACTAGACAGCTCAGGAATTCTCTCGTGAAACTTTCTGGAAGTTAAAAGAAAGATGGAGAAGACCTCTGAAACATCTGTATGCAGGAGTAAGTAAAAGGCTCAGAAAGTCAAGAGGGTACAGCTCACTTCTGAATGACCTCTTTGTCTGTCTTAAACATCTGAAGGAAAATGGGCATCCAGTTACTATAAGAAGGTATCTGAATCACGATAAACCATCAGTTACAAGTCAAAAAATCAGACATGAGTGGCACAGAAAGCTTTTCTACATAGCTCTATACATATGCTAACTCAATTTGCAGAAAAGAAAAATCCCGCTGCACAGTTCAGGGCTTATGAATAAGCAACTATATATAACTAAAAAAATAAATCCCTTGTCTCATGCAATAAAGGTGGGCTGTTCACAGGCTGTGAAGGTACAGACTCTTTGTCCTGCCTAGCACTCTCTCCCCTCTTCACTTGAACACATGAGCATTTTTCTTTACTGGTCTGCAGTCAGAAACATGATGTATCACAGAATTCTCATTCTGCAAACAGATTCCACCCATAACAGAAGACAACATTTAGCTCTGCATCAAAAGGCATTTGCACGTTATTAAAAAACAAAAGAATTGCAAAGATTTGCATGGGAGTAGGTTAATTTGAGGACAGCAATTCAAAGGGAGTTCTCTTTTAACATGAGTCAAAGATGAGAGTCTATGTTTCGTCTGGCTGCACTGAACACAGAATGTGTTTCCATAACTTACAGTCCTATACTGCTGTTCTGTCTTCAAGAGCAGAGCACCAGAGAATCTCACCAATGTCCCATTTATTTGGACAAATGCTTTTTACATAATCTCACGCTACGTGTCAGTGTGACACTTGTGCTAATCAGAGAGAGGTTAAATTGGGGAAAGGTAAAAATGGAGCACACTGCAATAAACTGGGTGTGATCCATTATTCATGCAGCCCAGTGTGCAGTCTGCATGAACATCCAGCACCACGGGCCAGAACAGGACATGCACTGCAGACCCAAAGCTTTCACTCTGAACTGCTGAAGACAGAGAATTTGAAGGGCAAGATTTTAATGTTCCAAAATGCAACGTGGACCTTCTTTTTACACACAGAAACATCCACTCAGTCCCAGAAGCTGATTTAGCTTAGCATGAGTGACAACCTGGTGCGAGAAGTTGCTCAGAGATCACCTTTGTCTCATCTGGATGTTGAGAACCCCCATTTACAAAAACTGTGCATCTTGGTAACATTTGCAGAATTACAGACCGACACACTATGGAGTGAGACTTCTCCCACAGCACGAAGCAAGGAGCCTCTCCCAGTGAGTTTATCATGCAGGTTCTGCCAATTATTAAAAGCAAGCCGTGACAGGTAAAAGCAGGAAGAGAATGCCTGGGGAACAGAGATTTGTGTAAAGGTTAGAGGCAGCACGGGCAATATTGGTTGCAAAAGCAATCAGGCAAAGACAAACACAAAAAAGGACAATTAAGTCTAACTACACATGACATACTACATGACATGGATGAAGACTTAAACAACACAACATTTTAACACTGCAATAGCCACGGATACATCATCTGCATACCACCACGGGTATATGGAATTGAGTATCAACACAACAAAGGCATATCCCAGCAAAACAGACCTCCTAAACAATCTCCCAGTCTATACTTTTTGGGAAACAGATATATTATTCAGATTTTTTTTTTTTTAATTTTACTACTTGTCCTGCTTTCTGAACTAACTCTACTGCTTTTACTGCAATTGGTCTTTACTGACTCCATACATCCAGCCTGTAGAGAGGAGGACAGAGAGCATATCTGTTTTGCTATGTAACACTGGCCTTTTAGCTGTATAAATGCAGTAACAGCACAGGTAATGAAAGTCTGAGTGCCTGGCAAGTTCCTGGGTTTTCCTGTTTCCTATTTTACTCTTAGAAAATAAGATTCTGAACCTATGCTTCAGACTTCAGATGCAAGTTTTCACTTTGGAGTGTTATAAAATAGCAATAGGCAGGGGTGATGACAGGAAAGACAGGATTAACAGAAGGAAAGAAAAGATGTTGCCAAATGGAAGGACAAGGAAAGAGAAAGGAAGCTGCCCATTTTACACACATGACAGCAGCCAGTCAGCCAGCAAATAACAGCTGCCAGTCAGTAATACTTTTGTCTCCTTGAAGGAGATATGTGCTAGCAGCTGCCACGAGGAAGAAGTAGTTTAGTTACTTTACAACCTGTACTTACTGGTTCCTTTCTCCCATTTTCATTAAATACATTGCTTAAAATTACTATCACCAGATCACTGGATCTGAAGCCTTTCAATGCTCTCCACTTTAACAGTGATTTCTGCATATCCCAGTCATCATCTTCAATCAGCAAAACGTGCTAGAGAGCTACAGAACTATAATGACACATTTAGATATAATATATTCAAAATAAGTCTGCCCTCACAGCTTCATTTATTTACAGATAAATGTTTGAAGATCAGAAACCCCAGTATTTTCAAGAGAAGATGTTTGACTATGCAGCAATTCTTTCCAGCTTGTAATGAGATAATTTGCTGCTCTAGAAGGAACCAAACTAACAACCCCACCAAAACCCAAACCCACAAACCCCACAAAATTAATAGAATAAGGAGAGTTCAGAAGGAACTGCAAATGTTCATCTAGTTCATTCCTTTTTCCATCAGGATAAATTATCTCTCCATCATGGCTGGCAGACAGCTGCATTGCCAATTTTAATGACTTCCAGTGCTAAAATACTGCAGGGTTATACAAAACCAGTATTTCCTAGGACTGCTTTAACACTGTTTTCTAATGCTCAGGATGAAAATGCAATTTAAGTGCAATATCATCTGTTCTGTCTTCCATGAACATGGACATCCTCGGGTTTTGCCTCTAACACTTTGTACAGCTTTCAACACTATTTAGGTTACTTTGCTGTCATGTCTCCCCTGAGTCTTCTCATCTGCAGAAAAAACATCCCAGCTCCTTCTCTCTCTCCTCACAGGTCATGTTTTCTCAGAACACAGAAGACAAAAATGGTCAAAAAAGGTCTCAAAGGTCAGCAATGACCCCAAAGAGCATCTTGCCTGTGGTAATATAGGAAAAGAAGTGTGTAAACTGACAATACCCTTACTTCACTTATGCCCTGTATGATCAATAATATCAATACAATAGTAAATAAGAGTATTGTCAAGCCTCAGAGAGAATAAAAACCTAGGCTGAATTTAGGTCAACTTATTCGTTCCTGAACAACAATATAGATGGCTTCACTTCTGTCAGAATGGTTAAAAAGTAATCTAAATAGTAGTCAAATGATGAGCACTTCCCTGCTATTTTTAGGAATAGTACAATGGAAGTGCTGGCACCAGCTTTCTTCAGTGATGAGATTATGTGTAAGATGTCAAGAGCATTTTACTTCAAAAGTATGTATTTTAATACAAGTAAAATGCAAATGTATGCAGAAGAGCACAGTATATGTAATAATATAAAAGTAGAAGACTTCTGAGCCTGTTAGCTCAGCCTGTTAGCTCTTCCATCTGTAACAGCCTCAAGGCAAATATTTCAGTTTCCTGGAGCTCTTCAATATGCTGTATCCAGGGTTTAGTTGTGCCAGCAACTTACAAAACATTATGAATGATGCAGTACTCTGCAATTCTCCTTGTCACGGTTACACACAGCCTTCCTGAAGATCACCCAAACTCCGCTTCTTCCAGCAGCTGACATTTGGAATTGCTTTGACAGCACAAAGCTCAGTCCCAGCTAGGCTCAGCTTGCAGCTCCAGGAGCTGCTCCTGCAGCCCTGGCAGAGGCAGATGTTCCTGCACTTGCACCTCCAGGCTTGGCTCAGCAGCCGCCTGCGCTCCCACCGGGCCATCGGCTGCCACAGCCCAGAAGGTCTCACTTGGAGAGGAGGCACTAAGCACACACTGGAATATTTATCTAGCTTATGGCTCTCCTGGGAGCACTGACAGTCTTCAGGACCTAAGCAGATGTAGTCTTAGGCAGAAATGCATCTCACAGGGAATATTACTTAAGAAATATTTAAATATTTGCTCCTTTCTATGCTGTTGTGTCAAAAGACATCAAAAAGCCAATAAAAGAGCCTGAGCACTACATAAGCCATTGACACCTCCACACTACAAATGATCTCAAAACAGTCTAATGAATTAGTCCCAAGTGAAATGCAAGCAGTAACAAAATGAACATTTCTCTGTTCAATATAATGAAAGAAAGAAAAGAGCTTCAGTCAGATGCACCAAGAATTGCTGAGGAAAAGGAATAAATCCATCCTGCAAAAATTTCAGGCATATGAACATTTGTTTCAAAACTGTGTCAACAAAGTTATTTACAAATTTCCATTCTTCAGAAAATGACAATAGGAAGCAGCCCACCCTCCAGAAATAAGTTCATATCAAGCAGAGCATTTCTGTGGGGCCTGGCACATTCTACCAACACCAAGCTCAACACTGGACGTGTTTTACTCCTTGAGTGCTGATACTCATAGGTCCAGATGGATAAACAAATGGCTGGAAGAATAGAATCAGAATCAAATTCGTAGCCAAATAATACATTCAGGTTACTTAAACTGTAACTTAATTTCCATTATATATGCAATTGCAAAATCTTCATTAGCACTATGACACCACCCCCCCTTCTTCTTACATTTATAAGCCAATTATTTATTCTATCACTTTATATTCTACAAAGATGAGCTGCTAACCAGTCATTATAAATGATAAAGAAAAATTAAAAGATGAAATCTACTGGACTGTCATGCAAATCACTTCGTGCTGAATCACAATATACTCAAAATAGTTGTCACCTGCCTCCTTCCAAAAATTGTAATATTGGCTTGTGTTTGTCTTTTTACCAATTTGTCTTGTTAGAACCAGTTTAAATTTTCATCATGGTCATTTCACACAGGCCAAAACAGTGTCCAGTCTTCTAAAGATTGAACCCACATCTTTCTTAACGAGCTCAGAAGAAGACAAAAATCACTGAACATTTGATGAGCTCATACTCTTCCCACCAACATGACTGTTTTGCCTAAGTGACAGGAACCAGCGGTGGCAGGTGACAACATTAAGTTTTGTATTTAAAGCTCTGACCGTACATCCATTCTATATAAAAACAATAATGAGCTTCAATATTGCCCGTGTTACCACAGACCCCTCACCCTCCTGGAGCAGTTCCCCCATGCTCAGAGCACCTCCCTGCTGGCAGAATTGAGAACAGGGACTGTACCGTCCGGCGTTGCCTGCTGACGGGGTTTTTTACATTTGACGTAATCGTGGTCAACTGGAGTGGCTGTGTAAGGTGGGGATGTCAGACCTGGACCTGAGGAGGAGGGAAGGGAAGTCCCAGGGCCTGGCACTGTTCCAGCTGAGGAGTGAGAATCTTCATCTATCAAACAAGGTTTTTCTCTGGGAGGGCGAGAAGAAAGGTGAAGTTTGTTTACTGACAAAGAATAAAAGGAGACTGCACGTTCTAACAGCATTTCCAATAGAGCAATTATACCTCACTAACAAATTCTAAACAAAGGACTTTCAGTACAAGTTATTTTCCTCCCTTGCCACTGGTCAAAAGTAAACTCCTCTTTATTTTGTAATTGTTAATGAGACAAACTGTAGGGACTAAAATCTCTCATCCTAGAAGAGAAGGTTAATTAGCGTTTGCATTTTTTAACAGCTGATTTTAAAAATCAGATTTATAAATAAATAAAAACAGTGGTTTCAAAATGGATCACAAGGTCAGAATTGTTCTGTTTTCTTCCCTTCCCATTTCCTCTGGACCAATTATTGAGATCTCAGAGTAGTCAGCCTAATTTTAATAGTTTATTGTACAGTAGTTTGTTAGCATTCATTCACAGAATACTGCTGGAAACTAGCACTCACTTTTCTGCAACTTTTGGGGTGTTCTTCTCCTCACCCCTGGCAAAGGGTCCCTCAGAAGCTTCTTTCATGAAACTAACCAGTACCTCTGCATCTACTCCAGAGTCTGGTTTCCCCACAAGCTTCAAAATAGAAGCATGAAGTCGAAAATATACCTAAAAAACACCAAAGTCCATTTGGTCAGTAATGAACTTGTAGCTCTGTAATCTTCTACAAACAGTCTTTTCTCTATAGAATCTGCAGGAGTTAGTTAAGACAGCTACCTGTCACCTAAACTGAATGCTCCCTGCCTTCGAAAGCTGCTTTTAAATTACAAAATCTGAACACTGTACAAATTTTATAACCACAACCAATGGAACACAATAAAGCAAGCAGAATTGGCCTCCTTGCAAGCAAGTCACCACTGGGTATGTTCCAGGGCCACTGCTTTTACCAGACAACACAGTGAAAGCAAAGGTGCCACCTCAGGCATGAACTTGTGCTTCCATAGGTATGAAATGCCTGTGAATCCTGTCAATGTTTGATTTTTATAAAAACTAATGAACTATGTGCAGCAAAATTCAGAAGTGGAACTGCTACCCACCTGTCCAAACTGCCTCTGAAATGAAATCAGCCTGAATAACAGGGTCCGTTTTACTCTCCAGGTCTCTTGCAAATGCTCCCTGATGCAGAGCACCATTTACATGTGCCTAACTGCTGGAATTCTGGAAACTTAGAATTCGAGATTGTGGTATATAGTAATGTACGTAAAGCAATATGGAGGATTTAGGGTGTTGTCTAAGTCCTTCTTCTTCACCAGCTTCTTCATGGTTTTGGGTAGTTTTTCCTCATTGGGTGAAAGGGTCTGCAGGGTAATCAATTATTGGGTTAAAAGTATAAATAATATAGGTGTCATCTCGTTATGGGTAATTATCCCTTAAATAACCTTGGAAAGAGTTAGAAGTGGCCATTTCATCACCATTTCTACCTTGTTACCTAGAGCTCATGGCTTGTGAGACTGTAATATAGATAAAAATTAATAAACATCCTGCATCCCACGCATTAATCCTGGCTCTGACAGGAAGAAAATATAAGAATCCTCACCCCTAACAACCTGTAGGGAACAATCCCTCGAGCCTACACACTGAACTTGCTTTTACCTCCAACGCTTCCATGGCAAGTTCAGGTGGATTGTGGTAGTGAATCTTCTTCGGATAGCGAGCAGCCTCCTCGTGCAGGTAGTGCCCAGCCTGTTTGTAGTGCAGCAGGTAGACCACAGGAGGCTGCTTCTGCTTCTCGGCGATCTTGCCCAGCATGTAGTGGATGAGCCACTCCTCCTCGTCGCCGTCGCCCTCGCAGCGCGCCGCCGACGTGAAGCACAGCTTGGCTGTCTCCAGCATGCTGTCCCTGCGCTCCTCCATCTGCCACCAGCCAGGGGACAACACAACACAGCACCCTGAGCGCTGCAGCTCACATGGGGAACTCTTCATGGGGAACTCTAGAAACGCGCTGCTGCCCGTGTGAAAGCGTGGACACGGTACAGCTTACAAACGCCTTCAACCTAAAACACTTAGAAGTGGTCAAATACATCCCAAGTGGTCAAACACACCTCAACAGCCCACAAAATGTATTTATGGATAGGTTTTTGTTCGCTCCAGTAACTGCTGGCACAAAAAGGCAGAATAAAACAGTAAGACAGAAGAAATATTTTCAGATTTATATAAATATAATTCTGAAAAATAACAACCCAATATTCACGTCTACAGAAGTTCTACCGCTTTTTTGCAGCTGTAATTACCTTAGCTCTTCAAAGAAAAAAGTTATTTGCTTTAGTTCTGCAACTGAAGCCTGCTAAAGACACAGACACTGCTGCCCATGTAAAAGAACATCGAACAATACAACTTCTAAACACTTTCAACCTAAAAGATGTAGAAGTGATCAGATACATCCCAAATGGTCAAACACACCCCAACAGCCCACAAAATGTGTTTATGGATGGGATTTTGTTCACTCTAGTAACTCCTGGCACAAACAACCAGAAAAAAACAGTAAGAAAGAAGAAATATTTATATGTATATATACATTTATAAACCTAACCCTAAATATATTTCTATTTATGTAAATCTGAAAAATAACAACCCAATATTCACGTCTACAGAAGTTCTACCACTTTTTTGCAGCTGTAATTATCTTAACTCTTCAAAGAAAAAATTATTTGCTTTGTTCTGCAACTGAAGTCTGCTACAGCCACTACGGGCCACTCTCATCTGTGAAGGAAAGTATTTCATCTTCTTGCAATGTATCTAATTTTGAGGAGAATATTCTCCCCACCCCACCCTGTCAAAAAAAAAAAAAATTAAAACCAGCAGCATAAATTAAAGTTAAGTGCCAATAAATCCATGTAAAAAAAAAACTAGGTCAAAAGATGCATTAATGTAATTTTTTCTCTTTGAAAATGAAGTTTATAAATTTTAGCTGTGTCGCTATAACCAGGAACAAAAAAATAACCTTTCCTTTCCTAAACATTTTGTAAGAAGAAGAGAATAATAGGGTTTTTATGTATGAGAAACACATTCCTGAAGAGATGTATCTGTGGAAGTGAGATGAAATTGTTTCAATTTATCTTCTATTACAATAGAGCTTTTCTTACTAAATTATGCATTTTAATATATACACTTGAAAAAAATGAAGACTTAAGTAGTTCTAAATAAGCATTCTCAGTTAATTCTCAACTTCAGATGGCTGCTCTGTATTGCTCCTTTTATCTGATAATATGAAGTAACTCCAGCACTATCCCTGGAATTTTTCAACAAATCCCTCCTCGTCAAGAGGCTGCAAGACCATAAGACCAAACTTCTGATAGGACAAAGATATAAAATATATAACTTTATTTTCCGAGGAGTTGGTTTTGGAGCTGTTGGATTCAATAACTCTCCAGAAGCAAACTCTATTGTTAAGTGTTACTTCAAACATACTCTTTAATAAACAATTTGTTCCCTTTAAAGCTGCAGGCTGAGACTGTCTTTGCTCTTAGGCAGGAAAGTGCCAGTGGGAAGCGCAGTGTTAATGCGCTGCTGGAGGCAGCTTACATGTGAGACTCACCACCTCCTGTAAATACTTCTCCCACAAGCAAAGGGTGTTCCCAGCACTGATCTCTGTAGTTCAAACTGAAAAGTTTCACATATTACAGCAGAGCAGCAGCATTTCCTTTTTTCCATTGTGCTTCCAGCCGCAGACTACATAACATCTGGAAGTCAGAATGACTACACCAGAAATGGAGTTCACTGGTGCAAAAACACAAAACATTTTCTCAAGCAACTGTTATCACTGTCAGAGCGTATTTAGAATTGCTCATTTTAGTTTAGCAATAAACTTCTAAATAATCCTTTTCACCTCCCTTCCACAGAAATAATGAATTCATAACAATGTTGTCAATGGAAATTCTATTAATCCTCCCACTTAGATCTTTTGTTTAGGTAAATGGCCTGAAACCATAAAAAAGGGGAGGATTCTTTAGATATAAGAGATGACATGGGGACACAGATATCAGAGTAATTTCTGATCTCTTCACTATTTCTGTATGTATACATTTCACCTTTTCCTGGAAACACTGCATGACATTTACAGAAAGGAAAGGTAAATAAAATTCCCCTTTCCAGAAGGTTACAATAATTTTGCGTCACCTTCAAAAGATAATTCAAATATTAGGCTCAAACTGATTTTACGCAGGAAAACGAAAGAAAAAACCCACCTTCAAATGCTGCTTGACACCACCAGATCACATGAATATTGGAATTTCCAACACTACTAAGTAACCATACGGTTTCATATGTGGAATATAGCATGTCAATACTTAACTAAAAAAATTTACTATGTTAGAAAACCTATTTTTAAATACTTAAAATTTTATACTCTCTCTGTTAGATCCCACCTGCTGCACAACTTCAGGGGGAAGTTCCGTTTTCCACTGCTTAAGCTGTCGGGATGCAAAGGAATGCAGGGCATAGGAAATGGTGCCATACTCAATCCACAGGGAGAGGTTGGAGCTGTCGATCTCCAGGGCTCGTTTGAAGCAGTTCAGGACAGGGGTGGAGTGTTTCCAGATGGGGCCATCACTCTTCAATTCATTGGAGTTCAACTTGTCCTGAATCCGGCTCGCTCGAGCCAGAGCCATCCCAGCCCAGGAGTCAAACCTGTGCAGGCAAGAACATAACCCCTGAACAACCTCCCCCCTGAACATTACACTGAAGGCATGCACAAGATTTGTCTTCTTGTATCTACAACTTTTTCCTTCTTTCATCATACAAAACAGATTTCTGCACTTCCTCCTCTCCTCAGAGTGGAACACAAGCTGTACAGCCTAAATCACAGTGATTTCCTTCAGGTGGTTTCCTGACAAAGCACTGCCCCCAGTAACTGTCTTACATGGAAAACAGATGAAAAATCCAGGTTTATTTGCCATGCAAAGCCAGTATATCTGTATTTCTAATGGCAGCACTCCCATTGTTGTTTTCTCAGTAACCACACAGCCCTGTCAAAATGTTGTCACCCTGTAGGCCAGCAGACACTATGACACCTCGTACTGTTGGACTCAACTGTGAATAATCATCATCATTTCCCAGCATAAAAATTGTAAAGCCAAAATTGAATTCAAGTGGGAAAATTCTGATGAACTAAAACTGTAATTTCTGCCTGAGGGACTGTTGAGGGTCCAGCCCTGTGATTACTGACAATATAGCCTGAAGGGTGGTTTTACAGGCCACAACATCACTTTAATGCCAGGGTTCAGCTGCTCTGGGGCTTTTCAATTTTACCATGATTTTAACACCAAGGCAATAACCATAATGTTCTCATATTTTTGCCTGCAATTTCTTCTGATTCCAATTGAAAACCCATTTCTAGGTCAAGTGACCTCAATAGTCAGACTCCTGAGGGGAATGGAACAGGAACTGTAGGACAGACAAGTACCAACTATTTTGACTGGGGCAAAAATACTATGCTACCACATAAGGCATCTTGTGAGCAAAGACATGCCACACATTAAAGTAAAAATGCATTCCATTCATTTGTTTTTGGATTTAAGTTTTAGAGCACCAAAATTACAGAAAAAATGGGTAGGGGGTGGTATTGGTAATTTCTTATCTGCCTTTAAACAAAAGTTTTTGCCATTTGCTAGTCACAAGTCCCAGACTAGAAGATGCAATAACACTAAACTATAGCTATTTCCTCCAAAGATTTCACATCTAAAATTGCTCTGTGCCTTCATCTTCCCTTTTGTCTCTCTTACGTGACTGGATTTAGAAACAATTTTCTTGTCTCAAATCTATCAAATTAGGGTTTTTGTCACTGACCCTGACCTATCAACTTCAAGGAGAATTAAAATGATAGCACCTAATATGCAAACTCTATATTTAATCAGTAAATTTAAAGCTTATTTAATTTAGAAGATTGATATTCACAACATGCTTTATTTTAAAGATAAGAGAGCTTAATCTTGACAGTGAGTTGTATATTATCAAGAAACGAGGCGGTTTTGTTTAAATATCACTTAAATACTTCACTTGTGTTCTCTGTGTAGTTCTCTGGTCGCAAAATCAACCCTTTTAGGAAGAGGCCAGCCTAAACAATTAATCCACTAAAGGATGCTATTTGTGCTGTAGCTACACTATCAAATGATGACATCGTTCACTCCACATCATGCATGAACATGCCAAAGCAAACAAAAAAAAGGTGCAAACATTTCATTCTTCACAGTTATTCTTTATTTCAATTTAGTTTCCCCCTCCCCCTTTCATTTTTGGGTTTTAAGTTCAAAACAATCAAATATTTAACCCTACATTTTGAGTTAAGTTTTCTCTGTTGGGTTGTTTTAGAGATGCCCCTAATTATACAATAGAGCTGTGATAATGGATTACAGGTAGGGGTTTTGGTTGTTTGTTTGGTTGGGGTTTTTTTATCCCTGAAACCAGTTGTCTGCTTTTCAGTACTGAAAGAAGTGAGAATGAAGGACATGCAGCAGGATTCAAAAATACTGACCTGTTTGGACAAATACAAATGTCGTGCATGTAAAATTTAATGGCCTTGGACTGTTCTTTGTTCTTGAAATGATAGTCTGCCAGGAGATAATATAGCTCAGTCACCACTGGTGGAGAATAGTCTGCACCCTCAGGGAGAGATGGTGCCTGAAAATCAAAAAGGCAAAGGTTCATACTAAATGAGCTGCACATTTGCTTCTTCCTTGTAGCGGAAGTAACCTTTTCATCACACAATATGAAGGTTTTGAATATGAAGACACTGAGAGCATTTCACAGACACACAGAGCACTTACAAACACTAATGAACATCTCATGCTGACTACATTTTACCATTCAAAGACTAAAAGCTTTGACTAAAGGGATCATTCTTATTTTATTTAAATGCAATTACCCAAGGAAACCCAACACCATGAAATAAATCATTCCACTAATAATCTCAAAGTCAACAAAAAAAAGCAACATCAATGTTTAGTCCCTTCAATTTAATTTTTTTTAAAAAAACAATTAATTATACCTTGCTGCATGTTCCTTCAATATAGGCAGATACAGTCTCCAGGCTCAGCATAGGCTTGTCAGTTCGAGGAACAATTGTGGCAGTTTTCTTCAGAAGGTTGGCCAAATCAGCAGACACAGTACTGGTTTTGTAACTATCAAATTCTGGAAGAGTTTTAGGCTTAAAATACTCAAACATGAACAAAGCATCTTCCCATGTCAGATCAACCTGAAGAGGGAAGTAGATGAGGGGAAAAAAAATACTTCAAATCCCAAAATTCAAGTCTACTAAAGATGTTTTTCTATAGCCTTTCTAGTTCATAAGAGTGTACACATTACTCTAGCAGGAACCAAATTAAACCTCCCAAGAACAGAGCTAAAGGTGCTATCTATTTATGCTGCCCACAAATACAATATAATGCTCACTGATTGAACTAAGATATTGCTGTAACTTTGTGTGTGTCACTAAAATCATAATTAAGTAAAAATAAATTCATTCTACTTGCTTAGGAGACTTGCTCAGAAAAGTTGTTTATAAGCAAGAATCAATTGTAAACATAAACTCAAACATTGAGTGACACTGAGATCATGGGTGAGATATGGAGAGGAACTCTGCCCCTTCCATTCCAGAGCCAAGTAAGAAGAGTTAATGAAATGGGAAACAAACAAAATTCTGAGCCTCAAAAATCTTTGAACTCTCTACAGAAAGTTATTTCCAACATTTACTCCTCATTTCCTCTTCAATTTTCTTTCTTGAAAGCAGTAAAAATACCTAAAATAATTTACAGTTCTCTACTGCTAGTTTAAGTCTTTCTCCTTTTATTGTTCACCTTACCGTTACAGTAAGTTTTGCTCTGCATTGAAAAACTGGGAAGTTGCAGAGAATAATCTCTTTATACTTCCCTTTTTTTTTACTTATCCCCTTTCTCTCATTATCTTCACTCTCTAAGATATATGTATAACATACAAAATTTCCAAAAGGCCAATGAACAGCAATATAAGAGTATTTGCCTATTTTAAAAGGTTTGTTCAACACAGCCAGACAATCATTTTGCTTGTATGAAAATGGTTTTGATTGATAATTCTATGATCACTTGCAATTTTTAAGTGCAAAATAGTCTGGGGTTTTTGAACAAAATCAGTGATGTTTCTCAAGGCAAGGCATTGTATCGCTGACTTGTATTTTTCTCTTCCTCCCTTAATATTACAACCCTCCTCCAGAGGCACTCTGTAGTTGCCTTTCTCCCCTAGGAGAAATTCCCAACTGAATTTCACATTTCTCAAAAACAGCTACCAGGTATTTACTATCAGACATGTCAAAATAAGTGATAATATTATGTACTTGCAGACTTTTAACTGTGACACTTTTCACTTTCATAAACTGTAAGGCTGGGTGCTAAAGTTTTCTTCTCTCAAGCTGACTTTTCCTCTCTAAATTTTCCTCAACCTTGAACTTCTTCTCAGCTGAAAACAGGAAAGTGATAGCTTAATAAAATCAATTTCTCAATACTTTCAGGATGGCAGATACTGTTGGTAAGAGTACCATTTAATTTAAAATACTCAACTCATTATACGTATAATTTTAAAAAAATATTAGTTTATTCTCTACAATGTGTTAAATACATGAAATTTACAAGTGAATAAAAGTAATCTTTCTCCAAAATATATCGAAGTGCATTAGAACAAAACAAGAGTGCATCTTTCATCACTTCAGGATATTCCACTGACATTGGATAACACATAACTTACCTGCTGTACTGAATGTTCTTCTAGGTACCTTGCTTTGCTTTTTTTGCTAGGGAAACCATACAAACAATAAAAACATTGTTCCAAGGCTGTTTCCAGCTCTTCTTTGTATGGATGAGTATCTTCAGAAGTGGAAGCTGCAAGTTCTTTCTGTAGTACCTGAACCTAGAAGCCAAGCATCAAGGCCAAGGTCACCTGAAGATCACAGTGAGTGCCCAGCTGCCTGAAGGCAGATGATGAAAGCAACTTTAAGGGACTACATGGGGTTTTCCCCAATAACAACCAAATATTGCTCGTGTATTTCTGCAAACTGGTCTCACACAAGTCATTCCAGTGGCACTGCAGAAGCACTGAAGTGCTTTTATTTTTCTTCCTGTGTTAATTCACAACCACTAATCTTTAATCAATGAGGTTAAATATCAGCTTCATGTTTCAGACTTAAAATCATTCAAAGTTCTCCCCTACACACCAAGCTGCTTCTGTGAATATACACACTACAGCTCATCAATGCTGTAAATAAAGAAAAGGTACAGAAGAATTTCTGCCCTCACTCACAACCAGCAATCTCCTCTGCATGAAAAAACCAGAATGGAAAGGACTTTGCAGCAAAAGAAGAGAGAGAGTTAATGAAAATCTGGCTGAAAGGACTACAGAATTGAACAGTATGAACAGTATTACACAGATGGCTACACACCAAGGAAGGTGGCTGGATTGATCCCAAATTACTAAACACTGTTGCAAGTTGCTATCTTTACCTTCAACACTACAAGAGAAAGTCCCCATCAGGAGAATATTTTGGAAGATGCTGATACTTTAAGACACTTCATTATAAAAACTGCAGCTGAATGCCAAAAGAAGAAAGGTAACTCTTTGAAAATTCTCACTAAGCTTCCATAAAAAAACTAACCAAAAAGTAACACATTCCAAGAAGTCATTTCAAGGTCAATAAAAATATGCTCATCAAGAATAACCTGTGTAGGGGGATTCTGGATATTTATTTCATAACCAGAACAAAATCCACACAACCACCAGGGTTTAAGATTCATTTCAGTGTGTTCCTCTATGGAATTTCAATTTAAAAAAATGTTACTTTGTGACCATTTATCATTTTTCAACATCTAGGATTGCAAACTCAATTATTTATGCATGATCCTACAAGAAGCTTCTCATCATTATGGGCTTTTCTGTCAATACAAACATTGCATTACAAGGCAAAAGTCTGATATTCTACATGCAAAAAGCTCATTTGTAAGAGCTGGAATTAAATATAAGATGCTGATTCTCTTCTGATTAAAATATCTCTGCTAAGATCAAGGTACTGTACACTAAGAGCCAAGCCTCAGAAAAATAAAAACAAGGACAATTCTTAGAAAGCATTTCAATGACATCTGGAGTCACAGCAGATTCATTCATACTGAGTCCCAGCAGACACCTTATTGCCAGCACTTTCCCTGTATGAATTTGTGAACAATGTTTGAAATTTACAGAAAGCATAGCTAAATAAGCTGAAGAAAAACCGTGAGCATCAGAAGATAATGCAACAAAAGCCTTACATTCCTACTGCTACAAACAAAAGCACATCTAACAGCAGTAACAGAATTCTCACTTGAATAGCATTCAAAACAATTTCCTGTGTTCTTATTCAACTTTTCCCTTCTTGGCAGAAATCCAGAATTGTTCCTAATAATTCGGACTACTGCAAAAGGTCTTAATTAATATTAACACCTTCTCTTGCACAGCACATTCATCCACAAGCAACATAAGGTCCTCGAGCAGACAGTTCACCTACAGAAGGTGATCATTGAATACTAATCTATGAAACACACTTTTCACATTCTTGAAGCTGCCTTTCTCTTCAAATAATTAATCCCATTTTATCTTTGTCTTTCCCTATCCTTTCAACACCCTCTCATCTCTGAAAACTAAATTCTTGTCTTAAATAATACTGTATTATATTTTAGTTTAAGAAGCGGGCAATTCTGTAAGTGAAAAGGCAACATTTTGTTTAAAGTACCTGATGACATTTGCAAAGATCTCACTGCAAATCCATCATCTGTACAATCCCCAGGTTCACAGCCCATACATACTCTGTGACTCCCCAGGCTGTGGGTACAGGCACAATTCAGACTCCATCACTTTGGAGCACGACATCCGTGGGCTGGAGCCTGGGAACAGCCCAGCTATTTTCATGAGCACAGGGCTGAGCTAATAAGCCCTCTGGAGTCCCTGCAGGGGTAGCTCAGGTTTATCAGCATTATGCTCCTAACACCAGGGAGGCTGAGGAGAGCAGGACAGAGATAATCTGATAGTTCTACCCTGAGTCAGCCTCAGTTCAAACACTGCTCATTCACTGCAGCCCTGCCAGGGTGAGCTGACTCCTGCAGAACCCCTCAGGCTCTCTGTGCCATCCTTCCCAGCTGTCTAAATTACTGTCCTGGACATGCCACCGCTCAAATGCAGAGGTAGATGGGGTCTGGCACTGAGCTGTGGCTAATAAGCTCCAGGGAGTGCTGAGAAGGGAAATTAAGATATTCCTGAGTAGCTCCATGCAGAACTAATCATGATTTTCTCTTGGCTGAAGGTAATAAACCTCAGTGAAGTCAAGCTGAATCTGCAAAGTGCCACTGAAATGTCCCTGTAGAGCAGAGCCCAGTGGATGCCACGGCACCACATTATCTGGGATTTGGCAGCAGCCAGGCTGTCCTGTCAGTGCTCTGCTCAGGGAAACACTTGGGTTTCTCAGCTAAGATAAAAAGAGCAGACACACAGAGATAGTCTACTTAACCATGGGAAATTTCTTTCCTGGTGTAACAATGAGACTTCAAGGAATAATTCTAAAAAGGTCAACCATGAATGGGCAAGTCCTTTCATCTAACAATGTGACAGCATTACTGCCCAGACACCCATTCTTGGAGCATATGAGACGTAAGACACCCATCTGAACAACAGAGCAAAGAGCAGCCTTAAGACACAGGAAAATGGAAGCTAAAGTAATTCTTCGTTCTCATCACTGTTCAACAGATGAACTCTGTATGTATATTTTAAATAATATTTAGTTATTGACATGAAAACAATGGACTTGCTATTTTTTTCAGACTGTGGTGTTAAATCAAGGTAGGTATCATCAAACAAGGCAAACTTCTCCACTGCAGAGCAATTAAACACATCACAGCTTCAGAGCAAATCCAGGTAACACCACAGGATGTGGGAGCAATCAGGAGCATTCCAGTTGTGTAACTGAGGACAGACGATGGCCTGCAGATCTTTACTCTTATGATTTGTAAGAAACAAACAACCAAGCTGCTCCAATCTGAATTTTCTTGGCTGAAAGTTTAAATATGTTTTTACATGATAAACAGTATTTACATACACTGAAAATGTGCAAATTCTACCTAACACTTGACAAATTCAGTTCTCTGAAGTGAGCAAGTTATTTAGAATCACTGAGACAAGATGAATATGGAATCCCCACTGTGTTATTTTAGCAGCAATTTTAAAGATGTAACACTATAGGGATTTTTAGCTTCTGAATGATGTACAGTACTATCAGACTGCTTGGTTATTCCTACTTCCCTTTCAGATCCCATGAAGAAAATAAAATACTAGTGCAAGAAGCAAAACAAATGAGGAGAAACAGAAACAAACAATTATTCTTCTCAGTGAGGTAAGCCCAGAGAACAATGTGAAATATGACAGAAGCAGACCAATAGAAAAAGGTCCGGAATAACAAGCCTTTGCTATTCAGATTAAACTGACTGAAACTTGTCTTGGAGAAGATGGAAAGTGGATTTAAAAGTGTATATTTAACATGAAGACAAGAAAATAAACTATCTAACTTTGAATTTTGTTTCCTGCTCTGAGATGTGGCTTGGCCACATGACTTTCAGAGATCAATCAGAATCAATCTCAGTTGTTCCATGATGCCAATACTTACATAGAACTTGAGCAGAGCACCATCTGAATTGCAACACCAGGATCTTCTTCCCAAATACTCATGAGCTGTGTTCAGCAGCATCAGTGAGGAAGGCAACATAGGGGTATCAGGACTCACTGGAAGAAATAAATTGGTAAATATTAAAGTAGCACAGAATTGGATTAAATCTGAGTCAATATTTCAGCTGGCAAAAAGTTTCCTCTCTGGTGGAAAGTGATGCTTGCATAGCCCTCTAGTCCCTTTGGCCAGCAAGGTAAGACAACAGCAAGTATTTTATTACTTTATATTCCCTGAGCCAGATAGTAAAGAGCTCAGGTCCAATATGTGATAGTGAAGAAATAATCCACCTTCTTCTCCCTGGTTCTGCTGCTGCTGGCAGCAAAGGGATCGAAAAGCATCTTCCTCATGCTGGATGATCCTGTGCAGGATAATCCATGGGAGCACCGAGGACACATATGGCTCTTTGGGCTCTTCCTGGACAGCCATGCTGCAGTCTATGATCTAGTGAAGAAACAGACATTATACAAAGTGTTGCGAGACAAAGGTCAGCTGTGAATCCTTTCCAAACAACCCAAAGTTGGCAACACATTTTACCCCAAGGAAATAATCTGAAGGTGAGTCTCAGCTTCTCACAAGTGGCTGTAAAAATGCTAGGGTTAGGTCAATCAGTAGGGGAAGGGTAGTAGATTATTTGCCCTACTCTGACATTCCTCTTGCACCCTCATTTTCCACTTAGATGTGTCTCTGTTAATATGCTCTACAAGCAATTCACAGTAAGCAAACACACAGCATCAATTCTTAACATTACTAGGCCTCATTATTGTACAAGAAATTTCTCTACAGCCCAGATGAAGAACTTGAAAATTTTCCTGAATTCTAGAACAGCTCTTACAACAACTGTTAAAGACCAACTAGAATCATTAAAGATGGTATATAAATGCTGTGCCTGAACACTCTGTTCTCCAGAATTCCATTACAACCCATAATACATACAACTTTACACAATGAGAATACAATTTTATAAGTAGTTAAGGGTCCTTGGCTTTTACTGAAGTAAATGGAGATTTAAGAATTGCAAGCACATGGAATTTTGACATTAACTAGACCTGCTTCTTAACAGAACTGCGATTTTTAAGTCTGCCATTCGTTACCTGGACTGAAAATGCTCATTCAGTCTTGAGGTTTGAAAGTACCCTCTGTAAAAGGCTAAAATTAGCTGTATTCCCAATTCTAGAAGCAGTTCACATTGCACTTTTCCCCCTCCCTTGTTCAGATCACCCTCTCTGATTTTACTAGAAAAACACTTTGGTCAGCACTTAGAAGCAATTCTACCATGTGTGTAAGGCTTACAGGACCTTGCTCCCCAGCCTGAACCACAAACAGGCAAGATCAGAGCCATAACTTAGCCAAAGCTGCACCCAGACAGCTCAACCAAACTTCACTTTATCACCATTTCAAATAGCCCAAAACCCCGAGTGCTGGGTTATCTTACCACCATATTTTGATTGTTTTAGGCAGCTTGGTGTCTAAAGGTACCTGCTGGTACTGGTTCTAGCACAGGTGTGTGCTCAGTGCAGGTCTATCACACTGCAGACTATGACAACGCTCACACAATATGGTGATACCCAACTTCCCAAAAATGTACCAAAAATGTAACCAAAACCATCACTAGGAGAGGGTGGGAATTCACAGAGCAGCTGTATCATGCCTGGAGGTCTGCAGCACACAGCACACCCCTGCTGGTGCCAGGGCATGGGTTACCTGGATCAGGTTGTTTGTTAACCGAACCAGGCTGGGTGTGACAGAGGAGTCTTTCAAGATGCTGTTAACTGAGGATAATGAAGTGTCTATTCCTGTGAGCAGCTGTGTTACCGTAGCAACCCACTCCTCTTTAGCAGAGGCTGCTGTCATATTAATCATCTGCTGAATTGCTTCATTCAGGGCAACATCTGAGCATTCGAAGCATTGCTTGTAGTCTTTCAGTTTGAGCAGGGAGTCCTAGGGAATGTAAATATGAAAAAGATCTATTATAACAATGAAGAGTTTATTTTAAGCATGAATGCACAGCAGGGCAAAGCAAAACACTATACTCAGTTAATGTGATTGCTTCAATGAAACGAAACAGAGCACCTTTAAATACAACATTAAAAGGACAATAGGAGGTTCATGGATCCTGGATGACAAATACACAAGTAGGATCTAACTACAAAAAAAATCATCACATCTTCCTGCTTTAATAAGAGATGCAAGGAAACAAACTAGGAAAAGGATGGCTGTAGGTCTCTAATTCTAATGATCTACAGCTGAACAGAGCTCTTACAAGAAACAGTTCAGACCTTTATGATCTTGTGGTACCTACCATTTTACTACTTCATAAATAACAGAGTAGCAACTCTGTGGCCAGTGTAATAGCAACATCTCCTGCTTCTTTCTGCTCTGCAGAAGCTGGGCCACGAGATAGCATGGAAACTGTAGGATTTGGTTCAGTCCAGTTAAAACACCATCAGTCTTTTTTTGTGCAAACTTTTGTTCCCCAAATAACCTAATACACTCACAACTGAGCTAATTTATACACTTATTTTTACAATGTCAAATGGACTAACTCTACAGCAATTATACTGTACATATCAACAGTTTCTCATTCATGCAGGAGAGTGTCTTTACAGCATAAAAATCATTCCTATGCTAGATATCCAAGCTTCAGAATGGTTCTAAGTCACCAAGAGCAGCATGAATCCAGGTATAAAATAACTCAGGAAATGATTCAAGTTTCTGTTCATTTCATGGAGGCCTCAGCATCTTGTATCTTCAGCCACATTCTCAGTCAGCAAAAGCTGGCACATTGCTAATGAAGTCGATAAAGCTGTGCTCTTCAGAGAATTTACAGGTTTGGTTCCATGTTTTGCTTTGTAAGACTCATAACTGTTAACACAGTTAACACTCCAGAAACCCTTCCATCCTGTTTTCAGGAGTAAGTCTTGATTCCTTACTACAACCGATTTTTTACGAAACAAAGCAAACCTGGAGGAGCAGCAGCTGTGCTGGTCTCTCTGGTATGGATGTGACAAACTCCAGGTGTTTGGCTCTGCCATAACCATTAAAGCACAAGGTTGGCCGGAGCAGATGCACCACTGCATGATAATCCCCTGCCTCGTACAGCCGCTGGATCTCTTCCAAGGACTGGCACCTCTCCAGAGACTTTAGGTTCTTTTCAATCTGCAAATGTCACACATGATACAATCCTAACTTTCGTTTTCACTTATATTTGACTACTGACACTTCTCCCAGCAGGAGAGGGGGAGAGGGGGAGAGGAAGAAAAAACCAATCAAACGAGCCAATAATCTGCTGCTGTACATGCAGCTGCTTTAGTAACTTTATTTTGCATAAAAGCAATCTAAAGATGTACAGGACCAACAGATACAAAACCTGTAGTTTTTGAAAATGAGAGGGTAGTCTTGACATAACCTTCAAACAACAAAATCCTCACTCTGAGATCAATAAACTTCCATGACAAAAGAACTAACTCAGAGGTGACATTTGAAACTGGGAGAGATGGAGTGTGAGGGATGGACAGGGACCACACACCTGCAAATGAATCCTTACCTCTTCCAAAGAGACCACAGAATCAACATGCAGATTAGGCAACCGTATCACGATGCTACACTCATTGCCAGCTTTGGCTTGTGTGCTGGTGGAGTTCTGCAGCATCTCAGTGCAGATATCATAGTTCTCAAGTGCCTGTTCCATGTCTCCCTATAGAAACAGTACAGAGGAAAACAATCAACCAAAAAATCCTACAGTTCTCACTGCAGAAAGGGCCTCCAAAACTTGTAGAAAATGTTTAAATTTAAGGTAGGCACTGCCAGTGTGATTACTGCATGTCCTCAAAAATTAAAAAAAAAAAAAAATCAACTGAATAGCTCAAGTTAAAGCAAAAATATTTAAAAATATCTTACCAATTGTTTCAAAAACAGATAAAACATATCAGGAAAATAGAATTCAGCCTGCATAAATCTGTAAAATTGGTCTGGAGTACTAAAACCCCATTCCTTTAGGAAGGCAGAAGAGTAAACCAGCAGAAATAACTCTTCCATTTGTGCAAATTAAAACACTGAGTCAAGAAACATTCATATATTCTACAAAGTGAATGAATTCTATTTGCTCTGTGCAAAGTAGTTACTGAAGCTCAGAGGTCAGGAAGGAATGCACAGGCAAAATACAAATCTGCATATCACAAGGGAAAAAATGCCAGTAGTTGTAGAGGAACTCTCATTTTTCCTAAGTAACTTTTTTAGAAAGGAATTCTTAGATGCAAGAAAAAAAAAAAAAAGGGAAGGAACAAGTTAGTTTTCACTTATGAAACTGACTCACATAACTAGCTGACAATTGATTTAAACATAATAAATGCATAAAAAACCCTCTTTGATGTCCTGGGGAAGCAACACATAGAGGGGAAAGAAGACTAGGATCAAATAACAATTTCTTTCAAACTATTCCCTTAGTGACAGGCTTAAAACCCTCTGCTGCAAAATTTGCATATTAAATTAAAGGTCTTCATAAGCAGAATGATGCCACCTTGAAAAGGCAGAGGAAAGAGTGATAAAACAGAGCCTGTTCAGTTAAAATCTGCATTTTGGATTTCCTGACTCTTTGATAGTATCTATGATTCCAGGCCCCAAAAGTCTTATGTTCTGCAGCTCCACAATACTATTCCAAGTAACTTTATTACATTTTTTTTAAGCTAGAACCAGTTATTTTAAACAAAGACATATATTAAACATATCTGAATATTTGCTTAGCATGTGAGTCCTCCTACTTCATTTCCACCTCAACCCTGAGGGAAAGTAAATTATATTTAAAAGTAAAATGAAATCGCTATGTTTTACGCTGATTTTATCCACATGCTTAAAAGAGCTGAGATTCCCCAATCAGCTGCATTTGAACAATACTGACTTTAAATTGGGAAGAGCTGTGTTTGTTAAACAGAAGGAAAGCAAACCTGCAGTGCTAGAAAGCGAGCCTTAAGCCAATACACCCGGGTGACAAACTCCATCCAGCCCTCCTCAAACAGATCTCGCTGCGAGGACGCAAACGACAGCTGCAACAGGTCCCCCAAAAAATGAGTTCCTGGGAAGTCAGGACCAAACTTTCCATTCACAGAGGCAGCAGGGCAATTTCGTGGAGAAACTGCAAGGCAATTAATTACATTTTATCATGAAGTTATTGGCATCCCATGGAAAGAATATCACATATCAGAATTTCAAAGGCACTGATCTACCTAAAGGCAAACAATTAATAGACCAATAAAACACAGATCTGAAATACACTAAGAAAAAACAGCTCCAAAATCCAGTGAATTCCTGGAAACATTTCTTCATATACCCTCAGTGTTCTCAGAGTCTGAAGAAAGTGACATCAAGTTCTCACCTGTAGAACTCTTCCCTTTAGTCAGTAGCCACTGATCTAATTGCAGTTCCATGCAAGAAAGGCTCATTATCATCATATCCTTCAGAAAAAGTAAGGAGATATCAAAAGAGTATTCACAGAAAGAAATACATTAAAAGAAGCATAAATTAAAAAAAAAAAAAAAAAAACACTAAATTTGCAATTTACTTCAAAGAAAGCCTTCATCTTGTCCTCTTGGGATTTCTATTCCCAAGCTATAACTACTTCTTCTGCCTAGAAGGTTTATAATACCGCTAACAAATCAACAGGTACAAAACCAAACAATACTTAGAAGCATTAAAGAAGAAAATTCTCAGCTCATGAAAGGTCAGAACAGATTGCCTGATGTTAGAAAAAATTGTCATCCTTATGTTTTTATCTGGCTGAAATAAAACTATATTAAATTGCCAAACCATGCTAAAAGCACGATTCCAGAATATAGCAGTAGCACTGACATTTGAAAAATAAGACAAAATTTACATACAAGAAAGCAGTTATGCAGTAATAATGAGAACCAAGGGAATAGATTTATAAATATATTTACATTTGTTTAAAAAAGGGCATATATATGTGAAAAATACACATAAATAAGTCACAGGATGTATAAAAATTTAACATTGCTACATAGAGGCACTTTTGTTTGTTTTGTAAATGACATCAATGGAACACAGTAATTTTCATAATTAATATTTCATCTGCAAAGAAGTAAAAACACTTGACCTGAAAAAATATTTAAACTGAAGTCATACCAAAGGCAAATAACTTTCCAAATGAATACAGTCTAGTACTAAAAAGATAACATAGGCTGGCTCAGTGGACAAGGAGTATCAGAACTGGTTTTGTAATTCAAGAAGTATCATCTTCTGTCATTAAGCTGGTTTAACATTAATGTAAAGAACTTACTATTTTATCTATTTGCTTCCAGGAAATTCAAGATTTATAAAGGTAATAAAATGGAGATGCTGTGGAGGAAGTTTTGGGTTGTTTTGTTGTTTGTGGGTTTTTTACTGTAAATTTCAGGTTATCTTAAAACTAGACTGTATTTACTCTATTTAAAGCAGCAATGCTGACTCAATCAGCCAGTGAGAACAGAGCAACCTCTGTACTGACCTGATGACAAAACAAAACTGTGCCACATCAGATGAAAAGCAGAAGGGGGGAAGAAAGAGCAACAACAGAATAAAGAGGTAAAATACATCCGTGTCTGTTAGACCTCTGTGGGTGTGTGCAAAAACACACATTATATACAGGCTAGAATTGCATGTACATCACCCAGGTCTGTTCAGCTCAGGAACAGCTCCAGGAGCTGCAGTGCCCCAAAGTCTAGGACAGTTACTACAGCTGGGCCAAGCAGCTGCAGGCAGAGCTAAGCCAAACCTGTGTCTGCTGGATTTCAGTTGGGCACTTCTGGCACACCAAGACAACAGCAAACACAGGAATAAGGAGAAGTGCTGCATTACCTTGATGTGTTGATTACTTGAGTCCCTCAGGAGTGGGTTGGGAAGGCTACTGCTGTGCTTCCTCCAGCTGTTATAGATACTGAGCACCACCTCACACAAGCCAGGAGGCCACTTCACCAGGAACTTCTGGCTGATGACTTTTAGATATCTCATCATCAGCTCCAAGATCCCCCCATTGTTCAGGTTATCCAGCAGGAATTCATGAACGTCCTGCTTTTCTAGAAAGCAGATAAACACAAAGGTTCACATGTGTAAGGCTGAGACAGATCATAACTTGAAACAATGAAGTTTCAACAGTGTTTTATTCGCTTATCTCACAGCAGTTCTTCTGTGCTGCACATGTGCAGAATTCAGTTACTGTATTCCCATCAGTTTAAATGGGAAATTCCACACAACAGGGCTTCTGCACACAGTGATTATCCAATCCCCCAAGACTTAAAAAATTAGTACCAACTGAGATACTTCTATACCGTAAAATTATACTTTTAAAATTAGCATGTATTTCTGTATCTTCTAGGCATGACAGGAAAATACAGAGAATAAAGCATACAATATGGGAAAAAAACAGCCAAGAAAGAAGAGGGGTTATAATGAAATCCTTACCAGATTCCATAAATGTTGTAGAATCAAACGACATTCTGTGTGGTCCAACATGCTGAAAATTCTCCTCTTTGATCTCTGATTGCACCTCATAGTTATTGAAAGGGTCCTCCTCCTCCTCAGGATCTAATTTCCTTAATCTGTGTGAAAGGGGGGCAAAACCCAGAATATCAACAACACCCTCATTCTTCCTTTCATTACAAAGTGGAACCTAAATATAAATTATTGTGCAAATTTTAACAGAGATAATATATTACTGAAACAAATTCAGATATTCGCATCCAGTTCATTTCATCCAAATCAAGATTACTTTATCTTATCCATTTTGATACGTGCATTGTCCACTAATTCACTTTAACAGTAGTAAAAGCTTTTTCATTCAATTTCTATCTGGCAACTTCTACTACTTAATAAATTATTAAATTCATCAGAAGATAATCCACAACATCTGCTTCAAAAAATAATGTAGGACTGGTAGTTTTAAGGTTGGAGGGATATCAATCAAACAAAATCCCAAACAGCTTCCTCTCTATGATTATCTCGTAATGAAAGTTGTTGCTGTACAGTACCTGGAAGGAAGGAACTTCACCAACAGCTCTTGGAAGTCAACCTTCTCCTCTTTTTTACACTTGGTGTTCCGAACTCTAGCAGATCTCCTTTTGGCTGTTTCACCACTGTCTTCTGCAATTCTTCTTCGCTTCACTCCTTTCTTAGATTTATCACCTGCAGATATGTCACCTAAAAACATAATGAAAAAAAACCAAAATCTGACAGGTTAAATTGACAAATAAAAAAAGTGAGTAATCTTTTTTATTTTTAAAAAAATAATTACACAGTAACACTTGAGATTCATTGGTTTCCTTCTGAAGACAGTGCCAAAAAAATCTTCTCAGCTTCTTAAAGTGACACATGAGCTGAAAAATAACAGTCACCTCTTTGTAAAACAGCTCATTCATTCTATGGAGCTCAAGGCCCTTCCCAGCATTAAAAGTTTGATATGCATCACTGCTGGAATGGAGTCACAATTTTTCTCATCTGAAAGACTGAAGCATGAGGCAACAGCACAAAACTAGAAAAGTCAGACATTCCTTCACTTTCTCCATCAGAGGTTACACATATGCTGAAAAGGTTCTGACTCCACCAACACGCAGCTGAAAGATACTATGTCCCAAAGAATTCTGAGGTGTTTTTTATACCCAGGTAAGTAGGAAAGATATCTTGAATCTTAGATTGAAGTACCTTGCTCACCTACAGCAGCTCCTGGTTCCAATGAACTCTGACTGTGGCTTGGGAAGTTGGATGTGGTTAGAGTATAAGATAATACAGGATCTGGCATTGTCACCAGTGGGTTAGTGCTGACAGGAGTTGGCTGAATAACACTGACAGGAGTAGAGGTGGGAGAAAGCATCAAATGTTGAACTGGGTCTTTGTAGTCTGAGAGATCAATTCTCTTTCCCAGACTGGGTCGAGGAGGATCACAGGTTGTGAGGTGCTGGTACATGGCAAGTAAGGCTTCTCCTAAACACTTCCACCTGCAAGTGGAAACACAACGGCACCACAATGTCTTCAGTTCTTGTCATATTATTTTCTATTTTATGTTTATAAACCTAACAGCATTCAACACTGTTTTTCTCCAACAGCTTAGAGACAGCATGAGGAGCTTCTCAGTGGGACAGCAACACACAGCTGAGTGTCAAAAACCTGTCCCATCACTCAAAAAAAGTCTCTGAAAAACACAAGGTCCATGCAGTAGTTGCTGAGGAAATTACACCAAAAGCCTAAAAAAAGTAGTGTCAAAGAAAATTTTCAGGTTCTGCATTCAACCAACAACACTGAAAGAACTCATCCCTATTCACAAGTAGAAACAACTTCTCTGCAATATGAACTACATGCAGAGTCTATTAATATTCCAGAAAAATATATGTAATACAAATCCTTATACCTTAATAAAGACATATATAACAACTTATTAGTATCCTTACATCTTCCTACAAAGAAAGAATTGCAGTGTTTTTCCCGAGCTTTCATTATCCCAACCGTAAAAACAATTTTAAAAGGCTAAACCTGCTTTGAAATTCACATACAAACGAGACATACATAACAAAAACCAATAATACATTGGAATAGCTGCCAAATCATTCTCAGACACCACACTTGTTTTTTGACATCACTGGTTTAACATCAAAAGTTGGAAACTAATAGCTATGAGGTTTATACTAAAATCATAAGCACACGAGACCAACCTATAAAAATAGGAAAGCACTGGGGGGGTTGGGTTTGTTTTTACAAGGAAACAAAAAAGGTGTTTTGAAGAAATCTGAAGCACAACACAGCTGTCAGGATTTGTGCTTCAGAGGATCTCTTAGAAAAGAGCAAACACAAATACGTACGTGAAAAAGGGAATTGGCTGCACCAGTCTGAGGTCTGGCTCTCTCTCACGCACCAGCAGCGCTTGTCTTTTCTTACGCAGCTCCAGGGCTTCATTTATGATCCTCCCTGTTTCAGCTGCACTCACATTCACATTATGAATAGACATGTCACTAGGAAATAACAAAAAATGGAGATAAATTAAAGTTCTTGTTTGCTGGGGTATTTTTAATTAAAGCCTAGAGGGGATGCATTTAATACCCTGATATAACATAATAAAAACAGTGTTAATAAAAGCATTCACATATTATGTTACCAACTTTATGGCATACATATGGAAGTGTCAACCATCAGAAAACTTTGTTCTGAATGATCAGTTAACTTAAACAGATCCTGTAAATTTTATGGGCCTCTATTTTCCCACTTTCCTCCTACCCCCTCACACTATAAAGCCCATTCAGGAAGAAAAGCAATAAGGTGTAGGGAGTTTTTGGTGAGGTTTTCTTGCAGGCAAGGCGAGAGTTGTTTTGGTTTTGGTTGTTATTGGTTGGTTTCAATTAGAAAAACTAAAGTGAATGCTGCAGGGATCAGGAACTAATAAGTAAAACAAACACAGATGATTACAAGAGATCTAGGTATGAAAATAAATGAGCAGCAAATGGATTATTCTCCTCTTTCTATCTCCCTCCAAAAGGAATTCCTGAAGAACATTCTGTCAGCAGCACCAACGTGTAACATTATTCAGAAGGCAGGTCAGCAAGGTATTCCTATCACCTTAAGCACAAGATCTCAGCAGGTTTTTTGAGAAACCCCAAACCCAAAATCTACACTCCAAAGGCAGTATATACTCTAAGACAACACTCACCATTTGAGGAACATCCTTAAGGAGTCTTTCTGGAGGCAAGGCTGCTCCTCAAAGATCTTCTCCTTCAGAACCAACCCTTTGCTGTACAGACAGTCTTTTTCCAGAGCTTTGCAGATAAAGTACAAACATGCTGACAGAGAAATAGAAATCAAATGGTCAACAGCTGCTTTGGTTCATTCAGAGCTCCCATTTCTGGGCCTCACATACACCACTGAACTCCACTCAAATGTGACAATTACATTAATTAGTCCAATTGCTTTGTAAGGTGTCAAATAATTACATACATACAGTTAAAATAGTCTATTGTGTCTTCCTAGGTATTGTACCCAGAAAAAGAAGGTAATTAACTTTATTTAAACCATGTTTGCAGTACATCTTTCACCTTACGTTCAAGCCTGTTCTGGCACAGAAGGAAATAGAACCATAAAACATAAACAGAATTATTCACAATTATTGATTATGTTATCAAATGTCTTAACTGCAGACTCCATTAGTGAAGCAAGCAGTGTATCCACTGCTGTAACTACAATTAATCCTACCAGGACTATGAGTGAGACTGTATTTTTCTACCTAAATCTCAGAACTATGCAGCAGGAAATTACTAGAAAGCCAAAACCAACATACACGGAGAGGCAAAGGAACAGTGTACAGGGAAACTTCCTGCAGAGGCTCTGATCCATGAGACCACAAACATTTATTTTAGGGTAACCAAAACTTATCTAAACCATCATGCTTTGTAATTCAGTAAAATCTCTTTCATGAAGTAGCAGTCTCTATCAAACCCTGCTGCATTGCTTATGCAAGATACACTTCAACCTACATGATTTATGATTTCATTGCTACAATCTTTCTTGGTGTGTAAAATCACACACACACTGAGATGTTTTTCATGCACTGTACTCACTTGTGTAGTCACTGAGTGTATATAAAATTGTGATAAGGTTATCTAAACAAGGCCAGTGATCAGGATTACACCTGAGCCCTTCTTCAAAAGCGTGACGAGCCAGAGGAAGGCGGATCAGTTTTATTGCCACACGACCAATTTTATACCAGAGGTTGACATCAGTGGAGTCCAGCATTACAGCCTAGAAAGCACAACAAACAGTATTACCCACATTTCAGACATGCATACCCACTTTGCTGCAGGGACTGAAACTGCTTTAGTTTTCAGCAGGATCAGAACTGCTTTGGGGACTGGATGGTGAAGCAATTTTATCCCATACAGCATCAGAAAGAATACAGTATTCAGCTATACACTGACATGATGTGTGCTGGATGTGTGTGTCTGTATTTTAGAAGTTTTTATAAACATTAAAGCTCCAGTGTCTAGTTTCAGCTGCACTGTACCTCCAGATAGAACTCCATGGCTGTCTCTAAGTCATCCCTCTGTGCTGCCAGTTGTGCTAGGTTTTTATAGGTGGAATATTTTAACATCAAACCTGGGTGTTTCAGCCCTTCTTTCTCATCACCAGAAAGAACTGCCTAGAAATTATAAAATAAATGCAACGTGAGCATTAGGAATCAGACAAGTAAGAAGAACAGCAAAACAACCTGCTAATTGATAATACTGACATTTCTAGTTAGCCAGTTAGAAAGGAAGTAAGACAAAATACAGCAAACAGTTTCTGGAGTGTCATTCTCTCAAGGTCACTGACCTCTCGCAGAAGACGAATCTCAAGCAGCTCATGATAAGCTTTAGCAGACTCTTCAAATCTGTCATGTTTCTGAAGGTCCAAAGCTTTGTGGTACAAAGCAAAAGCTTCTGCTTCCTGTGATTTAAATAATAAGAACGTATTTATTAAGAAAGCTTTATTAAATATAATTATGTTTATTATGGATTTCAGTGGTTTCACACTTTTAACACTTTCTGCTATATGGCAGGACATTTGTGTTACTTTTCTAAAATAACTCATTTGAGTGAAGTTTTAGTCTGCTAAAGGACAGTTCAAGAGATAGAGTAACTAAACTTTCATAAAAACAAAATATCACCGTTGAACAAATCCCTGCACCTAAAGACAAAACTCCCCTCAAGACAAAACTTCATTAAGAAAATTGTGGAATCACTGACCTGAGCTTCCTTTGTCTGTGTCTTATGACTTTTGAAGGTTCCTTCATAGTCATCCTCCACCGTGGAGCTCGCATTCAGGGCCGCAATCCGAATCTGGAACGACGATTGAGACGTGACAAGAAATGTGACATCTACGTATGTCCCAGTTTCCTTTGACATCTGGATTTTTCTCTTTTTCCTAAATTAACTGGTCCATGAACAATACTGACAGACCTCTACATAAAGTTACAAGAGGTGTAATTAATTTAATCATGCCTAATTGCAAATAAACAAATATCAAAACCATTTCCCATCCAACATCAGCTGAAAAAACCCAAATTGCAGGTGTCTTCCTAACAACAGCTTTCCTAGAATAGACATGTGCATTGAAGTAATTTTTTTTCCAAATTCTTAAATTTACCAATAACTATGATCACTCCAAAACCAATGTTCTCATTATGGTAATTTATTCTTAGTCCCAGAGAAGGAGAAAATTCTGAATTTTATTTCTACCAAAACACCTCAAAACCCATCTCAAAAAAAACCCTTACCATGTTCACAACTATTCACAATGTCTTTCTCCAGGAATAGAAGGAAGGGTCTATCACAAACAGTTCTGGAAAGCAAACAGGATTAGAATATTTATTCGGCTCACAAAGAAAACATTCAGAACTAAAAGACAAGCTGGGAATACTTTACAAGCATACATTAATATCCAATTAACCACCACCCCATACCAAGAGATAGACAGCCCAACCACTGAGGAACAATAATTCCACAGAGGAATAATTCTCATTATTGCCATCCCTGCTGGAACAGAATCAGTGTTTGTAACAATCAGTGTTTGTTCTGAGTATCCTGACCAACCTCTACAGCCCAGCCCTAATGCAAAACTAGGTTATAGGTACTGCAGACACACTTAGATCTACTAGATGGGTGCCAACAAAAGAAAATGAAGTTTTATTAACTAGCATTTCTTCATTCTGAAAAAGGATACTCATATTTCCAGTCCTTTTTAGCCCTGATAAAAAGTTTGAAGGGGCCAATACACCTTTATAACCTGTAAGTAATTTTTCTTCCTAAGTAAGCCCATAATTGATATTCAATTAACTGCTTGAAACATCATGTTAGAAAAGGCAAAAATATATGGAAGTGTTCTGTGCTTCTTTTATAGAAAACCTTCACTGCTGTATGATAAAACCTTCCCATCAACTCAAACAAGGAGATGACACATGCAAGACAGGCTAAAAACAGTCTTTAATATGGGAGACTACATTAATAGAAGAGTAAGTCCAGAATTAACCACAGCAGGAAGCAGTGGGAGTTTTGAACTATAAGCTGAATTAACTCATACATCATCATGATTAGTTCTGCATGTAGAGAAAATAATGCCTTGACAGGAATTTCACTCATTCAGCAATGAGCATTTGCTTGCCCATGCACCACTGGCTCTCCTCACTTGTAGTTAAATCAAACTGACAACTGCACAGCAATAAAGCATTTTTCTCTTAAAAGTCACCAGATAAACATTAATAAAACCTCAAATCTCCTTCAGGACAGATTCTTTGTCTACTTTTCACATGAGGAAAATACATGCACAAGGATTAATGGGTACCACTTTCAGACAGACTGAATGTTACACACTTGGACAGGGTGTAGATGCTCATCACAGTTTAAGTCAGTCAGTCTGTATGATCCCAAATCAATTACATATTTAAGTCGATGGGGTTTAAGTCCACTTACAAAAATGCCTATATTCAGTAATAGGCCCAATTCTTTTGCTGAATCCAAATAATCCTGCTCAAGGCGCCAGAGGAAGACTAAGGTCAAGACTTCACTTCCGAGGTTGGACTCTTGGGGAAACTGCAACTACAGAAAACGTGGGAAAATTATTTCAGCTCTACTTATTTTTTATACTGGAAGCTTGTAACACACAGGAACTTAACAACAACCATTTAGCATCTCTCCAGCCTGGTGTTCCCAGGCTGAAAGCACAGAACCAAACAGGACTGTGAGATGCTGCCAGAAAACAAGGGCAGGGTGCTGCCCAAACACAGTTTTGGGTGTTATTTCATTTTGGTTTATACCAGGCACTGTACATGGCTGCAAAACTACCCTGAGTGGAGTGAGTTACACCAGTGCCACAGCACTTAGGAACAGAGTACTTTGCTACAAGGACTTCCAGAGGAACACAGCTACATGAGACAAGCAGACAAAAAATAATTGTTCTTTCATATTAAGTATTACATACCAGTTTGAACTTTTTCAGATACCAGAGTGTCTCAGCTATAAATCTGCGGCTACAACAGGTGTGCACATCCTGAAAGGTAACAAGCCTTTTGCCTTTAGAATCTTCTCTCCTTTTACCTTAGTAGTTTAAAATTTAAGTAAATATTTCCAATGTCAGCTCTTGCTCTCACAGTTGTGTTCTCAACTTCTAAGTAAGAAACAAAGGGAGTGACTTGGGTTTTCCCAGCTTTTGTTGTACCTGCCACACTTGGGATCCATACATTGTAAAAACGCATTTTAAAAAACATTTGAGATTTTGTTTGGATTTATTTTTTTTTTTAAACACTGCAAAGATCCGACTCACTCGAGCACAAGCCGTTTTTACCCAAACACGATCACTTTCTGCACGGAGGGGCAGGGACGCTGCTCACGCCGCTCGCCCGTGGGGCGGCACACGGGCCCGGGAGCCCATGTTCGCCTCCGACCGCGGCTCCGGGAGGGAGCGGCACGAGCGAGACCGCCCAGGCCGGGCTCTCGTCACTGTCACCGGGCAGGGCCCAAACGCCGGCTGCCCCTCCGCGGGGCCGGGCGGACGGGACACTCACCTCGCGGGGCCGCCCCCGGCATGGCGGCGCTCCTCCCGGGGAGTTCCCGGGGCGCTCCCGCCGTTTCCCGGCGCGGGTCCCTCGGGCTCCCGCCGCTCCCCCGGGCGCCGCGCACCGGCCGTTTCCACCGCAACCGCCTCCGGAGCCACGGCGCCAACAAGGCAGCGCCGCATTGGCCGAGCCGCCCTCCCCAGGCAGCCAATGGGAGCGCTGCGCACTGCGAGGTGGGGGGCGGGAGCGGCGCTGAGGGCGCTAAGGGGTCACGGTGTCCCGGGATCGGTTCGGGTCGGAAAGGGCTTTGGGGTCAGAGCTCCGGCTGGGACCGAACAGCACCGAGCAGATTACGTCCAGTCTTTCTTTAAACTCTAAACTCGACTTTTCTTTAGACGTCCAGACTTTCACTTCCAGGGACCGTGTCTCCATCACCTCCCTGGGCAGCACGGTCTAATGTCTTAATGACTTTTTCTGTGGAGAAGTTCCTCTCAGTATCCAATCTAAACCTCCTCTGGCGCAGCTTAAGACTCTGATTGCTCCAATACCAAAAGCACCAGGACATGCTGGCCTTTACCTCCCCTGGGCAGCCTGGTGTCTGCCCCTGAAGCACTGGGTCCAGGTGTTTTCTTTCCTACGGAAAAATGTCACCATTCCCTTTGAGGGATCCACCACCAAAATTTGGATACCATCCCCAAGGATTAATACGTCCGAGGATAGATCCCACTCAAAAGCTGTCAGGACAGAAAGGTGTTTGCTGTATCTGGAGAGTTGTCTGACTGTCGGCACCGGAAGCATTCCTTCCCAAGGAAAGGTATTGTCATTATCTTTCAGCAGCCCAACTCCAAAATGTGGAGCTGATGCTCCAGATCGAATATGTCTGGGGATTTCTCATAGAAGAATGGTGCAAGGGCAGAAAACAGTTCCTTGCCTTTTCAACCCTCAAACACCCTAACACCTGCACAAACAATGCGGGGCAGAGCTGCTTTGCTTCATAAGGCACTGTCATCCTCTTTTTGCAGCCCGTCTGCAAAATTTGGATTCCAGCTTCAGAGATTAATATGTCTAAAGACTGCTCCTACTCAACAGGCGACAGGAAGGTCAGATGTTATTCAGATGCAGCTTGTGTGGGGTGTGTGGACCCCCTGCCCAGGGGGCTGGAAATGAGCCCAAGGCCACCGAGTTTCCCTAAGGCTTGCCATGGAGCTGGAGATGGGAAGACACTTCTGTGCCCCTGGGATCAGAGGGAGGTGAAGCCCAGCACCACTGAGACAGCTCCGTGTGTAAATGGCTTTATTTGAGTGTAGGGTGGTCAGGCAGCAGCGAGTGTCAAAGAGCAGATGTGCCATCTGCAGCCCCACAGAGACCTCAGCACAGCCCAAGCACGTGCCAGACAGGCTGGCAAGGCCCCAGCTGTGGGACAGAACCTCAGGTTTGAATACTCCTTTTGCTACAACACATCACATCACACTTGTGCTCAAGCATTGTGTTGAATTACCCCTTAGCACTATGAGGAAGAGCTCTTCTTCATCTCAAATGTACCATTTGTGTTAATGCCCTTCTTTCCACCATGACAAACCAAGCACAGCAGCAACACACTGCAGTGTTTGGAGAGTACTTACAAAGCTATCACAACCCTGCAGTTCTTTCCTGTTGGTGGTGGCCCTGCATCAGGGCCTTATGCTCCTCTCTAGGGTAAATACACAGAAAGATTGTCCAAAGTTCAAAGGTTTGAGGCTAGGAAATGCTTACTCAGTGTTCAAAATCAGGGCATTGCCTTTCAATTGGAACATATGTCTATACAGCCTTTTCAAACAACAGAGGCCACTTTGGGGAGCAGAAATATTTGTTAACCTTAGGAGGCTGAGCCTGGGAAGCTGCAACAGTAAAAGGATCAACTATAGCTTGGAGACACTAACTCCAGATGTCAGGCAGGCTCCAGCCCATGGAACAGGGACCATCTGCACGTAGCATTCAGGGGAAAGGGCTTTTACAATGTCATTGCTGAGCCATGGATAAGGTTGGTGCATCTGCTTTTCCCCAACCTGAGGTGTGAAAAACGTTTCCTGCTTCTGTTGGTTGATGTGTTCACGCCCTGGGGAAGGTTCCAGAGACCTGTATAACCCCTTTGCAGGTTATCCTTCTTGAGTCCCAAAATATTGTCAAACCTACTCCAACATTAGCTCAGTGAAATAAAAATTAGGCCATTTCTTCAGATCAGCATGAACTTTCTTAAATCTTCTTGCTCAATTCTGCAATACTGGGGAAGCTGTTCCCAAGCACGAGCCCACGCTGGGAGCAGCCAAGGGTGAGGAAAGCACAGAGCCTCCCCAAGTCCCCAGGTGGCAACATGGCCCAAAACCAAGAGAGCTGGGGCCCAGGGCTGACCAAGTTTTCTCTGAAGAAAACAAAGGCTTTGGCAAGGGTTTGTGGCTGTTACTTGAGGGGGCAGAACGACCTCCAGGAAATGAACCATCCGCAGATCAGAATTAAAGTGAGATTATTCTCTGCATTTTGGAATATTCACCTCAAGCTGGTGCAAAGGCAGGACTGTCCACCCCCTTCTCAGACACACAGTACTGCTGAGTCAGTGTTCTCAGACTCAGTTCACTTTCCTGTTTCTTGCCTGAGTTTCAAAACCTTTTGATTGAATAGCCCTGAGAAAGTGGAGAGACCTGAGGCAGCCACAATGTCTGTCTCCAAGCACTAAGACCCACAAACCCCCGCTGCTGTGAGCCAGTAAACTGACACTTATCAAAAGAAGCTTTGCTACAGTTTATTAACCAGATAAGGTGTAGCCTCCCAGCCTGATATACAAATTTGTGTTTGGTGTTATATTCCTGTCAGACTTGCCAAATACAGAAATGATTTATGCTGTATAGGGAACAAACAGCTTTTCAATGCTAATTAGATGGAATATTTTCAATAAAGCCACAAACAAATAAAACTCCATTTATAAAGATGAAGAAGCACAGAAGCCACCTTCAGCCTTGTGTTCTCATGGAGCCCCATGGATGTGCTCTCAGCTCTGCTGAGCTCCCTGACCTCCACCTGACCAAGTCACAAAGCCAAAGGGAGCTGAGAAATGTTTTCATTAGCAGCAGAAGGCAGAGACAACATTGTACACAAAAAGTACCCTGCTTTTGTTTTAATAAAATGCCCTGTGTATTCCAGTTACAAAGTGAGGGAGTATATGGGTCCTAAAGACCCAAACCACTTCTCTGCGGGGACACTGAGCTGGAAACATCAACCACAGATCACAGTGAGATGTTGTATCATCCCAAAACTCCCCCTAACAGCAAGAAAAAGGACTTTGAATAAACAGTGAACAACAGGAAGTAAAGCTGACAGTAGCAGAAACTTCAAAATATTTTTTGGTGGCACAGTGCAGGTCTTCAGAAGTGACTCTCCTCCAGACACTGCCATCAGCAGACAGACTTTGAGCCCAGGAAACCTTGTGAACAATAACACTTTGTAGGAGCAGTCACAGGAGGTGGCAATGGCAGAGCACAGAGCACAGGATTTGACATGAGCCTTCAATGCCTAAACTTCTCTCCCAATAATCATCTCTCCTTCCAGAAAGGGCTTTCAGAGGAGCCTGAACAAGAAAAGAATTTGACTTCAAGGTCATCTTTGCTGGCCTGAGACCCTTCTGCTGCTACAGAGAAACAGAAAAAAGGATTTTTACTGCCTTGCAAACTATGAGAAAAACTAGATAAACCTCAGAACCTCGCTGGTCCTCAGTAAAGCCAAACGTTCTAGAATTAAACTTTTTACTGCTACAAGCAGCTTTGTCTAGGCCTGAGCTTGAGACAAAGACTTTGAACTGTTTCAGTAAAATCAATACAGTTAATTTCCTGACTCTTGAGCTTTGTGTGTAGAGGATGTAAAGATGAAAGTGAATAGTTCAGGTCAAAGTGCAGAGGTACACAGGTTTGATCACAAGAGGAAACAAGCAGACAGACAGAGCTGATCATCCCTGGGTTGCCTTCACCGTTGCTTTGTTCCAGCCAGCCGCTCAAAGGATCACAGGAATGTCATCACTGTCCTGTTCTTGCCGATCTGCCAGGGCTCCAGTGGGACAAAGCAGATGACAATCCTTTCGGGTATAAGAGCAAAAGTGTGGACAGGAAACATTATTTTACAATTAAACATTATCCCTGCCCAGTCTGCAACACATTAGAACATCTGCACTAGGGTCTCACTGTCTTACACTTCAGGGTGTTCATTTAAGGAGGAAACATAAGCTGTGTATGGTCAGGGTACAAACAGGCTTCATTCATACAAACAAAAGCAGTCTGTATTTCAACAATTTAAATAAGATATTTGTCCATTTTAGAAGGAACCACACAGTGCATAATCTTGCCAGGGATTTCATCCAAGAGGCAGGGAAGTAGTTATCACTCTCCTTTGGGGAGATGGGCAAGACAAGCAGAGCCAGACATGGCTGACCTTCAGAAACAGCCTTGTTCTAGCATTTGGCAGGGTGACCCCTGTGAAGCTCTATCAATTCTGGTGGGGTTTGCACCAGTTTCACCAGCTGTAACTACTGATCTTCAGAGAACAGTAAGGCCCAGACTGTTCAACAAGTGCATACCACCCTGTGGTTTCATCTGGCTCCAACCCACGTCTGGGATTCAGCATTCATGAGCACTTAAGTGTTTGCAATCTCGCCTTGTATTACAATTTAGTCTCCTGGAGGCCATGGGAACTGTCACTATCTCCACTACTCTGAACATCCCCTTGGTACTCGTTTGTCGTGTTCCGTACCCACGGACGACACAGATCCGTGGGGCGGCTGGGAGGACGCCCTCGCTGCCCTTGGGGTGAGCACGGCGGCCCCCGGGCCGAGCCCCCGCCAGCCCGCACTCACCGCTCTTGGCCGAGGCCCAGCTGCGCCGTCAGGATGTCGAAGAAGCGGGCGCTGTGCGCCTTGTTCTGCTCCGCCGTGCCCACCACGCCGATGGAGGAGACGATCAGCTGGGCGCAGGGCTCGGCCGAGCCCGACAGCACCATGGCCAGCCCGCTCCGCACCGTCACGTTCACCCTCTGCCGGGACAGCCACCGTCAGCCCCCGCCGGCTCCAGCCCGGCCCCGCGGCCTGCCCCCGCCCCGGCCCCGCTCACCTCGGCCGGCTTGCCCAGGATGTCGGCGGTGGCGGCGCACAGGGTCTGGGCCAGCCCCGGCGGAAGGCGCTCGGCCGGCAGGCTGGTGTCCAGCTCCACGAACGGCATGGCGCTCCTGCGCCGCGGCCCGCTCCGCCTCTGCCCGCCGCCCCGACCCGAGCCGGCCCCGAGCCGAGCCGGCCCGGCCCTGCCCCGCCCCCGGAGCCGCCCCTGCAGCGAGCCGCGGCGGGCTCAGCCCCGGGCCCGCCCCTGCAGCGAGCCCCTCGGCCCGTGCCGGCCCCGGGCCCGCCCCTGCAGCGAGCCCCTCGGCCCGTGCCGGCCCCGGGCCCGCCCCTGCAGCGAGCCCCTCGGCCCGTGCCGGGCCCGGGCCCGCCCCTGCAGCGAGCCCCTCGGCCCGTGCCGGCCCCGGGCCCGCCCCTGCAGCGAGCCCCTCGGCCCGTGCCGGGCCCGGGCCCGCCCCTGCAGCGAGCCCCTCGGTCCGTGCCGGGCCCGCCCCTGCAGCGAGCCCCTCGGTCCGTGCCGGCCCCGGGCCCGCCCCTGCAGCGAGCCCCTCGGTCCGTGCCGGCCCCGGGCCCGCCCCTGCAGCGAGCCCCTCGGTCCGTGCCGGCCCCGGGCCCGCCCCGCTGAGCCCCTCGGTCCGTGCCGGCCCCGGGCGAGGTTACTGAGCCTCGCCGCAGCTGCGCCGGCCGGCTGCCGGGCCTTGGGGATTCACCGTGGGCGGTACTGGGATGTGCATTAGAGACACTGAGACCACAGCCGTCACAGCTCGCTCACGGATGGGTAAAACGAGTTCTGTGACGGCCCTTGCTGCCAGTGCAAAAACATTTTAGGTCACTACAACAGGCATCTCTGTGCAGCGAGGGTTGAGAATGGAATTGCGGTAATTTCTCAGAACAATCAACACTACAAGAAATTAAATAGAAGCACAGATGTTTACTGCTTTATCTAATGTATTAATTACGAGGACTTTGAGCAATCAGGACTTTGAGCTCGTAAGTCGGTAAGCAACCTCAGGCTGGCTCACAGGGACGGTCTAATCTACAGATCAGAAGTGTCTAAAGTAGAGATCAGAGGCTTCCCAGAAGCTGAGCTACTGTCTAGCTTCCATGAGCTCGTTTACACCAAAGGGTTATGAACCAGCTATACTAAAAGGTCATCATTTAGGGCACAAAACTGTTGGGAAAGTTTGCCTTGTGTAATATGACATCTTGGTTTTCTCCAGTTCTAGACAAGGCTAATGAAAACTGATGAAATTGCTCATTTTTTCTGCTTAGGAAATTGTTTGGCCTTCACTGCTGCTAGTGAAAACAATACTGGCACTAAGAGTCATGTGCAAAAAAACCAGCCAGGAATAAGGCTGGGAAAAGATTTCTAGGACAGAGTAGTATCTAGAACTGAAATCTTAGTGAAAAACACCATGAGAAAACAACAGTTTTTTTAGAACTTGCCAGCAAAAATGTCACTAGCCAAGATATGGTAGCACTGGAGGAAAAAAAGAAAAAACAGTTATTTGATTAGTGAAAGAAGCAATTTTTGAATTCCACTACTCATTTTGCTTTAGTCAGGAAAAAAATTTTGGCAAAGATTTTAGGGTAAAGGCAACAACTACTTATGAATGGAAATATACAGATTTATATTCCACCAATTTCTGCATCCTTTACAGTTTGTTATTTTCAACTGAAGAAACTGGAAACGGTTCGATTTGCTCAGTTTTACCTCATAAATTGTGCTGCAATACAAAAGGATTTTGTATTTGAGCTATAACTGAGCAGAAACAAGCAGCCAAGAAAAAGAGCCCAAAAGCTCCAAAACAACTCTTTGCCCTTTTATTGTGATGCATGTGTTGCTCAATGCCACAAAATCTCTCTTATTACTTGAGCTGCACAGGGTGACTTACTTGGTGAACTTCCATCCCAAACAGTCTCAGAAGAGCACGTCTGCATTTATTCCCTCTCTGCACTTCCTAGGAGAAATGTGGATTGTTCTTACAGTATTACCATAGAAAAAACTTCCAGTTTCTGTACTGTTATATTCTTTTTCAGAAAAATACTGTGAATGCATTCTTTCAGTATAATATCAACATGGTATTTTAGGTAGGCAGTTATTCCAAGGTTGTGGCCACCAGCAGCATGAATCTCCAAGAGAGGCCACTGGCACAGAGGTACTGGTAGACAGAGCACCAACAGAACCCAGGCTTTCAGAAATCCAAAGCAGCAGTTAAACTGCAGAATTATAAAGATTCACACTTGTAGATGAATACAAAGAAATTTCTCAAAGGAACTTCAAAGAGAAAAGAAGTGTGGAATGTACATGGGCAGCCAAGCAAAATGCCTCAACAATAAGAAACTTTCCAATTTTCTTTTTTGTGCTCTACTTCTCTGTGCAGACATAGACTCGGAAGATGAGGATCAGGCACACTTTGCAGTACAAATGTTAAAACTGAAAACAATGATCCTCATCCTACTCAGTTCTTTAACATTCCCAGTTTATAGGCTGGCTTGAATTCTGTCAGGAAATACCATTCTTGTCTCTATCATCTCTGAGAAGACTGACACTGAAACAAAATTCAGATGCACGTTAAGTGACCTGTCGGGCTTCCAGCCTTCTATATAAATTTAATGGTTAAGTCTTAAACTTTCCCCAGCTTCCACCCAAAAAGTTACAAGAAAGACCAGGCCCAGGAGGAAACATTCTGCAATTTCTGTGTTAGAATTACAGTGCTCTTTCCAGTTACATGTAGAACTGGATGTCAGAGAGGAAGTTAAAAAGGAAAAAAAATAAGGCAGGAAAAATGCTAAGATAGGTTAATTCATTTCAACATCTTCATCAACACAGGCGCCAGTTGCTCTTTCAGCTGCGGATCAATTTGAATATTGCTCAGTTCTTTGATATTGAGGATCATCTCATGGGCTTGGAAAAAAAGCTCTTTCCCCACAGCATCCTCCACCCGCCTGCGCCACTCCCTCAGCCTGGGTCTGTCTTCAAAGATGTCACAACCAACTCCAACAGGCTGCAGAAAGGGGAGAGAGCAACAGTGAGGCTTGGGGCAGTCACTTCTTAACTGAGACAACAGGCACCAAAAGTATACTTCCAGGTACAGGTAAAGGGCAGGGGAAAAAAGGAGGAGCTCCTAGAGGAGTAGTAGAAAGGAGGGAAATCTCCTCTGGTCAGGTGTACTTTATCTGGGGCACACAAAAGCTAACCTGTATTTTAAAGGGCATTTACAACTCAGTTCCTGGGTGCTGGAATAGCTGTTTAGTGCAGCATTGATGACCACATTCTGTGAGTGATTTTCAGCCACGACACTGAAGATGTGGTGGGCTGGCAGTTCCAGGGGCCACTGCCCAGTTTGCAGTAATAATCTAGATAGTCCAGAGTGCTGGATTATATAGCAACACCCAGCACAAAACATGAAGTGTTTAACTGAGGCAGCGTCCTAATTAACATAATCTACCCCCCTTTCTGCTTTCTGCCTGTGCCACTCTGGAACACAATGTAGAGAAGAACTGCTGTTTTTCAGTCCCTTGGACACTGAACTGGGAGAAAGAAATCACTGCTGGGCTGCAGGATCCAGGCCTGGGTGGTCTGGCAGGCAACAACCAGTTTGTAACAGAGTTAATTCGATTGCCTCTGTCTGAGATTAATTCTTTCATCTTCCAGGCATAGGCAAGTATTATATTCTTGAATGATAGAAATATTCCTATATAGTTGTCTCATTTCATCAGGCCTGTCTGCTATTGCTTCTCACTTTATATATTACCTCCTTCTGTGGAGGTTAAAAATAAAGTCATGATAAAAAATGAAGACAAGCTTATTGGTAGAGATGAGAAACAGAAAAGATCTGTTGCAGCTAGCTTTTTTTTTTTTTTTTTTTTTTTTTTTTTTTCCTTTTTTTTTTCCTTTTTTTTTGATTTTCAGTGCTGTTCTGAACCCATTCCCACATTCTCCCTATTGTCTTTGGCCAGTTCTGCTGAGATATGCCCTTGCTTCTCCTCCTAGTGAAGTGTTACCACATGCTGCATTCTCCCTGCTCAGCAGCATCTGTTTTCCCTTGTGCTGATGCTTCCTCACCACACTCCAGCACTCACTTGCATCAGTTCCACAATGGCCACAAGATCTGCCAGGGAGATCTCACTCCCAATGATAAAAGCCTTGTCCTGCAGAAACCTCTCCTCAAATTGCTTCAGAGAAGTGGACAGCCCCTCCATAACCTCCTGGAGCTTCTCTGAGGGCAGTGGCTGCCCTGTGAAGAGGGGAATCAACACCTGAAGAGAGAAGGGACATAACAGTACACATGACCATCTTTTCTGTAGTAGTAGTAATTTAAGTTACACCCATGATCATCAGTGACCTGCAATAAAGCCACAGAAGGGGATCCAGAGCTTCATGGACTGTGGCAGCTCCACAGAGCTCCTGGACAGAGAGCGCACCAGCAGTCCTAGGTGCTGACCTGCCCCGGCACTGACCTCCAGCTGATCAGCAACAATGTGTGAAACAAAATCAAGGATCCTCATGTCATTTTGTGCTGGCAGCTGTGCCCTCCCACTCCACCCTGTTGGGCTACAAAAGAAAAATGGGCAGTAGCTCCAGGGAAGACAAATCTCTGCCACGGTCACCCCTGCTACCTCTGTGTCACCCTGCAGCCATCCCTGCTGTGGAACTGGGTGCTGCAGGCAGCTGCCTGCCCTGCAGGGTGACAGAGAGGAGGGAATGGTGGTGGCTGTGGCAGGAGCCTTGGAAGGATTAGAAGGCATCAACACTGGCTGGAGAGACAGAAATGGCTCCCTCTGTGTGCCAGCAGCCAGCAAGGCTGGAAGTGGTCAACACCATTTTTACAGTGGCTTAAAGCACCATTCTTTAAAGCACTAGAATTTTTTCTGGAGCAATCACGTAAGTGCAGTCCTTTTCTCTGCACAGACTTGCTGGCACAGGGAGTAGTTGCCTTTCCACAATACTTTTCACCAGTCACAGAGATGCATGCACCACTGGAGCCCTCAGTGTTTCACAGCTGTACTGCCTTTAGCTTTCACAGCTAAAGAAGTACAGTTTGTTTAGAGAATCAAAATTAAACACACAGATTTCAGTCAGTACGAGTGGACTGAATTTCTACTTACTGCTAGTATATTCAACAATTCAATTTGGGATTGCTTAATCTGAGCCAGGATTTTGGCCAAATACATGTGGAATCTATTTAATCAGAAAATTCGTGGCCAGTTCTCTTCCTAAGTGATTCCAATTATGCTTGATGGGATCTTTGGGTAAAATCGTTTGAAACAGCATCTTCTTCCTTTTCCTTATCTCAGGGCTGTCTACCTTCACCCATTTCTAGCTAATATGCTTCTCTTACATGGTAGCTTTAAATGTTTCCATATTTACAGTTATTCTGAGGACCTTTTCTGCATCTGGGCTATCTAATCATCATCAGCAATTAGTTGGATTTCTTTCCCTTGGAGCACTGCAGTGACAGCCTGCAGAGGCTGGAAGAAGCTGCTTCTTGTATGAATCTGACTCATATTTGAATTGCTTCTCTGTACTCTACAGCCAAAATATCAAATATCAATAAATTCAAGAAGATAAATGAGTCAGGATATGCTTTGTTAGGCACAAACAAGGGCAAACTTTACAATGGAGAAGTGAAGTTCTTACCTGTTTACTAGCAGTCCTGATTTCATCTGAAATTCCACATCAGCTGTCCTCTCAGAACTATACCTGCACCTAGGGCTCTCTAGGGATAGTTGCATTAACTGTCTGCTGGGTTGGTTGGAAATAGGTATCCACCAAAATCATCTGATACTAAATGATTTTCTGGCTCAGGATGAATCAGGTGATTTTGCCTAAATGTAAATTGGCCTGACTGAGTAAAGAAAATCTGCCTCTCAGTGTCTCTCTCCTCTCTGTCCCTGAGCCTATTTCAGAGAAGCAGTGAGCTGGAAGACTCCTTATGATTTCCACCCTAAGGAGGCTGCAGGGACTTGTATGAAGAATGCAAGTCTTTATGCTTCCAGCAACAAAGCACATGTTCACCAAAGCCAAACTCAGCCTATGTGCACACTCTGCACAGCTGTGCAGGGAGGGGGAGGCCCATGGAAGCCATACCAAGTGTTACATATTCCCTTACAAATCCAGGCAGTGAAAACATGTTGGGTTTGAGACCTTCTGTACCAGACCTTCTTTAAGGGTGTCTTGGTTTAGGGCAAATTAGGGAGAAAACCTCTGAATGGGGTCTCTTTGGAAAGTAAACTTAAAGGGTTCATTTTCTAACTGGTTTGGAAAAAAAATTCCTTGTAGAAAAGTGGAAAAAATTATTTATTTAACAAATAAAGTGTTCATAAGCATAAAAAAATGAACAATATGAAACAACAAAGCCTCTTGTTTTGAAGAGAGCTGTAAAATTAAGAAAGTCCTTACTATGGGTGTAGCTCAGCTCACTTAGTTTTTTATTAGTCAAGACAAAGGGAAAAACCAAAATGGCCAAATCTGCTTTTGCCAAATTGTGACATTGATCAGTTTGGAACAGCTCCCTGTCCATCAGCTCCTTTCAACTGGGAATGGCCCAGGTTTGTTGTTTCATCATGACAAACTCTCTCTGAATTGGGACTGCTAAAATGCTCAGTATTCTCACAGGAAAACATCACTTTCCTCACGTTTTTTCCACTCAGTGTCCTTACCTTGATCCACATGGTCTTGGGAGCATTGGCCCGGATGTTGGCGTGGTGCCAGGACAGGTACTCATCCACGCGGGCCCGTTTCTGGATGTCTGAGGGGTACCAGTGGTCGGGAGTGTTGTACTTGCGGCTCAGGTACAGCAGAATGGCCGTGCTGCCCACGCACCAGCAGGAGACAAGAGAGGGGTCAGGCAGTTACAGAATGCCTCTGCCTAAGCTCCCTCTCCTTCTCAACTTGTTGCTTCCACTAAAAAGCATTCAGATCAGGATTTCCAGTGGAGTCTAGGGACCATATAAAGGCATCTAATTCATGTTGATGTCGGTGGCCCTTAATGGCCTCAGCTTCCATAAAAACTTTAACCTGCTGGAAAATCACAGCACTGTTCTATGGTGCTGCTGGATAGTACTGGGGTAAACAAACAATAAATCTCCACAATCATCTATCAGTGATGGTAACTCCACTTGCTCCTTGCCTGTGCTGACCCATCTCTGAGACTTGCACTGTTTCTGTGCCTGTGTACAAAATGGAATTCTCTGATGGGTTATTGCTGCCTTTTCATCAGCTCTGTCTCCAGCATGCAGCTTCCACTGAAGTCAGTAGAAGTCTCAGCAAAGAAACCCTACAGAATCTTTTTGTGTTTGTCCAGATGTTTATACTTTCACTAACTGGCAGAAGTCAGATGGAAAAATATCTTAGTCATCTGCAAGAATACAAAAAAAGATACCACAGAAAATGTGCTGACGAAAGGGAAGAAAATGCAGACACCCCTACCATGCTGATACTGCTATAGTTCAATTGTTTCAGTATTATGACATCATGAACCAGTCTCCATATTAATCTCTTAATGTAAATCCTAAATTTTATCTGTGTAGATGTTCACTCAGCCTTTATGATTAATTCAGATAAACAGAATTCTTTCCTAGAGTAAAAGGGATTTCTTTTCCTAGGGTGAAAGGGATTTTTATAAGCTTTAAACATCTCCCAGAAATGTTTATAATCCCATTTTGAGGTAAGTGCATTCAGAGTAAGATGAAGAAGCTATGTCAGCTGAGTTGTTTACATTCTGAAAGATAATTCAAACAGAAAGTGGAAAGAGATCAAATGAGGTTATACTATTAAAAATAACCAGCATGTTCATATATTCTGTGATCCTTAATTATTCCATGGGAATGACATCTTCTGAATGCAGCACAGATTGCTGGTACACAAGGAAGTCTAAGGACTGAGCTCTTACCATTCTGCAAGGGTGAAGTCTCCATCCTTCAGTGCTGGCACTTTCTTCAAGAGGCTGACTTTGCCTGCACCTTCACTACCTGATGGCCCTAAGAATAAGAACAGACAAGTCAGAGGTTAGAAGTGTATCTGCCAGTGCATGATAAATGAAATACCTGCAGCCAGCTCGATGACCAGTGAACTGTGTGAGGTTTTCCCAACAGGGTCATAGCTCACCACTGAAAGGTAATGAAATGGCAGAGCAAGAGCCGTCTGCAGAGGGCACTCGGCTCAGGCTGCACACGTGGCATGGAGCAGTTTGTATCTCTAACAGGAGTTCTCGTGCTCGACTCAGGTGCCAGGATACTTGCAGAACTTACTGACAGAGCGGACGTTGGCTAGGGGCAGGGAAGCTCAGACACCTCAACTCTGCACTACTTCTGAATCTGTGTTACTCCTGGCTCTGCATGTGAACCTACATCTAGCAGGAAAACACAGGAGGAAGACACCATTCTGTAAGAGTCTAAACTCCACAGTCCCACGGAAGAATTAACAGCTGACTATGTCATCAGGCTTTCAGTTTCCCACGCTGGCACCAGACTTGCCAGTCTGCAGTTAAATGCCAGGGAATTGCACAACAGCCCAGGAACACCTGAGTAAGAAAAGCTGTGGGGATTTTGTTTGCTTTGCTTGTTTTTAGTGCTCCTGAGGAGACAGGACAATTAAGCTGCAAATCCTGATCAAATCAGCATGACCAGCAGGAGGTCTTGTACAACAATCCCTTTGTTCAAAAAAAGGATCATGATCTCCACCTCTAAGAAATATTTGTACCCACTGAGGAATCAGTGGCAGTGTCCACATTACTGGACAAATGTGCAATAGGAAATAGTCTCCAGCAAATAAAACCAGCCTCTGCACAAACAAGTTTATTTGCAGCTGGTTTGGGAAGGGCTGGGAAAAGGCAGGTTGCTGCATTACAATTACAGATGACTTTCCTTTAGATCAATTTCACATAATGAGTTAAATCAAGCAGAGCATACATTACCACTTGTTCTCCTTCCCAGCTGACTAGCCTCTGCCTTGTTTCTTCTTTGAGAAGTGGGGGGTTTAAAATTCCAGAGCAAGTAGCTTTATCAGAGACTAAGGTTTACATTCATCTGCTATTTGAAGGGATTCAAACCCACATTTTCCTTTTCATTAGGAAAAGTCTCTGGCCACCTGCTGTGACAATGGCTTCCAGTTTAACTGGGTAAGAGGTTCCATCTGCACAGCAGAACCAGGCAACACTGTCAGGAGAGGCAGGAAGCCCTAGGTAGGGCTTCTTAAAAATAACAGCCTGATAGAAAGCACAGGTTAAGCCAAATAATTGAGAAAACTGAATATGAAAATAAAAATGTCTAAAAATCAAGGCAGTGGGCAAAGTACAGGATGCCTCACTCTCATGATTTCTATCACAGAAACAGTGAGGTAAATGTTTCTAAATGTACTGTCTTGCAAGGAGTTGCTCAGGGAAGGTGTTTTGTTCTGTGCTTTTAGAAGGGCCCCAAAAGCCAGTAGTCACCACACCCAGCTCTGGTGAGATCTGTAGCGTTCAGTTCTTTGGAAAAACCCAGTAGAAAGTTGCCAGTCAGTAAGGCTTTAGAGCTAATGAGCAGTCCCTTGTCAGACCCGGCTGTTTGGTTGTCCTGCTGTCTGTGTTTATTATCCAGGGCAGCAGGAAACTAAGAAACAAGGACATGAGAAGTAAGCAGTGGGTGAAGGCAGCCTGAATCAGATTTCAGAGAGCTTTCATCATACAGCAATTCTAGCAGGAATACTGAGCAGATTTGTTCCCTGACGGGGCTAAAGTGCCATTACGGCAGGCTGGACAGTAGGTCAGTGTCTGTGACACAGCCCAGGGACGGCATCAGTTACTCTGGGTTGTACATAGACATAAAAGACCTGTGCTGAGACTCTGACTGAGCTGTGAAGTGGTAAATGCCTTCGTGTGAACACTAACTCCAGGCTGCTTCATTGGGACCCACCGCTTATTGTATGAAAATAGAGATCCATATCTGCATTTGCAGTTTAGCAGAATTTAAGCTTGTGCCTCTCTTCCAGCCAGCAGAGCCACCCTTTTTGTTTAGTGGTATTGGGTGGCTCATCTTTATCATTCCTGTGATAATGGCTTGACTTACAGTTGTGTTTAATTTCAGTTGTACCTAGCCTAATTAGTTCTTGATGACTCTCAAGGATGGATGGAGATATCGATAGATAGAGATAGATATAGATACATACAGTGTGTATTGTTGGGCTTTGAGGTGTAACTTTAACAAGCAGAGTATCCACAGTCAAAAAGCAGGGCAGGCTGCACACATGAGGAAATCTCAAGCGTAATTTAAAGTGCAGAAGAGGAGGTTTATTGGTGGGTGAAAAGAGCAGTGGAGAAGATTTTATGGAATTAGAAGGGGGAAAATCCCACTCTATTTGCCAGTCATATACCTGCCTAATCATCTAATACTTAGCCATGGGTTTCCAAGTAACATGCTTTTCTTTAGGGACAAAAGTAACAATTTACTAGGAGAAGGCAACATTTAACTGGGCAATTGTCATACAGCTGGAGGAGCCCGAAGAGCTGAGTGTTCCCGCAAAGTACAGCACTCCCAGAGCACTCCTCGGCTGTCAGTGTGACTAATTTGCTAGAAATGGCTAGAGGAACATTCCTTGCAGAGCCACAAAAATAGATGCAGCAGAGCTACGAGACTGCTCTGGGAACTGGAGCCGCACGGTCAAACCACCGCGTTCAGTGCCCCTGGGCAGCGCTGGGATTCAGCATCCCTCGGGTGACCCTGGGAGCTCGTCCTTCCCTCTCACCGGGCTGAAGGACGCGCTGCTGCTCCTGTGCCTCGGGCTCTGTGAGAGCAAAGCCCCGCCGGGAGCAGGGCAGCAGCGGCGGGCTCAGCCCGCTCCCCGCCCGGGGCTCGCCTCCCAGCGCCGAGCCATTGCGGGGCAGGCCGGTCCCTCCCCGCCCCCGGGGACCCGCTCCCCGGCCCGTGGGGACCCTCCCGTCCCCCGCCCTGCCCTCACCTGCGCGGGGCTGCTCCGCGCCGCTCCCCGCCGCCGGCTTCTTCCCCAGCACCGAGTCTGCCAAGAGCCAAGAGAGCGGCTGAGCCCGCGCCCCGCCGGGCCGCGCCCGCCCCGGGCCCGCCAGCGCCCGTCCCACCTTTGAACAGCTCCACGTGCTTGAACTCGAAGGGGATGTTGTTGCTCCGGGCGAAGATGTAGATGGAGCGGCAGGGCTGCGACAGCAGGTCCAGGTACAGCTCCAGCCCCATCCCGACCCGGCCCGCGCTGCGGGGAGCTGCCGCGGCTCTGCCGCCCAGCGCCCGGAGCCGCCCCGCATGGGCCGGCGGGGGCCGAGCCGGCGGGCGGGCGGGCGGGAGGTGCCCTCCGGCCCTCCTCCGTTCCTCCTCCGGCCCTCCTCCGTTCCTCCTCCGGCCCTCCTCCGTTCCTCCTCCGGCCCTCCCCGGCCCTCCTCCGACCCTCCTCCGTTCCTCCTCCGGCCCTCCCCGGGCCCTCCCCGGCCCTCCTCCGTTCCTCCTCCGTTCCTCCTCCGGCCCTCCCCGGCCCTCCTCCGGCCCTCCTCCGGCCCTCCTCCGGCCCTCCCCGGCCCTCCTCCGGCCCTCCCCGGCCCTCCTCCGTTCCTCCTCCGGCCCTCCTCCGGCCCTCCTCCGGCCCTCCCCGGCCCTCCCCGGCCCTCCTCCGGCCCTCCCCGGCCCTCCCCGGCCCTCCTCCGTTCCTCCTCCGGCCCTCCCCGGGCCCTCCCCGGGCCGCCCGGCGCCGTGCGGGGCAGGGGCACGGGCGGCGGGGTCTGTGCCCTGCCGGGGCCGCGGGGCGCCGCTCTCTGCGGGGAGAGGGCTGGCCAGTGCTGGAGGAGCCCAGCAGAACCCCCTCACCCGGGGCAGCGGCGGGGAGCGCGGCCGGGGCTGCGACAGGGTTACAGAGCTCTCCTTCCCACAGCGTCCGGCGGCCCTGGCCGTTCATCCCTTTTCCTGCAGGAAGGGAAGGTAACGTGGGTAGTGACAGTCTGCGAGTAACGGGCAACTCCAGCCCAAAAGAGAGATTGTTCTAAGCAGTAAAAGAGAGAGGGGCTGTCACTCCCCGCCAGCGTTTTGGCTGGCACCGCAGGGGCTCGGGAGCCCCTCTCACCCGCAGCATCCCACTGTCACAAGGTAAATGCTCAGTTTTGTAACACAGCTCTGCAGGGCTGTGCCACGGTGCAGACGGGGCCTTTGCACCGGGTCCTCTAAGCCAGTGTTAATCACGCACCGCCAGATCTCGGTACGGTTTTCAGTTCAGAACGTCATTCTTTGGTCACGTAGTCTGCTGCAAGGTGACATCTGAATGGCAGTGAAGTGTGGAGGACTTCTCTGTGGACATTACGTCTGCAGACTCACTCAAAGTGACTTTCCTCTCTCCCTGGTATTTGTCACTTCAGATTTTCATGCAAGTGAAGGAGAATAAAGAGGCTTAGACTCAATTGAAGCCCTTGCACTGAGCCCGCAGCATTTCACAGCTGTGTAATTCAGGAATGTGACATGCTGCTCTCATTACAGGGGCTTCTGGGACTTTGGAGATAGAGCGGCTGAAGCACTCAGGGCAAAGTCACCCCCAGTCAAACCCACCTCAGCTGTGCTGACACCTTGCTATCAGTGTTGTGCCAGAGAGCTTGTATGTCACACACAGATCTTTGGAAAGAGCCATGGGAATCTCAGGGAGAGGGAACTGGAGGATCAGTTGCTCTTTTTCTTGTGGAAAGGATGGTGAAAAGGGTGGTTAAGAGGCTTTGGTACTGAGCTTGTGGACTAGACTGTAGCCCTGGTTCCATGCCTGAGGTGTTTTGGTTTTCTGAAATGCTTTACCCAGAGAATTTTGTGTAAGCAGGAAAGATGCTTTTGTAATTGTACCTTTGTTATTCATTCCTTTTCCTAAAAGGAACTTCTTAATGTCCTTCTGGTCTGACCAATGTAGTTGAAGAAGTTTGCCTTTGTTTCACCAATCAAATTGGTCTGCGTAAAATAGTATAAAAGAGAGACACATCTCAAAAATAAAGGAGTAATTTTCAGCCTTCTAAATCTCAGAATCTGTGTTGTTGTGGAGTAAAACAATGTCACTAGACAAATTAGACATAAAACAGTGTCACTGGACAAAAACTGGAACACTTCCAGGCGTTCAGAACTTTCAGATTTGGAAGGGCACTGTAAGAATTTTTCAGTTTCTCAGGCAGACCAGGGAGAGGGGCTGTACACCCCCTTCACTTCCCCCACAGCACAGTTCACCCTCTTGAGCACCTGCACCCAGCACAGATATGCTGCACATCACAGCTCACAGAGTCCTGTGGCAGGTGCTTGGGTTCAAACCCCTTCAGTGCAAAGGAATCTTTAATTTTAAGGGAGTGGGGAAAAGGAGCATGAAAGTGGCTCTGCACAGGTCATAGCTGGAGGAGTCTTTGTGCTTCAAAGTGCTCCCATGCCCATACTCTGGGATATTATTGAGAAGAGTGTTGATCTCAGCAGTGTGCAGCAACATTAGCAGTGTGGGTTCACTTTGCTCCTTTATTCATGGTTCAGTTGATCCATTAGTCCTATCTGAACTTCAAAGATCTTTTCATGTGCCTCCTGGAAATGTTCCTGCCTCAAGTTTTTCTCCGATGTGCTGACTGCACTGCACAGCCCACATAACCAAAGAGGTGCTTTTATCTGGTTGTGTTATAGGCCATTTGATTGATTATTCTGGGCTCTAGGCTAGTGCTTCTAGCACTGTGTTTACATTTGACTCCATCACCTCAAAGACTATTTTTCCTGCCCTTATTTTCTCTGTCAGCATTTTGGAAACAGGAACAAGACAGGAAAAAAATGCATTAAGTTTTGCAGTTTATTTGTTAATCATTTAGAAAAAGTCTCAGGATGCTTTCCTGGTTTTTAAACATTCCCCCCATTTTGTGTGTTACAACTTCATTTCATTCCAGAAATGACAGGTTCTCACTTATTTCCAAGTAGCCCTGGCAAGAATTGAGGAAGTTGAGTCGAAAACGTTCGATTAAGCTGACACATTGAGCTGACAGTGGAGGTGTAACCCCTGTCTCCTTTCAGGGTGAATGGGGAGTGGACACTCAACAGACCTTGTACCAAGGCAAACAAAACTCTTGCACAACCTGTTGGGTTTTGGCATGCAGCTCCCAGGGCTTTCAGTCTAGGAACTGGACCCAGACAAGATCCAATGACACAAAGGAACAAAATACAAAGGTGGAGGGATAGCTAAAGGCAAAGTACAAGGATGAGCAGCCTTATCTCCATGATCTAGAGCAAAGAACAAGGCAGATTTATCTGGTTTTAACTCTGTGACCATCCCAGGAGTTACCCGAGGGAGGTGCTTTGTCCTGTGGGAATGGAAGGGCTCAAAATGTCACTGGTCACTGCATACACTGCCAGGAGAAACTATGGGAAAAACAATTCAAAATCCCTTCCTGTCATCATGACCAGGCTGGAGTGAGGCAAGTGTACTTGTCCTTTGTGAGAGAGCAGTGGAGGAGCACCAGAGAGCCAGCTCTGAACATAGCTCCACCTTGGTTTTGAAGGCAGCTGTCCTTGCAGGAGTGCACAATGGGTGACATTTAAGGAACTTGTGCCTCATTCCAGCAAGCAGAAAATTGGCTTAAGACTCTTATTTGGAGCTCTTGGGCTACAAGTATTGTAAATAAAAAAGTTTTAAAAAGACACTTTATTTGCCTTGGCTTGTGCAATGGTTTGCATGCAGAGCAGCCCTATCTGGAGATTCTGCAGGGAGATGTGCGTCACAAAAGGCTCTGCTCTTAAGTCCATTTTGAGACCTGTCAGGATTAGCACCCTACAAAATAGACTCTTGGTTTTGATTGTTTCTCTGCTTTGCTTATACCTGAACAGAGAATGTGGGAAATATTTATGATGCTGGTAGAAGTTTGCTCTCTCCAAGACAGGAAAAAAATGGAAAGTCAGGGAAAGTACAAAGCTGCCAAGAGCAGAGCGCAGCAAGGCTGGGCAGCCTTGGTAAGGCAGCAGAGGCACCTCTCTAACTGCAGAGCAGCCCAGCTGGTGAGTGTGGTGAAGCTGCAGTTGGAGGGAAGGAAGTGGTTGGTGGTACAACGTAAACATCTCTTGAGGCTCAGCACTCTGGCAGCTGCAGCAGGACAGGGTCGTCAGGGATTGCTGCTCAGGCACCAGGCATGCAACAAGCACTCAAGTGGGGCCAGAGGAGAGCTGCTGTCATTTCATTTGCTCACTGGCATGCAACAGGCCCTTTTCAACAAATGTATCAATAAAAAGTCAGGTAAGAGGACAAATATCCGTGCATGTATCAGCATGGAATGGGAGAGAGTTTGAGGGCAAATGTGCCTTTTCACCACTGACATTGAGGATTTCCTGTCGTTTGGAAGGATGGAAAGTAAAGGCACCAGCCTGCTTGGCTCGTATAGCTCAGCCTGCAGGTATGTGCATTGCAGACTGGTTTGTGTGGCCTTTTGAACTAGAGGGCAGGCTTACTCAGAAAACAAACAGAAAAAAGCCAGCTGGCTCAATCCCCAAAACCAGTAGATCCAGCTGAAAGAATGTGTGAGACTTTGAGCAGCTACATTCACCATTTCTGGGCGCTGTAATGACTTGACTTGCATTCAGACAATTGATATCTCACAGCCAGCATACTGTGCAGCCCTCCCTGTGCATGGAGGAACCAGCAGCAGAGGCAAACAGACTTCCAGGTACAAACACAGCTCAACAAGGAGGGGAGAAAAACACTTCTGCAAACTGGAACCCTCCTCATATGGAGGCCTGCACCTGGAGATGGGAGGTCACAGGGACAGGAGAACAGGAAAGCAGGAGTGACACAAAGGGACACAGGCAGGAGGTTATGAAGGGTGCTGCACGGGTGTGGATGATGACTTGATGTCCACTTCCTTCCAAATGCTGATTACAAATCCAAACAGAGCTACAACACCTGGCCCATGCAGCCCTTGGCTTTAGGGAGGATGTGACAAGGCTGAAGAGCAGTGGAGCATTAACTGTGTGTGGGACAGTCCCCAGCTCATGGACCCAGCTCTGCTCACCAGAGGCTGCCCAGCACAGCTCCCTCTGCTACCAGTGCTGGCTCACACTGCAGCTCTCAGTGCTGACAAACCACGCTGAGAGGGGCCAGAGCACTGATGTGGTTTGCAGACGGGACCATGTGCTTGACAGTAGCTTGACCACCAAAAGCAGCTTTTTTCCACTGTGCAGGATGTTCTTTGTGCAGAGACCCACGAGTCTCTGGGTGAAGCACTTTATTGACTGTGTCCTTGCCAGAAGCTGGAGGCACCCCTCGGGTCGCAGCACAGCTCCCTGCCCCTGGGCACTGTGTCCCTTTGCTCTCACAGGTTAACCAGCAGCATCTAGTGGCCAGCTGTTCCAAGGGCCCTGGCAGGGTTCCCACCGGGGGCTGGCTCCTGACCTGTCTCTTCACTAAAGAGCAGCCGACTGTTTTCTCTTGGCAAAGCAAAAACCATCAGCTACAATGGTTTTTCCTTGTTTCAGACACATCTGTTCTGCCATACCCTCAGGAAACCTTTGCTCTGGCCTGGAAAACTCAGAACAGAGATGGGAGGGCAGCTCTGACTGCCCCTATTCCCACACAGACTGAATCACCTCAGCCCTGAAACAGATCCAGTGGTGCTGGAGCACGAAAGAAAAGCTTACAGGGCTACAGCTCCCATGCTGCAGTGGACAAGAGGGAAAAGCAGCTCATGGCAGTCTAAGATGTATTTGTCTTCCCTTGGAAGTTGCAGAAAGGCTGTGAATGAAGGAAAGTGCATTTTGTGGAATGGGTTTCTGTCTGATTTTTAGAAGAAATGCTGAAAGACTACAATAAGCCTTTAGAAAATAATCCATTTTATTAGAACATAACTCTCTAATTCTAGCTGAACTGCTTCATGAGATGCTGCTTCAAACTGTCCATCAACTCAGGTGCAAACTGATCAGCAGTCAAGTTCTTAACGTTCATGATGTCTTCATGGGCTTCCTGGAAGAGCTGCTTCCCCACAGCTTCCTCCACACGCCTGCGCCACTCCTTCAGCTTGGGCCTCTCCTCAAACAGGTCGTACCCAGCACACACAGGCTGCAGAGACACAGAGCACCCAGGGTGAGGCAAACCAGGCTCTTGCCAGGCATGGGACCAAATGAAAGATGGATATGCTTCTGGCTCAAGGCAGCAGACTCATCTCTGGCTCCTGGGTGACATCCTCAGCAGCTGCTGTCCCTTGGGACAGAGCAAAGAGCTCTGCCAGGGCTAACCTGAGAATGGTCTAGTGCAGAATGCCCGTGCACACCAACACAGCTCTTCCAAATATCTGTACTTTCCTGCCTAGTTTGTAACTTATCTTTCTTTCCTGATAGATTCTGTCCATATTTCTATAGAAAGAACTGTTTCATCTAAGTAGTTTTTCCCCAGCAAACTTAATTGTGGTCAAAGTCAAAAGGGAACAAGACTTGACCCCAGGGAAGATTTGCCATGCCAGAGGTGGGGGTGCAGCAGCCCCTCCTTGGCCTGGCCTGCCCACAGCCTGACATACCCAGCAGTGCTGGGGTTGATGCTCACCTGCATGAGCTCCACCACTGCTACCAGGTCTGCCAGGGAGATCTCACTGCCTGCAATGAAGGGCTTGTCCTGCAAGAACTTCTCCTCAAACTGCTTCAGGGCAACGTTCAGGTCCTCAGTAGCAAACTCCAGTTTCTCTGGAGGAAGTGGCTGGCCTGTGATCAGAGGCAGGATCATCTGGCAGGGAGAAGAAAAAAGTTGCTTTTTATGTTTCCTTCCAAATCTAGTCATCACACTCTCACTGCCACCTTCTGAGGATCCCTCACTAGCCATGCATGAAAACAACCAGAACTGCTCATCAACCTTGCCAGGTTAGCATTAATGTCACTCATTCCTTCTAGCTCTCCTTGTCTGCTGCCTAGAAATCTGAAAATTCAGCCACAAGAGTCTCCTCTCAAGGGAAGACCCTATCATCTGCCAGCACCTGTGATTTGTTTTCCAGAGGGAGATTGCTCCTTTGCATGAAGCTGGGCAGCCAGCACTATGCTGTGTCTGCTCACCCACGATGCATTTGCTCTGGATCTTTGGCTGCAGCATGAAGGGCCCAGGCCACTGCAGTTGGGCTGCTTCAGCAGCCAAGTCAGTTTTGTTCCCATCTCTCACTTGGTTTGTACATTTGCTGAGAAAGGCCCTGCACACAGGCAGGCCATTTCATTACAGTTCTTAGCACGTCATTTGTGAGACATAATGGTTTTACCTTGCTTAAGAACCACTTGCTCCCCTTCATACGGATGTTGGTATGCTGCCAGCACAGGTACTCATCAACCCTAGCCCTTTTTTCCAGGTCAGATGGGTACCAGTGATCAGGAGTCTTGAATTTCTGGACCAGGTACAGGAGGATTGCAATGCTGCCCAGAGAGTAAGACAGACCAGTGAGTTGATCATCTGAGATTAAAGCACTTCATCCTTTCTTTTCCCCCCAGATTTTGCACTGCTGGACAAGCAGCCACACAAACCTGATGGGAATCAGGTAGAAGTGCAGCAGGGCACAGCACAGGAGAGAGTTTGTACTGCTGCTTGTGGACTGCAATCTCTGCTATGAGATACCCAGCAAGACAAGTGTGGTCTGCTGGTGCAGTTTTGAGCAAATAGAAGCTGCAGAATGAATTTATATCAAATCTGAGCCTCACATTGCCTGGCCATCCAGCAGTGGGTGCTTTATGTCAGATTTCCTGCACTGACCTACAGCCTCCAGCTGCAGGCAGAGAGTAGGACACGTGGATAGGTATTTAAGCTCAAAAACACTGCCTACAAAGTTGCTCCAAGCAGCAGCTTTTTCTACTATTAATGCTGTTCAAGTTGCTTACATAAGATAACTTGTCTTGAAACACAGGTTTGTTATGTACAAGTGGAATACAGGATAGGAAGGAGACAAAAACCTGCCTGGACTGGAGTCCCAGCAGTACACTGGCAGAATCCAAGCACTGGGATAAACAATACTGCAGTAGGGGATTGAGCTTATTTGAGGCTCACCTCTCTGCTAAGGTGAAAGAACCATCCTTTAGGGCAGGCACCTTCATCAGGACATTCACCTTCCGGAACTCCTCTGTCTTGTGCTGCCCTGAGGAAGGAAATGAGAAGTTTTACTTGGCAGAGGTACTCAGGACCTGTTTGTAAACACCTGAGGAGTTTGTGGGGACTTTGTCTAGCCTCAAGTTCTTGTTTTTGATCATACAAATCGAGCCTTGTATCAAGTTTATAACCAAAGAGTAAGTGCTGCAGGGTGAGTAGGGGGCTAGCCCCGTGGTATCAGCTTACTTGCTTATTGCCTGCATACCAGACCCACCCCTGGGCCAAGGGCAGGATGGTTAGGAGTCCTTTCATACCAACAGCACTTGACAGCTTGGGGCTGTATCCACTCCAGCTTTGTGTCTGGAGGTACCTGTCCTGGTCAAATTCAAACCCAGAGGGAGCACCAAGCACCTTGGAGGAAAGGGATCTCACTATCCCTTTCCTCCAAGGAAGGGAGGACAGTGAGAAAGCACTGTCTTTTTCTGGAAGACAGTGTCACTTATATTCAACTATGCTTTCTAAAGTTCATAGGGGAAAATAAATTCCAGTGATTCCATATAAAGCCAAGGGTACTTCATCACAGATCTTTCAATTAGCTCCTGTGCATATTGCATACCTTTTTAAAGAGCAAATATGGATTTAAGGTTGCTTTTAAGCTATCTTGTAGGTCCTTCCCAAAAGGTAGGCAGATTGAACCTGAAGGTGCTTTGTTCATCTGAGGTCTCAGTGTACTCCATTCTGTCTGAAACCAGCCCCAGAAGCCTTGTCTTGTGTGACTTGTTTGTGACAGCCTTTTCCACCCATTCACTTCAGTGACATGTGGTGTGGCTGCCCAGGTATTCAAGCCTCTCTAATGTGTAACTAACCTTGTGCCTCGTCCTGCTCTTTGAGCCATCTGACAATCTGTGTGCCAGAGGAGATGCTCTGGAAGCAAATTTAGCTTTTGTGGTACTTGGCAAACCTGATTTGTGACTACTGTCGCTTGGCTCACAGCCCATCTCCCCACCCCTCTCAAAAGGCTGAAGTGTGCAGATTCCAGCTCTTCAGGTGTCCTTTGAATGTCATGTGATTCCCATCCATTCTCACTCTTTCTACTCCCTTCATTGACACCTGCCCTTCTGGGGGCCAACAGCTCTTCTGGGGCATCACATTTAACCCACCAGCTCAATTCTGAGTATCAGTTCCCCCACCTTGTCCTCATAAACCATGCAGTGCCAGGTACCAGGGCAGTGAGGAGAGCTCAGAATGCAGTGCCAGGTACCACTGTAGTACCAGTGCAGGTATCTGCAGAGCTTCCCCACAGCATGGGAGGTGCATGCTCTGTAGGAATGGGATGCACCCAAATCACCCATCTTAAATTCACAGGCCAAAAGCAGGCGCTGTTGCCAAGGGGCACAGAGCATTGGGAATCTGTGATTTAATTCCCTTTCCTTCCTCTCACTTCTCCTATCCTTGCATTTCAGTTTTTCCGTTTCCTTTGGTGCTCTCATTCCTTGCCTGCCAGTCTCCTTTCCCTTGCCCCAGTGTCTCAGCACAACAATTAATTTATTGGGAAAGAAGGGCAAGGACACAAGATGAGCCAGCCCCCAGCTACAAACAATTGCAAAAAGTTTTAAAGGACAAGTGGGAGGAAAGCCGCAGTGAGGTACAACCAATGCACAGCTCAGGTGCAGGGGAACACCCAAAGACTCAACCACAACACGTCTTAGGTTTGTCTCAACTTGGAGCCTCTTTTGTTCCTTTATCAATTTCAGCCCCAGGAGACTTCTCATCTTTCACTGTTTTTAAGCATTACTTACTGAGGCCTTTTTATACCCAATGCATTACTTTAATTTCCAACCCATCAGATATCTAGAAAGGCTGAAGGATAGGCTTTACCAGCTTCAATTACAAAGAAAGAAGATACAGATCTTTAAGCTCCTTTCATGAAAACAAGCCTTTGAACAGGCTCCTACTAGTTATCAGTTGGGTTTAACCCAACTAAACCACCTCCCTTCACTTCTCAGTGTTCAGATTACTGGCAGCTGCACTGTCTTGCTCCACAGCCTTCACAAGCTGGTCCTCAAGCCTCTCAAAATAACCTGACCACAAACCACTCGACCCGGTGGGACCCCCAGAGGGCAGCCCTACCCCTGCCCTGCCCACACCTGGGGACAGCTCAGCAAACTGGTGCATGACGAGCCTCCGGAGGAGGTGTTAACCCTTGCCAAGAGGAGAAGGGCTGCCCTGCAGCAACTGCTGCTGCTTACCAGAGCACACCTTTTCCTAAGCTGAATTACTGAACAAGAGCCACACACCCGGCTGTCCTCGCCCATACCTGAATGTCCCACCTCTGCAGCTTTTTGTTTCCCATCTAAATGGGGAATGCCGCAGACCTGACATGTCCTGAGCGCTTCTCAGAAAAGCATCTCTGTTCTTCCCTGCAGGGGTGGGGCCGATTTCAAAGATACCGCATGCCTCGGCAGAGTCCTGTTTGCTGCCGGGGAGCACGGGCACTGAAATCAGTACTTAAAATACAGGATGCACTGGAGAATTGCCATTGTGTATGTGTAAGTAGCAGGAGCCCTACCCTCTCAGCATCTGGCACCGACAGGACGGCGAGTACCCCTCCTGCCGCCCGCGGGCTGGAACCGAGCATCCATCTCCCCGGCAGCGGCGAGGGGACCCCCGCACAGCCCGGGCTGGGACCGCCCGGACACGGGAGCCCCGCACAGCCCGGGCTGGGACCGCCCGGACACGGATCCCCGCACAGCCCGGGCTGGGACCGCCCGGACACGGGAGCCGCTCCCGCACAGCCCGGGCTGGGACGGCCCGGACACGGAGCCCGCACAGCCCGGGCTGGGGCCGCCCGGACACGGAGCCCCGCTCCCGCACAGCCCGGGCTGGGGCCGCCCGGACACGGAGCCCCGCTCCCGCACAGCCCGGGCTGGGACCGCCCGGACACGGAGCCCGCACAGCCCGGGCTGGGGCCGCCCGGACACGGAGCCCCGCTCCCGCACAGCCCGGGCTGGGACCGCCCGGACACGGAGCCCGCACAGCCCGGGCTGGGACCGCCCGGACACGGATCCCCGCACAGCCCGGGCTGGGACCGCCCGGACACGGAGCCCGCACAGCCCGGGCTGGGACCGCCCGGACACGGGACCCGCACAGCCCGGGCTGGGACCGCCCGGACACGGGACCCCGCACAGCCCGGGCTGGGACCGCCCGGACACGGAGCCCGCACAGCCCGGGCTGGGACCGCCCGGACACGGAGCCCGCACAGCCCGGGCTGGGACCGCCCGGACACGGAGCCCCGCTCCCGCACAGCCCGGGCTGGGGCCGCCCGGACACGGATCCCCGCACAGCCCGGGCTGGGGCCGCCCGGACACGGGACTCCCGCACAGCCCGGGCTGGGGCCGCCCGGACACGGAGCCCGCACAGCCCGGGCTGGGGCCGCCCGGACACGGGAGCCGCTCCCGCACAGCCCGGGCTGGGGCCGCCCGGACACGGAGCCCGCACAGCCCGGGCTGGGGCCGCCCGGACACGGAGCCCCGCGCCCCCCGGCCCCGCTCACCCTTAGCCAGCTGCACCCGCTTCAGCTCGAAGGGGATGTTGTTGCTCCGGGCGAAGATGTAGAGCGCCCGGCAGGGCTGCGAGAGCAGGTCCAGGTACAGTTCCAGCCCCATCCTGTCACGGCTGTCACCGCTGCCCGGTGCTGTGGGCGCCCGTCCCGCCCGGTGCCGTTAAATGCCGCCCCACACCGGCCCGCCCAGCCGGGGCGGGGCCGCAGCGGCACCGGGGCCGGCGCTCCACCGACGGGACACTTCCCGGGCAGCCTCAGCTGGGCTCTGCCGCTTTCCATCCGCCGGTACGTCACCTTGTCCCGGTAACCGCCCTCGGTGACAAGGAAACCACAGCCCGGCTCGGGGCATGAGAGACACATCCTGGTTTTGCTCTCCCTGGGAGCTCACAGCTCTTGCACAAGAGGACTTTCCATTCCTGTGACTCCAGCAGCAGCCCAGACAGCCGTGCCATGGAAAAACAACCCGAGAGCAAGCAGTCACAGCAGAACACACACTGCTCCAGTGCTGTAAGACAACCTTCCTCCTGTCCTCACAAGATCCAACCACCATTCCCAAAACCCACTCCTTCAAGACCCCCTTTCAATAATTTATTGCTAATACTGGTGTACATTTATTTTGCTTTGCAAAACAGTAAGCCAGAGCTAGAGCCATTCCTGCTGAAGGGAAAGAAACTCTTGAAGAGTAGTTGCAGGCCACAGCTACACAGCAGCTCTAAGCCTTCTGCCAGGGCAGCTAAAAATACCATGGCAGGTGTCAAATACAGACTTACGGCTTGCAGTGACATGAGCTGGCTCCAGGACATTCATATTAGACATCAGACATTGCAGTCTGCATTAACATCAATCTGCACTTAATAATACCTGCTGTTACCTCTGGTACAGAACACTGAAGGGAAACACAGACAAGAAAAGGACAAGGCACAAGACTGTAACAGTGAAAAGTCCTTTTAACAGTGTCTCCATCTCTAATCATAAAATATCCTGAATTGGAAGAGACCCACAAGGATTGTCAAGTCCAATTCCTGAGCCTAGGAATCTTTATTAGACAGTTTTAAAAAATACATATAATATTTATTTAATATTTACTTAAAAGTTGGAGTCACTACAGCCTAGAGCAGCTCTTCAAACACATTTCTGCTAGAGGCACTGCCCAAGTGTTGGTGCATTTGCAGACAGACAGAACCACTGTCCCAGAGCAGAAATGAGGGCCCAGCCCTTACCACTGCAGGACAGCAGTTCCATCAGGCCACACTCAAGAGGTGGTGGTAATTCTACATGTGTCAGCAGGACACAATGTAAAGTCCTCTTCAAGACAACCTGTATCTCCAAATTTATCTTTTTCTTTTTTATAAAAAACAGTAACTGAACTCTGTTCACAGTGTCCCTGAAAGAGGAATAAGGCATGAAATAGCTGACTTCAGATATGATAAGGCTGAGGAACCAACCCTTGAGGGACCATGACTCAGTGCTGCTGTGCTGGGGAACAGTCCATGGCCTGTTCAGTGCCACATCTGCCATCTCAGCTTCCACTCCTTCAGGCTCGCTTCTGTGCTCGCTCGTCCTGTTCAAAATTAAAGTTGAGAAGGTGACTGAAGATGCCCCAGTCTCAGAGTCACACAGAAGGGACTTCAGAGAGGAATAGGACAATTTAATAATCCTGTTTCAGTTCTCAAACATTCCTAGTCTACAACTCAAAATACTAATTTTTCAGGGCCAGGTATTTATGAGTTCTCAGGTTAGGGAGCAGAACATTTGCTCAAATCATGAAGCACAAAGTCCATTAAGGATCCTTATTCCACCCATCTGGCAAGGGAAATGCTACCCAGCTTTTGTCTCAAAGCTCTCAACTTCACGCTGGTGTATAAAAAACGGCCTGCAGATAGCTGTACATTACAGTCTTAAACCTGTAATGACAAAAGGTTTACTCTCTGCATTTTGCTTACAGTCCTCTGGGTAGCTGTCAAAATCCCAGCAACAGAGGTAAAGAGAAGGGCAGAATAGAAAAAACCCACCAAAAATCAGAATTGTTTTGGTTGAAAAAGACCCTTAAGACCATTGAATCCAACCATTTGCCTGGCACTGCCAAGCCTCCACTAAATCATGTCCCCAGGTGCCATCTCTACATGTCTTTTAAACCCCTCCAGGAATGCTGCCTACCTTCGACAGGAAACCTCTTTCTCCCCTCCCCACCCTTCCTGCATTCCATAAGGATGCACCCACAAATGTTGCCCTCACACTGAACTGGTACTGTCTTGGGCAAAGGAAAGGATCCTGGACACTAACACTTGTGATGAGCGCAAATTGCAATTAAAAAAAAGCCAAACTGCAACTTGCCCAGGTTATTTTCTTCCCCATTCCAATTACCTTGACTGTCTTCTCGAGCTTACACAGAGCTCCCTCATATTGCTGCACCAGTGGCTTCAAGGCGTTGCCCTTCACTGGGTGTTTCTTTATATCCCTGATGCCAGCATCCCTCAGCATCTGCAGGAACCGCCGCTCCTGCACCAAACAGACACTGCAGATGAGACACCCACCAGCCAGCAAACCAGCACAGCTGGGAACATGCTGCTTAGTCAGGAAACAACTGAAGTTTCCAAGCACAAAGCTCAGCTGAATGGAAAAGGTGGGAAAGTAGTATCAAGTTTACGATCCTCATGGCCCTGCATTGCATCCTTATCAAATGAATCCCACACCAAAGACACACCTGAATTCTAAGGACCAAGCTGTAAGCAACACCTGCTTCTCCTGCACGAGCTGTTCTTCCAACCCTGGAAACACAGAAAGTAGCTTCAAGTCAGTTTAGCCCCATAGTCACTGCCATTATCAACTCCAAGACTCTGATGCTGAAATCCTCCAGTTTTCAGAAAATGTGCTCCCAAGCAATGCTAGCCTTAATTTTGGCCACAATGCTATTTGCATATTAAAGTAAAAACCAAGCTAAAAGCCCTTTTAAGTGCATGTCACCTTTGCTAAATATCTCAAACCAAACCAAGCTGAGACATCTTCCTTTTGCTCCTGCTGCCTTACCTGTGAATGTACGTCCTGATGAACTGTGGTGTATCATAGTTGATCACATAATTCACTCCTTTAACATCAATCCCTCGGGCTGTGGCATCTGTGCTGATTAACCTGTGTGTAAATGTATACATAGTCATTCTCAGGCACTACACACACAAAACACAAGTGAACACAGCACAACTCTTGCTAATCTCTGTTCAAACTGGACAGCCTCTGCCTCTAAGCCTGGCAGCAGCACTGCAAGTCACTCCTCATTGCCACTGGCCTTATTAGCTGCCCACAGACTGTAGGAAATGGACTTGTAGGGAATTTTTTAAAAATAGAAGTATGAAAGACACATTGTAGTAGGGCCCAGGAGGGGTAATTTTAGATGATTGGCTTTAAGGCATTAACAGCATTGAGTGGCAAAAGCTGATAGGCTAAGAAATGCCTAAAATATATTGTAATTAGGAAATAGTTTGGCTTCTGATTGTGATAGTGTGATTATAACACCTGTATTGTCTCACCCTTCATATGAGACTGAAAATGGAATAAAAGTTTTTAAAACAACTCTGGGTCAGAAAAGGGCATAATCCAACAACAGACCTCTAAGCATCGCTACAGGCTTGTCACTCTGCTGAGCATGAAAAGTTACTGGGTGTTTCCAGGTTCTCCAAGCACACCAGACACCTCCCAGCCTACTGGAGCTCACAAATGTCTAAGGAATCTGAACATTCCATACAAGCACAGAACACACAAATAGGTGAGAAATTCCAGTAGTCAAGGAGGAATTTATACACCAGGTTTGGATAAAAAGAACACCCAGAAAGTAAGAGACATTCCACAGATACAATCTCATATAATTACCAAAACCACAGCACAAACACATGGATAGGAGTAGATCTGTATGCCAGTCTGAGCAGGGACTGCTTTGGTAGGAAGCTCTAACACTACATGCAGTTTCTGCCCCAACATCCATTTTTGCTCTGCAAGTATCAGATGCCCAGCACAAACTCTATTTGTGGAATGTGCAAACTCCAAATTAAACTCCAGATCTGCAAACCTCTGTGTGTTGGGCAACTCTATGAACATGCATTTGTATTTATTGCTTGTTATAAAACAACACATAGAAACTCAGACTGCAGCTAGATTAGAACAGGCTGAGTTACATGAAGGATAAACAATTCAAAGTCACAAGTTCAAGTCTCACACTCATTCTGCAACAGACTCCTGCATGTTTTAGAAGACTCCATAAAACTGTGTCCCTTGTTCTGTTTAGGTTTTCACACTGGAAACAGCCTGTGCTGAAAACATACAGGAAAGTCGTTTAAGATGCTCACAGTTGTATTTTTCCTTGTTCAAACTCCTTCAAGGTTCTCTTTCTCTCACGTGGAGTTAACCGAGAAGAAAACTCCGCCACGGTGACTCCACCAAAGGCTTGAACCAGCAGGAACAACCTGGAGGTAAACAGAAGAAAAACTGTCACTTGCTTACCCCTCTAAGGTCCCTTGACAGACACCCAGGACAGTGACCTCATTCATGTTCACCTGTGAGAGGCTTCCCTGGAGTTGGTAAAGCACAACACGCGGGTGAATCTCATTTTCAACATGAAATACAAGAGGAGCAAAGGCTTGGAATTCAGGTCACAAGGCACGTAACATTGCTGCAGTCAACAGGGAAAGAATTCAGAGAGAAAAATTACTTCTTGCCAACACTGTCTTCCCTGAAGCCCACTATCTGGTCCATGAACTACACAGATTTGGATGTTTTATAGCTGACTAATAGCAGCAAAACCAGAGCCCAGAATGCCACCTCCTTTACAGGTAACAGGCTGGCAAGATACAACATGAGTGGAGACAGGAGACCTGAGTTGTTCCAATGCTCTTACACCTCCATGGCAAGTAACAACATGCACTGCCTTCCTGCCTACAGCCTGGCCTCTATACACATGTCTTCAAGTGAATGTTAGACATTTGGACAATTGATAGGTGCTACTATGTTATGACTTCCTAGTTCCACTCCCCATTGCTGCTAAACTTCATTCCACGTGAAGAAAAACTAATTAAAAAAATAATTGTCTTAATTATAATTATTATTAACAACTGAATGTTAATAATGAGAAAACAAAAGTGGAAAGGTACAGCCCTCTGGGTCATACATATTCCCAAAGCCACTTTTGCAAGGAAACACAGGGAAGACACACTTGTTTTAGGATAAAACCACTTGACAGTCCAGAATGAAACAACTCTTCAAGTATAACTTATTCAAAAGAATCCACACCATACCGACAGCTCCTCAGGGAGTGTGTATTTATTGTTGGTATCTTGTTCAGTTTCTGTTCCATCTCTGTTTTGCTCAGAATACACAGATGTGAAGAGACGAGGCTGGAATAAATCCAGCCTCTGCAATTTCTCTGGGTCCTGGGTCAGTGTGGCTGAAAACAGCAGTTTCTGTAAGGGTATCTGAGGACAGCAGGAACTGAAAAAAACGGCACAGAGAAACTGGGCTTTGAGGATGGGGCAAACAAGTTTCACCCCAAAAGCCTTCACATGATATAAGGGAAGCAATGAATGCTCTTTGATGCTCTTTTCCTGCCCTGGGCCTTTGCTGTAGGTTCTTTTCCACCCTTTTTTATGGTGGAGCTCACAGACAGAACTGAATATTCTCAGCCAAGTGCACAACCCCAATCCACTACTCGTGCACATGTCCCTGGTTACCCATGTTCTCATTTTAGTCATGTCCTTCCTTGGCCATTCATCTCCGTTTTTGACACATCTCTGCCACTGCTGTACAAAACCTGCAGCTGCAGACTGTTAATTGCAAAAGTTTTCCTCCAAATCCATTACTCAGCTTTGCCAGAAGGCATTACTACAGTGACTGTGCAAATGATCACAGATTTGCAATATTTGTGCATTCTTTTGGTGCTTCTTTAATCTAAGTAAGGAAAGCCTGGAGAATACAATATTTAGTATGAAGGACATCCTCTGGCATCAGCAGTTCACTGCCTTGTTTTGGTAGACATTTCTCAGAGGAATCAAGCTTTGGGAGTCTGTGTGGCAGTGTACAGTGGAGCAGGGCAGTGACATCCAGGTGCTGGTGTCCATACTCCAGTTCAAAGAAATGCATTTTGCAACTCACCTGGCTGCTGTTATGGGCCCTGGTTTGGTCCTCTGGAAAAGCATGTTGGAGCCAGAGTCATTTTCTCCTTGGAATGCAGCTCTGACAATCTGGTTCAGGCAGTCCTGGTGCATGTCATCAATCATACGGTCAGCTTCATCCACAATCTGAATTCACAGGAATAAAAATCACCACTTGTCAAATACTGGGAGCTTTTATTTTCCTTTTTGTCTGTAACCAGTGAGCCAGAAGGTAAGATAATGGAAGCTTCTAGTCAACAGAATTGCTTTCCTTGCCCATCCTCACTGCAAGTTTGCAAGAGCCTAAGAGAGAAGGGGAAGTGGGTGGATGCTTGGGCGTCACGAGTTAGAATCAAACATCTCATCTTGTGACTGCTCCCTCCCCAATCTGGAGTGCAGACAGGCCCACACAACAGCTCCAACAGAGAGGCATTTCTGTTCCACACAAGAAGCAAGCAGGAATTACTGCTGCAGCAGACACACACTGCTCTCAGATGGGAGAGCTGTGGAGGTGACTCACCAGGAAGCGAAGCTGTGTCAGGCTGAACCCTGGGGTCTGGTTAATGTGATCCGTGAGCCTCCCTGGTGTGGCCACGACAATGTCAGCCAGGCTGCAGTAGCCTGTCACTCTGAAAGGACAAGCAGCCCATCAGTTAGTCTCTCTCTTCACAATAAAGCCTGTAGCAGAGACCTTAAGAAGCAGACCTTAAGGTTTTCCTACCATTCAATTAACTGAGGAATAACAAAATTCACATACGGACTTGACACTGGAGAGAATGCAGGGGCAGTGGTGAACACCAAACACCTGTCTCCACTGTGCTGCCTTATTTGAAACAGAAAGTGTCATTCTTCACTGCTCCTCAAAAAAGTTTAACTACAGCAAAATCCCACACAGTCATATGTACACGGGGCACAAGGCAAACATTCACATTCTGAGCATTTGCTGGTGAAGCACCCCAAAACCCCAGTAAAATGTTACAATCACAAAACAGGAGTTGTAACAAGCACTGTGACAAATAACCACTAGAGCATATAAACCCATCATCCAAAATCATGATAGCATGATGCTGTGCTGCAGTAGTCTGTATCTTGACCCCGCCTTAATGAGATTAATTAGCCTGCAATCTCTATAAACTTTGTCAAAATACCTTTTCTGGACAAGCAACTCCTGCTCCTTTGCAAAAGATTTCTGGCCAGTAATCAAAGCGACCTTCAGACCTGTCCCATCAGTGTAAACGTTGAACACTTTACTCACCTGCAAAGAGATGAGCTTTGTCAGCTACCACACAATCAGAGGTAGTGAATTACATGTACAGCACCAAAATCACACGAACACCATCAAACCCACTGGCAGGTTTTCAGCCTGCTCCAAAGCCTGTCCCTCAGCCCAGCTCTGCTCAGAGATGGTGAGGAGCCACATACCTGCTGTGCCAGTTCTTTGGTGGGCAGAACAACCAGAGCTCGTACGTGGCAAACCACTCGATCCAACAGAACCTGCCAAAATAAAGGCCAAGTGAATCCCTGAAACAACGGGAGAACAGGGTTCTTGAGCCTAACTCAGTGAGAGAAGATGGGCTTGACATATTCTCAAGAGTTTTATGCTCCCGTTTTTCTCCCTCCACCCTCCCAACTCCTCATGCTGTGCCTGCTGTCTGAGAAAAGGAGTGGGATGCTGACAAGAAGCTCCCTCAGCCAGCTTGGAGCTGACGATCTGCCACCTTATGTCCACAAATTCCTTGGCTTTTCGACCTACTTTTAAGTTCAGGTTTTGCCTGAACAAAAGCAATGCCAGCATTTCCCTCGAGAGACACTTCCCTGAGGATAAACTCACCTGTACAATGGGAATGACAAAAGCCAGGGTCTTCCCACTGCCCGTGGGGGCTGACACACAGATGTCCTTGGGCCGGTACCCGCCCCGCCCCAGCAGGTACCCATTGGAGGCACTCTGGAGAATGGCAGGAATCACCTCTGCCTGGACTGAGCAAAACCAGAAATAAACACACACTGCTTGCTTCAGGAGCTCAGCAACAACTGAAAATGTTATATAGAAGTTTTTTGAAATGAGAAAACGTGTGCTGGCTTCCCAACATAACCCTGATAGGCCTCTGGCACAGCCTAAGTCTCCAGGTTCAGCTGGGTTAAGGTCACCCTCCATCCTTGTCCTTGCATCCAGCTGTCCTTTCTTTTTATTTAAGAGCTGGCATTTATCATATCTGTTTGCAAAACTGGCAAAGTAAAAGAAAACAAACAGATGTCTTTTTTTTTGTTTGGACGTTTTTCTGGTGCTTTCATGAGCTGATTGAGTTCCCAGAAAGCTCTGATAAGCAGCACTTGGTGGAAATAAGGAGCTAAAGCACAAGCTTCCACAAGGAGGAAAACTGTGAGGACACAAGTAAGACTTCCCTCTTTGGGCAGCTCTGAGCCATCACTCCAAGCTGTATTTATGAGTAGGTAACAGACTTTTACTCAGCCTAGATAAAACTTTGAAAAAGAAGGATTAAAGCTGCTACAATCACTTCCATGCATTAAATTTTGTCCTGTATTTTACTTCACTGCCTACATAAAATATACAGCACCAGAACTCTTTAAGTCCCTTTAGAAAGAAGCAAAAGCACTATCAAGGCACCTGGAAAAAAGGAGTCTATTCCATTCATCTGCAGCTTTTTCAGCAGCCTGGGATGGATTCCTGGGATATCACTGATGGGACACAGATTATCTTTGATGCATTTCTGCACCCGCTTGGGTTGAGCAAGCCATTGTGGTAAGAAGGGCTGGACCTGAGGTGAGGAGAAAGGAGAATATGGCAATACCCTAGGTAAAATAAACTTGTTAGAAGCATTCTTTTCAATCACAAAACTCAGCCAAGCTGGTTACCTTCTGCACTGGCTTTGCGTCGTAGTCTCCGAGAATCATTGTACTGGAGGGTGGAAAATTTGCCTCTAGCCCTGAGGCTGCCAAGGGCAGCTCCTCCTTTGTAGTTTGATTTCCTTCAGCTTTTTCACTGCTTTCTTTCTTCTCTTTTTCATCTCCTTGTATTTCCTCATCTGTCTTCTTCCTTCTGTTAGACTTGTTTTTAAAGTTTTTCCTGTTTTCCTGTTGTTCAGGGTCTTCTTCCAAATCTGGAATTTGGATAACAGCAATACAAAGCTACAGGTGAGAGCACACCACAGTAAAGGGATTTGGCAATATTACAACACAGGACTTAAGCAACAACTTGCAAGCTCTTTTTTCCCCAGTCCAAGTGCAAAAGAAGTCAAACACTTCTTTTTTGGTATGGATACAACAAGACTGAGCTAATGTGACATGCTTCCCTCCTCTCCTGACACAAAACTGATCCTCAAAGTTCACAATACAGGGCCTTCCCTTAAAGAAAAGAAACTGGGAACTTATTAAGGAGATTAAAACAAAATCAGGTAAACTGGGGAAGGTACTCAAAGAACAACTCCTGTCCAGTTTCCTGTGGAAACTGTCAACCACAATGAACTGAAATCCTGCAGCCTCACTTTATCCGTACCTGCTTCAGCCCTCTCTCGCTGCTCTTTCGATTTTCTTCTATTTGCTTTCTTCTTCTTTGTGGGGCTGCTGCCATCTGCTGCCTCCTCAGTATAAGCCCTTTCTTCCGAAGGGCTGCGTGGCTGTTGTTTTGTCTTTCCCTTCTTCTGTCCGTGCGCACTGGGCTGCTCTTCACTCTCCCTTTTCCTCTTTCCTCCGCCGGGCTCCCCCCCGGGGCTCGGCCCCGCGGCCCCCGGCCCTTCCCCTCCCTGGGGCTGCGCCTCTCGCTGCTTCTTCAGCTGCCGGGCCCTCGCCTGCTGCTGCAGCCGCTCCAGCAGGACCCGCGCCCGGTCCTCCGCCTCAGCATCCTCCTCCTGCTCGTCCTCCCCGCCGTACCTGAAAGAGCCCGGACAAACCTCCTCAAGCACGAGCCGCCCGCCCGCGCAGGCCTCCGGACAGACAACCCCGGCCCGAGGCTGAGGCAGCGCCCGGGACAAGGGCAGGGTCGGGGTGTGGGAGGAGAACAGCAGCAGGGAGCGGGAGCGGGGCCGTGCCCGCGGTACCTGCGGATACAGAACAGCGCCATGGCCACGCCGCGCCGGCGCACCGGGATGACGTCATCGCGCCCCGCCGGCCCGCGGCGGAAACCTCCAGAAGGCGCGGGGCGAGCGCGCCCCCTGGCGGCCGGGGGGTGGAAGGCGGGGGCAGCGCCGCGGGCACAGCGCCGAGCCTGAGGGGAGGGACGGGAACCGCCGGCCTCAGGGCGGCACCGGGCTCGGCACCGGCCACGGACAGGCTGGGACGGCACAACACCCGTGTGGGACAGGGCACAGCACTGGCCGCGGACAGGCTGGGACGGCACAACACCCGTGTGGGACAGGGCACAGCACTGGCCGCGGACAGGCTGGGACGGCACAACACCCGTGTGGGACAGGGCACAGCACTGGCCGCGGACAGGCTGGGACGGCACAACACCCGTGTGGGAAAGGCTGGGACGGCACAACACCCGTGTGGGACAGGGCACAGCACCAGCCATGGACAGGCTGGGATAGCATCAGTGTGGGACAGGCTGGGACAGGGCACAGCACCAGCAAGGGACACGCTGGGAGAAGGGGCAGCATCAGTGTGGGACAGGCTGGCACAGAACACTGAGGCTCCCCACAGTGCTGCAGGCCCCTGCACAGCTTCCACAGCGCTGAGAGCCATCCCTGCTGCCTGGAGCAGGCAGGGTAAGCTATGTGGATAGCAGCAGGCAAAAGCACTCCTCCCTGGCTTGTTTGGCCGCACATGGGTGGCACACCTCGGAGGAAAGGTGCCCTGAATCCGCAGGCACGGGGCTGGCCCAAGGGCTGCAGCAGCAGCAGCCAATCCAAAAACAAACCTCAGGGCAACAAGCAGCCCTGAAGACACCTACAGCCTTACCTACAGCAAGGTAAAAATCACCGGATTGCTGTCAGGAACCAGCCCCAGGCACCACCCTCATAGTGTGAAATACTGGGTCTAAGAAACACTGGCAAACCCAAAACGTTTGGTTTGTTTGCTTTAGGATTAGAGCAAAACAGACATGTTAGCGATTGCCCAACTCCACACCCAACCTGCCAAAGCCTACGCCACACAGCTTACTTCTAAATCTTTATTTGTTTTCTACACAGAGAAAACAGAGGAATGTTGAAGCAGCAATATTTAAACACACTAGCAAGGAGTCATCAATCTGTGAGAGTGCACAAAGTGCAACACGGGGCCATTTGTGCCGTGGTCTCTGCTACAGGGCAGGGTGAGGGGATGTCCAGGAACAGCCTCTTCAGACAGACAGGAAAGCTCTACGCAAAGGTGGAACCATTCCAGCCCACGTTGGCAGCATTCATGTCGAAATAGTTGATGTAGACCCTGCAGGAGAGGTACAGGAGGAAATAACAGCCTCATTAACGCATTTATATAAGTCGGGACAACAGGCGACAGTGTTTCCCATTTTTCTGCTTGAAAAAACATCAAGCTTCATCTTGACCAAAAATCTGGTAGAGCAGTCAGTATTTCTCAGTTCTCAAAACTGTACTTTTTTTTTTAAATACAAATTATTCCGCAGACAGGGAGCGTTCAGATGCCAGACAGCTTTTGTTTAGCAGCCTGTCAAGAGAGATCAACCCTTTTGTTTCTGAGCACTGCAGTCCCTCACACGTGTCACACAGACTGGCAGCCTTGGAGAGTTAAACAGGCCCTCAGGCATGGCACCAGGTTCTTCCCATCCTTCACAGCTGCACACAGACACTCTCCAAAACTCTGCAGCCTGCAAGGGAGCTGTTCACAGCCTGCTGGCTTCTACTTTTGTCTCCCAGCTCCAGCCTGTTACTGCTTCTTGCTTGTGCTTTCGGCCTTGCTTCCCCAGAGGACACGACATCACACCTCAGAGGCAAAAGTCACGCTGGGGAACTTGTCAGTGCTCTGGTGTTTTTCCCTACTCTCAGAGCAGAAAGCCATTAAACAGAGGACTCTCCAGGGAAAGAGGCAAGCAACCATGTGGATGTGAAAGTGCTGCAAAAAATCACTTAGTATTTTCCAAAACACATGGACTTATTCCTGGCTTTTCTAATGGATTTTTCCAAGCAGTTTCACAAAGCCAGATAAATACAGTTAAACTGTGTCCCAGCCTTACCTGTCTGCAGATACATGCAAGTGCTTTGAGATCAGATCACACAGCATCTTGGTGTAAGTCTTGTTCTGCTGCCCTCCGATTTTGCCGATGCTGTAGAGGCTGCAGAGTGCACAGGGATCAGTGGAGCCCCCAAAGGACATCATCTGGTCAGGTATGATGTGCACAGCTATGTACTGCGGGAGGGAAACACTCTGTTACCTGAAGAAAACTGACTTTAGGGCAGTTGTATTGGGGTCGGGCAGCTCTTTAGTGCCGGCCTTTGCTCACTTCCCATGCCCAGGGGAGGCTGAGGCCCGGCAGTCCCCACGGGGGACGGCCCTGGGGGCTGCGGGGACGCTCGGCCCGGCTCTCAGCGTCAGGAACGCGGGTATTTGTGCACAAAGCCGCCGGCGAGGCCACAGCCTCGGCACCGCGCGGGGCGGAGCGAGAGGCCCAAACGCCGTGCCTGCGTGCCAGAGCTCACATCCCAAAATCACGGCCCGAGAGGCCGGGCCTGCCGCAGAGCCGGGCAGCGATTCGGTCTTATCGGGCTCCGGCTCCTGGGGCTGCTGCGGTCTGGCCGTGCAGGATAGCAGAACCGCCGGGAGCCGCCCGCAGCGCTCGGTCTATCCGAGCCTCTGCCCGGGAGGGTCCGTGCCACTGCGCAGCCCCGCCGCTCCGACCGCCACCGCCGGCACAGGCGCAGCACAGCCCCGGCTACGTGAGCGCCGCGCTGCCGCAGACCCGGCTGCCGCTGCGGCCACGGGGGCCGCGGGGCCGCGGGGCGGAACGGGCTCCTTCCTCCGGAGCGGCGGGGCCGCCGCCGCCTTGTGCCTCAGCTGCTCTCTCGGCGGCCGCGGCCCGCCCGCCCCGGGGCCACAGGAGCGGAGATGCCCCCGGGGGCCGAGGGAGCGGAGATGCCCCCGGGGGCCGAGGGAGCGGAGATGCCCCCGGGGGCCGAGGGAGCGGAGATGCTCCGGGGGCCGAGGGAGCGGAGACGCTCCCGGGGGCCGAGGGAAGCGGAGGCGCCCCGGGGCCTCTCCGCCGCCGCCCCTCCCGCCGAGCCTCCGCGCACGTGCTCGCCCCGCTCCCGGCGCGGCCCCGCCGCCCGCCCTCACCTGCGCGGGTTTGCCAGTGGCCTTGGCCAGCTGCTGGGTGAGGTCGCCCAACAGGCTGTCGGGCACGGCGTCCTTGCAGACATTGGTGTAGATGGCGAACATGGGCATGGTGGCGGCTGCGGGGGCGGCGACGGAGCGGTAACCGAGCGGCGGGACCTGCACAGTGGAGCGGGGAGGCGTCAGCGGCGCTTTTAGCGCGCGGGGCCGGCCCGGCCGGGAAGGGCCCCGCCCGGCGGGAGGGGAGGGAGCGGGGCGGGGACACACGGACACTCCGGCTGCGCGGCCTGCGGCCCCGGCTGCCGTGCACACCCCTCCGCGGCAGCCTCTGGAGCAGAGGTGTGCCGGCTCCGCCGTTATTCCTTGGCTCTGTTACTGCCACTGAACGTTTTTGGAGGGTTTGTTGCTCCCTTCTGAAACGGAGTCCGGGCGCGCTGAGCATCTCATACATAACCTGGTATCAGCGCATGTGATACCAGCGCTGTAGCACTCCCACTGGTTTCTGTGGGATCAGGGCCAGAGAGGGATTTAGGCTTCAGCTCGGCAATTGCAAAAAGAGATACTTGCCCTGGCTCCGAGATTTTATTTTTTTTTCAAAATAAAGTAACATTTGTAGCGGTTTCACTTTAACTATGTGCGCAGCTTCAGCGCGGTGTAAGTAGAAACGTCTGCTTTGCTGCCATATTAATGATCCTCTATTTCAATCAAATTAAGAACTATCTATTGGTCCTCAGAGTCCCCATTTCCACGTCATATTTTTCTACTGAAAAAAGGCAGAAGTGGGTTTCGTTTGGCTTAGGAACGAACTGGTGCGTGCCTGTTGGGAGGTGAGAGGCAGCAGGGCTGAGCCGTATGCCGGGCTGTGTGATGTGATGCACGTAGGCTGCCAGGGCACGGTTCTCAGCCTGACTCTTGCCTGCCCCGACGGCGGCAGCGCTGCTCTGCTGCACGAAATGACTCACAGGAAGGCTGAAGAGCATCAGGCCCGGAGCCCTCTCCACCCAGACATTTCACACGCAGCAATCCTTCACTGCTGCTGCTAGAAAGCTTGTCTAGATGTACATGTTACATATGTGAACACTCAGAGCCCTGAACGAGGAGTAAGGGACGGTGCCATACGGGAATGCATTGGAGTGACACGGGTTATAATGCTGAGAACTGGAGCACTTCCTTTTCTAGTGATTAACAGCGCTTAAGAACAGCGACTAAGAACTGATTAAGCTTCCTCACTTTGATATCCTCAGCTCCCTGCCATTGCATAGTCCCACTTATTCCTCTCACCTTCCTGCTTCCCAGGTTTGTTGCGTGGAGGTGGGGGGGAATTGTACCTGTGCAGGGAGAAAAGCTTGAGGGCAATGTCGCCATGGAGTGCTTGCCCTGGCAGGCCCAGAGGGGCAGTGCTGCCACACAATGGAGAGATATCTGCAATTTCATTCCCTTTTGCCTCCCTGACTAAGAAAGGAGCTTTCACCAAAGCAGCTTCCATCTCTTATCCCAACAAAGCATTTTTGTTGTTTGAGTTGCAGGTCTGTGCTTAAAGTCTGTGGCTGCACCAGCAAAGCTGTGGTAGGGACACAATGGGATGTTACAATGGAGTTCAGAACAGGGGTGTGATAAGGTTTGCTCTTCCAGAAAAAACTCACAACACACTTAACTATAGAATTTCAGGAAACGTCTCTACTCAGTCTTTTATTTTACTTTGGAAGCAAATGATCTTATCTGACCAAGGGCTTAAATAATAAATATTTGTATGCAAATCTTCCTTTCATAATTAATTCACCACTTCAGTCCCTAGGAATGGCGCACTGTGGCTTGCTGTGCCTCTGCCTCATTCTCAGCTGTGCTCTAATCTTCGCTGTCACTACAAATTGTTCAATGGATGAAAAGGGGAGGGCACAGCAGCGAATAGTGGTTTTTTCCACTCACTCCCTGCCTATGCTGAGCCCTGGAGACTCACAGCACAAGTTTTTCTGCTGCTCAGCTAGATATCCCTGTAGTGTTAGGCCTAAAGAGGACCTGGGCTGCAATCCATCCCTTTTAAATAAGAAGTAACCATGTCTTTTCTCCTTCTGAAGGGAGGTCCTTCTGCAACATTTGTAGCCACATCTATTAACTTAAATATATTTTGAAATCAGGTCAAGATACATTTATCTCTTTTTGGAATTTGGCTCGAGCATGGACAGGACAAAGGCAAAAGGAATGTTCATTTTCATATATGAGTAAACATTTTTAAGAAGAAAAGCTTCTGTTAAGAGTATTTTATGAAGGCACCCTCCAACTCAATTACAGGCCTTCCCAGAGTAACAAGAAGGTCCCAGTCATAAAGCTTCTGCTGCATTTTTGTTTAAGCAGCAGGCAAGATGTTAAACAGCAGTGGGTAAGAGCAACTAAAGATATCAATGCCTTTTGCATTTGGCAGTTGCCAGAAGGTGACTAGAACTGCAGTTCTCAAACCACGGGGAGGGTTCAGGAATAAGCTGTGGTTTCCCCAGGGCACCTCAAGCAAAGGTGGAGTTATTCCAGCCAACATTGGCAGGGCTGATGGCAAAGAAGCTGGTGTAGGTTCTGGAAGGAAAGACAGGCACCGTTAACAGCTGGGAGCAGAGTGCTGCAGGCTGCTCAGGGTGCTCCTGCACCAGCACACATAGCCACTGTCCCCTGGGGCTTTATCCTTCTCAGGCCTCACACTCCCTTCCTCCTGCCCCTTTTAATGCCTCATCTGCTTGTATTCTGGAGTTCTAGTGATCAAAGTATTGTGTCTGTACCTGGTCTTTTGCACATGATATCTGTGGGTACATATATCTGCAGTGCCTGAACCTACATCATTTTAGCCAAGGAATACTGCAGCTTTGGGACATCAGCATTGCAGCTCATGCAATGGCTCCTTTTTTCTTTTTAGCTGGGGAGTTGCTCAGCTGACTTGGCATTCAACCTCTTCAATTAGCACATTAATAGAGAACACCAAAGGACCAGCCTGGGATGAATAGTTTTAACAGTCTGTGGAAAGTCATGTCAGACAAGTTGCCATATGAGTTCACCTGTCAGATGGTATTTTCAGCTGGTCAGCAGGTCACAAAGCAGTTTGGAGCAGACCTTGTTCTCCTGCTCCTCTATCTTTCCAATGCTGTAGAGAAAGCACATAGCACAAGGGTCTGTGGAGCCACCAAAAGACATCACATGATCAGGAGAGATCTGTATTGCTAGATACTGTTGGAAGAAGAAAATGAGTGTTATTTTCTTTGCTGTATGAAGAAAAGTTTTGAAAATCCAGGAAGGCATTTGTGTACTCAAACTGCAGTGAAAATAAGCACATGTTTTTCATACGCAAGGCTTTCATTTGTTGACATCTTACTGTCTGGATTTGCATTCTACTCCAGGATATCCACTGCTGTGTCAAAGGCCTGTACAAAGACTCCATAGTTTTTAGGCTTCCTTGTCCAGCTGCTCCAGGAGCTCCAGCACCTCCTCCAAGCCACAGGCTCTCCCTGCCTGTGTGGGAAGGTCAGGGGCAAGGGGGTGTGCTATGGTACTGCTGCTGCATTGCGTTCCAGAGAGATTTTGCACCTCACTGGCTCCTGCTGCAGTCTTTCCTGCTGAGGTAAATGTGAACTGACACAGCAGAGGCCTAAATCAACATCCCCCTCATTAAACAAAATACAGCCTAATCCTGCTTTTGTTCTTGATATGAGGAAAAACAGAAAAAAGTATCTATGTTAATATTAATGACCAGCCTGCGATTTTCCCTGCTGCTAATACACAGTGTCAGATCCACACCCTGGGGAATCTGGGGATCAGTTCCTCTGGCATTCATCTGGTCCTGTGCTGTTCTTACCCACGTTTATTAGCAGTGCATCACTGGAACTCAGCAGCAATTAACCCTCTTGGTAAAACAAGCTGGCCTGAGTACCAGGAGTTGTCTGGGTAATTAGTCTTGGCCATCATTTACGGTTTGTTTGGGTGTAAGGTGCATCAGACCACAGCAGGACAGGATAAGCCAAGGAGATCCTGCTGAGGAACCACTTGCTTGGCCCTGTTCTCCCCTGTCTGGACACCATGTGCTCTCGACTTTATGCCAAGTGTAGGTACATCCATGCCTTTAACATCTACCCAGGAAGCAGGTTGTCACTGTTAAAAGAAAAATCGAGTTGAAGTATTAATCAGCATTATTTTCCTCTTAGAGCAGTTTGAAAATATTTGGAACAGTTCTTCCAGTAGGAAAGAAACCCTATTTGATTAAAAATCCTTATTTTTCCCAAATGGTACAGTTTCCTGTGAGAGGAAAGTTCTGCATTCCAGCTCATCCTAATCTTTTCCTTCTTTCTGTGTTATAACTAAGAGACTCTCCCTTTCCTATTGCCTCCTTTGTCACGAAGAGCTTCTATGTCCTCTTCAGAAAAATCTCTTTGTTATTCCCTGTATATTTCTAAGTCCCATTACATATCCCTTCCACACAGCTGCACAAACCTGTTCCAGCTGCATCCCAGCACTGGCCTCTAGCTTTATATTCAGAAGCTGTTATGCAAGACACACCCCTTGATCCCCCCACAGCAAGTACTTGTTTGCTAGACTGATAAAAATCCGCTTTTTTAAAAAGAGAGATAGAACACATCAATTTAGAACACATAAATAAGAATTTAAGTGTTCAGGTGTCCCAGTGCATAGAGAAAGGTTTGCTGGGGAGCCCTCAGAGCCCTTTCCGTATGACTTCATTCTTTCTACAGTTTCAAAGCATCACTCCCAAAGCAAAATAGACATTTTCTAAAGATGGGCTTGTAAATATGCAGAAAAGGTATTTGAAGAAGTGGCTACAGATCCATAGCCAGTCCACTGAAGTTACTGCTGCTACAGCAACTGAGGTCCAGCTCATGTTATGAAATTTACAGCTCTGTAGAGAAGTTTTCTTTCAGTTTTTCATATTCAACAATCTTGAGTAAGCAGCTGATACAGTGACTAGTGACCAGTCAGTATTAAGAAAATAATAACCCTATAAATCCTTATATGACCCTCAATACCAGTATTTCAGGACTTCACCTCAGTAGCATATTGCCATATGTTTTAGCAGGTAAAACCCCTCCAGTTTGGTAGTGAAACCAGCAGGCAGCTTTTACTCTGGTATATTGACTACAAATAGCAGGATGACACACAGATATTTTTGCCAGATGTCCAAGCAAGCTGAATAAATAATTTTTTTTACTTCAACTGTAACCACTAGGCTACAGGCAATTTGGTGGCAAATAGCAGGCACTTATTCAACAGCACTCAGCAAGGAAGTGGAGGGTGAGGTTTGCTTTTCAGTCAGGCAAATGTTTGAGAGGTATTCACAGGTAGCTGTGGACACGTACCCACATACATCCAGTGTCTTCACACGCAAAGATAACTACATCCAATATCATCCTACACAAAGCTAGTTGGAATACTCCAGGGTTTTGAAACCTCAATAAAACTAAGTTACAGTGAGCAAGTATTTGATATTCTCCCAGAGAAAAGACTGCAAATACTCCGAGTCATTAGCTAAATTAATTTATCAAGGCTATCACTAAGAAACAGCTCATTGCATAGGCAAAGCTGACTAAAGATGGAAAACATTTCAGCAAATGGACTTACCTGTGCTGGTTTGCCCAATGCTTTTGATAATTGTTGGGTGAGCTCCCCTGCAAAACATTCTGGAACTTTATCCTTGTTTATATTTGTTAACAATGAATTTAGGCATCTTTGGATCACAAGCAGGTTTTTTTCTCAGCTCACCTCGTTCTCAGCTTTATTTCTAACTCAGCCACAAGCTGGCTCAGCCCACTGTGCCAGTAAGGACCTCAGCAGCCTCTAAAGAGTCAGTGACACCTGCAGCAGGTGCATTGAGAGGGGTGGGAGTGTCTCAGGAGAGGTGAGGCTGGATGTGCCATCTGCAGACAGCCAATAATGCACTGGCCTGTGAAGGAACCTGGCTCCTACAGTCTGGAAACCAAAGCACCCAAAATCACACCTCAGTTTTGGATACAGTCCAATCGTGACACCAGTGAAAAAGCAAGTGCTTCAGAGACTGAGTGTAGGTTGTAATGCACCTCTTTATGCAAGTCTAGTAATTTTTAAAAAAAATTGAATGAATGATTTAATTGTGAAGTCCTAAACTCTCTTTGTGGAATAGACCATAACAAAACCCCCACAGTGACACATGTTGTGCAGACCTTTCCTGAACCATGACTAAGTCATGACAAAGATGCCTTAAAATCAGGGTCTTGGTTTTCCGTTGTGGTGATGGATTCTACATGCTCAGACAAGGCTTTTTTTCAACTTGTTCCTTTGTTGTGCAAATAGTTCCATAGCAGTCATAACTCCTGAGAGATAGGAAATCCACAGGCTTTCTGACACGAGCAGCTTTTATTCAGAGTGGAGGGAGTGTGTGGCAAGACTGGGATCAGTCTCACTGCTGCAGAGAGGAGCCTTACATGAGAGAAGTGATTTAGAGGGATCATATGGCTTTTGGTAGGGGATGTTCACAGTGACCTGTGTGGGGAAAGCAGGTTGCAAATGCTGATGGGGATAAAATAAATGGCTTGATGATCTCTCCATGTTAAAAGTGATGGGTGTCTTTATGCCCAGTAGTTTCTGAGTTAAGAGCTTTTCTACTCCATTTTCTCCAGGCAGCAGAAAAGAGGGAGGGCTCCCTATAGCTTGCACTAAATGGTGCAATTGAAGCAAATACTTTTTAATGGTGAAAACTTGTGTATGAACGTGCTGAAGCTGATTTTGTTCAAGGTCAGGTTGACTGGGCCCTGAGCCACCTGACCTAAATGGTGGCATCCCTGCCCATGGCAGGGGGGTGGAACTGGGTGATCTTTAAGGTCCCTTCCAACCCAATCCATTCTATGATTGTGTGGTGTGTGTTGATTTTAAGTTAGTTCCTTCACTGTAGCACCCTTGCTGTAAAAAGTCAGCAAACGAAAAGTCAGCAGACGAAATTACTGTGTCAGTGTTCATTTACAGCCCACGTTTGTGGATTGTGTTTCCTGTATGCATTCTGAAAATAATGAAAACCCTAAAAAAACCCCAGAAATAAAATCTGCTTTACAAAAAGCTTTTTCAGGGTATATTTCCTAAGCCAAAGTGTTAAAAACAAAACCCAAGTGACGCCTCCATCTGTAAGGAGAGGAGATATAGTTTATAATATTGATTTTTTTCTTCAGTGGTTCGAGGAAAGCAGGTGGTACGATCCAAACTGTTTAGTTACAAGTCATCCTATACTTGTTATTGGTCACTTGGAAAAACTTAGACTATTTCCAATGATCTTCACAACCTATTTTTACTGCTGGGTACAATAATCAGTCGTTATTCCCAGCTTGCTTACATAACAAGAAAACCACTTCCAAAACAAACTCTTTCTTCTGTGAAAACATCTGATGTAATTCCCAGAAGCTGATGCACCAGGTGGAAAATCAATTCCTTAGACACCAGAGATGCTCTCCAGAGTCTGCTTTATTTTATAGCAGCCATTTTATTTCTTTTGCCTGCAAGAATATCTCAGTTTAGCAGGTCCTTCTCCCTGCCTAGGGCTACCAGGATGTTTTCCACTGAAATTTCCATTGCATCTCCAGGACTGCTGCACAGCAAATTTCACTTTCAGTACATTTATCTTTCATCATGCTGAAACCTGTTTTCTGAATCTGAGGTGTTAAGTTTTTAATCCGTATCTGCTTGGGTCACCCTAAACCATGTATTTAGCTTTTCCTCTGTATGCCTGTCAGCCAAACATTTTGGACTTCTGTGTTTCCCCAGCCTCATGACTGCTGGCCATTGAGCTTTCTTAATCATTCTTTCCCTTGGTTTGTCTTCTTAAAATATTTCACTTGTTCTTTTGTATTTCTGATACTCTTCTCTGAGCTGTTTGCCTGCAGGTTCCTGCTTATGAGGTACTTAGTGTTACTCTAGAATAATGAGTTTCATATCTATCTTAAAAAAAGAAAAAATAAATGAGACAGAAGAGCTTGCAGTCTGTTTTTAATGTTTCCTTTTTCGTTCTATTGCAACATTATTTCCTTTTTTAAGAGATGCAAATTTTTTTTTCTGAACATTCAGAGCTTGGTGCAAGGCAAGTGTTCCTTAGGGAAGTTATTTTCAGTGACAGAGGTTTCTCTTTTCCCAAAGTTCAGCTTGTTGAATTCTGCTTTTATTTCCATGATTGACTTTCCTTTTGTCTCCGGAAGATACAGGTAAATGAAAATTGCTGATAAAGCAAGGATACCCAAAAAGATAAGGAAGCAGAAGGGTCCAAGGTTATCCTGCAAGCAGAAATGCAAGACAATGTAAAGAAAATATGAAACTCATTTATATTTCCCTGCCCTTTAGTGCAAGCCTGTGTCTTAGAAGTTCAAATTCAAAGGTGTGCTCAATAGACAATCCAGGACAGGTGTCAAACCAGGAGTTTCCACTAGCCATGTCTGACCTGAGTCCATTTGCTGCTCCTTGAGAAGCCTGGGGAATTTCTGAGCAGGTTTGGTGTTTGGACAGTTCACTAAGCTTTGTATGTCATTGCAATTTATTGCTGTTGTTTTTCCCCTTGCCAGCATTTGGAAATAGATTAGCCTGGAAAGTGGGATCCTGTGAGAGTCACTTACAACAATTACTGGAAAAATCATCCCAAGTACGAACAGTCCCATCCAGTTGATGCAGCCAACAATCAGAAAGGCTGATGGTCTGTATGACTGGCTGAAGATTTCAACCATCACAGATATGGTGGCTCCAGCTGAAAAAGAAAAGCCAAACACACACCAGATTTATTTGTTTCCTTGCTTCTGCTGAAACTCCTCCCAGTGGCAGTGGCAGAGGTGACAGACAGCAGAATAGGTGACCTGTTGACAGGTGACCTCTGCTATGAGGGTGAAAGACCTTGATTCCAGAAATGGAATCCAGCAGTTAATTTAGGTTCCTCTTGTATGCACTGGAATCCTTTTTCTGGTATCAGTGGGTCTGTGCAGTTCCATATTGCAGTGGTTGTTTTTGCTGCTGCAGTGGTTTATAAAACCAGCCTCTTTTTTGGCTCCTGTGGCCACTTCCACCTGGAGCATGTTGGTAGGCATAAGATTAACTTGTTAAGTTATTGAAGATGATTACTATGACACACCTGGCAATGCCTAGAATCCTGTTTTTAGCTGATTGATTTAGAAATTGCTTTGAAATTTCTATCTCGCACCCTCTGGAGAAGATGATACAGTTCAAATTATTTAGATCACGTGATCAGCAATAAAATTTTACGTGTCTCTATCCTTTTCCTGTCTCCTTCTTGTACCTGTCTGCTCTTCCCTCCTTAATTTCCAGAACTTTTTAGCAAGGCACTAGCCTGTTCTCCCTCTGCCAGTTGTGTTGCCAACTAATACAGTACCAAATTTTCTCCCAGCATAACCACAGATGTACTCACATGGTCCAGTTCCATAGAAGACAACGAACAGAAAGATCAAGATAACACTGAAGTAATGCATCCAGAAAAAACGATGCTAAAAGTGAGAAAGCAGTGATATCAAACCATTAGACACACGACAGAATAGAGCTCTGTATTTCCTGCCACTGGCTGCAGTTTTTATGCATCTCCTGCAAGTTAAGAGCAGAAAGGTGGGCTGGGGAAGGGGCCTCTTTACCTGCAGTGACAGGGTCATGGTGAGCAGCGCCAGCACAGAGCACATCAGGGAGTATCCACCCCAGAGCAGCACCTTCCGCCCAAACCGGTCTATGAGGGTGCTCTGGGAAGCAGAAAACATGGATCACTAACCCCAGTTCTCAAAGGAAATAATTCCTCCTCTCTCCATGTGTTCTGTGCAGAAGACTTGTCTAAATAATAGCCATAAATCAGTATGATTTGACAGTCTCTTAGTTCTTAATGAATTTGATTAGTTTCTTCAAAACTAATTCATTATTAATTATCCTGTGTTTATCAGTCAATGCTAAGCTGTAATTAGAGTCTCCTCTCTTGCATGCTGTCATATGTCAAATTGTGCACACACACATACACACATCTAATCCAGAACATCAGAAAATTATTATTTTGTAGAAAAAAGTAAGTCTAAAGATACACACTCCTGCAAATACTTGGGGAAAAAAAAACTTCTTTGTTTCATGCCTGTGGTTTTGCAGAAGCAGGAAGATGTGGCTTAGGTTATGCAAAATTTCCCTGAGCCCAGTTATAAGAAAGGAAAGGCACAGTTGTTGACCACATTAAAATTTTCCTTCAAGCTCAAATCTGAAAAGACTTACACATAATATGGAGGATAAGCACTCACACAACCCAACTCCCAGGGACACGTATGGGATAAGGTATTCTTCAAACTTGGCTGTGTGGAATACTTCAAAAGAATAGAAGTAGATCTGAAAAATGCAAAGCGGAAATTAACCTGTGAAAAACAAGTGTTGCATTCGAGATAGAAATCTAATCTGTCTTAATAGCATTGACTTTGAGAGGTTTGTAATGCTGCCTAGCATTGTCTCTTGTCCTGGGCATAAAGAGATCACTCAACTGCATTGATTCCACAGAGCTGCAACGTGGTCATGACAGTCATCAAAATGTAAAGCTGCCAGCGCAAAGATCGCTCCTTTATTACTTCAAGGACACGCAAGGTTTTCGTGCTGGTCATTGCACCCTTCTCCTTCATAATGTCATCAATTTCTGCTTGGTGGTCTCCTTCCCCCCAGAGCTTCCTGATGGCTGTAGGGGAGAAAGAGGGAAGTGGATTATCCCACCAGGATAGCTCCAGCAGGAGTGGTTGCATTAAACCCTTTAGGCTGCCTGTTCATTGGAGGAGGTGCTGGTGCTGCTTCTGCCATTTGGTTGCTGCAGGGGCAGTGGGCAATTGGAAGGATTTGGCCTGTCTGGTTGTCAGTATAGCACAGCTTTCTAATGTGGAGTTTACTTAACTGTAAACAAAATAAACATTTTAGTAGTTTTTGTTGGTTTTTTTTAATAATATAAAATAATAATGGTTTAGCTGCCTAAACCATTTCCTTTAACAAAATAAAGCAGTGCCCACCAGGGTGGGGAATGTCAGACATGCTGATCTACATCTGTGTTTCTCGTCTTCACGGACTGCATGAGGCTGAGTGAGCCCAGGGTGATACAGACATTGCCGTGGCTCCTTCAGCTGTTGTCAGTGAAACTGCCTGTGCTCCACGGCCCTGCCCTGTGCAGCACAGCTCTGCCCTGCCTCGTCCTCTGCAGAGCCTCTCACCGTGACAGAGCATTTGAAGGGAAGTAAGTGAGGAAAGCAGACACTCTACCTTTCCTGCAGGCTTCCTCATTACCCTTCTGTATCAGGAGGTAGGATGGTGAATCAGGGAAAAATGGGAGGGTAACCAGTTGAACCAATGCTGAAAGTCCACTAGATGCTAACAACCATGGCCACAAAGCTTCGCTTCCTAAAATCTCCCTGGAAAGTGTATGTGAAACAAAATTATGCTGAAACAATGGAATGAATGTTCAGGAAGTTTTTCTGAGTGATAAAGATTGCTCAGATTCCATTCAAGGGTTCACTGGAGTTAACCCTGGAATTTTAATTTGGCAAATTTTCACAAATTTGGCTGGTTTTATTTCTGACAATTTATTTTAAAGGAATTAGTTGATATTTTGAAAATCTTTCTGAATATCAATGGAACCCAGTACAATGTCTAGAGAGCTGATGAGACTCATTTGAACACTGCTTGGCCACAAGAGCAAAACATCTTGCTAAGACTTTTCATGTAAATACACTGAATTTTGAAGGGGAAATATAGTAGAAAGAGTGCGGAAACAAGAAGAAATCAGATGATGAGTAAGTATTTTCCTGCCTTCTATATTTCAAATTATATTTCTCTCAAATACCATCAATATTTTTCTTCTGGCATAAACTAAGGCGTATTTTGGGGAGGAGGAGAGTGTTTCTCGGTCAGTGACTAGGTGAGAGGGTAAAGTTATAGAAACATTTCTACCTTTAGTGTAACCTGATAGAAAATTGGAGAATTTACCGTAGTCCAACAACCTGTCCCATGAGTTTTCCCAGGGTCAGAAAAACAGCAACAGTGGAGTTGGTAAACCCACGCAACTTCTTGGGTGAAATCTCTCCTACATACTGAGGATGTATATTGAGAGAAAAACCTTGAACACATAAGAGAATAAATAACAGTTAAAATATTTAGAAAAGCTTAACTTTTTGACCATTGTCTCTTATATTGTTTCCATTGTATTTAGATTACAATTTCTTGCAGAGGAGATGGTATCTTTCACTTTTATTGAGTGCCTGGTGTATTTGCTTTAAAAACCATTCTTCAAGGATGGCTGTAGAGACAACCCCAGGACAGCAAGTCCTGCAGGCCATGGTGACATACCTGAGCCAATGCCATAGAGGAAACGCCCAACCAGAATCATCTCGAAGGATTTGGCTGTTTTACTGAGGGCCATGAAAAGTGCAGCTACCAACATGATCAGGTTGGTGAACATTTGGCACTTTTTCCTGGGGAAAAAAAAAAAAAAAGACCTTGAGAATTTAGTGTGAAATGAGAATCTCTTGTACTCTTTTGACTACTCTTGCTGTGACAGGAAACATGGTATGGCCATTCATACTGTTTTGAGGAATGGCTGAAATAATTTCGACTTAGAATAGTCAAAAATGGTCCTTTAAAATTTGAGGATCTGTTAGATTTGAATTAATAAATTTTTTTAGGTTAGAATTTAAACAGTTGGAACCCTTTGTCACCATTTCCACAGTACAAGTAGGGAAAAAGATTGAAGCATTGGCCCAGTTTGTCACCAAGATTTTTTAGATGGCTGTAAGTCTTTATAAAATGTCGGGTTATTCCCCAGAAACAGTCTGAGTCCACAGGTCTCATTCCAGATTTGCTCATACTAAGGACACTCTTGGCTAAATGCGTGATCTGAGATGGCAGACAGAGTCTTTTAGAGGCATATTTCATCTCAAAAGTTACTCTGTGAGAATCACAGGCCACACCACTCTGGTGTCTCAAAGTCTTTTGCACTCAGATGTTTTGCTGTGACACTTGTTAGACAAGAGCTCCCTTGCACACATTAAGGATCACAGGGACTCTGTGTTTAGGCTGCGATTCAGCAATTAGCTGCCACATGTTAAATAACCCATGGGAGAGGCACATGATCTTGTTTCCAGTCTCAGGAGACTCTCAGCGTGTGGGATGAGGCAGTGTCCCACAAGAAATTTCTTGGGGGCACTTACCTGTTAGGAAAGAACAGAATTGCAGGCAGGTTAAGATGGTTTGTTGAGACCCAAATGAGGGGCCCCTGGATCAGTGTGTTGTGGAGCAGATCTTTAAGTGGGTCACACCAAGAAGATATGTTTGCCAATTTCTCTGCAAATGAAATTAGTGGTGTTATACACAAGGCACCAAGAACAGACCAGACTGGTGAGGAGTCCTTCCTTCTACTTTGCCACCATCCATCCAGTGGCAAAGATAGTTTGGAATTCCAGTAAAATGGATAGCCAAGAACAGAGACGTCTCTTGGACATTTGTTTTGGTGCTGATTATATCTTTAAAGTGAAATTACAAGCAATTTTTTTTCTCCTCTCTCCATATTTTCACTAGAGTAGATCTGAATATTTAATGTAATGTCACCACCCCAAAATGAGTGTATTTCAATGGAAGTCTGACTCTTCTTTGTCACATAAGGATATTTTCCAGGTGTTTGAGTAACTGCATAAAATGTGCTACAACACAAGACACAGAGCTCCTTTATTGGAGTTTGTAAAGATTGAGAGACCTTTATGAGAGTGATAGGGAACCTTGAAGAGAATGTGATCCTGTGCCACTGCTCCCAGAGGCACTGACCTGCTGATGTGGTATGGCTGCAGCCCTCACTGAACACGGTTCCCTGGGGAGGGCAGATAAATAGGACAGAAGGGTGCTTGGAAAAAGTGGATGTGCCAGGAAACTAAATCAGTTTTCTTCAACAGGGCTGCTTCAACCAAAAAAAAAAGGGACTTATTTGTCCACCTTGGTATTTCCCTGTACTTTCTGACTGCTGAGCTGTTACAAAAGGCACTTACTTCCTGTATTTTGTAGTCAGGTAGCCACAGCAGAGGCTTCCCAGGAATCCTCCTATCCCATAAACAGACACAATGAAGGACCACAGCAGCATGATTGTCTCAGGGTGGAGGGGAGAGCCATGTCGATCTATCCAGGTTTCATTAATAAACTTCCTGATGTGCTGAAAAATAAAAAGAGATTTGCCTGGATAATGAGTATGAGATCCCTTCACATTTGGCTGTTGTACTTCAGGTCAAGCCTGTGGTTCTCATATTAGATATATTTTGAGGCTTTTATAGTAAAACAAGTTCATTGAGATGACACTGCAAATTCTTCAAGCCTGTATCAGTCAGGAAGGTTCCTGGTGAGCAGGTGAGCGCTCATTGTGTGCTCTCCTTTGGAGGCTTTTACAATACATGGCAAGAGCTTATCTAAAACAGGAACTGCCATCCAGGTCCTTAAAGGAGGAAAAGTTCTCTACACATATGATGTTACCCTTAGCCAAAGAAAAGGCCTAGACATATCAGCTGAGTTCTCAGTAAATTTGGGATTTATGGGAGAACAGGGGGCTCAGGCTCTCACCTTTGTGTTTTCAGCCCCAGAGAGATTGCTACTTACCACAGAAGGATAGTTGATGACAGAAATATGGAATCCATATGGGAAGCTACCACCAATTCCCAGCACTAAGATCATTTGAAGTAGTCCTTGGAACTGAACCTGCAAAGCAAAAATAAAATGCTCTATCAGCTTCTCACTACTCTAGTTTTGTGCAAGGCCAGAGACTTTGTAGCTACACTGGTCCTTCCTCTTTGTCCACTTCAGATCCTTTCAAATTTAAACATTTTTCAAAATCCCTCTAATCTGCTGCCAAAGTCTAACCATCAGCCACACTGCCAGAGCAAACAATACTGGTGTAAGGGTGATAATCCATCACTCTGTTGCAAGAAGGAAAAGGAGTTTGAAAAGATGCTCCTCTAGTACAACCCTCACTGTGTGCTGGCAACATCTGACAGGTTGGCTGGATGAAGGTGGCAGTCCTGGACGTGGGGAAAAGGGAATTCTATTCCCTGTCTGCAACTGACAGCAACCCAATGTACACCAAACCATAGTGTGTGATGAGACATATCACTTCTTCCCTTTTTAAGATTATAGAAACTCTTGATGGATTATATTAATTACCCTTTGATGAAGTGAAGTAAGTAATTCATTTAAAACTTTATGTCATGATTTCTGGGCCTTTTGCTGTACCATTACCATATTCATTCTTTTGGGAAGTAATCATAGTGTTTAATATTTAGTATTGTTTTCAGTGATTTAGAAGACAAAGTAAGGTATCATAGTCAATGCTGGAAGAGCCAGAGCTGTTAATTTCATTTCATTTCATTTCATTTCATTTCATTTCATTTCATTTCATTTCATTTCATTTCATTTCATTTCATTTCGTCATGTCATTTCATTTCATGTCATTTCATTACTTCATATTATCTTGTTGCATAGAAAAGACAATGCAACAGGGTCTTCATGGCTCCAAGGCCATTACTCTTTGTGATGCTTTAACACAGAAAGGAAAGATGGTCTCTGTAACAAAGGAATTGAAACTTTTTAAAGGAACCTGAATCTCTGGTATTATGCTATCTTTGTCTTTTGTAAGTCAGAGGCCTGAGGAGGTGTGAGCAGGTACTCACCAGGTTGGAGAAGAAGGCAGCCATCTCCAATGGACGAGCCGGTGCCTGCTGCTCACTGCTGGTACCTGCCAAAGGAGCCAAATGCTCACATTATACAGCAGCAGTGGCAGTGAGCTAGTCCCATGTTAGTGAAGTTAAATTTTACTTCGGAGGTTTTTGAGTTAATTATACATATTCCAGCTGTCGTACAAAGTTTAGGATTGTTGGATTAAATATTTCAACCAGTGGTTATGTCTAGCCCGAGTAAACAGGAAGGTGTCCCTCGCAGAACCTATATACTTACTGAACTCTGTCTTCTTCTAGGGGGACAGAGGACTGAGAACACAATTTTAAACAGGATTCCCATCATCATAACCAGCTCAGTTTTCAGGATATGTTCAGAAACTTAGAGACAGAGATCTCTGTTGGGCATCTTAGATGGGGCTTGGACAGTGAACTCCGGGACTTTGACATGTAAAGGAAAGAACTGTCCTCTCTCCAGGTGATGGCAAGTGGAGCACATCGTAACTTAATCATTACTGGGAGGAACTGAACTACTCCAGGATTTTGAAATGGAGTGCAAATGTAAGAATTCTACCGTGGCACATCAGGCTTGACCAGCCAAGTATTTAGTAGATGATTTTTCTTTGCTGGTAGAGAGAAAGATTCATCATGCCCAGTTTTGTCTGGCATTTCCGCTAGCCAGTGTACTTATTTCTGTGTCTGTGATGAAAACTAAGATTGTTATGAAGCTGTTTTGTAACTTCCACAGCTGGATTGATGTCTGTTTCTTCTGAGAGAAAGTTCTCAGTTTAACTTCAGTTATTTCACAATTAAGAGGATCTTGAATGTATTCAGTTGGTAAATGGCTTAGTTATCACTTGCCATTTACACTTCATTTGAAGGAGGGGATGAAGAAATCATAAAGGGCTTAGTTAATGCAAGCAGTCATATTAAGTCATATTAACCAGCAAATATTTCACATGCAAAGCATATTCCTGGATTCTCCAGCTAATGTTTGAAATGTAGCATATGGTACCATCCAGCCATTTCTCCTGCCACTCTCATCCTGACCTTGACTTTGCTGTTGTTTTGTGCTGAGAGCTCATGGAGGGATTTTTTTTTTTCCAGTTGAGGTTTTCCAGCAGGTAAGCTGTTTATTAGATGCCACAAACATTTTCTTTTGTAGAAAAGAGCAACATACTCAATGCCACTGCCCAATTCTGGTACTCACACCAGCCCATTATAGTTGCATCTGTTAGCTGATAGTGTAACAGTAACACTCAATCCAAATGTTGAGGCCAAAACCTAAAAGAGGAGCTCAAATGAGAGTGTAGCTTTGATGCTAAGAATTAATTTCCTTTTCTGTAAAATTATACAAAGTTGAAACAATATGATGTGAATCTGACAAAGGGACGAAGCTCCATGTTAGCTGCTGGCATCTGCCTTGCTCAGATGATATTGAGGGGGCACACAAAAAGGTAATAACATGTAGACTTCAGCATGTTATTGGCTCCTTCTCAAATGCAGCCTATTGCACAAATTATCTAATGTTTTACTTTACCCACTTCTACTTAGTGTATTTATACATATTGGAACTTACACTTTTTGCTCTTGGACTTAAATTTAAGATTCCTACTTTGGGTAGATTGAATCTTCCTCTCATAACTCCCTTTCTGTGTAATATTTTTTGCATTTATGGTGATCAGTGACTGTAATGCTTGTGTGCTGTTACTGCTTAGACTGTTCAATAAAGAGGCCCTCTTTATTAGATGTGTATTTTCATAAAAAGAAGTTAGCAGATACCTTACAGGTGTCCTTTAGTCACATTTGTGCTCAGGACAGTAAATCTCACAGCGTCAGGTCATTCAGTCAGTTATCTTTGCACTTTTACAGTCATGTGTGACACACATATCCAAAGCTGTGCTGAGCCTTCCTTAATACTGATCTGTATTTTTTGTGTCCAGCTGACAGAAGTTCATAGATACATTTTTAAAGTTTTTATATCTGCCTCAATTAGTATTTGAGATATATCTTAGCTATCAGCTGATATTTCTGGAAGAAAACGTGCGTGGAGCGTTCCTGAATTGTCCCCTTTGTCCCTGTGCCCTCCCAGGTGTATTTGAACCATCCCTTTTGCTGTCTCATCCCTTGACCACGCTGTCCCCATGACACAGCTCTTGCTCCACTGAGCAGAGGCCAAGGCTGACCTGTGCCCCACATGGCTGTTCTGCTCCATTGTCCCAGCAATGTTCCATAGGGCACCTCTGGCTTCCTGGGGAGGCTCCTGTGGGGAAGGCTTCCCTAAATGGCACCTAATGGATAACTGAGATCAGAGAAGTGACTCACTGGGGTCTGTCAGCAATGCTACACAGTGCCACTCTGCTCTTGTTTCCAAAGATTTCAGGGATTCTTGTAATGGGATGATGTTTCCAGAATGACTGGTAGAGAAGAGAGAATTCTGTTTTGCAAAAAGTTGTTATTTCTTATCTTGTATTTGCCTCCAGATGACTGGTAGTTTTAATCATGCTACATGCATATGGAACACTATAAAATTATTGAGTTTTCTGACTTTAGGACACTTCACGTTTCTTAAATATATAGTTCTATTTGTGTAGCTATATTTAATGAAATGTCTGAAGTGTTACTCAGTGCTAAAGACAGGAATTATGAAAAACTCTAATCAAGGAAAATTATGCACACCAACAGCTTTTTCTAGTCAACTCCCCCTGAGGAGATCATGATGTGGGGAAAGAAATGTTTGTTGGAAGCCAGAAGTTTTATTACAAGGCAACCTGCCATTTTTATTATGGTTACCATTTGCAATTAAAAATAAGCAGCAGTTAGGATAAACAATTGAATTCTTATTTTGAATCACCTCTTTTGAGTCAAAGTAAAAATGCCAGTCAAAGCAGCAGCAGAGGTAAACCCACTTATTTTACTGTGAAAGTCTAGAGTTTGGACTTTAAATTGTATAGCAAGCTTCACAGTAAACCTTAACTTTGTTCATGTTCTTCATTATGGTATTGCTTTCCTTCTGCAACTGTGTGAGCCTCTCATCAATGGAGGAAGAACACAGAACATCTGACACCTTCCAAAGAAAAGAAAAGTCCCATGGGCCTGTATATTTTTAAAAAAGGTTTCCGATTCAATCACTTCCAGTCTGAGGCAGTTTTTCTGGAGAAAACAGGTTCTAGGGAGCTGATAGCCACACGAGGAAAGCAGCAGTTCAGTCCTGTGGGATTCAAAGCCCTTGAGATGAATGTGGGAATTCTGCTCCTGGAGGAGGAGCTGCAGACTTGAGATGACAGCAGGGGTGGGCAGGGTAGCACAGAGTATCTAAAATGACTGTGGGTGCTCGGGGTTTATGGTGACTGGATTCCATCCATCAGTCCTTTTAGCTCTATTGCTGCTGAAAGGCAATCTGAAACGGCTGAAGTCTGTCAAAGACACACTACACAAGGACAACATGGCACTGTGCATGGGAACCTGGCAAGGTTTGGTTATTCAGTTGAATCTAGAGAAACAAAGAATTTATCTCCTATTCCACTAAATTTTTTTCTCTAATCTGTTATGGATTGAACGCTAGCCAGAGATAGCAAGCCAAGAACTTCACTGTTCCCATTTCAGGGCTGTAAAAACATACTCAGAAATCATAGAGAGAGAGAGAGGATCACAGGTCTTTCCTTTCTCTGTGGTCAGCAGAGTGTTTATAAATTCTACACGTGTAGTTTCAGTGTGTATTAGTTACTCTGTTAAGAGGAGATTTACACGTCAGCATGTTAAGCCAAAATGCTCGTGATTCACACAAGTCTATCCTGTTAATGTCAGTCCTTATCCCTTTTCAGAGCTGCCCAGAGTGGAGTGCTTGAGAAAGAAGCTGGTTTGGCAAAATGGGAACCTTGTAAGTGACAGATAGGAAAGCTGACAGTCCATTTGGAGCAACCTGATAGTCAGAAAATGGCAAATGTCTTTTTTTTCCCTACTTTTTTCAAAAACCTGATTCCCCCTTACAGCCAGTCAAAGCCTGGTGCAGAAGGCATAATCGTCTATGACATGATTTGGAGTTTCTGGAACACGCTTGTTTTTAAAGTTTAGCTTATTGAATTCTTCTGTGATTTCCATGATTGATTTCCCTTTTGTTTCTGGAAGGAACAGGTGGACAATTATCCCTGAAGTGAAAAGTACCACCATAAAGATGAGGAAGCAGAAGTGCTTGAGTCTTTCCTGCAGGGAAGAACAAAGTGAGAAAGAGAGCAGGATGAGCATACCTTTGCTTTCATCACTTTCTTGGCAAATTTTTTGTATTTGGGTCCCATGATGCCTTAAGTTTTAGTTTTTATATTTTTCAGATATAACTCTAAATTCTATACAGAATGCTGGATAGTTTTCTTCATGTTTTGGTCAGACTAAACAATCCTTCCAGGCCTGGGAACCAAAGTCATCAGCACAGCCTCAGGTCCAAAAGGGATAAATAAAAGTGAGTCGGGGTGGAGGAAACCAGGGGAATATAACTTCATTACCTGAAGCTGTAATTAGACAATTAACCTCTGATATGCAGAGACAAAACTTATTTCTGTCTGAGAAACTCAGGACCATTGTCCACCTTGGGTGGAGCCTCTGTGAGACTTCACACTGCCCAAGGTGTATCCTTTGAAACCTTTAATAAATATCTGCTTAATTCTTTTCACTCTGCCTGGCCTCTGTTCTAGGCAGCCTCTCAAGGCATCACCCAAAGTCCTTTGAATCCGATAAGGACTTCTTTCCATTTTGACCTTGGGCAAATATTTCAGTCTGGATGAGTATCTTGGGCCAGTCAGGGCCCTTCAGTTGCAGAAGTGGACGTGGGGAGCAGGCGCCAGGAGCCCTCCAGAGTGACACAGCCCTGTCAGCTGTGCTGCCGTGGCTGGAGCTGCACACCCCGGGCACGGCCACTCACCACGATGAAGGGGAAGCTGGTGCCGATCACAAACACGCCCAGCCAGTTGAGAACAGAGCTGATCACAAAGGCAGGAGGTCTGCAGGACAGCTTGAAAATCTCAACCCTGGTGGAAACCGTGGCACCACCTGAAAGGAAAGAAGAACAAGGATTGTTTCTTTTAGGTTTTTGGGCTTCAACATTTGGATTGAGGGTTACTGTTACACTGCCAGCTAACAGATGAGACTATAATGGGCTGGCATGAGTACCAGAACTGGGCAGTGGCATTGAGTATGTTAATCTTTTTTATGAAAGAAAACGTTTGTGGCATCCAATAAACTGCTAGATATCAGTTTATTAAAGTGGGAAAATTATCCAATAAATACTTGGAGACATCCAAGAGTTAAGTAGTTGACACCTGAGAAAGCCTGACCTCCTCTCATGAACGAAGATGTGTCAGGATGGAATGACAATTATCATTGCTAAGATGAATGTCCTCTGTAATTCTGCTAGGTTACAAATGAGTGATCTTCCCAGATTTACTTCCTGGGCATTTCAGTTATGTTTTGAAGTCACAGGATTTCAACTGTTTTGAGTTAGGAAAATAATTCAACCCTGCCATATGGGAAGGCAAATATTTTAAAAATTATTAGCCTTTATAAAATAAAATCTAATGAGTAGCAGGCAATAAATGCTAGAAAAAGAATTACTCCAAAGTAGGTCTTCTGCACTGCTGTCTATGTGGGATAAGATGTAACATTATACAACACTGAATTTAAAAGAACACTTGCTTTTCCTCTTTTTCCCCTGTCACTTAAAAAAAATCTTTTACTCATCTGCTTTCGCTCTATTTTTGTTGTATTTTTCCAGTGTGTTCCTTTCCTCTTGTTAGCAAAACTCAAACCTGATGGTATTGAATTCTATGTCCAATGAATAACTGGACCCACAATGTTCAAATGACTGCAAGATTATGTTAAATGAATTTACTTATGCTAAATATTATAAAATATAAGGCAGTATTTCCCTAATCTCACATGACTCAATTAATAAGCTCACATGACTCAATTCCTTTATTTCCTTTGACTGAGAACTCACCTGGCCCAACAGCAAAGACAACTGTAAACAGGATAATGAGACCAAGGCTGCAGTACGGCATCCAGAAGTACCAGTCCTAGGGGAAAAAAAGCCCATAACAAACTTCTGGTTGAAAATTGTTAACTGCCCTAGGTGAGGAATGCTCCTGCTTTTCCAACACTTACCACCTCAAGAAAGAAATATTCAGTGTGTGGGAACTGAGAGCTGTGGGTGCTTTACTCTGTGGATGGAGCAGCTGAGGTCTTTGTTAGGTGAGCAGATGCAGGTGCAGAGCAGCTGTGAATCTAGGGAGGCTTCAATTAAATGAAGTCTGAAGAGTACTTTTGCATCCTGTCATTTCTTTTTGACCTCATAGTGCTTCCTCTGATCCTTAGAGATATGAGAAAGATCTCCTCAGAGATCTTTCTTAACTTCTGTTAAGTTGTTATTAAATCTACAACTTAATAAAAAGCAGATTTTCTAGATCTTAGTCAAGGAGAAATGAGACTCGATGCTTTAGGAAAATGAGAGCTTTCATGAATGAAACAAAACCAGAAGTCTGCTGCCACCTTGCTTCCAGGTCAATTTTGCAGTGTATCTGTAGAACAGCTCTAGATGAGTGCTGGTAATGCAAGTGATTTGCTTCTGAAAAAGCTACAGCAATGACACAGAGGTATCACTGTTTGAGCAGTGAGCTGGTCTCCAGTCTCTGAACAGAGAGTGCTTTCCCACAATTATCTGCAGCAAAGTTCAGATTCAAAATAACTGATGCAAAAGGTCTGGGGTTTTGTTGTTACTTGCTAAAAACAGCATGAATAGAAAGGGCCATTTTCCCGGGACTGTCTTGTGGTCTGTGCTGGCCAGTGTTTGGGGTTTGCAGTCTGATGAGGTCAGGAACCAATCTCCCAGTGTTTTATGTGTTCCTTGCTATGGTCATGGGATCAGGTTGAAAGGAAGGCAGGAGTACAAGAAACTACTGGCTAAGGGAGAGTGTAATCCTGTGAATGGACAAGCATGATCTAAGCCTCACTTTCCTTTCTCTCAGTAGCATGGTCCTGCCAGTGAGCTTTAGATCACAATAGGATAGACAGAGCAATCTGCTGTGGGTGGAATTTCCTTACCTGTAGGGACAGAGTCACAGTGATAGCAGCTAGCAGTGAACCCATGATCCAGTAGCCTCCTCTTATGAGCACTTTCCTGCCCAGTCGCTCAATGATGGAGCTCTGGAGGACAGAAATCCCATCAGTGTCAGTGCTGGAGAGCAGAGTGTGCCCCACTCCCCTGGTAATGTGACTTACACAGACTAGAGCAGCTACGAGTTCAGAGAGTCCAATAGACATGGTCATATAGGAGGACATTTTTTCATCAAAGCCAGCTGCCTGGAGGACTTCGAAGGTATAAAAATAAATCTGGGAAAAAAAAAAAAAAAAACCAAATCAAACAGTAAGAAAAGGAAATAACGGATTTCTTACCCAAACCTGTGTGACACTGCCCTAGATATGAGCTGCTAATCTGGGAGCATGCAGCCCAGCTTGGGAATGAGCTGGAATTCTGCACTCTTTTTGGTAGTATTCACTTTATCAGTGGGCAAAAATATTATAAAACATTTTATAACTAATTCATTAATTAACTTGATGAAAGATAAAATGCTGGGATAATTGGACCTCCGGCTACTACAATGCATTTAGGTTTGCAGACTCCTGATTTAGGTGTTTTCAGAAACAGCCAGGTATATTTTGCTTTCAGAGCCCATCCGAAAACATCACTGTAAGATCTTCCCAAGAAAGAAGAGTGTGGGTTATGGAGTTATGAGGGGATAAACCAAACATCCTTTCAAATATCTCTGCTAGTGCTTGGAGATGTGCTGAGGTGATAAAGATTCCAGTTTAAGCTGGGTTAGATTCAGCTGTGTATTTCCTTTACAGAAGCTGCTGCATCGTGGTGTTAGAGGTAGGAGGGTCATGCAGGCAGCTGCAAAGCTGTGACTTCAGAGGGATCCCAGAGAAGCACTGCTGTGAGGAAAGCAGAGCTGCAGAAGCTGCAAAACAGGGAGCATGCTTGTTAGCTTTGAGGGCAGAGTGAGCAGACTGCCATCCCAACATGTCAGGGTGCTAAGAGCCAGGAGACAGGCAGCAGTTGCAGTGAGCAGTCACATAAAACTACAGACTTTGCCAGTGGAGAGTGGGCTCGTTTGTAAGAGCGAGCTCTGGAGGTCTGCAATGGCTCCCAAAGGTGGCTGCTCCATGAGCTAACTACAGCGGCAGGGAACTCCAGCAAGGACCAAGAGCTGGGCAGAGGGGTGTCACACAGAGAGCTCAGCCAAGCTTTGTGGCTGCTGCTGTCCTGTAGAAGGGCTGGCAGACAGCAAGGCTTGGTCTGAGAAGCCTGAGAAGAATGGAGGAAGCTCCTGTGAGCTGTGATATCTTGGGACTTTAAGGGGGAAATCCACTCAACTGCATTGATGCCACATAGCTGAATTGTGGCGGTCAGAATAACTATCATGTACAGCTGCCAACGGAAAGCTGGTTCTTTCACTAGTTCCAGGACACTCAAGATCTTGGTGTTTTTCATTGTTGCCTTCTCTTTCATGATGTCATCAATCTCTGCTTGGTGTTGGCCTTCACCCCAAAGCTGCCTTATGGCTGTGAAGAGGAGAGCAAGACCTGCCATGTTAATTCTCTGTTTATTCCCTAAGGAGTTTTCTGAGTAGGTGACACAAGTGTGTGGCAGCCCAGTGTGTGTGGGCTGGGGCTGGGCTGAGAGGCAGAGATGTCTTACAGAGTGTTCCAGAGCCATGATCCCCTCCTGCACAGTGGCACCTGCCGTGACAGAGGGGGCTAGTGGGGTGCACGAGGGCTCCCTCCCTGCCCATGGGGCCACTTTTCTGCCTTCCTCCTTCTCTCAGGGTGTGAGCAGGGTACACAGCCAATAACCAGAGCTAAGGGGTGCTCGCTGGAGCCCTGCAGTGCAAACAGCTATTTTTCATTTGTCATTTAGCATTAATCATCAGACTGACAGTGCAGGTGGTGTCAGACAAATGCGAAAGGTTTTGTAATACAGAGCTGTAGAGGGAAGTAGCTTTGTGTTCTATGTGGGGGCTACAACAATAATGGACTTAGTAGGTATTCACAGAGCCATGTGGGAAATGAGCAGGGAGAAACTTTGTCCTATTTATTCCTTTCCATATGGGGAAAGCAAGCATCACAAAATGATTCTAAATCAAGTGAAGAACAGGAACCTGAAGCCCTCAGTTACCTTTTTTGCAGCCTTCCTGGTCTCCTTTATGCATGAGCAGATAGGGAGGGGATTCTGGGAAGAAGGGAAGTGTGACCAGCTGGACCAGTGCTGGGACTCCACAGGAGGCCATCAGCATGGGCCACAGTGACTGGCTGCCCAGCAGCTCCCTGGCAGGGAGAAAATGTGTGTTAGAGTTCATTGCATCGGCTTTGAGGAGAGAAAGGGATGGGTGGAAAAAAAGAGGAAGAAGCAAAAGAAGGGATCCAGAAATGAATTGTGTGGGTAATCAATTGCATTATACCTTTGTCCTGAAATTTGCCCTACGGCTTTTCCCAACGTCCAAAAGAAAGAGGAAGTAGAGTTTGCAAATCCCCGTAGCTTCCTAGGGGAAATTTCTCCAACATATTGGTGATGCAGAGGAACACAAAGACCTTGAGGTGAAGAGGGAATTATGGGAGAGAAGAAAGAAGACATAACCATTAGAAATAAAACTGGATGTAAATAATTAAGTATTACAGCTGTCTCTGGCATATCCCTCAACTCACATATGAGACTTTCAGTACTAGATTTTTTAACTCTTTCTACAAAAGTATTGGTCCTCTTTGAGGAGTTCAGTTTCCTGATCTTAAGAAAAGTAGAGTTTTTCCTTCAAAGTGTAGGTGCAGCCTCATCATGAGATCTCCTGTGAGACTTAGCAAGGACACAGGGTATGCAAGTGCTGAATAACTAAACACTTCTTAACAGTATTTAATATGCTTGTAGTTAACCCACATTATCTTAACCTTTTCTGACATAATGTTATTGAAGAGCTGCATGGTAGACTTACAGCAAATTATCACATGTAGTACTATAGTCAATGTTGGTTTGTATGTGATTAAGGTGGAGACACAAGTATTTCTTTCCTGATATCCAGCAATAATTTTTATGGTTTCAGGCAAAGTTGGTGTTTCCAGTTATGTTTATTAACTCAGACATGCTAAATACTAGTCTGAGAACAGAAGCTTTTTCCTGATACAGTCACAGATACCCTCACAGCCCCTTTTATCTGTTTCAAATGCAACATGTTCTTCTCTTGGCTGTATGTGATGGCAAAGCAATCTCTTTTGACTGCAGTCTCTTGAACAAAAACCAGGTTTTTGAATAAGGCATGATACAGTTCTAGACCAGAACAAAATCCCTGTGGGTAAGCTGTTCTCAAATTACAGCCAAAGCTCTTCAACACATCTGTATGTCAGAGAAGCAATGTACAAAATCTGATTATTTGAAAAATAGGTATTAACTTCAAAGTTCACTCCTTAATAAGTGAAAAGAGGCATCCCTGTGAATATGCAAACAATAGAAAGACAGGTTTTGTGTAGGGAAAAAATACAAAAAAATACTGATAGCAGCACAGGATGTTTTTACTGCCTTTAGTTTACTTGCTAGGGCTGCTTTTGCTTTATTAAGCCCAGATCTCTGTACTAACCCCAAGGACTTACTACTTGGAATACTCTCGCTTATGGAAATACTAGCTTTAAACTGCATAATTTTCAGTACTGCTAGCTAAATTTAAGAAAATATTACACATATTTTTCCTTCAGAAAATCCCTTGTTTCATGTGGTATCAAAACATTTCTGATATCTTTGAATATCCATACACTTGGCAAAGCTGAATTTCATTTGGTATCAGTGAAATTAATAATAATTATGCTCTATTGCAGAGCATTATAGAAAATCTTCTTACAAAAGATCACTGACTTCAACATTTTGTTTTCTTAGTGGAGGCTTATTATTTACTTTGAATAAAGATGTAAAATTTTGTGATATTCTGCTGACCTGTGGGAGAAGTCACTCACCTGCACTTACTCCACACATGAAGCGTCCAATTAAAATCATCTCAAAGGACTGGGATATTTTACTGCAGCCCATGATAGATGCTGCCACTATCATGAGCACGTTGTTGCACATGAGACATTTCTTTCTGTAAGTGCAAGAAAATGAAAAGACTTTTTGTCACTCAGAAGGGAAATGGATCTTAAAGCCATGCAGGAAGTCTTGGCTGAAGTTGTCTTGATAGTATTTTGAAAATACACATGTGTGGTCTGGGAGAAAATAAGCACTGGGTACTTTGGACTCATGGAGTGCCTTGGCACGTGGCTGCACCTGGGAGTTTGGGAACATTTCTGAGTTGTGTAGCAGAGAAAACTCTGAAAGTTTTTCTGCACTTGAACATCCACTGTGAAACACGTTATTGCAGCACCAACAAGGGTCTCCGTGCTTCTGTATTTTGAATAGCACTTTTAAGAACCCATTCAGCCTTCAGCCAGCTGCTGCCTTTCCTCATTACTGAGATGAACCCAGTCTGAGGAGCCGTGCCTGGTGTGACAGCTGACAGCACAATCCATGGTACAGGCCACGGGCAGGAAGCAGGAAAATCAGCTGACACCACAGCCATGACTAAATCTAAAGGTCTGTCTCATTTAAAACCTCAACTATCATTTCCTTAAGCTACCATTCAATTGTCAAATTGTCATTAAACATACATACTTGCCAAATTTGACAGTGAGGTATCTGCTTCCTGAAGAACCCAAGAGACCTCCTACACCAAAGATGGACACAGTGATAGACCACAGGAACAAGAGGTTGTCCTGTTGGATGGGATAGCCATAGCGCTCCAGCCAAGTTTCATTAATGAAAGCCTTAACATGCTGAGACAGAAAAAAATTCATTAATGATACCTGTGACAGCAGGGCAGGTATTTTATTGTATTTACAGAATGATTTTGTTCTTCAGCTGAAGTTACGATTTTACACAGGCTTTAAAAGTGTATGGCTAACAGACACAGTGTGATAGAGTCTGCTATGCTCATTCTGCCATTTAAAGTTCAATCTCTGGGGTTTTTATCCTTGAAATCTGAGGAAGCAAGGCATGGACTGGTACTAAAAATTAGTGTAAACAGCACTACAAAGTTCTGCAAATGAGTTATGGGGTTTCTCTCACACGCCTGCCAAGAATGCCACATTACAGAGAGCCTGTTCAGTGCAATTCCTAAATACTTTTTCACTCAGAACTTAGTGTTTTGAAGCCAGAAAATAATGCTTTTCCACTAAGGTGATGCCTACAAAATAATGATATCTTCCCTCTAGACTTCAGTGCCTTTAATGGAAGTTTTACCTGTGATCAGTGGAGAGAAGCAGATATTTTCCTAGAGCATGGCTCACTTATTCTATTTTTCTGTGAGGATGGATAAAAATATCAACTGAAACCACTGAAGAAGGCACATGTGCTATAAGATTTTAGGGAAGACAGATGCCACCCTAGCTAGTGTGTGTCTTCTGAGGAACTGTTCTATTAACAACTTGCAGTTCTCTCTTCTGTTTGCAACACTTCAGCCTGCTCTGCTCTTCGTGATAGCATAGCACAGCAGATGGGAAATAAGGGGAGAATAATACTGTGATTAAACCCTTTCTGAATGCCAGAGGAGCAGCCTCAGGCAGCAATGGAGACTCAGTGCTCTCATTATCGGAGTGCCATGTGCATCTTTGCCTACCTGAGACATGTAGGTGATGGTAGAAATTTGAAAGCCGATTTGGAATGTGCCACCAATCCCCAGGACAGCAATCATTCGAATGAGCCCCTGGTATTGTACCTGCAGAAGTAGAATGAAATCTTCCTAAGGTTGTAGCCACATCAGGCTGTTCTCACAATCTGTCTTTCATTCTCCAGAAACATCTCATTTGATCAGGGGATTTCCACATAGGAACGTTCCCTCTGCTTGCCCTGGAGGGAGATGTACATCCTCCTGGGGCTTTTCTACATCCAACTCAAGGAAGTGCAGCTTCCACAAACATCCTTATCAAGGCACCATGGCTGCTAGCATCCAGTCCTGTTCCCTGCCTCCCAAAACCTCTGCCTGCCATGTCTCGCACTCAATAATAAGATGTATTTAAGGAAGCACTTTTTTTTACAAGGTAAGCAAAGTAAATTATGTTTCTAGGTAAGCAAATATTTTTCAGTCCATGAAAACATTTAAGACACATTAACAGACTGATAAAAATATGGTAAAGGTGGGTGGCAGAGCATATGAAGTGCTGTAATACCTCAAAATAGTGGGCAGAACCACTTCCAAGGTGCTTGTAGTGAACAGGAGCCTTGTCCTTACCAAGTCACTGATTTTGTTTTCTTTGAAGCCCCAGTAGCACACAAAAAAGTCACAGATGTAAATGCCCCACCAAGTACTTACCAGGTTTGATAGGAACCCCGTCATCTCTGGCTGAGGGCTGGCTGAGCAGCGTGTGATGTGTCTTTGTCATCACAGGCTTGTGTCTCTCTGTCTCCTGCCTGCTGCCACAGCAGTGGGCATTTGGCTTCAGGGATCAGAGTTAAATTTTTACTATTTCATCTTCACTCACTTATATTTTCTTCGACTGGCCAAAGTTAACACTGCCAGATTAAGTATTTTAGGAAATAATTACATCTAGTGCAGTCTCCAGGGGGGAGGTTTCAAAGCGGAGAAAATTTGCTTCTGGGCTTTGGGAAGAGAAACAAGAAAAGTTTAGGCAAAACAATACAAATAGTTTTCCAGGAACAGTAAAATGATTTACTTCTATGATATAGACTGTATATCTGCCATAATCTACAGAAAGAAAAAGCAGCTGGTACAAGGTTTAGCTACTGTTATTTATTGATAAGTAAAGTATGTGGTGTTTTGTTTCAGATTCATTGATAAAGCAAATATCGTAAATAGAAGAAAAATAGGCAAATTTCCGAGGCTAATTTTGCTGTTGTGGCTTTATGAATCAGTTGAACTGTGCTGAGGAAGGGTATTTGTTGCCTGGTGCTTGTGGGGATGTTTGTCAACCAGGTATGTTGAGAAAGCAGTAAGAGACTAAGACTCACAAAAGTTGTCAGAGAAGGTAAATATTTCCTAAAGAATTGGGATAGGACCACTGGGATCTCTACTCCCTCATGTTTCAGCTTTGACCCAGAAAGGCTCCAAAATCAGTGTTGCAAGCATTGAAAAATCACCTTTGATTCCCAGAAGCCCCCTTCTCATGAGATAAAGCTCAAGCTGTACTTCTACATAGTTTCCACTGCAGCCAGCACTTGGAAAAAGAGCTTGGTTTGCCCGGGGCTTTCCTGTGTGGCTGATGCCCTGTGCTCTTCTTGCCTTCCAAGTCTTTGCTCATTCCCCTCGTGCCAGGGGATTCTCCTGATGGGGGAAAAGGGGGCAGTGGGGTAATGCTGAGACCCTCAGCAAACACTCAAGTTCACCCTCAAGACTTGTGCTTTCAGTTTATAAGACATAGAATGCAATTATTTACAGAGAGGCTCACTACAAATCCTGTGAGTCTAAATAAATGAGAGAAATATAAAAAAGCGTGTTAATATTAAAACCTTGGTTACTTGTGTAATTCCAACTACTGTCTGTATAACTGCATAGCAAATGCCATTTATCCTGGCTGGCAATAGTGTTTAGAATGATTCAGCATTTTTGTATTTTCTCTTGAACACCAACATTGTAACTACTTGCATATCTCTTGGCTATGGTTTGAAAATGTTAATGCTTCCTTTTCATCATGGATTTTTTTCTCAAATTGTAGTGAGTTGTACAGAGGCCATGTCACAAGGATTCACCCCTTGAAAATAATTACTGAGGACTTCAAATAGCAGCAAATCCCACCAGCTCACAGTGAAATTTCTCTTTTTTGAGGGATTTCTGGTGATTCTGAGCCATGGTACTATTTCACCTTATTAGAAATTTTAGGAGAATTTCATTTTAGGGGCTTACTTCTTGGATTTTTGTCAAGTCAATGAAATTCACCATTTCTGTTGAAAATGTCACCTATATTCTTGAAATAGCTGCTACACTGGAAGTTGTGCACAGTTTCATGTTTAAAAGATTATTACTGAGCTAACAAGATCTTGTAATTATTTTTTTTAATCGAGCTGTAGGAAATGCTTGCTGTGAAATGGACAAACACCTTCACGAGGTGTGTCAAACAGTTTTGTCTAAAGAGCTGTAAACCAGGCTTGGTCCTAAGCCAGCCTGGGCCAGACTAGACTGCTCATTGTGGATGGCTGAAGTCATCTGCAGTTTAACTCTGCACTGAGAGAAACTCGGTGGTTTCTTTCAGATTTGATTTGGGTTTGTTGTAATCCAAAACTCCAAATGAAATTCTGAATTACAAAATCATGGGGGCTGGAACTAAAGAAGATGTTTAGGTACAAAACACGTTCTAAGTGAGATCTAAGAGTTTAACATAGCAGTATTTTATGTTACAGTGACTTGTTGATTGTTCACTGCTCTCACATTTGCAAGGTGATATGAGAGTGAAGATATGATTTGTGAAGATTCCACTTGTGTCTGTGAAAAAATATTGGTATCTTTTCCCATAACAGAAAACAATAATTTGCCTTTGTTTTCAGTCTGCAAGCATCAAGGTCTTTTATGACCTTAATATGTGGTGTTTCTGTTGACCAGTTTGTGTAAGTGGTGTTTCCTCAAGAGAAGTATTTCCTGTAAAGGAATGAGGTCTCCTCCTAAAATCTAATGTGCCAAATTCTTTGGTTATTTTCATAACAAAGTTTTGCTTTGTCTCTGGAAGGAAGAGGAAGATGAAGATGTTGAACTGATGAGGATCTCAGTAAAGATAAGGAAGCAGAGAGATGAGGTTTTTCTGGAAATAAATCAGAGAAAAAAATTTTATTTTATTTTTTTGCTCCCCCTTTTGCAGCATTTTGAACATGATGACAAGATGATGACAATGAAGGCAAAGTTTAACTTCATGAAATCCAGTTTGTTTGGTTACTGTGACCTGATACGCTCCAGTCTTTAGATGGGAAACAGTAACAGAAATAAAATAGTTAAATTTTTCTTCTTTCCTGAAGGCAAGATGGGTAGGGTGAGCAGTCAAAATAATTAGAGTGTCACTTGCAGAAGTATGAGAGAAAGGCCTTGGGATAGGATTAAGACAACTCACAAACATTAATATTGGCAGGTTAATCATCTACTCCCTGGTTTATCAGTAACTGTAAGGGATGTAGCAACAGTGAGCATTTGGGAGAACAGGCCTCCTGAGGTCTGGCACTTTGGATTGGTGTGGTTTGGGAGGATAAATACTTGAGATGGAAATGTTCCTTAAGCCATGAAGCAGAGGAGGTGCCCACCAAAGCAACCTGGCTTCTTGCAAGAGGCACTGGAGCTGTATCAGAGCCAGCGTGGCTGGACTTCCTAAAACAGGGACAGAGGAACCCAAGGCACCTGTTTGTAAAGCAGCCATGGTGCTGTGGGACAGGGATGAACAGTCCCTCTGTGGTGTTCCAGCTGCTCTTCTGCTGGGACCAGTTCCTGCAAAAGAACCAGCAGAGGGAGTGAAATCAGACAGAAGGAACTGAGACATGGAAGTGGAAGTTACTGCAGCAGAACATACCGTTGATCTGGTACAGCACCAATAGTGAACACTGATCCCAATGGGTATTTTTCCTTCTGTCCATTGAGGTAGCAACTCTATGGCTTTAGTGTCTGCTCAGCACAGTTCAGAGGTACTGCCACCTGCAATTGCATTTCACTGGGAAACCTGTGCAGATGGGGAAGAACAGCATGGAAGAAGATAAATGTTACATTTGTAATACATTTGGCCTCATGCCATTCTCATTGTCCCACAGGAGACACAGACATTAGAAATTCCCCTTTATAACGCTGCTAGGGGAGCTGCAAGCTGAGCTGTCAGAGAGGCCACAGAGGGAAGAGGGCATGGTAGCAACATCTGTTGAGTGGGCAGATGGATGTGTTTGTTACCTGAGCATGCCCACCCAAAGGCAGATATAGGTGAGCTCTTATCCTTTTCTTCTGCAAAGAGTGGCTGGAAAGAGCTGGGAATGAAGTCAATGGCAAAAAATTGCAGTTTGATTTGGGAAGCATTCTTTACATTTTGATCCCACCATCAATGAAGACACTGTGTCTGCTTTTCTTACGGTGGAGGAGGATTTGTTCCCAGAGGTTTGAAAGGGACTTGTGAGGAATCCACCAGTTCCCAACACAAAGAACAGTACAGCCAACCACTGGTACTGAACATGCAAGGAACAGTACAAGCTCATCACAGAAGAAGCTGTGATATTGTACTCCCTGCATTTCTAGGATATTGGCTTGTCTGATGGCACTTAAACCGTTTCAGCAGAATACACAAAGCATAAATGCAAAAAAAGATCAGCCAGATAAAGGTTCTGGATTTTGAGTTTTGCTGCTCTTCTTCACATTAACTAGCTAAACCATCCACAAAACCTTTCTTTTCAAATGTGCCATTTCAGAACATTATCAGGCTACAAGCAAGGAGAGCAGCCTGACAGTATCACACCTGGACATGGAAGCTGGCAGGTAAAAATGTTACAAAAATACCTCACCATGAAAGAAGTACATTAACCTAATTTCCAATTTTTTAAAATTAGTTTTTCTAACCAGCTGGAACTTCTTTCAAAGCTTCCATGATGATTTAGTTCAGGAAGTTAGGTATTTTGATTGTTTTTATATATTTTAAATCTTAGCTCTAATTTTAAAGGATTATCCCCTGCCTACCATATTATTTTGAAAAACAGTTTGGTAAATCTGTAATGCATTATCTTTAGAAATGGCAATTGCAACAGGAAACCTCTCAGTTCTTCTGAAAGCTTGTGCTAACAGCTGGTGCTGCCAGCTGCAGTACTCACCACTTCTGGAAGGAGCTTGTCCAATCTATCCCAAAAATGTGGCTGATCCCAGGCAGACAGAGCTCTGCCAGATTGAGGAACTGTTTTCTCCCATGCCTCTTCTGCACCTTCAGCTGAGGTAACCATCCTACTCTGAGGCTGAGGTTAATGTTTACTTTGTGTGCTTTCTGTTGATTTATGCTTTTTTGTAGCAATTGGACAATGCCTAAAATGGGTGGATTAAATATTTCAGTCCCTCAATGGGAGAGGCCCCTCTGAACGGGAACATTCCACATCAGGATGCTCCCTGATTTGATACAGGGAGTGATAAAAGGAGGGAATCTAAAATCTAAGTCAGGTTTCAATTGTTGGAACACACACTGGCACTAATATCAGAACTCCTTCTGTGGTTGTTCCTTTAGAAGCAGTGAGTACATTATTTGAAATTTTAAATAGAAAACTCCCTGAACAACCTGAAACTCAATTCAGACCTCAGCACAATGATAACACATACAAATGGTTAAACTGCAGAAAGAAAGGACTTATGATCCTGCTAAAGAGGAGGCATGAAATACCATTTGTAATTATGGCAGAAAAAGGAAAAGTAACTTATCATCCTGTACAAAGGTAGAAGAGGTGGGCAGGGAAGTGGCCAGCAGGACTGGCAGACCTCGAGCAGCACAGTGCAGGGGTGCTGTGGAGCACAGCAGTGAAATGCAGGATGGTGTGCAGCAGCAAATGCAGTGTGTCCTACAGACAGCAGCACACAGCCAGCAGATACTGGCCACCATAAGTTCTCCCCTTTTTTTAGCAGTTACTTTGCTATAAAATGGGCTAAGTTTTCAAGCTGCTTGCTCTCTCAATACTCTCAAAATCTTACTCTCTGTCTCTCTCCAGGGCTCTTTCTTTCCAGCTCGCAGCACTGTGTGTGTATTTGTTAATCCTTGTGCCATCCATGAGGCACCAGAATATATTACAAGAACTTTCTCCCGATTTTGCCACAATTGATCTGCATGGAGAGTGCAGTCAGTTTGCTCCAGAGGATGCAAGTGAGGGTTCTTCTGCATCAAATACCTGGGGATCAGGGCTGATTCCTGACAGTCATAGGGACAATCAGGACATAAGGTTACGTGATGTCAGCTCAAGGAAATGGAAGATATTATTCTACCTGGTATTTGTATTCTACCTGGCATTTGTTCATGCACAGCATTCACGATCAAATCTAAGTCCTTTACAGTGTGACAGCATAAAGAAATGACATGAAAATTGTTTGCAAGACTATGGCTCTGTTTAATCCTATCTTCATCCTGCTCTTAATCCTGAGCAGAACTTTCTTATAAAGTAAGAAACATAGATAAAAATCTTGCTGCTTTAAAATGGTAGCAATGGAGAAAAACTCGAAATACAATTGACGTGTTGTGCCTGAGCAGTGGAAATTACTTATGGTGGCTTATCAGAGCTTGGTGCAAAATGTCTTTTCTTCAGCAGTGTGCTTCTCCACAGCCTGGTGACGAGTCCTCTTAAACTGACAGGTTCTGAATTTTTCTGTGATTTCAGAGGTTGACTTCCCTTTTGTTTCTGGGAGGAACAGGTAGATAAGAACTGCTGAAATGATCAGGACAGCAATAAAGATGAGGAAGCAAAAAGGACCAAGAAGCATCTGGAGATAAAAAATAGAACAAGATGAGTGATTTCCTTGGCAACACTTGTCCCTATAGAGTCTTGAAACTGTTGATTTGTTCCTGTAAAGTAAGGAATAGGCTCATTTTACAGAAACAATATTTACTTATTTTTTCAATCTGCTCTTGGGGCAGCAGGTGGTTTCTGAAGTATTGGGAAGTGCCTTATATAAATGGCCTCCATATCCCATAGCAATAAGGAATTCACTGGTTTTGATCATCTACAAGTCATTTCATCCTACTCCCTGTCCAGATCAGCCTAGAAATCCAGATTAAATTTACAGAGTCAAAGAGAAGATTTGAATCAAATTACATACTACAGCGAAGGGGAAAATCATTCCAGTGAAGGTGAGGCCTAGCCAAATGACAATTCCACCAATTACAAAAGCGGAAGCTCTTGTTGAGAGGGTGAAGATTTCATTCATGACAGCCACAACAACTCCAGCTGAGGGGAAAAAAAACCAACATTAAAAAGTCATAGAAACATTGTTGTAATTTCCTATAGTATTTCCTATAGAAGATACCTCAGTTCTGCTACTGTGGAAATTCTGTTGTATTTTCAAGACATCCATGGTGTCCAGGTACAAGCCTTACAATACCAAAGACTGACATTTGATTTTAGAGACTTTAGTAACTACAAGTAGTGTTTAGTCAGAGAATGTCCAGATAAATCCTGGTCTTAGGTGAGTGAGGTTCTACCAGAGAACTGTACATTTGGATCTGGTGTTACTGATACAGGCAATTGAGGGTGATATTAAGAGAGGACAAGCAAGGACTGAGCAGTGCTGAGACAGATTATGCATTCTGTCAGGTGTCAGTCCTTCACAGAGTAGGATTTTACAGATAGATTGAGAAACTCTGGTATTTTAGAAAAGCCTACCACTACCCTTTGGCAGAGATCAGCCATCTGAACCTCTAGGCACTGAACAGTATCCACACTGTGCAAAACAGATCTTCATGAATTGATTAACAAGAATTTATTTGGTTTGAACCTGTAATCTAGTGAGAGAAAACAGGGTCCTGATTCATCTGAGTGTGAATGATTTGTATAATTTGTTAAAGAAATTGTTTCTTTGGTAATTAATTCATCAAAAATTGAGATTCCCTCAATCTCATTCTCAATTGAGCTGTTGATTTTCAAAAATATACTCACATATTCTAGTTCTATTTCTATTCATTCATGGCCTGTGTTTATCCCTGGGGCCCAAGCTTTCCTGCAGCTTTTATTGTGGTACTCACCTGGTCCTATTCCATAAGCAATGATGAACAAAAAGATGAGAATAACACTGCAGTAACGCAACCAGAGGAACTGATCCTAGGCAAAGGGGAAAGGAGGAAAGAGGATGAAAATTAATTTTACAGCTGTAACACAGCTGATCCAAGCACAGGAGCAGTGATATTTGTGAAAAAGCCCATGATACTGAGCTGGGTAGATGCTCTCTAGACCTGCTTATCTTTCTTTACTGAACACTGTGGAAGTCCAGGAGCAGCTTGTGGTGTCACAGCTACAGAGGTGAGCTTGTGTTTAGGAGACATTCTGACCTGCTGGTTTGGACATGAAAGCTAAGGCTGGCTATCTGCTGTCCTGCACAGGGTGCTCTGATGCAGATCCACTCCCGGAGAGATGCTTACACTCAGCAGAAGGCTCACTTCAAGCAGCACCAGTATCAGTGCCATCAGCAGATAACCACCACACAGGAGCATTCGGCGTCCAAACCGATCGATTATGGAGCTCTGAGGGATAGAAAAAATTGCCTGTCACTGGAAGCTTGGCAAAATCCAACTGTGAGCCATTCAACAAATCAAGAGTTCTTTTTACTTCAGAGAAAACAAATCTTATTGGTACCAACTTTGTTATTTTATTAAATTCCTTCTACACTCTCTAATACTATGATTTACCATCACTGTCCAGCATTGCAGCTACTTCTTAAACACTATAATCAGTGGAAGCATGCTACAATTCCATTTGAATGTATAGATATACACAAATATATGGAAATGAGTACACATATTTATGTTTGAATGACATTTCGTAAGGGATTGTTGTAAGAAATAAGGATGAATGAAGATGGGATGAAACATTTGAAAGTTGGGACAAAATTTGCAATGGATGGTAACAACCACTGTACAGATTTATGCAACACCACAGGAAAATTCCTTGGTTCATAAGGAGAACATTCATTTGCTTCAAGGAAGAATGATTTAATTCTTAAAATCCCAGGAAACTCTGACTTACACAGAATATGATGGAGAGGAGTTCAGAGATTGAAACTCCTAGAGATACGTATGGGATTATGCTTTCATGCAGACTGGCTGTCAAAAAAATTTCTGAGGTGTAAAAGGTGATCTGGGAAATAAGAAAAATAAAGCACATTTAATAGATGTGACATGTGTCTATCCTGCATCACTTAGAACTAGATTTGTCATCACTGCAAAACCAGCAATACATTACTAGGCCTTAGTATAGATAACACAACTGCTCCAGATGTGAGAAATCAAAAGGTTAACGGCAATCAAGGAAATGGATTTGTAAGGAAAAAAAAAAAAAGAAGGAATAAAAAAAGCAGTTGAAAGAAGTGTATTGTAAGACATGGAGAAACAGTGTCATTTTGGCAAAAAGGAAAAGGAAAGGGACAAGACAAGAGAAAGAAAAGCAAATCTCAGTCTCAGCACACTACACATTGTCAAGCAAACAGTTGATTCTGTTGCCCTTTTCCAGTTGCTAAATAGAAGCTGCTCGTCTGCAGAGGCACCACTTCCCTGCCAGCCGAGTGCAGAGGGAATTCCATTGCTGGAAGCTGGAATGAACCACCTCCAGCACGGGCTGAACCAGGGCTCATGGAGAGACACTCCCAGACAAGTGATAACATGAAGGGAATGGGCTGCACTGGGCTCAGCCAGCTGTACTGAAAACAGCTGAAAGGATGTTAATGAATGGATAAAAGTTCCTTCTTAAATGACATGGGACTGGGTGGCAGTAGCTGGCCATCTGCTACTGCAGAAGTCAAAGGAAGTGGTGCTGGGTTGCTGTGAGCCTTAGGATACTTGTAACTCTTTCCTCTACACATTCCTTGGTTGTACCACAAGGGGAATGAAGGCAGCAGTGCCCTTGCAGGAGCTTGGGCTGAGCTGGAGCTCTTGTATTCCCACCTGAGAAGCTCCCTTAGGGGTAGGGACAATACTGAGGATGGTACCACAGGTGACAGGCAGTGGGCTCTGTGTGAGCAGGAATAATGTAGACCCAGAGGAAAGGGACAAACTGGCATTGTGGCATTTGGAGACGTAACAGCAGATGCAAGCGTGGAAATAGGGCATACTCAACTGCACTCAGGCCACAGAGCTGCAGACTCAGCAAAAGGAGGAGTATGGTACACAGCTGTGGGTACACGGAACGTTCTCTAAGCACCTCTAGGACATTCATGATTTTGGTGCCTTTTGTTATAGCCTTTTCCTTCATCAAGTCATCAAATTCTGTTTGATAATTCCCTTCTCCCCAGAGTTGCTTCATGGCTACAGAAGAGACAGAATGAAGTATATCCCTCCATCATTTGATCCATTCGTAATTCTGTGTTTTTCAACTTTTAATAATGCTAAACATTTGCAGTTGAGTCTATGCTTTGATTCATCAGTTACTAAGAAAGGACTGGAAGGAACATCACTTACTGGAACATGGTGAAAATTCCCTGGAAAATGCTGTAGCAGTTAGAAGTAGATCTTAAATGTCTCTGATGACTCTGCTTGGTCTGGAGGATTTTAATCATGTAATTATCAAGAAATCTGTAGCTGGCTAATAGAAAAGCCAATTCCTGCTGTTAGCTTCACTTTCCCAAGAGTTATGATTTAACAAACTAAGGATCCAAAGTTTTCTCTTACCTTTCAAACAGCCAGCTTTGTCCTTTTTTTGCAACAAGAGATAAGGCGGAGACTCGGGAAAGAACGGCAGGAAGATCAGTTGAATCAATGCCACTAGCCCAGAGAAGGACAATAGCACGTGCCACATGTCTTCAGTTCCTAAAAGTTCTCTAAGAAAGTGAGTTAGAATCTATTCATAGTCCAGTAAAATTATAGTTTATAACTAAATTGGTGTTTATAACTAAATTCTAGGCTAGCTAAAGAGACACAAAGTACATACAGTCATTGAAAAGATCAATTGAAATAGATTATGTTTAGGTTAGCAACAGGAAAATAGACTAATACTTTATGTCTTCTGCAAGGCTGATATTTTTTCTTAAACTTTTAATTTCTGAAGGTCGGAATATTCCCACAACAGCTCTCTGAACCAACACCACAACTCTGCATGAGGTTATCAAGAAATTAGCAAAACTTTTAGACCTCACGAATTTACTAAAAGTATTTACATAAAATCTTTTCTTATTAACTTCAGCAGAGAGACTGCACCTCCAGAGATGGAATCATCCTTTCCCAAGAGAAAGACCTTTCCCTCCCCAGAGAATGACATGGAAACCTTAGTGACTTGTATAGGGTAGATGCCGCCTCTTTGACTGCTGTAGTTAAGCAAAATAAAACCCCACCCTGATTGAATGTTTGTGTCTAGGACTGGGAGAACACCACTTCCCTGCTATATAGAAGAAAAGTAAATATAAAACAGGCTGAGAAGGAGTAGCACAAGCACCTTAATCCAAGAATTCTTGCCACAGTTTTTCCTAGTGCAAGAAACACCGTGGAGGTCACATTTATGAATCCACGTAGCTTCTTAGGTGAGATCTCTCCAGCATACTGAACATGCGCATTCATACATATTCCTAAAGGGAGAAGACAGGAGAGTGCTACAGCTGTGGAAAGAGAGAGGGTCCCTTTTCAGTTCCCTTTCACCTCTCCCCTCTCTCTTCTGAACCCTTTCCCATAAATCCTCTGCAATAATGGGCTGAAAATGTACCTGTGATTTTAGGTAAGATGTCTAGCTAATCCATTAGATCTCTCTGCATGACCTCTTGAAAGCAAGGCACAGCTCATCTTACCTTGCCCCGATCTGTTCCTTGTTCCACTGGCTTACAGGGCATTCCTGGGTGCTCCCAGCAGGCAGATTTCTGTATCCCCCCAAAGAAGTCACAGTAACAGGGGGTAGTGGGAGCCCTACCAGCAGCGATGCCCTCGAGGAAGCGCCCAGCCAGGATCATCTCAAAAGACTTGGCTGTCCTGCTGAAGCCTGTGTGCAGCGTGGCTGTTATTAGCACCACGTCGTTGAACAGTAGACATTTCTTCCTGCAACAGCAAACAACATGTGGGTGCCATCCATGTTTGACTTTTTCTCCTTTGACTAACCTCTGGCTCTTCTGCTCTGGATTTATAGACTGAAGCTATGGCCATGTTTAAACCTATTGCTTACAGGACAACCGAATCTGGTTCTGAAAAGGCAGGATGTCTTTGCAGAGGAGTGGGAAGGCAGAAGCTGGACTCGTCTTACTCACTGTGTAAGCAAACCATGAGGCTGAGGGAAACTCCTGCAGGGTAAAACATCAGCAAAAATATGGGAATTGTATGGCAACAAAAGCTGTGTCAAGGGAATCAGAAAATCTGCATGTTTTTGTCTCTCCAGTGCTTCCAGTAGTTTTATGTGCTGGGTGAATTCTGCGGCAGCAGGGGGCAGTGAAATTCTGGTATACCTTCTCTTAGTAGAATAATGTTTAACAGCTTCCCCTGTTGAAGCCCTGGGTAGTGAGATGCTGGGAAATGTACTTACTTTCCAAATGTTGCAGTCAGGTACCCACTACACAGACACCCTATCATGCCACCCATGCAGTACACAGACACGACGAGAGACCACAGCAGCATCAGGGTCTCCTGAGGCAGCACAGAACCATATCGCTCCAGCCACGTGTCGTTGATGAACTTCTGAATGTACTGGGACAAAAAAGAGATTTTTGTTCCACCAAGGCACGAATCACAATGTTCTTCATAACGTATACGATTTTAAAAAATTAGATTAATAGTCATGACTAGAAGTGTGACTGTAGGATATTTGTTTGCAAATAAAGATTGCTATTTCTTCTCATGCAGCCTAATAGTGTACAAACATATTTCAAAGATTAATTATACTCTTTAGTGTGTTGAATCCTACCTCGCCTACACCAGAATATTAGGACCTTATATTCATTATAGTGAGGTGTAAATGTTCTTGTGGCCAGTAATGGGTATAAAGAGAAAAGGGCTAAGCTGAAGGCTGACTCTGTCAGCTTGGGTTTTTTGGATTTTTTTTCTCCATGGCATAAACTGTAAGCATCTCAATGTGCTTCTACACATTGTGTAAGCATCTCAAGCATCTCAATTGTTTCTACAAAATTCTGTGGGAAGTTGTCTTTGGAGCACAGCTCCTTGCAATCATGCAAACCTTGACAGTGACAGTACGGCATTGGAAACATCTGGGAATAAACTGACATAGCAACACCTAAGAGCTTTTGTAAAGCATCTGCAAAGTGTAAGGCCTAGGACTATAAGGAACAGTTAGAGGTGGGATTTTCTTTCCTCCAGCTTTGCCTACCGGAGAAGCGTAATTGATCACAGACATCTGAAAACCAGAGAGGTGGGTTCCACCAATTCCCAGCACCACAATCATTAGCCATAGCCTCCGGTATTGAACCTGCCAAAGAGAGCCAAATACATCCTAAGTTCCTGATCCTGGCACGCCTTTCAGACCATGAAGTGATTTACAGGTAATTACAACTTCACATTTCTATGACTAAGAAACCTTTAACATGCAAAAACCCATCTTGAATTTTACAATAATCAAGCAAAGTTCATTTGTTAAATCATTAAAATACGAATCTGCACATTCTGCTACGTTTCTCTCCCAGTTATTAGCAATCTGAAAAAATTCATTCCCTAATGCTGTTAGTTCTGCTAACCACAGAAAACAAAAATCATAAAAGTTTTGTTGAGATCATTTGTGTTTACCTTTGTATTAGAAAGAAGCTACAGCTTTCTTGAATTCCTTTTTGCTTTCACCTTTGCCCCCTCAGGGACAGTGTTCACCTTTTTCTAGAGATGACTCAAGTCTATCCTCTCAAAACTTATTTTTTTACATTTCACTTTTATCAACTCTGTATGAAATGACATTTTTATCTGAATGACTCCTATTAGAAATGTTGTGTTTCTATGATATACACTGAATTTCAGAGCATTTCTCACAAGCACATATGTTTTCAGGCATTTAGTCAAGTCACATTTTAAAATGATAAGTATCCTCAATTGTCCTTGAGAGTGGAAAGCAGTAGAGTGGGAGAGTTTTTGTGTTTTGTGTTTTTCACTGATACTATGTTCTCTGTCTTCCCCCATTTTCCCATCTTTCTTGGTTTCCCAGATCCTCTTTTCAACCTGACACTCTTTTGCATTTCTAATGTATTTTCTGCAGATGCCATTGAATCAATCATTGCTCAACCGGTGTTGTCCCAAGCTCTGTTGCTCATTTTTATTGCAAGAAAGAATTATTCCTTTTGCTGCAATCTTAAAGATCATGCTGCTTTTAGTGACCAGGGCTAGAACACAAGAATTTGGATACTCACCAGGTCTGAGAGGAAACCAGCCATTTCCCCTTGAAACCCTGCCTGCTCTGAGAGCCCTTGTCAAGTCTGCCAGATGAGAGAGATGGGCTCCACGCTGAGGTTGTAAGAATTTGGGATCGCAGCACAGAAGTTAAATTCTAACCATGTGGCTTTTAGCAAATTGTGTCCTCCCCTGACACTGGCCAGAGTCTCTTCTTGCTGGTTTAATTATTCTAAGACCCAGATATGACAAGCTGATTACAATACTGGTCAATGTTTATTCTTTTTGAATTGGGAGCACTCACCCTTACTGGCACTACTAAAACCCCTGTGTGTTTCTGTCGTGTGAGGTGTCAGACAGTGCCACCATCTTCCCTTCAGGGAGCAGAGCCCCTCTTCACCTCTCTGAAAAGCAGCTTGGGCAGGGGAGGTTTTACTCTCCTCCAGTCTACAACAGGCCTTTAGAATTGTAGCTCAGCCGCAATGCCTCACCTTGCCTGCTAGAACATTCACAATTGCTTGAACAATTTCCCAGATGCAGGAAATGAAGTACTGGAATATTGGCATTTTGTGTCCATGCTAACACCCAGCTCTTTACAGTGGCCCAGAGTTTTTCCAGAAGCCCTCAGAAGCCTCTGTGTAACAGTGGAACTGCCCCACTGTGTGCCAGGGCAGGCTGCCACATCTCAGTGGGCACGAACGTGATGAGCCTGGAGGAACCAGAGGGCAAAGGATTGTTTTTATTTGAGCCGAGGTTGGAAGGAAGGACACACATGGCAGCTCTGGGCCTTTCCAGAGGGGTTTCCAAACAGTGTCTGTGGCCAACTTTTAACACCTGGTTGATCACACAGTCACTGGAGATCCCCGTTCCTCTTCCATCTGTTGTCTGTGTCCCTCCTAGAGTCTTCCTACTGTTTAACACTATTGTCCAGTCCTGTGCGATGGAAAAAGCAAGCCTTAAATACCTAGTAGGGGTTTTATTTACTTTCCTAAAGAAGAGGACAAGAGGCATCCCTCCACCTAGGATTTGAACACTATAAGAAATGTGCATTTTCCAGACCCAGTATGGAGCTCACCCAATACTATTGACTTGGAGGGATTTTGTTTTCAGAGATGCCCTGTGTTGCACTTGTGTGATCCTGGATCTTGGAACTGCAGATTCACAAGTACTTCTCCAACCTTTATTCCCATTCCATGACAGTTTTTGGCAGTTAATGATTTACCACAGTTTCCCTCTTGTGGACAGTTGTTAGTAGGAGGGGAGAAGTAGGGCAGGTTTAACACAATCATGCTGTAGAAAGACGTGTATAAGGAAATGAGTTTTTAATGTCTTGTAAGACAATAAAAACTTCCTCATTGGGAACCAGTAAGTTTGAGAAAAATCAAACCAAATAAGGACCTTTAAAATAATCAATTACCTATTATTTTCTTTTCAAAACATTTCCAACGCTTCTTTTTTTTTCCTCTGCATTTTTGACCAGAAGAAGGAATGTGTGTTGATTATTAAAGTGGCACTGTGTGATCAATGATCTCAAGCTTTGAAACAATAAACTTTATCTAGGTTTTTTTTGGTAGTGTGATGATTGTCATGGGAGGGATGGCTATGTTGGGAAAGTTCCCTGCTCCTGACATTAGGTTTGGCCACTGCCACAAAGACTGCTGGAGCATGATGTGAAGATAAAATAGCAGGAGCCTTAGGGCCAGGAAAGAAACTGGTGCTCAGTATTCAGATCCTTTTGCAAAATTTATTGTGCAGCATCTGCATCAGTTGGTAGTGAAGATCTCATCTCCAGAACAAGACAGACACAGCATTCCTTGACACCCACAACATCACCTCAGAAAATGGGGTCTACTCTGTCCCTGACTCTTCATTCAATGAAAATCAACCCAGGTACCATCAGAAGGATGTGTTTTTCTAGCCACTGCTTTTTATTTCCTTATCAGAAAACTGTAAAGCGAGGCCAAAAAAGTGTCATGTCATATAGCAATGAACACAAATGTGAAGCCGTTTTTACCAGGTTTTATAATGAAAATGTGAAGTATTCAGAGACCTGGAAAGAGAGGCAGTCAGCCATATGGATTAAGGTCCCCAGGAGAGGTGTCCCTCTTCTCTGTCTCGTCAGTACCAGTTACTCTCAGGGCTCAATCCCATTGAAACCAGTGTTCTCCAGGCTGAAGAGACACTTCCCAGTCATTGCCAATGAGGAAGGAGGATCTGCACACTGGATTTGCCCACTCATGATTTCCTGCTGCTCTGCTTTCTTTGTTCATTGCTTTCCTTCAGTGCTGACATATCCCTGTTTTTCCTAATAGAAGAATCTCCAAGACTGTAAACGTAGAGGGAATATTGCATATCGATTCTGCCTGCTGAGGAGCAAAGCACTCTTCTTTCACTGGACTGAAGAGCTAAACACTTCTTTTCCTGTGAACTGAAGCTTCTTCTCTGGGAAAGCTCATTGGCACTGACTTGTTAATAAGAGCAGACAAGTTCAGTGTCAAAACTCTGTCTTCTTTGCAAGTTTGCTGTACCCCTGGACCTTCCAGAATCACTTCTTCCAACTGTGGAGTCCTGGTTTTGCCAAGAAAATAGCAGATCCTGTGTTTTCAGTTTACAACTGCAAGCTTGGAGCAACTGACAAAGATCTTATTTTCTCTAGAAACTGTGTTTAATTTTTTTCTGCAGAGGAATTAATTCAGCTCATATTTCAGGAGCTGGAGAGAACCACCAAGTTCGTGCTGCACCCTGTACTGAAGGTGATTCTTTTGTGGATCTATGGATTCTCTCTTGCTTAGTGAGACTTCTGGGCACTACAGTAATAAAAGAGCCAAATATGAAGTGGAGGGTTTGTTCTTAAAGCCGAGTAACAGTCACCACTGAGCAGTTACTCTGCTGTAGGGCTGCCTGTCCCTTCTTTCCACGGTAGTTGAGGCGGTTGAACTCCTCCATGACCTGCAGCATGGTCTTTCCTTTGGTCTCAGGCAGCACCAGGAATACAAAAATAGCCATGGACAGACAGTATGTCAGGAAAATGATGAAACAGAAATTACCAAGACCTTCCTACAGGAAAACAAAGAGAAAAAATGTGTTCATAAACATTTATCTTATTCCCTTCTCTTATGATACAGAGTTTCTGGGTTTGTGTTTACTAAAAGAACTTGGTCAGAGACTTAGTCAATAGTGCAAATGACATCTGACAGCCTCTGGTTGGTGCCTCTGGCTGTGGTGCCTGTGTCACTCTAACTTGTGTAGTTAGAAGCATTTTGTGAGTTTGCTACACTTCCAGTGAGTACCTGGTTAAAAAGGAAAAGGCCATCAGAACTGCAGTTAATTTGGGCTCTGTCCGTTGTACTGATAAGAGAAGTGTGCTCTGGGTTCAAGAGGGGTCTTACTTCCTCTGAACTGAAACAAACACCCTACTTTGCTTACCACAATGAAAGGGAACACAAGTCCAAGCATGAAGAGTTGGATCCAGTTTATAACACCATTAAAAACATAAGCAGTTGGTCTGTATGACTGAATAAATATTTCCGTGATCAAGGGGCATACTACCCCACCTGAAAAAAAAAAAAAAAAAAGAAAGAAACAAGGAAGCTTAGAAATTTTGCAAGATGCTTCTCATACTTCATTTTGCTGCATAAGTTCATGGCTTTAAGTGGCTTGGAAGTGTCTAAAGTGGTGTTTGGCTCTTCAGAAAAAGAGCATGTAGGAATGCAATAGGAAATGTATTTTACCTCCTACTGTAGTATGGAGGGAAATATTGACACTTGCACTGAATCAGAAGTAGGGATTCATGCCTATTGTGCATCAGCTATGCCTGGGATCTCTCCTAAAGGCTGCAGTGAGGAAGGAAGGAGTGAATAAATGAAACTATTCCAGTAGAAAATACCAACCTGGCCCAATGCCAAAGCTCATGATGAAAATAAAGACAAGGGCAACAGAGCAGTATGGTACCCAAAAAAATGAGTCCTGTGGTAGGAAATGAAAAGCAAATAAAATCAGAAATTAAAATTTTATTTATCTAGCTCCATTACAAATGTTCATCACTACTAAGTGTGTCAATGTTTAACATAGATCTACTTCCTCTACTTTCAGAAATGTCATGAGATAGCCTTGCAGTGATCTTGGTTGTGTAAAGCTCCTGTTCTTTAATCCATATGTACATGGCTGAGAACTGACCTCTATGAATATGATGGTTAGCCCCAAAAATACCTCTACTCACTAAAAGGTGATTTGTGGGGAGGGAAATAGTCATGCTATCTGTCATACAGTAAAACATGGGCACAGTTCTAATGCATCAGTGGGGTCTTACCTGCAGTGAGAGCGTGACTGTGAGGAGGCCCAGAGCCAAGGCCATCACCGTGTAGCTTTTCCACAGCAGTGTCTTCCTCCCTGCACGCTCAATGAGGAAGCCCTGCAAGCGGGAGGAGATGCTGCCAGCCCCGAGGGACAGCCTGAGGGCAGGCACTGCTGAGCTGCTCCAGTCTCTGCCTTCCCTGGCCAGGCAGGGAATCACTGGGACACTGGGGAATGGGAGGCAGCATCTTCTCTGGAAGCGTGAGGAGAGGCATCTGGGGGCCCTGAGTAGGACCAGAAGCTGTGAGGAGCAGCAGGAGGTGGGAGGTGCAGGGCTGTAGGGAGCATTGGCTGGGCAGAGGAGGGCAGAGGGGGTGCTCTGCAGGCAAAGGAGAGCCAGGCAGGAGAGCAGAGTGGGAATGCTTACACTGCTAATTGCTGTGATTCCTACAGCCTGAGTCCTACTGACAAATGACATCCTCTAGGGGGGAACTGGGACTCCCAAGTCTGGCCCACAAATGGGTTGTGGTTTTGACAGAAAGACTCTCAACTCCTTCCAGAAGCTCAATCGAAAAGTTCATGTTTGCAGGGTGTGCGGAGAGGACTTTATCCAGTTGGTTCCATGGTTGATTTGTCGCACAAATTTGATTCCTGAAGCTCCATTTACAGTATTTCTAAGATCAATACGAGCAATGTATTACAGCAGAACAAAATTAAAGCTGAAAGGCCACTTACACACAGAACGGTGGAGAGGATCTCAGTGGTCCCAACCCCCAGGGAGACATAATGGATTTGGTCAGGGGGGATTCCAGCCTTTGTAAAAATATTGTATGCATAAAAATAAACCTGGAAAAAACAGAAATTTGTGAAAGCTGTACACATGCGGCCATATTTACAAAGTATCTGTCTTTTTGGACAGAAAACAATTAAGCTGACCTTAATGAAATAAAAACTCATCCCAACAGGGTAATCCACAGAAATGCCTTCAGAAGACACTTGCCAAAACACAGTTCTTGACTTATCCCAAGCCCCAAACTTCCAGGGGAGAAGATTGTAATAAACAGTAACAACAGACCCCTCCTTAGGGCACTGTTGCAGTCATTCCCAGCTCCTTGCAGAGGTCAGCTTTGCTGAGGAGCCTGTCAGCCCTGCAGAGGGCAGGCCCAAGCAGTGCACATACCACGTTGACCCCGATGAGCTGCATGCAGGAGATGACCAGGAACATGGAGATGAGCTGCCAGCGCACGGCTCTGTCCCGGAGCAGGTCCCAAACGCTCTTGGCCTTCTCCCCGCCGATGGCTTTCTGCTCTGACATCATGTCATTTATCTCAGCCATGTGGTCCCCATCTCCCCAGAGCCGCTTCACAGCTGGAAGGAGAGGAGGAGAGGTGACCCAGCTCACCAGCACAGACACAAATCCAGAAGGTTATTTCCTGCTTTGCAGAGTATCTTAGGAGAACTTCATGCTCTTTTCTTGCTTGAACTTCCTAGAAATCTGGGCTCAGATATGACACAAAACCAGATCATTGTTGTCTGTTTTTACCCATAAACCTTAATATTACCTAACCTTTAGCCAATAGCTGCTGACAGTTGTTCAATGTAAGTCACACTTAAACTCTTACCAATCCTTCCCTGAATACCTCCTGCTAAAGGTGCAGTTCTAGTGCACACTGCAGAACACAGACAAGATAAAATTACTCCTGCATATAAAAACCATATAAAAACCAAGGAGCTCTATCTGTTGATGGTTAAATACTCACAGTGCTGTTGCTCACTTGCTATCAGTTGCTGCTGGAATGCTTACAGACACAGCATGACACTGCAGAGCCTCTCTTTCCCACACAGAGAAGGTGTCTATACTCTGACTGTTCAGGGCAGAATGTGCATTGCTGGAAATACAAGCTCTGTGTGATCACCTCCCTTGGAGGACCCTGGCAGAGGGTAAGGGAAACACCAGTGCCAAGAGAGCGCTAATATCCAAACAGAGGAGGCTGGCTTTCATTCAACTGAAGGTGCTTTCAGAGCCAAAACACCAAGAGTCTTTGTCCCACCTGTACCTCTCTGCCAGGCTCATCTGGGGCTTTACTGGATTTTCCCCCTTTTCCTGAAATGAATGACTGATGGCCCATTTCCTTACCTTTGATGCATCCCTCCTTGTCCTTTCGGTCGATGAGCAGGTAGCGGGGAGAGTCTGGGAAGAAGGGGAGGGTGAGAAACTGAACAAGGACAGGGACTGCATTGGCTGTCAGGAGAATTGGCCAGAGGGCCTCCACTCCAAGAACTTCCCTGAAACGAAAGCAGCAGGGTGAGAAGGGCTGAGGACTGTGTGTGGTGGCCCTGTGAGCAGCTGCAGACACGGGGTCATCCCCAGCCCTGCCGGGTGTGTCCTGCAGCTCCCACCAGGAGCCTCAGCAGGGAGTGCAGAGGGCTCCTGTCTGCAGGTGTTGGCTCCTGTGCTCAGTGCTGGGCACAGCAAGGCCACCCTGTCCCCCTGCAGCAGCCGAGGGCTCGCAGAGACAGACACAAGCACTGAAGGAAAACCTGCAGGGGCTGATCCCTCTGCTTCTGATCTAAATAGGCTCACATCACCGTCATGACACGATCCATGAGTTATCAGACTGGTACCGACTGCCCCAGATGGCAGCTACTGGGCAAAAGTGTGCATTGGTATATGCATCTATTTTAATAACAGAAGAAATTGAGTATGTTTCAGCCTCTCTTACCTGAGACCCAGAGCAAATCCTACAAATTTTCCAACAGCAATGGAGGTAGAAGCTGTTATGGCAATCAGCCCGCGGAGATTCCGTGGAGCACATTCCCCAGCAAACATGATATGGACATTCTGGGCTAAACCTGCAGTGACAAAGGACTCTTAGGGCAATGCAAATCCTCCTCACAGGTCTGCTGTTTTGGAGGGGACCACTATAGACAGTGCCTGTAGGGGTTGGCTCTCAGGTACATTGTCATCTGTGCTGGGGATGTGGTTGCCTGACATGAAGCATGTGCCCAAGACTGTGACCGTGTGCCTTTGCTAAATATTTCACTAAGTATAAGCCCCTGGGAAATGTGTCCTTCAGCAGGCTGCCCTTCTCTTACATTGTTTCTTACAGCCACATACACAGACAGGACTGTGGTTACTCCCTCTAGTCTCAGATGACATTTCTCAGTGGCTATTCAGATGCTATGTGCCTCATTTTCTGCTTGAAACCACTAAGCTGGTAAATGCTGTACATTCTATTTGCTCAGTGAAAAAATTAATTATTAATCCTTTCCTTTTTTTTTTCCTGGTTATTATTATCTTTATCCAAGTTCTCAGGGATCAAAAGCAGTGGCAGAATGTAACCTTCTGAGGCATCTGGAAATTAGAACTGAAAATTCTAACTGAATTGGCTTGAAAACCATTCCCTTGTCTGTAATGTGGAGGGCAACACCAGCCACAGTGAAAAGCAACAGGAACAACAGAGGAACCCAGTTCTTTATTGAGTGACCATGCTTCCTGCAAATATTGCATATTTTGGATTTTTCAGAAGTTGGCAGTAACTCTTGTATGGACTGGATGTAAAGATAGAAGAAATAGAAATGGAGATGCAATACATCACTAATTTAATTATGTTTGTGGGTTATTATTTAGTTAAAAGTGCACTTAGCAATCATGTTCTCTGCAGAATGTAGTAAAAAATATATCTGTGGTCTGTTTACTCAGGCTGGTGAATCCTTGTGACCCTCAGCCACTGCTCTTCCCACTTTTTAATACCACAGGCAGGATTGCCAATTTACCTCCACAGACTCCAGAAAACAACCTTCCAGCAATGATCATCTCAAAAGATCCACACAGCCGGCTGAGTCCCATCAGGGCTGCACCCAGCAGAGCAGGGATGTTGGCAAGCAGCATGGTCTTCTTCCTGGAATTCACTCAAATGAATGTGAGCATAAATACTGCCCCTCCCTCATTCACAGCCTGACAGGAGTGGCGTGAATCGTACTGTGGTTACAGACTCAGTACTGGTTTCTCAGATCAGCTGAAGTAAATGGGAAATGGCAATGGGGAAACTTGTCACAGACTGATAAGTTAGTTGAAGGTTTCGATTCCTCTAGTGGAGTCAATATCTGCACTGGAGAACAAGCTTTGTGAGTGGTTGTCTCTGAAATTGTCTTTAAAATGCACATACTTCTTGTATGACTTCCCTGGACTGGGTTTGCTTTGGGTTTTACAAGGGAGAGGGTATGATTTTCCTTGTGATTGTTGGCAGATTTTTCATTCTTCACCACTGATCTTTAGCTGGAAGCCCTGAGCTGCTCACATTGCCACATTACAAGCAGTGCCTCTCCCATGAAACAGTTGTGGGTGTGAACAGAATGACTGGTGTAGCCACTCTTCCTACCTTCCAAATCTAACAGACAAGTAGCCAGCAGATGAGGAGCCCAGGAGCCCACCGATGCTGTAAACGGACACAATAAAGGACCACATCAGAGTGACCATCTCTGCACTGGGAGAGGAGCCATATCTCTTCAGCCACGTCTCACGGATGAAGCTTTGGATGTACTTTAAAAGAAACAAATCCCAGGGGACTCAGTCAACAGGTTTTTGCATAATTGCACTGCTTTTTTAATTCTCTTACCCACTTATTGGTCTTTTTGATACATTTCTATTGATAGTCTTGATTGACATCTTAGCCCCAATGAAATCAATGGGAATTTTGCCATTAACATCCACAGAGCTGATGTTTTAGCAATGAGGTCCAATTAATAACTATATCAATATTTAATATTGACTGTGAGTACCAGTAAGAGAATGGTAGGCTGGCTTTCTGTTTCTGTGCTAAACCCTGATTTTTTTCTCTATGTGATCTTTTCCTGCCATTCCCACTCACCTGTGGTAACAGTATAAGCTCAGTGTCCTTGGTACCATTCAGGATGACACCTTCCCTAGTTTTCCTTTTCCAGCTACAGGTACAAATGCTGACCTCAGCTCTGGAGCCACAGTCCTTCCCTGCCCTATTTCACCTTACAACCTCTTGGAAATAGTGTGTGTGGTCAAGCACATGGAACAAGGGACTCCCTGAGTGATGGAGAGAGGAGAATGCTCTGGGTGCAATTCCACTCTGTAAGGGGAAAATGGCTGACTTTATGGATATCATTCATCCTTCCCTTTCCCAATTCTGTCACATCAGACAGAAGTTCAAACCTCATGAAACACAAGAACAGTAGCAGCTACTCTAAGAACTAAGAAACCACAATAAATCTAATTTTGAAAGCCCAAGTAAAAAGTTAGCCATTGCATATAGAGGCATGAATGCCTGAGAACAGTGAAATCCTGGTAGCTCACTCTTTGAGCTCTCCATGCTTACCTCAGAAGGAGAATTGATAATGGAGACCTGCAATCCATAGTGAAAAGCTCCAGTAAAACCCAGGACAAAAGCCAGGAGAAAAAGGTTGTAGCTCATTTTCTTGCAGGGAATAGAAACAGCAAACAAAGTGGTTCAGCTATGCAGACATGCCTCCAAGTGTCCTATGTTTTCCCTGGGAACTGTAACAGCTGAGCAATGCCACACACCTGCCTCCTCTGAGATCAAGGAGCCAGCAATAGGAAACCACAGCTACTAAAGCACAGGACAGTGAGAACACTGAGTAGAGATAAACTCAGAGATGCCGCCCAGAACCCAGTTACACACTTCAGTGCTCCTGTCTTCAGCTTTGGCCATCTCAATCTGCACTGTCATAGTTGTGGGAGCATAGTGCAATGTGCAAGCATTTTGTGAACAATTCCATCTGTTTGTCCTCCTTTCCCACTTGGTATCTCACCTAAATGAATATTTTGCTCAGTGACTTAGCTGAGACTGGATAAACATTTGAGGATTGAAGAGCAATTCCTAGTTTCATAGTTTATTCACTTTTTCTTAGAACTCTCTGATAGGAGGCTTAAGAATACAGGACTGCAATAGATGCACTTCAACCTCTCCCACTGCCTCTGCTCCCTGTCACTGACTGTCCTGGGGGTTTTCTGGTCAGCAACGAGAGCATGATGCTGCACCTCTATGCCTGGAATATTTCATATTCAAACAATGACTGCCAAGCATTTACAAGCCCATTTCAAATCAGGGGAATATCATCGTTCAAATGGGCATTAAAACTCTTCACACCAACTTGCATGCAAGGGTAGTCATCCTCCTTGCAGTCTAGGTCTTTCCTGATGATTTCTTTGGCTACTTTGGAAAAAGTTCCTTTTTATATAGACAAAGAGGAGCCTGAGACAATATTTCAACATCTCACTTTGTTCTTTAGGAGTGTTTACACTCCCTTTGGTTTGTTGTGAAGTTCTTGCTGTGTGGTTTGTTTTTGTTGTGTTGGTTACTGGTGAAGCTGAGGATAGCTGTTGAGCTGTGTGCTCCTGCCAGGGCTCTGGGTGTGCCCTGGCAGCAGCCGTGGACAGTAAGAGCTGTGGGAGATGAGTAAAGGACAGCCAGGAAAGCACTGGTAGAAGCTGAAGTCCAAGGACTGGTGCAAACTGGAGTGGGCTGGCTTGGACTCCCCAGGTCATAGGCTGGGTAATCAGTTATCACACTCAAAGGAAAAGTTCTCGACTGCTACCTTGAGCCCAAATTCAGAAAAGGCCAACTTTTTAAGCCCAACTTGGCCAAGACAGACAATGCCTGTGCATCCAGCTGTTGAAGTATCAGCTGACTGATCAATTGACTCTTAAATAGTAATGGTCACTGGCTGAAAGTTCAAGTCTGCATCCCTATGATATATGGCAGATGCTAGGAAAGTTTGGTATCAGTTTTAAATCCTGACTGTAAACCCTTAAGTTCTATCCATAATTTTCAAAGGACCCCCTTATCTAGCAGTGTCCCAGATGGTTCTGTTAAAAGGCTTTTACAATTTATTTCAACAGCTTAGGGGCGAATTCCTTCTCCTGGTGAGTGGCTGCCCTTGGTAGTTCCCCAGACTAAGATGCTGTGTGTCTTTGGGAGAACCCCAACATCAGCTGGTTGCAAGTTAGAGCTGGCTTGTGCAGAGGAGCAGTGTTTGAGGACAGCAGCAGTACTAGTTTTCTCTAGCGTTGATGGTTTTTAATCAATCCAACAGTGCACAATTATTTGGTCTGCAAACAGTAATATCAACTGTGAGTCTCTGAGGATCATTTCTCAAGATGTGGTTTTGCCTAACATGGTAAGAAAATGTGAACAAGTGTCATAGATTTCTCAGTAAAAGGTGCTTTAATTCAGTATCAATTAACCAACTTGTTAAATGCTTCAATTAAAATTTAACAACTTAGACTAACTGAAATGTAACCACTGTTTGTGTTTGCTTAATCACTTGATAGACCCATGATTTCAGGCCACAGTCAGAAAAAAATGCTGGAAGTTGGAATTCATGTTTTCTGCCACATGGGCTCACAGGACTGGCTCTAAAAGTCAGGAAGTCAAGTAAATATATATCATCTCTGACCAAGCCTGTTTCATACTGGCAGTTGCAGAGGGCCTCTGTCCTTGCAGGGCTCTGGGAAAAGGCACAGTCCTGACTCACGGGAGTGGCCACAGAAGTGGCCAAGGTGAGGACCTCTGGACACTGGAGGACTTCTCTCTTCTCTGACCTGTATGTTCCAGCAGAGTGAGGCCTCTCCCTGCCCAGGCAGTCTCCTCATCCATCCCTGCTTCCTACCCTGCATGCTCCCCACTGATCTGCTTCCCTTCTTCACTCTTCTCTGCTTCACTCCTCTTTGGTCCTCACCAAAACAATGACAGAGTATTTTGCCACCATCATGATGGTAGTGGCACTTTTTGCTTGGACTTTGTGTTTCACTCTTTCCACTCCTCTCCAAACTATAGTAATGAAAAGTATCTCTTCAGTTCCTAATTCTATGGAGCCCTGCTCTTGATTGTCTTGTCTCAAAATCCTGCACACTGCAAAATCTCAATGTTTTCCAAGAGCAGAGGTAGTCGTCCTTGCCCATGTCTGTATATTAGTTAATTACTTCTAAAATAGCAGCAACCACAAAGGAAAAAAGTTTACTTTTATTTTTCATATGTTATAAACTTTGGGTAGTGAAAGAAAGTTCTTGCACAGACTCCTCTTCTGAGATCTGCTGCTCCACTCATACCCAGCATGACAGTAATACACTCCAGAAATGTTTACAGTATTTTTATTCAAAAATGTTGCATTTTTCTTTAAAATGTAGTTAAAAAATATACTGAAAGAAGCTTTACCTACTTATTTTGAAAGTGTATGTGGGGGTTTTTTTGTTGCAAGTAAGAGCAGTGCTGTGGCCTTCACACAAACAAAGTCAAAAGAAAAGAGCTGGCTTTAATATGACTTTGAGAAGAAACTGGAAGAAACTTAACCAGTGAGGGCAGTGCCTGTGAAAGGCCACACTCAATGAGGAGTGTTGCCCTGTTCTGTATCAGGCTAACTAAAAGAAATCGATGTCACATCTGGGTCTTTGCCAATGTGCTCTACAGAGACAACAAGGACATGCGGCAGAGAACATTGTGGTGTGATCTAAAGATCCACATCCAAAACAAGCTGCTGCCATGCCAGCTCCTCACCACCCTTAAACCCAGCAGAGCACCGGTGCAAAACCCTACAAGATGCACCAGCAGTGTCTGTGGGAGCAGAACAAAGTGGGCAGGAGAATTACTTGTGCTTTACAACATACGACTGGAAGACAACAAACCGTGAAGAAAACGAGACCAGAATAAATAGTCTGCAAAACAATGCCCAAAAGTCTGTTGTGTAATAAGCCACTTAGCAAGTGCTAGAAGCTTTCTTTCTAATCCATCTGTCACATGTTTTTATAGCTGAAAATAATTAACTGCTCACTATTGCTTAACAAGCAGGGGTCTATTTGAAATCACTTAATAACAGAAACAACAGCAGCACCAAGACAAGGTACTGAAAATTTCTTCTGGTGTCTGAAACCAGAATTTAATCGCATTAATTTCTGCATTAGAAAGCCCAGATTCAGGGGCAAGGAAAGAAGAACTTCTGAGATGGAAGTTACTGTCTGGAGAAATTCTGAAGACACTTTCTAAAGCATTACATGGTGTTGCATGATGATAAGAGAAAAAGGCATCATTCCGTCACTCTCTGGTATGAATTTCTAAAATATGCATGTGTTACTCAGTACTAAAAGCTGAGAACAGGAGAACAGATTCTTGAACTTTTGCTTGGATTTTTCAGTTCAAGTGTATGTTTTCAAGGTGAAGTTAAGAACCTTAGAGTAATACATTGTCCCTAACTTCTCTATTTGTGTCCCTGCAAGGGCACATAGCCACTGCTGAATTCACTGCAGAATTCCCCCAGATACCATCTTCCTCTCTTCTGCTACAATGTGGTGGTTTTGATCTCCTCAGGGCCTTTATAGAAACCCGCACGGGTCTTAGTTTTGAAGTTCCGTTTCCTGAACTCCTCCGAGATTTCCAGGAAGGACTTTCCCTTTGTCTCAGGAAGGAAAAACCAAACGTAGAGAGCAGTGCAGACACAGACCACGAGGAATGGGATGTAGCAGAAATGTGCTAGACTTTTCTGAGGAGGAGGAAAGAGCAAGATAGTGTTGTTACATTCAGTATGATGACCACTAATCCCTCTAATCCCTCTTCCTGCATGGTCTGAAGTCACCCAGGAGTGTTTCTGTGAATCCTGATGAGGGTCTCACATGCCTGGATGCTACAGCTTCCCAGCATGGATTGGGAAATTGGACATAGCAAGAACAGTATTTTGAACTGTCTATTTCTATTTTTCTCTATATATAGTTGTATAGCATGGGAGGCCTCAGTAGGAAATAAGACAGGAATGTATATTGTGGAGTTCTGCTCCCTTCTGCTTCAGGAATCATCCTGAAGGGGATTAGGGGATGGTGCCAGGGTCTGGCAAAGGGAAATTACATCACATCTTTAGTTCCAGCTGTTCTCAACTGAGGACAGGTGAGGAATATTGATCATCCATCCCCCAAATGATTCTGCTCCCAAGCTCAAATCAGAAATCACCATAGGGACACGGATAAAGTTTGGTTTAAAGGAGCTCTGGCCACTGTCCTCATAAAGATACTTCTCAGTAAAGTGCTGTCTTGCTGCTTGCAGTGTTCTCTTTCCCTGGTCACTACTAGAGCCTCTTTCTTGTCCAGAACACTAAGGAGCTGCTTTGCTTTGGGAACGCACCACAATGAATGGAAAGGCTGTTCCAACCAGAAACAGGTTGAACCAGAGCAGGGAGCCACAGATCATGTAAGCAGCTGGTCGGGACATTTGATCAAAAACCTCTGTGGGCAGAACTCCTGTTACACCAGCTGGAAAAAGAAATGGCAAAAAAGTTCATAATATTGTTGACATTACATTAAAAACAAGAGAACACATCTTAAGAAGAAAACCCAACATGGAGTGTAAGAGGTGAATTTTTAGGTTAAATATTAAGGAGTGGGTAATTATTCAAACTTTCTCACGTTAGAATGAACTGCCAAGAAAGATTTTGTAACCCACATTATTCTTCCCAGGACCCAACGCTGAGAAAGGCTTATAATTAATTCAACCCCATGGCACTGTAGGGACTGAGACAAGAAATTATTGCCAACTTGTGTGGCATGTGACACTGGCAGCTTGGTCCTATTCTTACCTGCCTTCCTTCAAACTCATGTGAGCAAACAGAGTCTCACATCTATATATTCACCATGCAAACATCAACAACATCCTGTGTATTGCCCACCCCAGAAACTAGTGGATTCTGCCACAGAAAGGCACATTAGTGGCCTAACAAAGAGACATAGAAATTGTGCTTCCAGGTATCTGCAAGAAAATAACCAGATGGCAGTTTCTAGGATTAAAGCACGAGAAATGCTGGTTTACAGCCCTAATGGACTGGGCAGCAAATCAAAAGCTTGTCATCTGTTTAAGCCAAGAATCCCTTCCAGGTGCCTTGGCCTAGTAGCCAAGATGACTGTGAGGGGGAATACGGCAGAGAGGAGCAGGCACAGCCTGGCTCTGCCCAGCAGCAACTCACCAGGGGCACACAAACCCCTGTCAAACAGCCAAACGCCACTGGCAGAAATGGCCTCGTTCCTTTGAGTATGCTGCAGCTAAAGAGGGTCTGAGAGTTTCCATAAGATGCCTGCACACATCTCCAAACCCCTGCAGTACCCAAAAGTTTCACTGAAAACACTGAGGGAACTGACCTGGTCCGATTCCAAAGCTCAGGATATAGGCGAAAATGCAGGCCATGCTGAGATAAGGCATCCAGCTAATCTGAGTCTACAGCCACAGAGACCAATGGGAAACCGTGAGGGCACTTATTTGCCACCACTGAACACCCCAGTCACATAAAAGGCAAAGCCCAACTCCATTCCACTTAAATAATCCATTAAATTTGTTACCTGCTGGCTCAGAGCGACCATGAAGACAATGGCCCATCCTGCCATGAAGATATATCCCCCCAGCAGCAGCGGCCTCCGACCAGCGTAGTCTATGATCATGTTCTGCACCAAGTAACACAGTGAAATAAAGCAAGATATTTAACCTGGGTTTGTATTTTCTGCCTCTTTCTTCTTTACCTCTCAGCACTCCATGCCCAATTCGCTCTACAATAGCTTTCAGGATGTTGTCTGCTTCATAGCAAGAAAAAAAATTAAAATCAAAAGAAAGTTCTGGTGGCAAGAGTCAGCCAGGAAGGGTGTTCAGGGGAGATGAGAATGTCTCAGCTGCACCTAAACTCTGCCACCATCCATATGAACACAAAGCAAGAGAGTCACACTTGTCAGATTTCAGACAGTGATGGCAATGCAATGTCTGACCCAATACCTCTGCATTAACCTATCTGGCTGGGGGAGCTGACACACAGCCTGGCTCCTGTGCCTCAAGGCCTTCCTTGGCATGAAGAGCAATGTAAACCCCAAATTTGTAATGAACAGCCTCCTCCCTGCCCGCAGAGGCTGCACATCCCCAGAGGGCCTTGGGAGTCTCACACAAGTGACAGAAGTGATCAGCTCACAGCTTCCCGTGCCGATTACAACATAGGGGATCTTGTCCTCAGGAATTCCAGCCTCTTGGAACACATAAGCTGCATAAAAATACATCTGTGAAGAGAAGAAAGGAGAAAGCAGTAAGGGAAGGCATCTGAAAATACATCTCATTGTTTTTCCTGAAGGACCATGCAGATTGACTAACGTGCTGTCACACCAGCTGTTGTGACAGCATCCTCCTGAATCTTCCCATAATGCACAGGTGTATTTTGGGAACCAAACATCTGACATTTGAAGATCTCCACAGGCAGAGAGACACTATTCATTCCTCTCCTGCTGCCAGAATGTTGAGCCCAAGAGCTCCCAGCCACGTCCCAGGACCCAGGCTGCTCACCGAGTCGTTCCCGCAGAGCTGCATGGCACTGCTCAGCACAACGATGCTCACCAGCTGCCACCTCAGAGCTGGGTTCTGGAACAGCTCCCACGGGTTCTTTGCTCTCTGGCCTTTCACAGCAGCCTGTTCTGCCAGCATCTCTTCCAGCTCTGCACTCAGGTCACTGGTGCCTCTGAGCTTCTGCAGTGCTGCAAGGACAAGGGAACCTCTTACTCCTGGGCTTGCTCTTCAGCTTCCTGCTCTGCAGGGTGAGGGATTGAGCAGCAGGTGATGGCTGCAGAAAGCTGCAGGACAGAGCCTCTGGTCATGCTGTGACCTTCACAGAGTTGATCAGCTGTGGTGCAGCCACTTGAAAGATTTGGGGGAAAGGGAGTGCAAATCCCTCACCATTGTTTGACAACTGAGTATTTCCCAACAGTGCCATTTTAGCTGCCGTGCTTCTGACTGAGACCTCAAGTGCCTCCCCTGGGAAATGCAGGCATTAAGATGTTCTTGGTCCACAGCACATATTTCCCACAAAATAACTCCAGCCACTCTGCATATGAGGATTTGTATGCCACAAATCTAAGTAAATCCTTTAATATGAATTGGCTTCAGATTTGATCCTGAGCTCTTCAACCAGCATTTATTTCACTTCATAGTTACAAAACATATTTGCCATTGTGAACACAAGTGTTACCTTTTGACCCTATTACTGTAGCAAATAAGTCTATTGTGGGAAGATGCCTTTCAATTACCTCAATAGATCAAATATATTTAAGGTTATAGGAGGCTCTTTAGTTTGGAAGAAGGAAGTGATCAGATTTACAACTTGATATGAAAGTTCCTACATGTAAAATTTGTGATATTATTCCAAAAACATCAGGGCCTAAGTCTCACGTGTTCTGTGAGGGGCAAACAGTCACCCTGAGCTCACCAGAGATGCAGGATTCTTTGTCTCCACGGTCAATCAAGAGATATCTGGGACTTTCAGGGAACCAAGGCAGAGCTGAGAGCTGGATCAGGGCAGGAACCACATTGCTTGCTAAAAGGAACGGCCAGCTCTCCTCCCCTCCTAGGAGCTCCCTAGAGAAAAACAAAAACCCACAATTTACAACCTGACAAATGCGGGAGGGAAGGAAGGAAGGAAGGAAGGAAGGAAGGAAGGAAGGAAGGAAGGAAGGAAGGAAGGAAGGAAGGAAGGAAGGAAGGAAGGAAGGAAGGAAGGAAGGAAGGAAGGAAGGAAGGAAGGAAGGAAGGAAGGAAGGAAGGAAGGAAGGAAGGAAGGAAGGAAGGAAGGAAGGAAGGAAGGAAGGAAGGAAGGAAGGAAGGAAGGAAGGAAGGAAGGAAGGAAGGAAGGAAGGAAGGATTTAATGAGTGGGCTGCTGGCTTTACATTACCTGAGTCCCACAACCTGCCCCAGCACCAGCCCCAGGGCTGTAAAGGATGCAGAGGTCAAGGCCACAGCTCCCCTGAGCTTCTTTGGGGCACTCTCTGCCAGGTACATGGGCTGAATGTTCATGCTTACACCTGGGCAAGGCAGACAAATGCTGAGCTCAGCTTGTGGGCAGAGGAGACAAGAATAAATGCAGTCAGCCACCTCTTGAGGTTGCCAGCTGCACTCTTCTGTTGCAGGCCATGTGATAACTAATCTAGCAGTGCTTTTAATTTACCCAAACCTTCCATTTCACCCCTGTCCCTCGTGTAACTAAACACATATTTCAGGATTCATCAGTAGCAGTGGATAATGAAACTGAAACCTGTCAGGGCCTCAGTCCTATGGTCTTTTCAGCACCAAATCCAAGGTTATATGCAATGTTTCCCTCGACTTCCCCCTTTTGAGGGAAATATAATATTTTAAGTCCCTTATATTGCTCATTTCCTGGGATGAACTTCCACAAAAGCTTTTGTGTTGGTGCTCATGCTGGTGAGTGACTGACATTCTTACAAGCAGAATGATCCATTCTTACATTACATTCTTACAAGCATAAGGATCCATTTTCAGCTCAGCTTTTCCCCATGCCCAGAGATGCTCACGTGTAGTACACAAACCTCCCCTGCCTGTGCATGCTTTAAAAGAAAGCCCTTAGAAGCAAAATTTAAAATCTGTATATACAACTTCTTAATTCAGTTACACATCTGGTCTAAAGGATTCATTGCTTCAATATCTTAGATCATTCCTACTTAAATTTCTTCTAATTGCTACCACCTTCATCCTTCCGTATTTCCCATGTTGCCATACCTGCATTCACACCAGTAAAAAATCTGCTGAGCATAATCATTTCAAAGGACTTGGCCATTCTGCTGAAGCCCGACAAGGTGGCAGCTATGATCACAAAGACATTGTTCACCAGCAGGGACATCTTCCTTCCGAGAAGAGAAAAGACAGTTGTGAGCACATGTGTGTCAGGTCCAGTTCTTCAACAGATAAAACTTCTCCCGTGGCAGGAGCCACCTGCCAGGCCTGGAAGGTCCACATGGGCTGCTCAGCCCTGCCCCAGAATATTCTGGTTAATCCAAGACCTGTAGGAAGTGTCTGTGTGCCACAGGTCATCCCTGCACTGCTGCCTTTAGGCTCTCTGAGGGCACCACCAGGTTCCCCCCCAGGTTCAGGGCTCTTGTGGTCACACACGGTTTCCATTTGGATGGAGAGGAATATTCCTGCAGTGAGCCATGAGCATTTTGGTCTGAAAATGTTAATTCGTTGAAACAGGCATTTTTCATGTAATAGTGTAATCGTTGTGAAACTTTGTCAGAAAGTGTTCATGTGTCCCAAGAGAAATTCCTGCTGAAAACCAAGGGGAAAAAGAGAGCTCTATTGCCCCATATTATTATTATTGCCAGAAATTCTCTCTAGTCCCTGCTCACTGCCTTACTAGTCAGTCTTTGTTTCTCTTATTTATGATGGAATGTAATTTTATTCTAAAGTAGTACAGGGTGAAATCTCAAAAAATTTTAATGGATTAAGGAAGCCATATCCTTTCAGGTCTTCATAACCATGAAACTAGTAAGTCATGGGACCTCAAACCATAATGGGGTTTCCTTCATCATATAAGAGAAGCAAAGTAAAGTAATAGCACATAGAGAAAAACCTTGGGATCAAGGGACAGGGAGGTAAAATCTAATTTCCTATTAGTTGATATTGGTAATGCTGGTTTGGTTGGTTTTGTTTTCTGAAGAGAACTGGGGATAGAGCTGTGTATGAAAGATATGTGAGGTAAGACAGATACTTTTCAGAGACTGAAGCACAGAGAAAAAAAAATCCCACTGTGGAGATTTAATGCATACTTCCTGAAATATTTCAGACCAAAATGTGGATACACAACCTGTGAGACATGAGGAGCTGGGATGCAACCACTGGTCTTTGTAAACATCCTCTGTTTTTCTAGTGTCACTCCCACAGTTTGTTTTGAAGAAAAATCCCTAGTTTGATCCATTATGAATTCCCATTTAAAAGCATGGCAGAAAACTGGGCACAAAAATGACAGAGATTATGTAGGTGGGTACTGTGGAAAGGAGCTGAGCTGAAATCCTTGTAGCACCTCAGATGGGCTGGAATGTGATGAGGAGGTAATGTGGGGGAAAAACAGCTCCCCGTTGAGTTTTGAGATATGAAACACTGTCTTGTCAGGCACTTTCTCCCCCCAGCCCAGAGTGTTGATAGCAGACTGATCTGTGATACAGAACCTGGTTTTGTTATTTTTAACCGTGGTGGGTATTTTGCTGCAGGGCTCCTGATTCCTCTTGGACTAAGAGAAGCTGCAATGCTCAAATTCAACTCCAGCACCTCTTACCTGCCCAGCATGATGGCCATGGGCCCAGCAACCACAGCCCCAGTGAGGCCTCCCAGGGGGTAGGCAGAGACAGTGAAGGACCAGAGCAGCAGGATCACGTTGCTCTCCAGGGGAACTCCCATGCGCTCCACCCAGGTCGTGTTCATGAACATCTGGATGTACTGAGAGAGAAGGACAGAGCTGCAGGACCATCAGAGAGGTGAAGGGCACAGAGAAAGGCTCCCTTATTAATATATCTATTTTTCCTGCTTTTATGCTTCCAATCTCCTCCTCAGATGTGTTTTTAGTGAAGAGTTTAGGGTGTAAAACTGCTGCTGTTGAAAAGTTGCAGTTGGTTTTTATCTCTGTGTAGTTATTTTTGATAATTTAAGAGCTGATTGAATGGGTCTCACTTTCAATCTAAGGGAAAAAATCGACTTCAAAGGATGCAGGTTGGAAAATTCTAGATTTTGCTAAAGCAGTTGAAACAAATCTTCTGAATTAACTCTTGTGGCACTAGGTCCTGCTCAGGGGTGGCTTTTGACAACAAAGTGCTGTACTCCAGATGTAATTTTACAGAGGGACAAGACAATCTTGCTTTCTGTCCCTCAGCAGCAGCCTGCAGGTTTCCAGTGGCACACCACTGTTCCCAGCCCAGCAGAGCCAGGGAAGGGTCTGTAAAGGGGAGGGCACTCAGACCTGCAGCACTTACTGAGGCTGGGGCATTGATGATGGAGATGTTGTAACCATACTGGAAAGTGCCTCCAATCCCAGCAGCACATATTGTCAGGATCAGGATCTTGTTCTGAAGCTGAAGAAAAGGGGCAGACAATGGACAGCTTCCTTGCACAGAATAAAATCATTCAACAGATATTCAGACTTTAAGCTGGGGGATTTTCCCACAGCCATGTATATACCCAGTGCATTTGGGATTCCGTGGTGTGCTATTATTTCTCTCCTTTCATGATAATGACACATCTTTTAGATTAGAGTGTCATTTCTGTGATGCTGCACTGCACAGAGTAGACAATGCTTAGCAGTCTGTAATTGTGTATCCAGCATTATGATACAGGTGAAATCTGTGGCACACAGTGCCAAGGTCTCCCTCGAGGACATTTCTTCACGAGTATTGTCACTTGCTCATATTGCCAAGGGAGCAAGTAGCGATAGTGGTGAGGAGATGTCCTCTAGGAGCTGCTGAGCCTTGGGGAGCACGGGCAGGGCAATGGGCTGCCTCATGCAGCATCACAGGATGAGGTGTTGCTGTAATAGTGATGGCTCCTGACTTTCTGAAGGGTGTAGAACAAGCTGTCCTGGCTGGTCCAGCTCAGCAGCTGGCAGATCACTGGCAGGCTGACAAGCAAAATCATACAACTTTTCCCCACTGTTTTGTGCCTCTGCCTTTGGTTTCCCCATTTGTAGGTGAAATCCTGTGACTGGCAAGATGTGCCCTGAGGGAGTCTCGGGACTGGGAGCTCTGTTCCACATCTCAAGACCACTCTGGGCATGCTGGGGGGCTGGTCTTTAACCTGACACCCTCCACAATGTTCTGGGTGTCCCAAGGCCAGGATGGCCTTTGCCAGCCTCCTGCTGGAAAACCCCTCCCACTGGGAAAGCTCTGGTGTAACATTAAGAGCCCACGCTCAGGCTCGGCTCTTTGCCAGTCAGTACAGGGCACCTCAGGCCACATTGTGTTTTGCTACATGAATATGACCCCAGTGACCCTGAGAACTTAAATAACCCAAAGCTGAGGGCCTCTTTCTGCTTTACCTGCTCAGCTTCTTCTTACAGATCTATCCACCAAAGAAAAGGAAATTTTGGTCTAGTCTCACAACAGTTCAAACCCCATAAATTCAAATAATCTTGGGTTTTTCCCTTTCCTCAAAGTGTTTGCTTTTAAATAACTCCCATACCAGTCTGAGACAGAATGTTCTCCCAGGACAGAAATAAAGCCAGCCTATTCCAAGCCTGCAGCAAGAGGAGACTGAGCTCTGCTGTCCCAGCTAGCAGCAGATACATTTCACTTGCACTTTCCACGGCTGCAGCACTTCCCTGTCCTGTGACTGAGAACTGAGCTAAGGACTGGGCACCTGAGATCTCTGCTATTCCTACTTATTCTCCAGGTGAGAGAGTTTCTTCTCCCTACAATAACACATTTCTTTTTCATTTACCATGTCTAGGAATATACCACTCCTGCTCATTTTCCTGCTTTCCTATCAAGTCGTGTATCACAGAGCTCTTCTGTGACCATGAGCTAAAGCAAAACGATTTGTTTCTCCCTTCAGGGGCCAGCAAACACCTCTGTGCTCAGAGCTGAGCTGTATTTACAGAGTGACCTTCCCAAGCCTTCCTTAACACCCGACTTGTGCACTCTTTTCCCAGCCACTGGTGGTGTGCAGCTCCCAGGAGAGCCGTTATTCTGCCAGCTTTATCCCAAGGACTAGGAGGAACTGGAAAAATAATTCTATGCAAACCTGACAGTACTTACACAGCCTTCTAAAAATGCAAATTAAAATACCCAAATCAGTTAATAATTATAGTAAAATAGATGTTTTACCAGTCTCTGCAGCTTGTTCATCCTCTTTCGTAGGTTTTCCTCTGTCTGCCAAAGCCTCTGGTACTCTCACGGTGCTCTAAAGGATTATTTAAATCTCCAGCACAGGAATGTGTGTTTAGTCACCTATTACGCTAGGATAAGACACTTGATTTGCCAGCTGATTTGCATACACAAAACTGAGCTCCATGTTCATTAGCAAGACAGTTCAATTCATTTTGTTGAAAGCCCATGACAGTCCAGGGAAATGATTCTCCAAGACCCAGATCTGTCTAAAGCCTCTCGAAGGCCCGTGTGGTTTACAACACCAATTCCTTCTCAGAGCATCTGGCACAGCTACCAGTGTCACTTCTCTGATTAAGTGTGATCAAAACAGAAGTGAACTACAATTTTTCTTTTCCTGATTGTATTTGTCCTGGAACACAATCTAGGACCTGAAAGACAAACCAGACTACTTCCCTTCGTCGCATCGGTGACAGAAATGAATGAAGCCCAAGCCTTTCAAATCCCTGGTTATCCAAGGCCTTTCCCTGTGCTCCTGTCTGTGTCCTGGTGACAGATAGGCAAAGCAGCTGTTGCTGGAAAGGCTGTGCAGGAAGGCACAGAAGGCTGTGCTCCTGTTCCCTCTCCACAGCCTGCCCTGGATCCTGTCAGGTACAGAGGACAGCAGTGACAGCCTTGCTTCTTTCTTAGAACAGAAAGGCACTCCCTGGCAGTGAGAATGATGAATCCTTATGAATCCTACAGATGGAGACATATTGCACTGCCAGCAGTAACATTAAAGCTGCTCCTTCACAAAACATCTAACCCTCGGGATTTATCATCCTTTTAACATCCTTTCATGCTGCAGACTGAGATTTGTGAGGGTCCTGACAGATTTCAGAGAGTTTGAAATAAGTGAAATGGTTTTAAGTGCCTCTTTGCCCCTATTCAGGTTTTACTGCACCTGAACAGAACTATGAACCTGTCCCACACCACATAGGTATTTTCTGGTGAACGTGTGGCCAGGGATGTGGTGCTGCATCAGCTGCAGCCACTAAGTGGCAGGAGAAGTACAAAATTTGTCCTATTAGGCTCAGAACCCAACATGCCAGCGCTGTGCTGCCTGTGGCGTGTGGCAGGGGTTAGGTGAACGTTTCCAGCAGCTTCCCAAACAATAACTTGTTAACTGGGAAAGAGACGGCAGCGTCCCAGCCGGCAGCACTGAGTGATGCATGGTTTAGGCAGCGTGTATCAGGAACAGTAATTCATTCAAAAAGGAAAGCTCCAGTCTCCTCATGCCGCCTGCTCTGAGCTTGTGCCAGGGGCAGAGGTGAGGGGAGTCCTGCTGATGGCAGTGAGATGCTGGCGACTGTGGCACAGGTTGTTCACCAGCCTCCCTGCTCCAGAGGGGGCAGAAACAGGATGCTGCTGTGGTGAGATCTCCGTGCAGCTGGCTAGCTGGCAGTTCCAGGAACTTGTTCTCTGTCTTTTCTAGCGACAGCTGCCTTGATGAGGAGTGAAAGGATAGATTTTTTTCGTATATACAGCATCTATATTATTCGTGCTTTGGTGCTGAGAGATGTTAACACTGGTTGTATTCCTAACTGGCTTTTTTGCAGCACCTTAAAAACCCCAGCATTCCCAGTGCTTCATCCTTGTTGTCAGAGTTTCAGGGTCACAGTTGTCAGTGAGAAATCCCCGGGGTCAGGCTCTGTCAGCAGGGTGTAACCACTGCTCTGAGTTACTCAGACTCCTGGTGCTGGAAGCCTTCACATAAACCCGGCCGGTTTCCAGCAGGACTGCAGGGACCCACCACACTCTTTCTTCAAATGCTCTTCCACTGAGCTCAAACCTGTCATAATCAGGATGAAATATGATGCCATGAGCATGGGAGAGGAGGTGTTTGGAGAACGTGATGTCAACCTCTGCCTGCAGTTATCTGACTGCAGGAATACGTGGTAATCCTGCCATTAGGAAAGACCATCAACACATGCTCTTTGATCTGTCACAGATTGAGAGGTTCCAATGTTTTAGTGTGTTTTTACACCAGAATGATCTGGACCAACTTCAAGGGAAGAAAAGGGGCCCCATTTCCATCTGTGAGGCTTGGATCTAGAGGATGAATTCTCCCTACAAATGCTACACTGTAAATTGCAGAAGAGATTTGGAACAGCTCCCTGGCTGGTTGTTGGTTTTCCCAAGCTCTAGCCTGGATAATTCTGCAATCCCTTCTCCCTTTCCTGTAAGGACCGTCACTGTAAGATACAAAATGCCTCTGTTTCCTTGTCCTGAGTCTTGCAGGACTCTCTCAGAATACAGAAAACAAATAATAAGATCTGCAAACAAGCAGCTTTCTCAAGAAACATGCAGCAGGCTTGCTGATTTCATGGTGAAAGCAGTGTTTATGGAACTTAGTTGTTGAAAGGGATATTTCTTTGTAGGAAATGAGTGCCCTGCTGTGACACCATTATTCTCAGTTCCAGCAGTTCACTAATGCTCTTTATAAAAACCCCATAATTTATGTAAGTTCGAGACACTGTATAAGAACTTCAGGAAATGAACTTCCTCACAGAGGTTTCTCAGGGCAGGGACTCAATGCTGACAGAGCTTCTGCTACCACACAGAGCCACTGGGACACTTTCCAGAGCAGTGGAGATCCATGGGAGCCGAGTCCTTTGAGGACAAGAGGGCTGAGACAGCCAAGGGAACTGCTAGCTGGGATTTTTGGATGCCACAAGAACAGCTGTATGTTCTGTGTGTTGGATCAGCACTCTGCCTTTTCCTCCACCTGATAAGCACTGGAGCTTCTCTGGGAAAACTGAGGAAACTCAAAATCCTAAGTATAATGGAAATACCTTTTTTTTTTCAGTCCACTGTGATCTTTAGGGCATGCTGTGCCTGAACTATTTTTTTTCCTTCCATCTCTGTATCAGACACTGATACAGGCAGTTAGTTTGAATTGAGTGACCTCAAGGCCAGAGGGAACAAAGTCCTTGTCCGAACAAAACCTCTGTTTCTATGTGAGAGAGAAGAGCATTTAGACTCTACCAAATGGCATCAAATGTTGCTGAATGTTCCTATCAGAGAGGAAAATGTGTGCAGCAGAGTGTAAGACTCAACCTGCTTTCTTATTTTACAGTCCCTTCAGACAGAGCTTTTGATTAGAGCTGTGCCCTGGTTTATTGAGACGCAGCTGGATTGGGACACACAGTCCTGCCTCTGGTGAAAACCAAAGTACAAATACCTTTTCTGACTCCTCGTAGGGGTCTCCAGCAGCTGACAGCATGCTCAGTTGATGTGCTGCTGTTGTGAGCTGAGCATAGACCTCTTTTTGTATGACACAAGCATTGTTTTCCAGTTCTCTTGTTGATTTGGCCACAGTGCTTATGAAATGGATGTTACAAAATAAAGGCCCCTGAAGGATATTCCCAGCTGTGGGAGGTGACCTGTGGTGTAGGGGACAGATCACAAGGCAGAAGAATTTAACAAGGATTATTAAACACTGGAGAAAAATAACTGTGTTTTGACAGACATTTTCTTGTTTGATGTCTTCAACTCATGATCAGAAGCTGTTTTGGAAAAGGTGCTTTATTTGGATATGTGATGAGGCTCTGCTCAAGGAGATTTAAATGAGATCTTTCTCATGATATGCCAGACAAAAAGCTGTATTTTTGAACTAAAACCCATAGGAAATAAAAATAACATTAACTGTGATTTATAGCAAACGCTGTGCAAACCACATGTCCTTGGAGGGCTGAACTCTACATGCTATCTTTAGTTTCTTTCTAACAAACAAACAAATTTAAAAATCCATCCAATTCTGTATGATTCACTTTCTCCTGACTTTAGCCATCACAGTCCTGAGTTAGCTGATGTGGAACAAGAAATCCTTCAGTGAAGGAGAAAGAATTGATATATGGCTATTATACATGGAAAAGCAAACATTTCAAGTGCCTCAAGCAGTTATGATTACACAGCTTATCCATCTGCAGAGGGTTCATGGAGCTCTTGGCACCTCTCGTCCATTGCCACCGAGGGCTGAGTTTGGGAGCTGAAATAACCTTGCAGAGGGGTGCTCCTGGCTGGTCTGGCTCACTTGTTCCTAGTGCCAGGGCATCAGGCATGTAGAGACTCCTACACCAAGGCTACCAGGGGCTCAGGCATGGCGTGTCCTGGGGAGTGCCGTGGGTGAGACCTTGACACAACTGGCCCAGCCTCATTCCCTGGGAGGGGGAATCTCAGAGCGGGGAATCTCTGTTTTCAGGTGAAGGAAAGATTTGGGACTGTAAACAGGGGGGTGGAGCATCACCCCAAGCAAGGAAGGGGTAATTGGTTGTGTGGCCAGGAAGTGAACGCTGTCCCTCAAGCCCCCGACAGCCCAGCTGGAGGAGATGCCTGTGCATCACCAGCCCGGGTACCACTTGTCAGGGCAGGCCACGGTGCAAAACATCATCAGATGACGTTACAAAGAAAACGCCAAGAGTGTCGAGGAGCAGAGGGCACATGTCACCGGCTGGGCACTCCCAAGTGCGTGCTGGGGCTGTTTCCCTGCCCTGCCAGGGGCGCCAGCGCTCCTTAGGGGCTGTGCTGACACGGCACAGCTCCTTTCATCCCGCGACCCCGGCACTGCTGCGCTGGGCAAAATGGGAGCTGCCGCCTTTAAACAAAGCAGCTGTTTATTCTTGAAACAATTAGAGACGGCAGTTAGGTCTTGAACTCGTTACTGAGCCCAAAACAATTATGATAAAAACAAGTTCCAGATGGGCTCAAAAGGAGTTGTTTTTGTCTTTACTGAATTAGAATGGATTCCATGTCTTCAAGTTCCTCTGGTATTTATGGACAGGAAACATGAATTACACACAATAATTTACTACAAACAAAAGAGATGACTGCTGCAACAGCCCGTTTATCTTCGCTCATGTGCCTTCTTGAGGTTTATGTGCTGTTTAACTCATGGGGAGAGTTAATAGCCTTTTTCTCTGTTTTCTAACTCTGCAGTTTTGGGTTGGAGAAACTGAGACAGGAAGCTGTTGAATCTGTGCTGCAGGTTACTATCACTGAGCCTGCAGACGCACAATGGGTAAATACTGTCTGGCAAAGAGATACCATCATGTTTCAGTTCTTCCTTTGAAGGGCTTGTGCAAAGGTGGGAATCCTTCTAATTAGGTCCTCTGGCTGCTCCACGAGTGTGCAGACCTTTGCAAAAGGTCTTTTTCAAAGCTTGTCCAAAATGGACTGAAGTCTGGGTATCACACATATTTGTATGGAAACTTTGAGTTTCTGACATCTTGGGTTTTGAAGCTGATGCTGCACATTGACAACAATTGAGCTGATCCCAAAAGGAAGGGGAGCCCAGCAGATGGCAGGAAGCAATGGCACATCACTGTGCTCTATCTGCTCTGAGTCCCCAGGCAGGGGCAGGACAAGGCAGCAGCAAATCACTGAAAAAAACCCTGGGCAGCATTTTTCTGGCAGTCCCTCTTACCTTCTCAGAACTGAGACTGAGTTTGTGTTTGGTTTTTTCCAAGGTTTTTGTTAGATTTCATGATTTTATAAAAGGCCACATGTCAGCATCACCATGAAGGTGTGTGTGTGAACCCAAATATGCGTCTGGGCTGATGGGAACTTGTGGAAGGCCGTATATCCAAAACCCCATAAAATGTGACAGAGATTGTAATAAAGACTAAAGCTGCCCTGGGTGTACTGTAGTGCACGATGTCAGCTTGGCTGAGCTCTGAAGGGAGTGAGATCATGGGCAGAAAGCAGCCTGGGAACTCAGGGTGACACTGAGATTTGTTTGGCCTCTCCCAGTGGGAGCTGGTGAGCTTCCTGATGCATTTCATCACTTCTCCCCTTCCTCCATAAACCTTAGAAAAGAGACCTTAAGTAGAAGCCTGGACAAGTAGAGTTCTCCAGCTAAAAAAAAGGGAAGGGAAGGGAAGGGAAGGGAAGGGAAGGGAAGGGAAGGGAAGGGAAGGGAAGGGAAGGGAAGGGAAGGGAAGGGAAGGGAAGGGAAGGGAAGGGAAGGGAAGGGAAGGGAAGGGAAGGGAAGGGAAGGGAAGGGAAGGGAAGGGATTGAAAAAGTGATTATTACTTTTTTTTTAGATTTTGTGCAATGTCTAATTTGCACATAGTCTTTCACAGAGAGTGAATGGGATTGATTTTTTTGATTCTCATCTCTGTGGAGCTAGTGAGGGCCTCCTTCCAGCAGAGAGGCTCCCAGCATTCAGCTCCCAGCCTTGGTTCAAACAAAAAGGGGCAGGAATCATAGTGCTTGGATTCAGCTTCTGTCTGGTGTCTACAGGCAGCAAGAGCAGATAGGAAACCTCTAATCCCCACCCAAAGGAACAGGATACTTATTCATTTATTCCACTTATTGTTCATTTATTGACTCTCAGTTCTTCAACTCAATCGCCCATTCTGCTGGGTTGGGAGCTCTGTGGCATGCTGGAGGGCAGAAACAGCCACATGAATAAGGGCAGCCCTTTGCAGAGCTCCTGGCCCGATGAATTTCCCTGCAAGCTCAGCTCTTCTCAGCTGCCAGAGGTCTCACACCCAGCCCAGCTCCCACAAAGCTGTGCCCACACGGCCAAGCCTAGTGACAGCGCTGCAGTTTGGGTCCAAGCTCCTCGCTCAGCTCCACTCCCAGGAGCCCTACTGCAGCTCTTTCTTCTCCCCCAGCCACGCCAGAGGTGCTCTCAGTGAGCCCATTCCTGCCCCGACACACCCCACCGCCCTCTGGGCTTCTCCCCTCTCTCCCCCGATATGTTCCTTTAACCTCATGTCCCTCATCTTCTGCTGGGTTTTGTATTTCATCAAAGGGCAGTCAGGGTGGAGGAGGACACAAAGGCTCCCTTCCCCCCGCGGCAATTTCATTTCCCATTAACTGCGGCTTTAAAGGGAAATCTCAGGACTCATTAAGGCTCCGATGACAGCTGAACCCTCCCCAGCGCAAACCCCACTCCCCATGTGAATGCAGGGTGACTGTAACATCAGCCCGACCGCCGAGCGGGGCCCGCGGGAGCCAGCAGAGTCAGGACAGTGAGGACTGCGGCTTCCCGGAGACTCCATCAGCTCCGCTCCCAGGACACGGCCTGTGCGGGCCACGGGCTGCGCTCCCTCCTCAGGGGACCACACACTGCTGGCGGTCTCCCGGTGACCTTGAGCCGCCTCGGCAGCGCTGCGATCTCGCACGGCCGGGGGAAGCGCCTCGCCGCTCCATGCAGGAGGCAGGAGAGGCTCCGGCAGCAATGGCTGAAAACCCCAAGCCCTTTGTGCCTTAGGGAATTAGACCCTTCTGATCAGCGAAGCAACCGGCAACACACCCGGACTGAGGCAGCGGCACCGCCGCCCTTCTCCCAGCCCAGCTACCCGCGGTGGGCTCCCGCCCCCCGAGCCAGCGCGGGGAGCACCGCGGTGACAGCTCCCGGCTCTCGGGGACACGGCGGGGCCGCAGCTGAGCGCACCGCGGCTCGCTCGGCCGCGGCAGGAAGCGGGCGGAGCAGGTTCTGTGCTGTTGCTCCCCGGCCGAGCAGGTCACTGTCCCACCGCCCGGCGTGCCGCCTCAGCCCGGCGTGCCGCCTCAGCCCGGCGTGCCGCCTCAGCCCGGCGTGCCGCCTCAGCCCGGCGTGCCGCCTCAGCCCGGCGTGCCGCCTCAGCCCGGCGTGCCGCCTCAGCCCGGCGTGCCGCCTCAGCCCGGCGTGCCGCCTCAGCCCGGCCGCCCCGCCGCCGCCGCTGCGGCCGCCATTGGCACGGCCGAGGGGCGGGCCCGGCCCGGATTGGCGGCGGCCGCGGGCCGGGGCCATGAGGCGCGCTCCCATTGGCCGGCGCGCGCCGCCTGTCGCGCGGGGATTGGCCGGGCGCTCCCCGCGGGGGCGGGGCGCGAGGCGGCGCGGGGGGGGCCGTTAAAGGCGCCGCGTCGGGCGGGCGGAGCGGCGCGGCCATGGCGTACCAGGGCTTCGCGCAGGAGTACCTGGGCATGCCGGCCGTGACCCGCGCCTACACCACCGCCTGCGTGCTCACCACCGCCGCCGTGGTGAGCGGGGGCCGGGGCGGGGGGCCGGGGCCCCGGGGGGCTGCGGGGCGGGAGCCGGGGCTGGCCGAGGGCGGCGGCTGACGGCAGCCGCTCTGCCTGTCTCCCACAGCAGCTGGAGTTCATCACCCCCTTCCAGCTGTACTTCAACCCCGACCTCATCTTCAGGAAGTTCCAGGTGAGGCCTCGCACGGCGTTTGGGCCCCTGTGCCTCCTCCCGGCCAGCGGTGGGTGTGCCGGCGCGGGCCCCGCGTGTCCCGCTCCCCGCGTGTCCCGGCGGTGCTGTGTCATCCCACGGGGCTGCTTTCGCTCCTCCAGCCTGCCCTGAGTGCTGCCAGCTGCCTCACGGCACAAGGACGTGCCCTTCTTGTCACCTGCGTGGGGACAGCTCCTTCCAGCCTTCCCCTGCCACACACCATCTTGGCAGTCCCTTTTTCCGTGACTCAAACCCCTTCTGTGGTACACCCGTGTGGCAGCTGCTCTCGGGCTGGTTGGAGAGGGCTTTATTCTAGAGAGGCATGAAAAGTAATTGATTTGGCTCTGGGTGCTGAATTGTGGCTGTTTATCCTCTCCAGAAAAGTAGAGAAATCTTCTTTTCCATTCCTGGGAAGGTGAGATACCCTGATGGATCAGAGGATCATGTAAGACAGTCTCACTAGAGGGTGGAGCAGCTCTGGGGTACTTCTGAAGGGACAGGTGCATGACTGAGCATTCCCTGTGGACAGTGTGCTGGGCTGCTCTACATGTGATGAGGAGAGACCTCTGTCCACCTCCTTTTCTCCTTCTTCTTTCTTCTCTTTCAGATATGGAGGCTGATCACCAACTTCCTCTTTTTTGGCCCTCTGGGATTCAGTTTCTTTTTCAACATGATATTTCTGTATCCTTTGGTCTCAGTGAAGTTCTCTGCTCCCACTTGGGCTTAGATGCAGCTCCCCCCATCCATCTTCCTCCCCAGCACGGCTTGCCTTGGCAGCACTCTAGGGCTGTGGCTTCTTGCCTTGGCTCTTTTCAGCTGAAGCTGTGACCCTCCTGCCCCTCCATCTGTTCTTGCTGCAGAAGGGAAGCTGACGGTGCTGCTGCCATGGCTCTTGCTGGACAGCAGTGCCCATTCCTGGGGTGAGCTCTGGCTGAAGCACAGCAGGTGCTCCTTCTTTCCTTGGGGACAGTGGTGTGAGATGAGGTTTGCACTGTTTTGCTCTGGACTCACACACCTGGCTGAGCTTCCTGGGATGCAGTAGCTTGCTCAGCTTGTTCCCTGGGAAGTGCTGCTGTGGGGCACAGGGTGGCCAGCTGTTATTTTCCTTTACTGCAACCCCTCCCTTCTCTCCTGCTCTCAGGTACAGGTACTGCCGCATGCTAGAAGAAGGCTCCTTCCGTGGAAGGACGGCTGACTTTGTCTTCATGTTCCTCTTTGGAGGGTTTCTCATGACAGTATCCTTTGGAGATGCTTGAGGCTCATTGCTGTTTCCTGAGATGGACAGTGTAGGGCTTATCTGCTCCCTCTGTGTCCTGGTGGTGCTGAGCAGCCCGGCTGGTTTGTGGACCTTCTTGGTGCCTCAGGGCAGAGGCCCTTGTGCCCCAGGCCCGTGCCCTGTCACCTGGGAGAGCTCTGCTGGGTGTGTGGTGCAAGGGCAGCTTCTGGCTCTACGGCACAGCTTGTGCTCCTTGTCTTTGGCACCCTTGGCTTGGCCTGTGCCTCACCCAGTGTGCTTAGAGGAGGGAAGAGCTGCCCGTGACCGTGCTGCAGAAGGGCTGATGCCCCTGGCAGGGGCTGGGCTGCCTCGTCCCTGAAGAGGACACCTGGCAGAGTGCTCGGGAAGCTCAGCCCGAAAAGAGGCCACGTGTTCTGCTGTGACAGGGCCACTGGCTGAGCTCTGGTGAGTGCAGCATGGCTGTGACTGTGTGAGGCTGGCTCAGGACAAAGGCAGGGACGTAGAGCCATGAGGACAAGGAGTGGGTTCCCACATTCTCCCTTGTGAGCACCTCAGGCAGTGTGAGATGAGAACTTGCCGTCTGTCAGTAGCTGGAGGTACCATCACACAGCTTAAGTTCTTTTCATGACACAGTGATCTGATGGTGACATTTCTTTCCCTCCCAAGCATAAACCACCTCTGGATCTCTTCTGCTGTCATATGCAGATGGCTCAGAGCACTGCTGTCCCCACAGGGCTCTGCCTGAAGCTGTGTGAGCCATTAGAATCCAGGTGGCTGCAGCAGCCACGTGCTTGGCCAGAGGTGGATTTGGAGTCCAACTACAACAAGGGCAGGGGAATTTTTTCCTCTCTCTGTCTCCTTGTGCTCTGAAGAAGAGGACTGTGAATTCCAAGAGCCATCTCATTGCTGAAATTCTTCTATAGAAGGCAGATGTGAGCTGGTTGTTAAGCTCTGCCATTGTCCCAAGTGCTCTAAGACTCTGAAAGCCCTTCTTCAAAGGTCGTTTTGATGTTCATTTTGCAAAGGTGACTGTCGAGCTCTTTGATCTCTGGTGGTTATAGACATCAGCTACAGGAGTGAGCAACCTGCATGTGTGCTCTAGAGTGTCTTGTTCTGGGGTGGCATGGAGGGAGATGTGTGTGGGGACAGTGGTGGTCAGGATATCTCAGCCAGGAAAGGCTTGGTGACATGGGCAATGTCTCAGAACGCTGTGATCAGCTGCCTCTAGTTTGGGTTTCCTGTCCCAAAGCACCCTGTGCTGCCTGCAGGTGGTGCACAGGGTGGCTGGGCTTTTCCTTGACTCGGTAGTTCCCAGCTGTTTGGCCTCTTTGCCAGCCTGTTTTTCCTGGGCCAGGCGTTCACCATCATGCTGGTGTACGTGTGGAGTCGCAGGAACCCTTACATCCGCATGAACTTTTTTGGGCTTCTTAACTTCCAAGCCCCCTTCCTGCCCTGGGTCCTGATGGGATTCTCTCTGCTCCTGGGCAACTCCATCATCATCGATTTGCTGGGTAAGTCAAAGCTGGTGGGGCATGGGAATAAGGACATGTAGCAGCCACAGTGCTCAGTCCTCCTAAGTGCTGCAGGGTCTTGGTTCCACCTGACCTAAGATGTTGTGTTTCCTAAAGTGAGCTGGCTGGGTTTCTGGGTGGCTGGGCTTTTGCTTTGACCTGCTTTTGGTCTGCCTGACACTGCTGTCTGGTCTCCTGGGTGTGCAATGCTGCCCTCGGGCTAATGGGCTCCCTGTGTGCTGTTCACAGCCAAGTGCAGCATCCCTGGCTCTGGATGTGGGCACACAGCTGAGGGGTCCTCAGTTTTGCCCAGCAGCTCTGGCTCAGCTGGCAAAGGAGTCACAGCTGTGCCTGACCTTGGTGGCATCTCTCCCCAGGGATTGCAGTGGGTCATATCTATTATTTCTTGGAAGATGTTTTTCCCAATCAGCCTGGAGGAAAGAAGTTGCTGTTAACCCCTAGCTTTCTGTAAGTAAAGTTGGTTCTGTCTGGGCTTTACTGTGGGCTTTCTCAACCTGATCACTTCTGTAGCAAACTGACCGTAAGAGGCAACTGCCTGCTGCAGCACCTCAGCTGCACAGGTATGCCCTTGCTGCATTATCTGCATGTTATATACATGTGTACAGGGCCCATAGAGCAGCTGCTGCTGCCTTCAGCTTTGCTACTAGAACTAGAGTCTGCTTAGTGCTTGTGGAAATGTGAGATGGAGGCAGGATTTTTTTCTGATATATTTTTGTAGTTTAAGAAAGCAGATTATGTTCTGCTTTGTGCCCTGACAATCAAATCTGACCCAGTGATCAAGGAAGGAGGTCCTGTCATCACAGTGCGTTGGGCTGAGCAAAGGGAACGGTCGGTGATGGTGCAAAGGGCCCGTGGCTGTGGCTGCCAGCCAAGCCCCACGCAGGGCCAGGGGGTTCCTAGGAGGCCTGGGGCTTTCTCATCCATCCTCAGCTCAGTTTCCTAACCTGCCCTGGTGGGATGGGTGTGTCCCTTGCCAGGAAGATGGTTTTTGACACACCTGAAGAGGATCCCAATTACAACCCTCTCCCCGAGGATCGTCCAGAACACCAGCCTAGAGACCGTGACCAGAACGAGCAGCAGCATCCACAGTAACACGGGGGACTTCATGTGGCCAGACTCCTCTCTTCTGGCTGGACTTTTGCTGTGGCCCAGAGATCCCACTGGAATAACACCAGTTGCCATTCCGATGTGTCGTGTGTCGCTGTTTGTGTGGGTAACCCATCTTCCCCTTGTACAAAGTGGATTCACAGAGCTTTGCACACAGAAAATTCAGAACTCCTGAATGCTTACAGAGGTGGTGTAGGGACAGGGGCTGAAGCTGTGACAGCTCCTCAGTTACTTGGTGTGGACTAAGTATCAAATGGGGTGTTAAACCAGCTCCTCGTGCTGTTAATGACTTGCTGTGTGCCAGGTCATTCTTGTCCTCTATACAAAGACTAATGCACGTGGCCCTCACTGATGTGAGACCTCTCTGTGGGCTTTCAATGAAGTAGTTCTGTACCATGGCAGAATGCAGCTCAGCCTCTTTCTTTCCTTTATGTCCCCCACTCCTTTTCTGGTGGTTGTTTCCAAAGAGTCTTTACATTAAAGTCTATTTTTCAGTTGTGTGTCCATTTCTGCCAGGGGCAGAGGCAGCAATTCATCAGGAATTTGCTCAAAACTGCCAGGTTTGGGATTTCCTCTTCTGGTGGGCAAAGCAAAGTTCAAGCTAGCTGGAAGATGTCCTTTCCCTCTCCTCTCAGCAGGGCTGCAGATCATGAGAAGGAGTGTGGGGATGTCTAACTGGATAAAGGGGTGCCTGGGAAAGGACAAAGGGACTGAGCTGGACACTTGATCCAGTGGCTGGAAGCAGCACTTGACACTGGTAATAAAGACTGTCTGCACCTGCAGTGTAACTCCACTCTTGTTGAATTTTTTAGTTCTGAAACTTAAACATCTGAGTTTCAGGGGAAAACTAAACAAGCTCATCCCTACCCTGACACCTGCACGAAATGGATCTGATCATTCTTGCTAATGCAGCACACACTGTTGTACCTGCCCTCAAAGCCTTCCAGTCTGCACACACTGGCTCTTACAACAGCTCACTCCTAACAGGGCTGGCTGCTCAAACTTGCAGACCACCACCAAACTATGAAATGTGAGTAACCAGCACCTGATTAGGCACACACACAAACCCCCCACACACACCAACTCCCCCTCCCCTGTGCTCTTCCAATACAACACTAACAAAAATCAAACCTGATTTGAATGAGCTCTTTTCCTGCACTTGTTTCCCTCTACAAAGAGGATGAGAGGCCTGTACAGGTGGTGATTTGTTCAGTAGTACGAAGGCTAAGCAACAAGAACTTGCTGGGGGCTTTGCTCATGCCCTAATGATAACAGAGCTGGGGTTTCAGTCCCTAGGAGGAGTTTGTCTTTGAAGTCTGCAGATGTTCTGCTTTAAATTGTCTCAGATGGGGCTTTGAAATGTAAAAGTTGGGCTATGCTTTTAGGTAGGGTACCAGATTAACCCAAGGAATTGTGATTGTAGAGCAAGAAAGCTGCTCCTGGCTGTTCCCCAGTAGTCCTAATGCTGGATAAAGAAAGCTGGATGAAGTTCCCATTTTCTGGACTTGGTCCCTCGACTGTCCTGCTTTGTCCCTGCTTTCAGGGACAATTTGTACAGCCTCTCTGGCCTTGAGAAGCAGAGGTGCTGCAGTCCTTGTGTGCCTGTACCTCATGGTGAACTTGAGGATTAGTAATCAAAAAGTTCACAGCAATTAAACTGCACCACAGATGCTGATTTAAGGCTACAGCAGTTTCACACGTATTTGAATTCCCTGAAGAGGCTGCTGGGAGAAGTCCCTGGTCCTATAACAAAGGAAGGCTGAAGTGTTCTCAAGAAGGCTTGGAGTTTTTATGTCCATGAGCCAAAATATGTTTTACATGGGAGGCTAAGATGCAGCAGCATCCCAGGTTTTGTCTTACTTGCTCAAATAACCTTTCAACCTCAACAAAGTAATGCATGGAGTACCACTCTGGTACAGGAGCCTAGGATAAGACTGAATAATATTATCACTAGATTGCAAGTTTTTCACTTCTGCAGACTAACAGCTGGAAAAAGTTCCCTCCCACCCAGGAATCAGAACTATCTCTGTTATTACTCAAGTCTAAACATGATAAATTAAGGCCAGAAAGTGTTTTTTGACTGTGCTAGCAGGGTGGGTGGATCAGCAAGGATCATAAAACCTATGGCTTTATCATAAAGGCCTGAATGTAACTGTCAGGCTGCCAGCAAAATCTGCCTTGCTTGCAACACTCATCAGTTCTGGCAGTGAATGGTAGGAACTCTATCAAAGAGATGGGGCAAGACAGATTCTAATTAGTTTGTAAGCACACTTGGGTTTTTCTCTAAAACTCACTTCAATGGATTTTGGTTTTTAAACTCCCTAGAGAAAGACAGGTTGTTTCTGGGGTTGCAAAGTCCTGACACTGCAGTGCCAAGGGCTCTGCTCTGAGTGCTCTGTGCACTGCAGCTGGCAGTGCTGTGTGCTGACAGTGACCACAGCAAAGGCACTGGCTGCACAGAAGCTTCAGTCCCAGTGACTGGAGGCTTTACCTGCTGTACCAGTGCAGACACTGTGCTGTTTTCCAGACACAGTCTTCACAAAAAACCACAGGGCTCACCACACACCAGGCTGACATCTGACAGAAATGGCTCTTAAGTCTGTGATTTCAGCTAAACTGTTCTACCTTGTTGAGTAAAGCAGCTGAATATTGCCCCAAGTTCATTACAGACTGTGCCAAATCTGGTAACAGACCAATCCTTAGAGAACTGTTTGCTGCATCTAGTTCTAAGTCTTCTTTCTCACTTTCCCCTTGTACCAAAAGGTTTTGGGCTGTTTCACCTGTTGAAGTAAAGCACCCAGGAACACTGAATGCATGTCAGTGTTCAGCACTACACCCAAAAGCATTAATATTAGGCCCTGGGACTGCTCAGTTACCAGAGTAGCACAAAACATGGTGAGACTCACTGCTCCTTCAAACTTACTGAACTCAACCTACGTTGTATGCATTCCTTTTATTTAAAAAGTTGTCCTAACAGTGCATGTTGCACCTATACAAAAGAATCTTTACACTGTGCACACACAGGTAAATAAGGGCTCCAACACCTGCCACAGGTCTCAGTGAGGTCACGCTGCCCACGCAGCGCTCTGGGTACGTGGCTTTGGCTGGAGGGGGTGGGGGCAGAAGTCAGCAGTACTGGGAACTCGTGGCAAGTGGAATGTGTGTCCCCTTCAGAGACAGAAAGACCCCTGCCAATTCTAGATCCATTTGGGGAGAGGAGTAGGGATAAAGTCTGTAGGAAGAGCACCAGTGTCACAACAGGAAGGTTACCAGGCTGGAGCAGTGTTGGCCAAACGTCTCATGCGCCTGAGGGAGAGAGAGAGAGAACTACAGTAAGTGCATGTTACAGTCATGGGAGGCCTTGGAAGCACAACCAATGCTTCTGGGGAGGCTGCCACAGCTTTGTCAGCTTTGTAGACAGGTTTACTCCTAGACAGAACTCCTCAGTCACCTGAGTATGCCCGTTGATAAGGCAAAGACACTACTAACAGCTGTTAGAGCACTTCTGCTTATTAACTTGGATTGAACCAACTGCTACTGTAAACTCTGCAGTCAGCCATAGCTGATATACAAAATGACTGTGCTACTGTTAATTGGCAGCTAAAAAAATATCCTGGGAAAGAGCTGAGCCAGTTTATTTACTGTTTCCACAATGTATCTTTTGGAGAGATACTAGCTATTCATTTATATGTGTCAGAAAGAATTTCATCAAGCAAATGCAAACTCTCAACTGCTTGTCGAACATCACTTAGCAGGTCTCTGGTGTGCAGAGCTGCTCCTGGAACCACACAGTGCTCCCTGTGCTGGCAAACAGGTTGGCATCAGTTAGGCTAGAGCTGGGAGCTTGCCCATTGCTACATCAAACTGAACTTTACACTACACAGAAGGAAGTTTTGTGGCAGGATTCTAAGGGAGCATGACAGTGCATGAAACTCCAATATATTTGATTCATGCCTTCCTATACAAACAACTCCCCTGGACAAGAAAAGAGCCCAAGGAAAAAAAAAAAAAAAAAAAAAAAAAGGGTTAAAATAAAAAGGAAACTGCTGCAAGCAGGAGATGGTAAAGTAGACATTTCAGTGTTTGTGGAGGAAGGTGGTAACAGTTGAACACCCTGAAGCTGAAGTTTCTGTTGTCAGCAAGGCTGACATCCTGCCAGTTGGCTCTCAGTAGGGAAAGATAAACATCAAAGCTTGGAACTTCAGTCAAGGGACAGGCCAAGAGAAGTGTCCAAAGGAGCGGCAGTACCTTGTGTTTCTGTCCTGGTCTCTGATCTTCTTCTCCATCTCAGCATCCGTGAGGGTTTCCAGGAGAGGGCACCACTGGTCAGCGTCCCCCGTGTTGCGGATGGCGATCTCCACGGTGGGCAGGGGGTTCTCGCTGCAGGGCACAGGGCAACAAACCATCAGTGGGCCCAGAGCACTGCCCCACCTCACCAGCATCATCTACAGTGTCTCAGGCCTCAGCATTCCTTCTCTGCCCCACTTAGCACAGCCTGGTTCTCTCGAGTTCACCACAGGCTCCTGGTCACACCCTCGTGGAACCTCAAGTTTCTGGAAAGCAGCTACACCCATCTCCAGCCACCACTGGAGAGGGATTAGTGCTGGACCTGAAATTCTTTCCCAAACAGACTGTTACTTCCCTGGCTGGCAGGGTTCAACCCCCAAAGGCACAGCTCATCCCAGTCCATTAGCCCTGGGAGCACTTCTCCCAGTGCAGCCCTGGGACTGTCCCCAGGGCTCCCTGTCCCTGCTGTTCTGCAGCTCTGACCTCCTAGCTGTAGTTTGCCTAGCACACCCCTGACAGCTCTTCCCTGGCAAAGTCTGCCTTTCTTGGGAGCCTGACATTAGGAAGAGCAGTCTTTTAGGACCTGCTGCTGCGACCAGAAGCTGTGGCTAACGAAACACCAGGCTGTGCCCCAAATCGCAAGATCTGTTCCTCAGAGATTCCTCTGCCCTGACCAGCTGTATTATCACATGCACAAAAATATTTACTGCTTCACTAGCTGCTTTTCAGTAAAAGTCAACAGGAATTGACCAAGAGTAGTTTCCCAAATATTGACAGTGGAGCCGGAAGCCCAGCATAAATATAGAGGAGCCTCGGAATGTAAATGTTTGCCTTGAATTCTCAAAAGTGGCTCAGCCTGAGCTGCAGAAGTGTGTGTGTGAGAGGAGCCCTGGGACAGGTGTGCACACACATCCGGCCCCCTCCCCAGGGATGTGCACCCCTACACAGGATTTCAGCACTCACAGGCAGCCTTCTCGTTCCCTCAGGAAAGAACTCAAATGCTAATCATCATGGGAACATGCAACATCTGCATCAAAGCTAATCATCTAAAATAACAAGTCTTCAAAGTAATGCTACCATGAAAAATTAATCCAGAGCCTTTGGTATCTGATCCAAGGAGGAAGCTTTAATTAAATCTACTCCCAGTACTGCTGACATCCACTAAACAACACTCAAACCCAGGAATTTCAGCTTAGTCCTAGAATGTCACACATTCCAGGCAAAATCAGATATCAGCTGGGGTTTTGTAAGTGAGAGCATGATCTCTACCTCACTATAACACTGAGCATTCACTGAATTAAATGGGGGATGGAAAGCTGGACTCATGCATAACCTAACTGCAAGGCAACTCAGAGACTGCATTTCTTTAGCAAAGAATCAGAGAGAAACTGAAAAATCCTTCCTCATCTCCCCACCTCTACAGGAACTCAACTCCTCCTCCACTGCTTTTCCTGATGAGGAGGAAAGTGCTGCTGCCAGAATGGCTGAAAGGCACTGTCAGCTGCAGGCATCCCACAAGAGCCAGGCACTGCCTCTGCTCAGGCTCCTGGCCTCTGGCAGTGGTGTCAGGGGCACGCCAACAAAGCAGGGAGATGTCATCTTTTGGAAAGGTGACTCCTCAGGCACGTGGGTTTGGTGTGTGGGAGAACCTGTGCCATCACTCTGGTCTCAAAGGCAAAACTGGCTGAGGTGCTGTGTGCTGCCACCAGAAACACTCAGCATGCAGCAGGGAACATCACAGCACACACTGAAAATCCCCCAGGCAGCATCTGCCTCCAGTCCTGCCCATCCACTGGGCTTCAGGCTTTCCCTGTTTTGCACAGAGCAGCTCAGCTGAAAAAAGTGCCCTGGCTTTCATCAACTACAAGACAGTTTCACCTCTCCCTCAGATGATTAAGAGGCACATGACTTCTCAAACCCCCAGTCCCTTGAGATATTAAGGTTCTTTCGATACATCTAAAGCAGACCCTTTTCTTACATCAATGGAATGATGCTGGAGCAACCACCACTCCTGTGGTTTGGAAATTCAGGAACTAACCAACCACAGAACCCAAATATCATTAATCACTGTAAGGTTTCAAAAGTACTCCTTTGCTAGAAGAAAAAAGGGAAGAGGAGGACATGTTTGTACTATGACAAAAAAACGAGGTTTCAATTAGGTGTTTTTTTCTTTCTGAACAGCTCATGTCTATGTACTTTGTTCTGTTGGGGTTCCTTTTTTAGTTTTTTGTTCTCCCTCCTGCAATACCGCCACAGTCTAAAGAAAGCCTGAAATGTGCCTGTTTGAACTGCCCCTAACAGGAAGCACCCACGTACAGGAAGTACCACGGCCCAAAATATGTTTTTAGAGAGAATAGTGTGAGTCTGGGCAGTACTGACTAAAACTTTACTTGCTGCATGTTCCAGTGACTGAGCAGAAGCAAAGGGAGAAATGAACCCCACTATCACTCCCAAGAGTCAACACACACACGGATTACTTTCTTGGATATCTGCAGTACACGGAGTGCACAGGAAGGAGGGACAGACATGTCCCTGGAGGCCACCATGCAGACAGTGCTGCAGCACAGCATGGATCAGGTTCTCATCCAACACCCTGCAAGTTCTCATCACTTCTCAGGAATGCCCACCCACTGCTTTGGTGGTGGTGTTGCTGGATGTAGTCCCAAGCCAAAACTGCAAGTATCAATCCAAGGTAGTGGAGGGAAAGGTAGAAACCACCTTCCATGGGACATCAGCAGGATGGACACAGCATCTAACAATTTAACTCACAGTTTAATTCACATGTGCTAAAGGGTCCCTTTCCATTTTCTAATATGAATCACTCTGGGGATCACTTCCAAACCAGGCAGTTGCTGTGAAAGACTGGCAGGATAAAAACTGTACCCAGAGGAAACAGAATGAGACCAGTGCAAGAGCAACTAGGCCAGAGCAAATCAAGTGTCTCTCACAGAAGGCTGACCAGACAGTAAACCTTCAGATGGAGCAGGAAGATGGAGCAGAGCTCCCCAGCAGTAGCCAGCCTCCCCACAGTCTCCAGCTCCTCTTTGCTTACGCCCACTCCAACTACTCCCTGCCCTCTGCCTGAGGTAGGACAGAGCCAGGCACGTTTCCCTGTGCTGCTTCCTTGAATTGACCCCTACAAAACTGGTGGCAACAGTACCATTCCCTCCTCTGCAAATACAGCATTTGCTGAACTCTTAAACTTCCTTGACTGTCACTATGACCTGAGGTCACAAAACCTCAGAGTGTACATTAAAGGACTGGTAGAGCTGCAGACTCAGCACTGTGCTGTGGATAACATCAGTGCAGGAACTCACCACAGAATGCTGCACAGCACAACTGGAAACCATTTAGGAGACAAATTACAAAGCTGACTAACCAAACCTTACAACGCTGTATTCCAGCTGTGAGAAGGGCCTATGATCAACCCACCTCTAACATCAGCCTGGGTAGAGAGGTACAGTTTTCATCAGTCCAAGATCAAAAACCAAAGCTTGAAACAGTGGATGGCCCAAGTTAGGCAAAGCCAACAAAACAAAAAATGTTTCTGGGGCTCATCATGACCTTACATTAGAAGAGGGACTATCCCTGTTAATTAATTCTGTCAGCAGAAGCTAACATTTCATCAATATTGGGTCCTGAAATGTATTAGACCCAACAGGAAACAATATTTAGGCACATGCACAAAAAATTGGTAAGATGAACAGAATGGGTGCAAGCTATAAGGACTAACTTCAAACAAAACCTTCTGCATCAGGTCAGCTGTTTTAAGATCCACTGATGCAAATGCCCATGGAGCACAAACACAGCCCAGAGGCAGACAAGGAGGTGGCAGGTCAGTACCTGAAGGCATAGGTCTTCTGGTGCCAGCTCAGCTGTCCCCGGATGCTGTACGCAATAGTGGTGACAAACTCCCCGCCCAGGCCCAGCTCTGAGCACAGCTTCAAGGCAAACTTCTCTGGGGAGTTCTCCTTCTCTGACATGTCCCACTCAAACTGGTCTACAAGGGAGATGTTTCCTACGTGGATGTTCAGCTGGAGACAAGGGAAGAAACAGGTTATTTGTTTCCACTTGCACAAAGGTTTGTCGAAAGTAATTGAAGTGACGAGGAAGAAGCTGAAGAGAAGAGAGCACTAACTCCTAGTTCATCTGCACAGTTCCTTAACTGAACTCTTAATTTCAGTAGCAAGAAGACAACTCAGCATTGCTCACCAAGGTTCAGCTCTTCCAAAGGAAGATAGCAGTGCTTTAACTGAACTATTTCATCATCTCAGAGGCTGGGCACATGGATGTTTAATCATCTGTCACCTTGGTTCTGTTCTCAATACAAAGGACAAAAGGGAATCTGATTGGAATTAAGAGCTCCTTTGCTCCAAGGGAAGCTTTTGTACTCTTAGTACCCTATAACATAACTAGAGAAACCCAAATGGCCCAGCTCTCACTCTACTGCCTTCCTGCATTACCTTAATAATAACTCGTTGGTCTGACTGATCCTCTAGGATGCTGTCAGTCGGGTACGACTCGATCTGCTGTCGGATGGCAGAGGCAATAGCAGGGACAAACGTCAGAGGATTCAAATCCAGGTCATCACAAAGAATCTCAGAGAACATTTCTGGAGTCATCAGCTTTTCTGTTACAGAACAAGAATGAACACTGTAAGCTTCCTTGAAAATTAATGTCTGCCACTTACAAACACAGAGAATCCCACAGGGTGAGGCAACAAAGGGAATCCTAAATACATTACCTTTTGCTTTTAAGAGGGTGTTTTTACCAGGTCTGTAAGGGCAGACACACTGCTACAGGGGCCTACACCCTCCTTTACCTGCTCCATGGTATCCAGACAGTGTGCACAGAAGCCACAGCCATTAACCTCAGCTAACAGAGTACCCTCAGACCCCTGAGCTGATGAACTGGCTCAGGAAAATCTGCCGGTTAAACTCTTCAGACTACATGTGTCCAGGAATGACAACCCATGTGGCAGAGCATTTGCTAAGAATGCAAGCACTAAATACAGTCCAAAGTGGGACTTTAAAGCTTTGTCTGTATGGGGCAAGGACATTTGGTGATGGAGACAACTTTATCTCTCCAGCCTCAGGAAACTCTCCTTGTTACATACCATTCATGTTCCACGTAAATGCATCTCGGAGTTTCTGCCCATCAATTTCCATATCAAGCCTGATTGGAACCAGAACCTCTGGCTGGGATGCATTCTCATGGATCACTGCTGGGTCATGGTCATCAAAGCTACAGTGGAGAGCAACAACACAGTATAAGCAATGAGACATCTGGCATCCATAGAGGGAAGGCAACATTTGCTGGAAGCAATCCGCACACTCCAATTCCCCAATCTGTCTACAGACAGACTCCTCAATGCAAGCTTACAGGGCTCTGGCAACTAATACCAGTTTATCACCTTTTATTACATCTATCAGAACACATTCCTGCCAACAAAACAAGGAAGTTTTATCTTGGTTGCCTTAAGTTTCATAATGGAAAAAACATCAGTCATGAGCTTCAGCGGTGCTTTCCACTAAATAAACTAGATCAAAGTTGCCGGTACATGTCAATGAGAAGCAGCCTGTCCTTCAGAAAGAGCGTCTGCAACAAAGACCCTCACAAAGAGGGTCTTCACAAAGAGGTTTCTCAAATGACAACTGCTCAGCAAATCAGCAGGAAGTAGAAGGAACGCATCAGGAAAAGAATGAACCATTTCCCTGACAAAAGGAAAGCCTCAGGCTCTGAGCCATGGATGGCTACTGTAACACAGAGCCTCCAGAGACACAATTTAACTAAGAACCTCCACCTTAATGACCTGTAGGTCTTTTGTCAGCTGGGGATGAATCACAACATTACATGAACTCATGAGTACTACCCTGGCAGCATGACATTTGGTAACTACTCCCACTTTCCATAGGCAGGAAAGTGTCTTACCACAGAGGGAATGTTCTCTTCTTGTCCCTGCCCATGCGGTTCCTGTTGATGGTTGTGGAGCACGGCACTGCGTCCAGGTGGTGGGAGCTGTTGGGCAGGGTGGGCACCCACTGGTTGTTCCTCTTTGCCTTCTGTTCTCTGAAAGAGACTGAATGTCAACCTGCAGGCCCTCAGCACCACTGCTGCTGCTGAAGGAATGGTGTCATTTTAAACTTTTAAGTGCTATTATGAGCTCCTGCTGTTTTATTCTGCAACCACCAACATTACTGTTCCACCAGGAACTTGTGTTCCACACTAGCCTCTCAGAAGGCCATTCCCCAGCTTGCAAACATCCATCAGATATGAATCCAGGTGCACCTTTATAAATACTAGATTTATATTTGGATTTTCTGTCCATACTTTACAAAAGGATTGCTGAGAAAAGCAAGGCCTCCAGAAGGCAGAATGCGCAGAGAGCGTTCTGTAAAACATCTGTTACAGATGGAATGCAGTAATTGCAAAAGAAGTTGTATCATCAAACACTTAGATTTTTCTTCCTGTTTTATGTGGGCAGTAACCCAATCCTTACACTCTGGAGATCCCCATTTGCCCAGCACTGCAAATACTTAATGCAGACTTGGCAAAAAGCACAAGGGCCTGGGCTTGTGCAATTCCTCATGCTTCCTGCCCAAGCTGACATCTTCCAAGCAGCTCTGTTCTGAGCTTGGCCCTCACCAGCGCTGGTTACCTGAGGTAGGTAGGAGGTTCTGTGCTGATAGACACTGCCTTGTACTTCTCATCATTTCCATCCAAGATCTCTTCCACTTCAGAGGCCTTTAGCAGCGTCACGCTAGTGGCTAATGTTGTATAGCCATGATCTATTACCAGGAGAGATGCCAATAATTAACAGGGCAAAGGGCTACAGAGCACTGTAGCATGAACAGGCTACATAGTGACGAGCCCTCTCTGTCACTGCAGGAGGGACTAACACAGAGATACAAGTGTCCTCTGGGCTGCAGCCTCTTGTAGATATCTACAAGGCCCAGAAAACAATCAACCCTCAGAGGACTGAAAGGTCAGCAATAGAGAGGCATCTCTATAGATGATCGATAGAAAAGCTGTTAAGACTTGGGGAAGGGGGAGAAACCTCAGCACAGCTCTTGCTGAATGAGAGAGACCATCTGCATTGGAGACTCCTGCTAAGGGTCTGAGAAAGAAGAGTTAGGCCTGGGATCAGGAGGCACAATTAGGGAGACCACAAGGAGAGATCAGAGGAAGAGGATTAGACATTAATATTATTGCAATAGCACCAAAGGTCACAGTGGACATTCTTCCTCTAGCACAGCTAAGAGTAACACACTTGAGACTTACATCTTCGGGGACTGTGAGACCGCTGATTTTCTGTTGGGGAAAAAAAAAAGCAAGAGGTCAGCAGGATACTTGGAGGAAAGAGACATAAGCCCAGAGTAAACCATTATTTTTATTATGGTTTAGTCCACAGAACATACAAAAAGTCATACTGCTAAGAAATTTAACTGCTTGCTATTAGTCCCTCAAAAAAACAATACCAATATTGTCCCTGTAGTCACATCAGTAGCAACACATCACAAATTCTGGCAAGCACAAACATCCAGTCCCTGCAAGAAGCAAAGTTAAGCAAAGATGCACATCTTCAGTGGGGCATCCTGGCAGCACTCCTGCCTATTTAACAAAAGAGACAAAGACGCCCCTCTTAGTTTACAAAAACTCTCTTCTGAAATATTGTATTCATTTGGAGATGTGGCTTTGCTTTGTGATGAATGTAGCCAACCCCAGGAATTCCATGGTGGATGTTTCCATTTCAGAACGTTTTTGATCAGGTGGTATTTGCTGCCAGGCTGAGCCAGGAGCCACCAGTGCCACCGTTGCTCCATCACTGGGGCAATCTGAAGTGATTCACACAGCCCTCAAGGCGCACAAGCTTCTGAATCGCCAGGAACAGTTTCTCAAGGCAAAGTTTTCCATAAACATTACTGGGAGTGTTTACTCATCTTCTCACCGTGTGAAGAGGCCACAATCTTCTTCCTCTCTTCCACCGTGGCCAGGCGCCTCCAGAGCGAGGGGTACCTCTTGTACAGGGAGCCCCGAAACATGCGCAGGTAGTTCCCCACCTGCAAGGAGACAGTGGAGATGTGGCCTGGTATTCCAGTTAGGAGAGTTTGAGCACAAGCTCAAAGAAATTCAGCTCTTTTTAATGATAAGAAGGACCTCTTAAGAGAGTGTTTTTGCTAGGGTTTTGTGCTGTGTTTGGCATCAAATAGCACGGCGATTTTTCTGGCAATACAGAAAACAAAATTTTTCTCAGCACTTATTTCAGTGGTGCTGTCTTATTTCACTACATCCAAAAAAACCTCCCATCCACTGATAATAGGAAATTTAATAGGAAAACACTCATTTGATCCACATGTATTTTGAACCACCTACCCTTCTTTACTTCAGTTTCCACATCAATGTGCAATGCTCAGCTAGAATATAACTAAACCAGATACCCAGCTGACACATTATTTTACTTTGAATGTCCATGTCATCTAGACATTATTTGACTACAGCAAATGCCCACAGACTTGTATTTGTATTAAACCCTTTGAACATCAAAATGTGATTCCTGCCAATAGTCCTCCTTCAGAATTACTTACCATCTGTAAAGCAGTTCTGTTCTTCCTGGCATAAGATCCTCACCTGTGCTGAAGGCTAAAGCAAGCCTTGCTGAACAATACAACTATTTCTAGACTCTGAAATCAAATCTTTAGACTGACAGGACACTGGCAGACTGCCCCACAACAAGACTTTTATTCCTTGTTTGAGAAGACTCTTTTTTCATCTCAGTTTTTAACTGTATCTTTCACTCTACAGTACTCATCCACACACAGAAATGAATGGTAGATAAAAAAGACAACCCTTTTCCTTCTCCATGTATCAATCTCACAGCTCAGCTGACTGCAGTTACAGTTTGCTTTCAAACTCTACATTTCACGTGAGTGAGGGGTGCTTAGTCCCTGCTCAGCCTATAGAGCTGGCAGTTAAACTTAGCCAATAGTCCCTTTTCTGTATCAAGCTGGGGGCTATAACATTTTTTTTCCTGTTTCCAACTGTTTCCCCGGTGCTAAAGGGCCCGTGTTTCTCGATGCAATAAGGCTCTTCGTCAGGGAGGCTCTTTCAGCACGGGACAACACCGTGTGGGCACAGACACTGGGGTGCTAAAACTGCCCGCCGGTGTTTGCTGGCCACGCTCTGCACAAGGCAGGAGCTGCACCGGCTCATTCTGGTGCTGTTCCCGAGCCCAAGGGCCCGGGTGTGGGATTCGCTGCCTCGCAGCACGTGAAATAACCCGAACCCCTCAAAGGACTGTGTACAGAAACTCTCGGTGATCGGGAGCGGGGCCTCGGGCCGCGGCCGGGCGCGGATCCGGCCCCACATGCCGCGCGGGTGCCGGGGCCGCCCTCAGGGAGCGCTGATGCCGCCCGGGCCCGGCCCGGCTGAGGGGCTGGGGCAGCGCCCACCGCGGCCGAGGGACCTGGGGAGGGCCGCTGCCCCCACGCCGGGGTTCTCCTCCGCCCCTTGCCCGCCCTGAGCGCAGCCTCCCGCATCCCTCGGCCCGGCCCGGCCCGGCATGGCCAAACCCGACCGCGCATCCCCCGGCCCGGCCCGGCCGGCATGGCCAAACCCGACCCCGCATCCCCCGGCCCGGCCCCTGTGTCCCCCAACCCGGCCCCGCATCCCCCGGCCCGACCCCGCATCCCCCGGCCCGGCCCCTGTGTCCCCCGGCCCGGCCCCGCATCCCCCGGCCCGACCCCGCATCCCCCGGCCCGGCCCCTGTGTCCCCCAGCCCGGCCCCTGTGTCCCCCAGCCCGGCCCCGCATCCCCCGGCCGGGCCCGGGCCCGGGTCCCGCCCGGGCCGCACCTCGGAGCCGATCATGTAGAACTCGCCGTCCTCCTCCAGCTGGAACTTGACGGGCTTCTGCCCGAAGGTCTTGCTGAGCGCCATCATCATCATCGCGGCGGCGGGCGGGGGCGGCGGCGCCCGGAGCGCGGCCCGGCGGCGGCGGCGGCGACAACGGGCGGCGCCGGGCCTGCAGCGGGCCTGGAGCGGGCCTAGCGCGGGCCCGCTGCGCGCATGCGGCGGGAGGAGCGACGGAGGCACGGCCGGGGGTAGAAAAGAGGCGGATTTTATTGTGGCGGGGCGGTACATAAATACACACTGAGCTCCGAGCGTGGCGGGGCACGGCCGCGTCCCCGGCTTGGGCTGCGAGGGGGAAAGGGAAGGGGCTGTGGCAGCCCGGCGGGGGCTGGCGTGAGGACACCCAGCAGACACGGCGGGTGTGCGGGGCCAGCCCGGGCCGGGAAGGGCGGGACGGGAGCCATCAGTGCATCTGAGCATCATCCCGGGACGGGGAGCTCGGCGGGATGAGCGCGGGGCAGTGTCCAGCACCGGCCCCCAGCGCCGGGGAGGGAGGGGGGAAAGGGAGCCCCTTGTCTATGTACAGATCGATACAAAATCCTAACGCGTACTAGGGATACAAGGTCAAGCCGGGATAGGGCTGCTGGCAGTCACCACGGCTGCCTGTAACTCTGGCAGCAGCCGCACGGCGCAGTCCTCCTCCTCCTCTGCAGGTAGGGTCGGTGTCCTTCAAAGCCCCGGGCTGCGGGATCGTTCCTCCTTGGCCAGCAGCGGCAAAGGGCTGCCGCAGTGAGTTATGTAAACACAGGAAATGCCTTTGGATCAGTTCTACAGGACGGGGTTCAGATTAATCGTGGCAGCATGGTCCCGTTCCAGGCTGGCCTGGTGACTTTTGGGATGCTATTGCTAGAATAGAGTGGCCGCCCTTGCCTGTAAAGAGCACCGCAGCTGCTTTTACATTGATAGCAACTGAAGCAGGGGCTGCTGGAACTGGAGAGGAGCAAACTTTGTCACTTGTGACAGACACCTGTTGTGTCAGATGCTGAGCCTGGAAGGAAGCCAGGAATGGCAGAGAGAACCCTCTGTGTGGCTGCTGGAGGTCAAGGGAGATGGTAGGGGAGTGTGGAGGACACAGGCCCCCCTCATCTGAAGGAGTTGGAGGAGGGTGTACAGCTGAAGAAGTCCTGGCTGATCTGGCGCGGATAGCCCTCCAGCACTTTCACCTGGACTGGATCAAACTTCCAATAATCTTGGCCCCTCAGGAAATAGGCAAAACCTGTGGGTGAGAGAGGAAGGTTCAGAAGAGACAGCATTCATGAGCTCTTTCCCAGCATTTTGTTCGGCTGTCACTTTGCAACACATGCAGTACTGGAAGAGAGCTGGAAGAGGCAGGGGATTTTATTGAACCCAGGCTTGTGGCATTCACTTTTCTTTCGCATTGTTTGAGTTTCGATAAAAAATCTAGTTTTACTTTTTGGGCAGTAAACAGGATGGATTTTATTTTCTTTTCCTGGTGGATTTAAATATCCTGTATGCTTGTAGTGACCCAGCCCTGTGAGGGCAGGGACAGGCAACTTGCAAAGACCTGCTCAGAGCATCTGTTACTGTGGGCAAGCTGCCCTGGAATTTAGGTTCTGGAAGCGGTGGAGATTTGTTTCACTTCATCCTTAGAGAGGAAAGAAGCACTCACCACACCTGTCATCCCCAGCACCCTGGCTGTCCCCAGTGTTTCTGTGGCACTGCTGTACTGTTTTCAGCATGGGGCACACTGGGGAGGACTGGTCAATACCAAAAGCAGCCTGTTCTTTGTTCAGCTCCCCGGGCTAAAGTGTGGGCAGTGTTTCTGTTGTCTCCTCATCACTTCCTTTGGCAGGAGCAGTAAGAGGTGGGCAGGACTCTGTGACCAAGTCAGATATTTGACTTCTCTCTATCATACGCTTACATATCGGTTCCTGCAATTAATGAGAATGAAACTTCTTCTCAATTTACCCACTGGAGCGAACTGCCCCCTACACTGTTTAGGATGTGTTATGGTTAACACCCACTACATGTTGAATGTGCCCAGCTCTTCCAGCTGGGAGTGCTGTCGGGCAGAGCAGCCTGTGCTCCTGCTGCACTGACCCGACTCATCCTGGAAGGCAGCGTCCACCTCGGGCGGGACGCCGCGCCAGTCGGCCATGGCCCGGGGGTAGATGTTGTCCACCTGCCGCCTCTGCGGGTTGAAGCGCCAGTAGTTGCCTCCACTGAAGATGTAGATCTTGTTCTTCTCAGCCCCCCACACCAGAGCTGCCTGCACAGGGGATGCAGGGAGGCCCAGCTCCACGATTGGGGTGGGACCGGATACCCGTCTCTCACCATCATAAATCCAGTATTGAGAACCTATTGAGGAGACAGAAAAGGGGGACAAAGGGGTCAAAAACTCTGGTGATTTGGCAGGGAACTGTGCAACTGGAGCTGGCGCCTTGCCAGAGCTCCCACGGGAAGCTGTGCTTGAGGGGCAAAAACACCACCAAGTGTAATGGATGCTGCCACTGTTGTGTGTCCAAAATACTGTCAATGCATTAACATCCCACCTGAAACCAGCCTGGTGGGTGTTGGGGGGGGACTGGAAGGTCCATTTCAGCAGCATTTTTCTCTATTTGTGGAAGTTATAAAAGACTTGGCTGGAGAGACCAGCCTCTGCCCTGCAACCTCAGCACTTGCAAATCATGTGGGCATGCACAGGCACAAAGGGGGTGTGTGGCTGGAAAGGAGCAAGCTGCAGAAATCAGGAAGAATTTGCCAAGTTGATATAGAGACTAGGAGCATAGTTCCAGATTAGATTAAAATGAGAATCTCTGTAATTAGCCCACGGCATGTAATACTTTCCCCTTATCTCATTTTAACTCACCATAGGAGCCTGCCAATTTTAGCACTGTAAGTCCTTGCAGGCAGGTCAGGTGCTCAGAAATGTGTTTATGCAGGAGCTCTGCCTGCAGAGCCACTGGTGGGATTTTGATAGTCAGTCTCATGGAGTGCAGACAGGATGTGCACACCCACAATGAGTTCCCATGTCATTCTGCATCCCTCCTATTAAACCTACGCTTGAGAAGGGCAATAAAGAAAACAGTGGAGCTGAAATGGGTTTTGTTGCTGGCCTTGAACCCCAGAAATGGCCAAGAGGTGGTTTTGTTTTTAATCATTCTGGTTGCTGGAGGTTGCCTGGCTCTACACCCAGGCTCCCTGTAGGCTCATAAAGTCATGGGGTACTGGGGAAGTTCCAAACCACATCTCTGAGGAGCAGAGAAAATGGTGTCTCCACCCTGAGCAGGGCCCTGGGGACACAGGCACAACCAGAGAAACTGCTGGGGTCCACTTCTGGCACAGTGCTTCCCATAACATCTGGGGAGATGGAGCAAATATTTCCTTCTTTCTCCTCTGCCAGGGCAGAGGCTCATTACAAATGTTTGTGTTCCAGGGAAGGAGAGTGGGATATTGTGGCTGTGTTTAAAACAAAAGTCACCCCTTGTTCTCTCTTCTGTCCTCAATACCTGATAAAAAGTTTAAATAGATAAGGAAAAAAATCACAAGGATTACTGGGTTGCTGAGGATTTATTCTCCCAGAAACCTGCTGGCTCCCGCCTACCCCTAAGCAATTGAGATGCATTTCTGAGCCATCTGCTCACAGTGCAGCTCTTACCTTGGAAAAACCAGATGTTGCCCCGAGGGTCCTCGAAGGTGGCATCGACAGAGCTGGGGATGCCCTGCCAGTGGCGCGAGGCCAGGGCCGGGTACCCGTCCTGCAGCTTCCCAGCCCGGAGCCGCCACACGAAGCGGGACCTGAAGAAGAACAGCTCCCCTCGGATGGTGGCTGCAGCATCGAACGCCGTGTGGCAGGCACTGGGCTGCACAGCCTGCCAAAGCGCAGCACAGGTCAGGGCTGGCGCCCCAGGAGCCCCCAGCCCAGGGGAGGGCTCTGTGCCCAGGCAGCTGCCCGGTTTGGGTGGCGCAGAGATCCCCTCCCTGCACATCCCAGTGCCAGCTGGGGGACTGGGCCTGGCCTCAGCAGTGTCGGTGGAAGAGGCAGCACCAACTCAGGCTGCTGCCAGCCTCCTGCCGAGGGCAGCCAGGGTGTCAGGGAAGGGCAGAGAGCAGCCGTTCACTCACCTCTACATTGATGATCTCGTTTGTTTCGAGGTCTGGCTGGGGCAGCTGTGCTGGCTGAGTTGGGGTTGGGGCAGGGTCCGGGGAGGGTTTCCCATACAGGTACTGGATGCCTTGCTTGTCATCCTCACTCAGGCTGAGGGGGTAGCGGAAGATGTAGAAAGGAGACATCAGGGACTTGGAGACAGCCGTGTGCTGCAGGCCCAGCACGTGGCCAAACTCATGAGCAGCCACTTGCAGAAGGTCAGTGCCTACACGGGGAAAAGATGGAAGATACTTTTGTCTACTCACATGCTTTGGCCTCCTGGACCTGTTCCTACCAATTACCAGACACTGACATGTGTTGTAGGAGTCCCAGAGAAATCTACTTCCAACTATGTTGTTCCCAGATATCTCCTGTGTAGTTCCAAAATATGTTTTTGAGTTTTTTAAAAAAAGTCAGAGGACATAATAAAGGGCTTCACTGGTTCAGAATCCCTATGAGTCAATGCATACACTTGGGTATTATCCTGGACACGTTGGTAATTTGCAATTCTGTTGTCAGAGGCTCTTGCCTCCTGGCTACCAGGAAGAAAAGGATTTTCCATGGGCTTTTTGGAAAGGAGAAATTTGCACAGAGAAGGAAGTCTACACCAGAGGTGTAGGAGGTGGGGTGATAAGGTTGGTGTTTGTCCACCCAGCCTTGAAGCAGTTGTTGGCTGGAGCTGAAGTTTAGCAAGTCTCAGTTAGATCACATTCGCTGTGGAAGGTGCTGGTGTCAGTGAGAGAACTCCGGGATTAACGCCTGCCAAAGGCCACCGTCACACAGACAGCAGAGGGAGCTCATTTATTGCTTGTCTGGGGACTGTGTCAAGAAGGTGTCATTTAGAAATAAATCCATGAAAGATTATCTAATGTCAAGGCCTGAGACTTCTTCACCAGATTTAAACAGATTTATGGGAGACCATGTTTTAGGAATACACGACCTTGGAGCATCTACAAAAGGAGAGAGTGGAAAGAGGATTTCAGTACACAAACTTGTATTGTTTGGCAGGTTTTGCTTAGCTTCCAATAGGTCCTTTTTAAAGCTGCTAAATTTCACTATGAGTGGAGGCTGTTTGTTGACAGGTCCCAGCATATTCATTCACTTGCCTTCAGCCAGAAATCCTCCAAGCTGCAGCACAAGTGCTGAGAACAGCAGGGATGTGAGTCAGCCAGCCTTGATGCTCCAAGCAGGATTTCCCTGCTGGCTCCAGGGGAGCAGGTCACTTCTCAGCCCCAGGACAGGGAGAATAGTGTAGGGAGGAGTGCCTGGGAAGGGTGGAGGGGAAGGTGAGCCCCAGCCTTCCTCCACTGACCCGCTTTACTTGGAAGCGATGGATTTGCACAGCACTGACCTGATAAAATCAACACATCTAGGTCAGCTGAGAGAGGGGGATTTCTATGCCAGTGATTTATTACAAACTTTCAGACACTTCTGTTTAGCTTGGCAGGCTCCTCACTTGCTGCTTTCCAGTGCTGGCAGATCAGCTGTGCTGTCGGATTCTCCAGGGGAGGTGCACAGCAGCGCGGCTGAGAGAGCTGTGCTGGGCAGCAGCCCTGGGTCCCTCATGGATGGATGGCCCTGCCTCCTGCACGGCTCTGCAGTGACCCCAGGGCACACCTGTGCTCTCCCATCAGGAAAATCAGGCAAAGGATTTCCCTGTCTCACTGGGAGCTGAGTCAAGGATTTATCCGTGTTTATGTCACAAAGCTCTTTTCAGCATATTAAACTCCAATGAGCTCCATAGAGATTTACAACAGTTATTTATGGATGATATTGGGGGGTGGAGAGGGGGGAATGCCATGGAATAGAGCCGGGTTCTGATGGGAACTGATGTCCATTTTCAGTTCCTGGTTTGCCTCTAACACTGTTTTATGGGAGAATGCAGGAAATTCTTCAGCAACCCAGGCAACCCCAACAAAGGGCTAAACCTGACAGAGCCCACCCCTCCCACAGGAGCAGAAACCCTTCTGCAAAGAGGTCCTGTGCTCTGTGACTCTTGTTTTGGGTCAGCATGAGCAGGGTTGGACACACAGCAGTGCTATGCCCCACGGAGTCCAACTGGCCTACAGCTGACCTTGACACGGGCCTTGGGGGATCCCACTGACAGGGCCAACATTTCTGGGAATCCCCAGAGAGACTTGGGGTTAACTTGGGCTTTGTGATTGTTTCTTTGTCCATGTAGATAAACTGGCAAGGAGGAGGAGGAACTGGTTTAATTTTGGAGCTGGGTTAATTTTGGTGAGTCTTCCAGAAAGTGATGCTCTGGGCAGGGCTCCAGACAGTCCCAGGCAGCAGTGCAGTATCTCATGAGATACTGTGACACCAGAGCCTGAGTGCCCAAGCAAAGAGCTACCAGCTTGGACCTATTATTAGCAAAAAATTAAAAAAGAGTCTTGACTGGATGTGGCCTTGTTTATGGTCAGAGCATTCCCAGGCCACTGGGACAGAGCTGGAGCCTGGGTGGTTTCCCTTTATGGACTTGTTTGAGGGCAGATGGTGAACAGTGCTTGCAGGGACTGGGACTGAGATTGTTCTTTGGAAGACAATGGTGTCACACAGAGCTTGTGCCTCAGCTTGTCTCCATCCTTTCCTCATCTCATTTCTAGTGACTCCTGCCAATGCTGGGTGCAATTCCCACGTGGCAGGAGCACATGGCTGGGCAGAGGAGCCATCTCTTGCTCCCCCCACACAGGAGGAGTCCATGGGGAAGCCGGGCTCCTGCTGCTGGACACTGGCTCTGCTGTGGCTGAAAGATAAAAAGACTGAACACTAACAGCAGGTGGTGAGACGACAATGCTCACCACAGGAATAGTTGCTGCCTCTCAGTTTAGCAGGGTCCCTGTTCACACCACAGGGAGTCATTTCCAAGTTCATTGAGGAGCATCCTGGAGCACCCACAGCTCACCCACTGTACCGTACCCAGGTTGTTCCCAATGGTCCAGGTCTCATCGTAGTCAAAGTGAACATCTCCTTCCCGGTGTGTTTTGGGGAAGAAGGCGTGTGCCAGGATCCCTCCAGGCCCATCAAAGGGCAAGTTGTCTCCGTGCCAGTACCTGCAGGGAAGACATGTTGCACCTCAGCCATGGAGCTCCAGCATCATACAGCCAAAGGTGGGAGCCACTGAGAGGGGACAGCAGCTCTCATTTCCTTCCTAAGTTCATCCCACTGGTCTGGATCAACTGCTCAGAGCTATTCCAATTGCCACAAGACAAATTCTGCATCAGAGCCCTGAGGAAGCAGATCTCAGTCACACCAAGCCCTGCAGAGTTTGTATGTTTTCTCAGGGATGTTTCTCCCCCTCCCCTCCTCGGCTGCCAGCCCAGAGCTGACTATGGAGCCTAAAGAATTAAGGAGGTGACTGCCGAAGCCAAGATTGAGTTGATATTACTGAGTGTTGGGGGGGCTTCAGAGGGACAGCTGGCAGCAAACTCAGCCAAACTCTCAGGTCCTCACTGAAGCCAGGCCACTGATGAGTAATGAAGGAAACCCACGAGAGATGTGGCCACTTGAGAGAGCTGAAGGAGACAAAAATACAGCAGGCAAATCACATCACTGCTTGGACAGTCTCCACTGCCCTCATTAGCTCTGTGCAAACACGCAGCTTGGGGAAATCTTTGCCCCTGTGAGTATTTTGCCAAAAGGGAATTTCAGGCCAGGAGCCAAGATTCACTTAACCAAGAAACTCTATTTGTCTTTGGACAGACAGTTACATCGTTCAGTCAAGGGACAGGATGGAGGACTTGAAGATGGAAAAGTCAAAACAAACGCTTAAGAAAACAGCCTGTGGGCAGAGAAACGTAAATGTACCAGGAAAATTAATGAATGATCAGTAACCGTGCTGTGCACAGCCAGTGTGGAACAGCTGCACTCACACCGGGCAGCCCACGACTGACAAAACTAAAACGATCCCAGTGTCTGAAAGCAGAAATATGAGCCTTCATTTAGGTGCCTAGGCAGTGTGCTGGCAGGTCCCTGCTCTGGTCACAGCCCTGCTGTGCTCACCTTGTGAAATCGATGACGATGTCAGCCCGTCCCTCCAGCACCTCGGTGAAGGTCAGTGGGGTCACATCGCTCCAGACCTTCAAAGCTTCCTCAATGGTCCTTCTCACTTCAGCTTTCACGAGTTGCCATGGGAACCTGATAATTCTGGAAGGCAAGAGACACTGGATGATGGACAGTCCATGGACAAGGCTGTCCCAAAGTCACCGGTTCTACAATCAGCGTCCCTAGGGCCACCATTCTCAGCACCAGAACGTCTCCCATCCACACATGCACTGCTCCAGCACCCTCTAATGAGCAACATGTGCAGCAGATAAATCCCATCAGTGTTGAAACCCTCCGGCTGGTGTGCCAAAGGTGAGTTCCCTGGAGAGTTTTGCAGCTTCTGTGTTGTTCTGAAGTGCCACAGCACTCCCCAGGTCTGTCTCCTGTAAGGCCACCACCACAAAGGTTCCTGACAGTGGTGTGATGTGATTTCTTCCCAGTCTCTGCATTTTTTGCCCCTGGAAACTTGGGTTGACTCAGCAGTCACTTCCTCCAATAACAAGAGAAGACTGAAAGGTCTGCCACAGAGGGAGGTTTCTTTCCCTTCCACTAACCGTGTTCCTGTATGTAAATCCCTGCTGTGTTTTTTTTGTTTAACACCATTGACCAAAAAGAAAAAAATAAAAGGGAAGAAGCCTTTCTGTTATCTACAGCCTCCTGATGGTGTGAGGATCTCTCTCCTGTATTGGATTAAGCATTAAAAGATGATTTACATGTTGTCAAGGTCCATATGAGTGCGCTCACTTCTCCACTCATCCCCCTGAGGGCAGCTGGGGAGGCAGCACAACCCTCCCGCCAGCCTGTTGAGCACATTCACAACTGAGAACGTGTGCCGTGATTTGGGCAAACTTCACACTGAAGTCGTGTTTATGAGACCATCAACAACAGCTGAACAAAAGGATCTTTTTAAAATAAACTGTGAGGTGATGGCCCCGCGGGGTGGCTGTGGGGGCAGAGCCTCAGCAGCAGGGTGCTGCTGGTGGAGCTCCGCTGGGCAAGGGAGAGCAGTGACCGTGTGTCCCCAGGGCTCTGTGGACTGCGCTCACGAGGAGATGTGGAGGAGCTGGGCACAAACCCGCCGTGGTCCAGCGCGTGGCTGCCCTGCCCGCCCTGCGGCTCCCAGGGTCACATCCCAGCTCCAGGGAGCATCACACCGAGCGTTCGAGGAGGGAGAAGCAAAGCAGCCCGACACTGCAGGCCTCCCTTACTTGTAGGTGAGGTTGGTCTTGTCCCAGCGGCCCCCGGAGAGCACGAAGCGCTTCTGGCGGTTGCGGCCGCCGTGTCCGTCCGGCGGCAGCGGCAGGTCGGGCACGCCGCAGCGCGGGGGGTTCCAGCCCGGCTGCCCCACCGCAGCCCCCGGGGAGCCCTTGGCAGGGCTGCCCACCGCCTTCACCAGGCCAGACAGCCAGGGAGCCTGCTCCTTCCAGGGGTGATGCTTCCGAGACACGTCCTGAAAGGCAAAAGCAAACCCGTGATTTCGATGCCCGTGAGGACACTTCTCGCTGCAGAGTGGACAATGTCCCTGGCAGCGCTGCAGCAGTGAGCTCCTCCTCTGCCCAGGGCTGTTTCCCCTCTGCTCCCCAGGAACACGCCGTGATCCCCGGGCCCTGCTGCTCTGAGGCTGGCTCACACCTGGGAGGCACTGTGTCGTGCCATGGCACCCACTAAGCACTCAGCTATTTTTGGTCCACATTTCCTTGGCAGCTGGCCGGCAGGAAATACTTTTGCAGGCTGTGGATGAGAACCAGACCCTTCAAGCATAAAACAAATCACCAGGGAATAAATTCTCCCCCTTTGCCCTACATCCTTTATTCCCTCCTGGCTTCGGGTAGAGGTGACACGAATGGAGGAAGCCTTTAGTCCCCAGTATGCAGTTGTGCTCCCTGCTGTCACTTCCCTGGTGTCCTCTTGCTGTCCTGGCACCGTGGGCAGTTCTCAGCAGGCCAGTGGGCACGGCAGAAGAGGACACAGGGATGTGGGGTGACATTCCAGCCCACGGGGCAGAGAGCGGCAGTGACTGTCCCTGCAGCCCCATCAGTGCCTGAGGGAAGGACTGCACCACATCCCCTTGCCTCAGTGCACCTGTGATTCTGCTTGGGATAAGATCTCCCGGGCTCCCCCACACTTAGAAAAACAAGGTTTCTCTTGACAACAGTAACTAATGCTAATCAGCTGACATCCACTGGTTTTCCCATGACAGCAAGACTGTATTGCCACCATGAAACACAACCCAGGTGTCATCTCCAGGCATGTGGGGTGAGAGGTGCTTGGTCCACGTCACTGTGCTGCAGAGGGCCAAACACAGATTTTTATTTTTATTTTTTTTTTGCCAGATTTTATGCAGCAAATGAAAAGGTGTTTGAGCAGTGGGAGGGGCTGAGAGACAGCAGTCCTACATCTCTACCTGGACACAAGCAGGCTCTGTCCCACAGGGCTCCAGAGGGAGGACCTGGGCTTTAGACAGGCTTTCTCTTCCTCTGCAAAGAACTGCCTTCTTCCAGGCCAGCTTTCCTGGCTGGGCTGCCAGGGACACAAAGGTCAGGATGGCACGATGCCAAGCTGCCATGATGCCGTGTAATCCGCATGCTGCCACCACTCTGCTCCCCACAATGAGCCCATTCATGCGGGCTGGAATGAAGTGTGAAGGCCTTGGCATTAATTCCAGCGCTCAGCTCCAGCCCTCTGAGCGAGGCACAGATGGACAGGGGAGCCAGGGAGGTCACACAAGGTGCAGTTTGGGTGTCCACACATCACTTGAGGCTTTTGTGTGTCTGTCACCGGTTTAGCCTGCTGGCTTGTCCTCCCCAGACAGACAGACAAACAGCCTTCCTTGGTGGCTTGGCCCTGCCAGCCTTTGCCTGAGAACCACTGGTACCATGTGGTGTCCCAGTGCACTTTCACACACTACAGGGACTGCAGCAGCAGCACATGCAAAGAGAGAAAGCCTTTTCACAATCTGAACAGCAAAACCTGTCCAAGCCACCAGCCATGCACTGAGCATCCATTCAGGCCTTTAGAGGGAGGAGGAGCTCGAGCTGGCCTGTCCCAGAGCAGCCTGCACAGGGCTGCTCCTGCTGAGCACTGGAGCCCTGCCAGGCTGGAGGTACCTGTTTCTCTAAGAGGAGCTCTCTGAGAGCCACCTGGCACCGTGTCTGGGCTGGCAGCTACTGCCTGCAAGGGACAGCTGGCAGGAGAAGCTGACAAAGTTCATGTTCTGGCCAACATCTTGCTCTCTCAGCCCAATGACACCGAAGCACATAATGGCATCTGTGTCACCAAAGCACAGCCTGGAGGGCTCTACTGCCATGTCCTGGCAGCTGAGGGCTTGGGGTGATGAATGCATCTGGTTTTCCAAGGCCAGGAAGTGCAGGAAGTAGGAGCATGGGAACCCTCAAGAGTTGCTCAGGTAGGTGAGGGGGCTGAGGCTGACCCAGGTGCCTTACCCCTGTTTTCTTGTCTTGATGATGCTCTGAACATTCCCCTCCTGGGAAGGCCAATTGCCTCACAGGCTGGGGCCACAGGCATAAACTGGAGATCATCACTCTCCTCTGACCAGCAGCAGAGAGAGTAGGAGCTGCCTGTTTCCTTCTTGTCCTGAGGAATCCGTGTTCAGAGGCAGAGCAGAGGCAGCTATTCTCTCCCCTCTTTGGTTAGTTCAAGGCCACTGCTATCAATCCCAGCTTTCTAAACCCCAGTGTGCAATACCAGGACCCTCCCTGCTCCTCCTGCCCTTTGCAGGCTCGGTCCTGGAAGGCGCACAGGGTGGTTCTGTGAGTGGCTCTGGGTGGGGCAGGAGGCAAGACGTGCCCTGTGTGTGCCCCTGGACAAACAGTGACTCTCCTCCTGGCGTCACTGCACCAGCGTTAGGACCATGGCAGGAAAGGGCTGGAAAATGCCACTGCAGGCACAGCCAGCAAGGGGAAATGTGACAGGCACAAACCACTTGCCAAACAATGCTCAGGGGACACCCAGGCTGCAGATCTTGGTCTCCTTGCCTGGACACACCTTTCTGCAGGCACTTCCCAGGGTTTAGATATTGTGTCCACTTGCTTAAGGTTGCATCCTTCCCACCCAGTGCTGAGCTCAGCCTCTGGTGGGGAGATCCTGCTTTGCTCCCTGAGCTGTGCTAGCACTCCCTGACTGCATTTCTCAGGGTTCATTTAGGGCCCTGCTGCTGCTGAAGCTGCTACAGACCTGTCAGGGAGGAGAGGAGGGCACTGGCTGCTGGGTACCTGTCAGGGCATCCCCACTTGTCCCACCCCACCAGCAGAAAGAAGGGATTCCTGAACACAAAAGCAAAGGAAATCCCCTGTAACCCAGGACAGGGTATGTCCCAGCAGACTGCAAACCAGATCCGAGCCTCTGGCTGAGTGTGTGCAGCCACTTGCAGTGGCCCTCCCTGCATAACCCCCAGCTGGGCTGGCTGCTGGGGTGGGAACAGCTGCCTTGTAGTCGAGGAAGGGCTTTACAAGAGAGGCTGGTCAGTAAATGTGAATACAGCACAAGCACAGAGAGGATTCCAGGCCTGAAACCAAGGGCTGAGGGCAGTGAGGACAGCAGAGGAGCAAAGCTGTGGACAAAGAGGACTGTGCTGCAGGCTGGTCACTGCTCCTCACAAAGAAAGTGCCTCTTCCTGCAGCCTTGTGACTGAAAGGCTGAGGGGGAGCAGGAGGGAATGATCCCATGGGAGAGCAGAAACCACAGCGGAGGTACAGGCTGCCCACTCAGTTCCTCACGGCTTTATCAGCCTTCAAGGGCTGTGATACAGCAGCCATCACCTCTGCGTCTGCTGGAGCCAGATGAACACCAGCCAAACTTCCCAGGAAGTGTTCCAGCCATCCCAAGGAGCCAGGAGCATCTTTAACCTCGTTGTGTTGGGCAGCACTGACCCTGCAGAGCTGCCGGGAGGAGCAGCAGCACCGTGTATGAATGAGCACGGGGTGGGGCTGGTGCCTGGTGTGACAAACCCACGGCTCTCCTCTGCCGGGCTCCATCCTCCTATGCCTGCCCTGAACTTAAACTTGTGTCTCTCTTGTGTACCTAATTACCTGGGCTCCCGGCTGCTTTTGTGACGTGGACATGAAAGGAGACCCCTCTCCCTGCCAGACAGGAGCGACTGGACAAGTTACAGCCTGAGCCCCATCAGGCCTGGATGCTTCCCCTGTCACTGGGGCTGTTTCCTCCTAAGCTGGGGAACGAGCTCATGGACTTTGTCTCCATTTCCCTGTCCCTTCTGCTCCTGCTTTTCCACTGCTTCTGTTTCTGGTCTCTCCTTTTGTTCCTCAGAGTGTTTGCCAAGGTGTTTGCTGCCTCTCTGGCTGGTGACATTATCCTCCTCCTCCGACCCTGCACCTCAGAGCACTCCTGCCCTTATTTCAGCGGGGAAGGACAGCAGAGAGGTTTCTCCTGCAGTTCTCCTGTAAGGCCGTTCTCTCAGCCCGTTTCTGTCCCCCCTGGGGTGGCTGTGCCCCCATGGGCTCTGCAGCCCCTCACAGCAGTGCTCCTGCCTGAGATCAGCACACAGACAGCTTTTTGTGCAGCGTGCCTCTCAGCCCAGCACGGATGTGCAGAGGTTGGATTTGAAAGCGCAGCTACAGCTGATGGTTAATGGTAAAACTGGGAACAGTTTCATTCTAGTCAGGTTGTGTTCCAGAGCAGACTGGGCACGGAAGGTGCTGATGCTGCAGGTGAAGTTTCAAGGTAGAGACACGGTTGTGGTCTGGTCTAACCCTGAGCTAAGTGTGCTCCTGGTCAAGGCACTATTAGTGGAAAACAGTGCCTGGGCAAAGCCACCAGATTTACTCATCCCACCTCCCCCAGGACAAGGCAGAGCCTCCCAGCTCCTCTATGAATTCTCTGCTCACACAAAATCCTTCTGCTCAGCTCCTCGGTGCTGGGCTGCAGCCTGGTCCTGAAGGCTGAGGCCAAACAGGAGCTGCACACACAGTTGGGTTTTCCTCTCCTCTCACTTCCCCCGGCCCATGGCACCATCCAGCACCTCCCGGGGCCTGACAGTTCGTTTCCGGATTACTCGGTAGGAGTTGTTGTTGGCAATGAAAAAAGGAAAATGTTTATTTCTCCTAAGCAACACGAAACATGAAACATTACGGACTGCAAATGTTTATGGCCACAGGCAGAATGAGAAGAACCAGGCCTTGGTGTAACAAGAGAAAGCAAATGAATAAACACTGCAGGACTATTTTTATTATCAGGCATTTTAATTATGTGACAGTTTGTGAGACTATTCCATCAACAGCACCACAACCAAGCTGCTGGTGTCACCCAAGAACAGTTTGCCAGAAGCAGGAGTACTTGCAGAGCAAACAAGCCCCAGGATGCTGACATAGCAAAAGGTTTCATGAGCCCTTAATGTGATGACCTAGAAATCCCCTTGAAATGAAGAAACTGCTCCAGGATGTGGCACACTCCTGGCAGGAGAGGAAGGGGGTTGAAATGTTTTGTTCATTGTGCAGTTACATCCAAGCTAAGGGGAGACATAAGCTACCAGCGCCTCTCTCCTGCCCAAATCCACCAAGAGGAGGAAGTCTGGTCACCTGCCTGTCCTTGTTGGGCCTCCTCTATCTGCACCAGGATCTCAGTGAACATCTAAAAACATGTTCTGTAGCCCTTAGTGAACCCCTGAAGTGCTCTGCTTTCCATTTTGCTATGTGCAGACTCAGCAGTGCTTCCATTCACTTTAGGCTGAGCCATCCCCAGTGCAAGAACACCCCAAACCCTTTCATTTACCTCTCAGTATTTTTGGGATTAGTAAGAAAGAGCTACTTAGCAGGAAAAAAGCAGGATCAACATCCCTGCAGGACAACTTTCCATCAAAAATTCTTTTCAAACAACCCCTACACAGTGCATCCCTTCTTCTGCAGAGCCCCACGAGTTGTGGTGCCAGGGCAGGACAAGTGTGGGGGCACCATAACCTGGAGAGGGGGATCCTCCCCGACCTGTTCTCTGCTCTCCCTCTCAGATCTGCTCTGGCAGCTGCACCCCGAGCCCTGCCACCCCGCGGGGTGAGTGTGTGTGCTGCCTGGGGAGGCACAGACACAACAAACCCGCTGCAGAATAACCACTTACATGTGTCTTGAGTCTCTCCCAGAGCAGAAGATAAACATGCCTAAAATTACCCCAGCACCGACGGCGGGATTTAAATAGCCAAAGAGCGCAAATCAAACCCTTCCTGCGGGAGCTGCCCGAGCCCGGAGCAGGCAGGGCTGTGGGGAAGGCAGCGCCCCGCTGCCAGAGGGAACCTGCTGTGTTCAGGGGAGAGCTGCAGGAGCCCTGAAGGGTTATGGTGGTAGCTGGGAGGGTGCCCACCACTCCTCCACAGAGAGAGACCTTCCCAGCAAATGCAGTGGCTTTGATTTCCCAGGGGAGCCAAAAGCAAGGCAGGAATTCGGTGTCTGCGCGTGCACAGCCCCGAGGACTGCAGACCTTTTGTTCTCAACTTTTACAGTGGACACCAGACACAGCCTTTATTCTGCTCTCAGTTTTCTCTTTCTTTCTTTCGGCATTAATATAAAAGTGAAGGCGCTCTACAGGGTTTGTCTCAAAGAACATAAGTCCTTCTGCAGCTTGTCCTATAGCCTGGCTTTAAAATAGGACTCAGCCCTCGGTTCCCTCCCCTCTCAGCTGCTCCCGCTGTGATGGAGCACAAACAGCCGGGGTGCGGCACACTCCTGCGCTGGGCTGTCCTTGCCTACCCCAGGGCCCGGCACAGCCCGAGGAACTCCTGTGGTCTGTCTCTCCCAGGAGTGTGAACCTCCTTTCCTCGCTCAGCCCCTTGGCTCCTTTCTCATTCATCACCTGACAGCAAAAGGTGCCCAGACAGGAAATTAGCTGCTGTCAGACATTAGGGAAACATCCCTTTGTGCAGCAGGCTGGGAGTATCAGAGCAGGGAGCACGTGATGGCGTGGCACAGCTCCTTGGGAGAGGGCAGAGAGTGCCCAGCAGTGCCACCTCAGCTGTCCTGCCCTCGGAGCGGGGTGCACTGCTGCCAGCTCACGTCGTGTAAAACTGCCCTCACCTCAGAGGCAGCAGAATAACCTTCAGAAGCCTTGACACCAGATGAGCAACCCAAAAGAGTAGCTAGCTGAACTGCTGTTTGAAAGGATGGGAATTCATCTGCCAGTTTCCAACCCAAAAGTGCAGCCACCTTCTCTGCAAAAACTGAGTCAAACACATCGATCTGAAACCCTGAGCCCCACGTGGCTGGTCACACACACGAGCACAAGGTATTCCTGAACAAAACATGCCTGCAGGAGTATCACCTGAAGGCAAGAGGAGAGCATTAGCACCCACAGTGCAGAGCATTAGCCTAGGATGGGGAAGAAATCACCTCTCTGTGGCAGACCCAACTCGGGGTACCTTCTGGAGCACGGTAGTGGATTTGATGGACCAGGAGCTTGAGCAGCCCTGGACTCCTGCATTGACTCTGTGCTCTTCAGCAGTTTGGTGCATTTCCCACTTCGAGGGGTACTGGCCAAGGCAGCTGAGCCCCAGCAACCTCTGCAGCCAGTCATCAGCTGGGAGCGCTGGCCAAAGGAGGTGCACAGTGACACGGCAGCTGGGCTGGACTCAAGCTCGGATGGAGTGAAACCCAGGCTGGCTCTCCCTTGCCCCGGGACCTCACACGGGTCCTTGCTGGCAGCAAGAGCAGGACCAGAGGCTGTGCAGGTTCCTCCAGGAGCAGCGGCTGCCCAGCTCACACGGGGCAGAGCATGAGGCACCTGCCAGCCCAGCCCGTGTCCCACGGGAACCAGCAGTCCCCAGCTTTATGCTGCCCTCCCAGCGCACCGCTTGCTGCCCTCCGATGGGCCTGGAGCCCTCGTGGCAGTGTCATTTCTGGAGTGCAGAGTGCCACCACCCAGAGCTGGCCTCACCTTGCTCAGAGGCAGAGCGGAGCCAAGCGCGGTGACATTTCCTTTGGAGGAACGCGAGCACTTTGGGGGCCAAGGCTGCTCTGTGCCAAGTCCCGGCCCACAGCAGATTTAGCAGCCAAGTTAGAAAGTACTCAGATGACAGAGCTGATAATAAAACCATCGACAGAACCTGAACTAATCCCCTCGGGCTGCTACTGGGCATTGGCTCTGTTATTATTTTATGGCACACCAGCGAAGCGCATGTCTATAATAACCCGATTACACACGCACACATTCCCAGCACAAGGAGCTCTCTGTCCTCTCCCGTCCCCCAAACCCCCGCACGCCGCTGCTCCTCCCCGGCAGCCGCAGTCCCCGCAGCTCCGTGCCAGGTGCCGGGCTCGGTGCATGTGCGGGAAGAGCGAGCCCTGCTGCTCCTCTGCTGCCCGCGCCTTTGATTCATCCCTTCAGTCTCGTCTCCCCGAAACACTTGTGGGAGCTGCCAGCACGGCAGGGGCTGTTCGAGCAGCAGCGAGTGCTCTGCTGCCTGTAAAGCGCGGGGGATGCCGCATCCTCTGCTAAACTCTCCTCGTCCCGGTCCCCGCTTTCCCTGGGGAGCACGGCTGTGAACTCTCCCCAAGAAGCCGAGAGGAGCCGGCGGGGCGGGAGGCACGGGCTGACTCCGGCAGCGCTGCCCGCGCCGGGCTCCCGGCGCGGCTCCGGGATGGACGGAGCGGTGCGGGGCTCATCCCGTTCCGCGGAGACGCTGCCCCCTCGGGACAGCCCCGGAGAGCGGCGGGGACACGGACTCACCGGTTTGTGGCGGCGGGCGGGCGCGGCGGGCGCGCAGTGCAGCAGAGCGGCGGCCAGCAAGGCGGCAGCGGCGGGCAGCGGCGGGCGGAGCATGCCGGGCGGCGGAGCGGGCTCGGACATGGGGCACGGGAGGAGGAGGAGAGGGGGGGGGTCCTCGCCGGGCCTTTTATCCCCCCACCGCGGCCGCCTGCCCTCCTCCTCGCGCCTCCTCCCGCTGCTGCCTTTTGTTCTCGCCGAGCCGCGGCTGCACGGGCCGGGGGGACACGGGCCGGCGGCATCGCGGGCGGGGGGTCCCGCCCGAAGCGTCCGCTCCGCCCCGACACCCCCCGGGGGCGGAACGGGGCGGGACCCCCCTCCCACACTGCCCGGCCCCGGCCTCCCGCACCCGGGTCCGCGCCGGCTTGGGGCGCCTTTAAACCGGTGTCTTTAGAGGTGTCTTTCACCTCTCCTGCCTAAGGCTATCAAGGACTAAACGCAATCTGCTTAGTGCCCGTCGAGACCACTCCAGTCCTCACGGGGAGTAGCTCACAGCCGAGTTTGAATGTGTTTGCTCCCCTGCTTTGCCTGCGCAGGGCTCTGCTTTGCTCACTTTTTCACTCAAAACCCTTCACTCACCCTTTGCAAGAAGCTTTCCCTAGCAGGGATGCTGAGGGAGGGGAAAGAAGGGAGCAACTCCCCGTTTTGGAGATGCCAAAGCCTTCCCCATCTGCTCAGCCACCTGGAGACGGAGACAGCAATGCACAGATCTGGTTTCTTGGTTCCTGTTTCTATGGGAGAAGTCCTGGATTGTGTCAGCATCCTCTCAGCAGACCAAGTTCAGCTGAAAATTGTTTCAAGAAATGTATTGCAAATAAGAAAACTTTGATCTCCAGCTGCCTGGGCTGGTGTGCAGGGAGTGGGTAAAGCTTCCTGACATCCCAGACTCTATTACTGCTTTATTTGTCTGTGATCAGTTATTCATGTTTAGTTTTATGGGAACCATTCTGCTGATGTAAATACTGGGTACGGTAAGCAGATGTGAGAAGAAAGAGCCTGGTCTTGGCTGGCTCTGGAAGGTGCTGCAGTGTTTAACTTGCAGGCTGTTAGCAAGATGTCCCTGCACCAGAGCACCACGCTCAGCATATCCCCGAGGCCTCGTTCATAAGAGGGGATAGGGGAGTAGGGAAAACCACTTTGCACTGTGGAATTTACTCTTCTGCTGTTATTCTGGCTGTGCCCCAGGAATGCAGAGCAGACCCTCGTTTCTTGCCTTTCTCTGAGCCAGACAGCTGGGTCCCAGTGAAAAAAGCTTTCCTGCCTTTGTTTCTCTTTTCTTTAGTGTCTTTTCTTTTAATGCTGGTGTCTCCGGGAGCTCAGTGCTTTCCAGCCCGTGGCAGGGGAGCCCTGGGGAAGTGGGAGCAGCCTGTAAGGCAGCAACAGGCAGTTTTGGCTCTTCTTAATGGAGACTTTTAAAGGGGGTGTTCTGGGAAACTTGGTTCTTGCAGAGATGGGACTGCCTGTGAGAACTGCTGGCTCCTGCCAAGGCTTTTAACACAAAAGAAAATGCCTGGTGTGTTCGGGATCACAGCTATTTCCCAGCCAAGCAAGTAGATGTTTAGCAGCAGGAAAATGGCCCGTTGGGTGTTCTGGGGCTCGTGTGCTCACCTTCTGCAGAGGGCCCTGTGTGCAGCCTGCAGAATTCCTTTTTGTTGTGTTCCTGAGCTGGGAGCTCTCCCAGCCATTGTGTGTCCCGTCAGCCCTCAGCTCTGCCTGCAGCCCGATGGATGGAGCACAGGGCTCCCACCCCAGCCCCAAAGCACCGACAGTCTGACATCTCTCAGTCTGACATCTCACTGTCTGCTTGCTTTCCTGCAGCTCCTGCCAGGCCAGAACCAGACTTGGGCTTCTCGGGATGGCTGCAGGAGCTCAGTGGAAGTTTTCATGGCTGAGAAGTCCTGATGGTCTGTGGTGTTGCTGATTTAGCATCCTCACACTGAGCTCTTCTTGCTCAGCCCCTGTTCAGGGCCTTCCAGTCCTAGCAAGGGGCAGAGTTGTCATGAATTTTCCAAGGCCTTCTGACCACAAGCTTTAGCTCTTCTCCCGCTCCCCTCAGGCTTCCCGACAAGGAGGGCCTTGTGAGCACCCGGGCAGGCAAAGCAGCATCGTAATGTGAGTCTCAACAGGAATCACCAGCTGGGGATAGCCTCTCTCTACAGCCCAGCAGGTGTTCGGTGGAAAGAGGTTGTGCAAAGGGAAAAGAACAGCAGGTTTGATTCTTTGTGAGCAGCAAAGAGGTGGAATAACTCTCTCAGCCCATGGGCCACTTGGGTGTGAAACTGCTGGGAGGCATTTGGGACTGAGAGGAGGTGGGGGAAGAGCAGTCTGATGAGAGCCAAGGGGAAAGGGGTGAGAAGTGAGAGAGAAACTGAATTTAAATGGATTAAGCCTGTCTGTCCAAAGTCCTTTGTTTCCTGGCACCTCCCTGGTGTGACTTTCACAGCTGTATTCTGTGTGCCTGGGGACCTGGCTCGAGCTTTATGCCTCCTGGGCACTTCCCTGTGCACATGGAAGAGGGTCCAAGAGCCAAATCACCAGGACAGAGAAACCCGTTTGATTTCTCTGATGTCTTTCCTCCTCTCTCTGTCGGAGATAACCTCAGGAGTTGATGTCTTCAGCATCACTACTCAGTGGGTGACAAATGAGGACACATCCTCATCAGGCAAATCTCTGTTCTCACCTCTTGCTTTTGGGATTCTCCTTTTCTTTGGCCCTGGCACCTCGTTTTTCTCCTGGGCAGCCAAAGTGGGTGTTTGTACAGGTGGGGGTGGGTGCAAACGAGGCTGGGGGTCATGTGCAATGAACTGCCCGTGTAAACACGATTGATCAGGAGTATTTTTTGAATTACCCAGGTCTCCTCCTCTGCTGGCAGCCCAAGACATGGAGAGGGGGCAAGAAGAGGTTGTGGAGTGGAAACTTGGCCTTTGGGCCAGGACTCACAAGTGGAAAGGTAAAATAATATGTAAAATAAAGCAACACATTAAAATGTATGTTGGTCAGTAAAATGCATTGCTTCGATCCTCTTTTGGAGTTTTTAGAATGGAAATGCTGGAATTGTACGGGCTGTCCTGGGTGGGTCCAAACAGTGAACCTTGAAAACACCCCAATTTTCCAGACTTCAGCTTAGCTGGATCAGTCTCAGTATGAATTTCCAGAAAGTCTTGCTTGATTCCCTACTACTTATTTTACATCTATTTTCTTTCGACCTTAAAACTCCCCTTTCTTTGACCTTAATTCTGTGTTGAACCCAGTGGTGCAGAGTCAGACGAGTTTGGGATCTGCTCGATGCAGTGCCCCTATGAAACCAAGGGGCTGGTGTGGGGTGGAGCCCCTGGGCAGGCCCGTGGCTGCCTGCAGGCTTGCTGGGCAGGCACTGCTGCCCCAGGGACGAGGGACACGGTGACAGGACCGTCCTGCCCCTCACCTTGCACAGGTGCCCTGCACTCCTCAGGGGCCCAGAATGGGAAGAGGTCCCTGGGGGAGCACTGAGACAGCCATAGCCTGTCCCCCTGCAGCTCCCCCTGCAGCTCCCCCTGCAGCTCCCACTGCAGCTCCCACTGCAGCTCACACAGTGCCCGAACAGCTGCAGGGTCCTGCGTCTCTTCCTCCCCCTTCTCTCGCTGCATCCCCAGTGCAGCTGCAGCAGCCCTGAGACTCAGCCCTGGATTTATCCCTGGACTCAGCCCTGGACCCAGCACTGGACTCAGCCATGAATTCAGCCCTGGACTCAGCCCTGGACTCATCCCCGGGACTCATCTCCTGGGCTCAGCCCTGGCCCCAGCCCTGGACTCAGCCCTGGATGTATCCCTGGACTCATCCCCGGGACTCAGCCCTGGACCCAGTCCTGGACTCAGCCCTGGATTTATCCCTGGCCCCGGCCCCGAGGAGCGGCCCGGTGCCGTGGTGTGGGCAGGGCCGGCCGCAGCTCGGGGAGCTCCGCCGCAGTGTTTGTTGTCTCATCATCTCCTGCCCCGTGCCAGGAGCCGAGCGCACACAAACAGAGCCGGGCTCCGGTGAGCAGCGCTGCCTGCGAGATAAGCCAGGCGAGGAAAACACATCCATCTTCGCGTCTCTTGGCCTGAGATGCAGTTTCATCTGCCGGCATTTTCCTGGCGCAGGCTCAGGGCACACCACAATTCACCTGGGGAGCCAGACGCCGGGGAGCCAAGCTGCCGTTCCCGGCCAGAGGCGCCGGTCCGGGCCGGAGCAGGGGCGATCCGTGGTGCCCAGGACCCGGCGGTGCTCGGGGTGCTGAGCCCGGGCCGAGCCCCGTGCCTGCGGGTCACCCACAGTGTGCCCACCCGAGCCAGGGCCCTGCCCAGCCCGCCGTGCCCGGCCGAGCACCCAGCACAGCCCGGGGAAGGGCTCCCAGGCTGCAGCCTGGACAGAGCAGAGAAGTGATGGGACACCCAGCGCCGAGCTCGGCTGCAGCCTGCGGCTGCTCGGAGTGTGATAAGGAGGCTGCTAGTGCCGTCTTGCAGCGCTCCCAACCTGCCAGCTCCCCGCAATGAAACGTCCCGGTGAAACGCCCCCCACCCTTGGCTCCCTCTGATCCCCTCCGAAGCTGATCTGAGACTGGAATGTCTCCTGGGATGTGATTCCCTCTAGCCTGAGGGGAACTGCGTTAATAAAACCCAGCGTGAGCTGTGCAGGCGATGGGGGAGGAGGAGGCAGGGCTGCTCAGATGAGGCTTTTATGAACAAGTCGCAAGGCTGCAGGAAATGTCCCGTCCTGTCCTCTCTCCCTCTCCCTGTCCCTGGAGTGGAGCTGTGGAATTCAGGGTGTGGATGGAGGCTTTTCTTCACGCACGTTTGTGCTCAGAGCAGCCAAGCCCCTCCGCTCCCTCTCCCCCTCCTCAGTGAACGCTGCTGAACTCCCTTCCCTGGAGCAGGTCCCACTCCCGCAGCTCCTCCTGGCACAGCGCCGCTGCTGCCGGGACCCTCCTGCCCTCCTCATTGCTCCGGCATCGTGCCTTGGGCTGTGTTCACCCGCGGCAGGTGAGAGCTGTGGGTCCCCTCGGCAGGCCAGGGCCAGCAGCAGGAAGCAGAGAGGGGTCCCCACATCTCGGCAGGATGGGGGTCTGACTCATGGGCTGGTTGGTGCTGGTGAGCAGAACCAGCCAGACACGGGGCTCTGAGTGAATAAAGCCATGTGAAGGCAGTAAGGATGTGGGCCACGGGGGAAAAAGACAGGAAGGCAAGAGAATTTGGGCCAGAGGAGATTTCCATGAAGAGATACCCACGGCAATGTGAATTTTATTGGTGTGAGCACACCGCTGGCTCCCTCTGGGATGCAAAGTGCCTCTCCCAGCAGTAACTGCACAGCAGTGATGCCACGTCCTGCCATTCCTGGATGCTCTGTGTGACACACACTGCACTGCCACTAGCAAATGTCACTGGAATAAATTGGTTGGACAGTGTCAGAGATCAGTTCCCAAAGTGTTTTCCCACTTTCTCTCATGTTGCAAATGCTGAACTCTGAGACTGCATTGTCACAAACTCCCAATGGAAGCCTCAGATCCAGGGAAGCACCCAGAGACCACACTGAAAACTCTGAAGAGCCATCTAAAAAGAGCACCACAAGAGCTTACATAAGGCTGGGAATGAATCCAGCACAGCATCCACAGTGTCCAGCCTTTCCAGGGGTTTGCTTAGACCACTGACATTTCAAAAGGTCAGGTTGTTCTTACAGAGCAGGATGTTTGCAGTCTTCTTGTGGAGAAGCCCATGGATGGACTCTGCACTGAGCTCAGCACTCTGGTGGAGATGCCAACTGAAAGGAAAGCATTTCAGCAGAAATCATGAGAAATCAGTGCCCAACCAGGCTGCCCTGTGCACGTGCAAGGGTTATTGACTTTCCAAGCGAAAAGGAGACACTACTGGCTTCTTTTATGGGAAGGAAAAGATAGGATCCAATATTTAGTTTCTATCTGAAAATTTTCTTTTAGGAAGCTGATGGTTGAGGTAGCACAGGGAGAGCAACATGATGACTGAAACTCATTAAACATTTTGGAGAGCTGAGACAGAAGACCCCAAATCACAGGTGTCTGTGCACTGTCGTGTAGAGGCTGCAGCACCTCACAAGATATCTCTGTGTGCCACATGAGCTGTGTCTTCATTTGGGAAGGGGGACAGGTAAGTCACTGTAAGGTTCTAGTTCGAAGCAGTAGCTGTTCATGGGTTGGTGCTAAGAGCTCCTAAAGGTCATGGGCCTCACACACAGACCCACCCTCGATTCTGCTCTTGTGTTGCTTCACTGCAGCGAAACTCCATCAGTGCCCCCGGAGCTGTGTGGGGAACGATGGGGGCAGCTCCCTGGAGGGGTTTGCTGTCTGTCTGTCTGCAGAGAGAGGGGGAACCCGACTGGCCAGGGAGGAGCTGTGCAGGAGCAGGAGGGAAAGGCCTCTGGGCACACATTTGAGTGAGGAGGAAATGCTCAGCCCTGAGCCCGGACACTGAAGGTGAAGCACGGACAGGTGAAGCAGGGAGCCTGTACAGGTGTGAGATGCCTCCAGGCCTCACTCAGCACTGTTATCACCTGATAGAAGCCAGAGGAGGGGCAGCAAAGGTCACAGCCTCATTGCTCAGATCCCCCAGACATGCACCAAAAAAACCTGTGCTGGCTTTTTAACTGGCTTTTTATCTCCAGACTCAGACAAGACAGACAGAGGTTTGCTGGCTTGTCCTGTGTACAGCAGGTGAATTCACAGCAGTTGTCCTCGTGATCTGAGGATACACCAGATGTGTTTTGGAAGAGGTAATTTCTTGACTTCTGTGACTGAAGAATTTGGGAACACAAAAGCCCCTCTTTCAGTTACAATTAATGGCATCAGCCTTCAGCTGGGATGAGAACACGACTCCATGAGCACAAGCCCCACTTCTGGAAGTGTGAGTACAAAGGAAATGGAACTTCCAAGATGCAGTTGGCGCAAGGAGATTTGGAAAATTGTCTTTCTACCTTCTCTCCTTTCCTCACCAGGAGCTGAGGGCATCCACATTGGGTACCTTCCTCCACCAGAGTGGGTTCAAGTGGCACAGGTAAAGGCAGGGGTGTTCCTGCACCTCCCAGGACCCACGGGCACGGCTGAGAGAAGCCTCCTCTGAGGGAGGAAACCTCCGAGTGTAGCTCAGTGCTGCCTGGGGCTCAAACAGGAAACACTCATGATGTGAATGGATTGGGGCCCAGAAGACCCTTCAGACCAGAAGTGGGCTAGCATGAACGAGTTAAAATCCTTTCCTTTGCTTGGTGAAATTTATTGAAAACTACATCGTTCATCTGTTGAAACTTCACAGCTGTTGAGATTGCCCTCGGGGCAAACCACATCCAAGAGATGGCATGTAGATCCTGGGAGCACGGGACTGTGAGTGCTGTGAGTGCTGCCTCCCTTCCCTCGCATCACGTCTGGCCATCTGCAGCTCCTCTGCAGCTCCTCCAGTCAGGCACCGCGGCTTTTTCTTCCTCCCATTGCTCATCTCCGACTCCTGCAGCACGGTCACTTTGTTTCATTGCATTTTGGCTAAAGAGGAACGGAGCAGGGGTGCAGACAGGAAAATGTCTGTGTGGGGAGGGTGCTCAGAGCCTGTGGGACAGGGCTGTGTGCCACCACGGAACATCACCTGCCTCTGACACTGCCGGGTTCTCATCCCCTGGGGAGCGGTGGGGAGGCAGGCCTGTGGGAAATGTGCTGTTTGCTCATGAAAAATCTGTGAATTCTGTTTAGTGGTAGCAACTTGCCTGTTTTATTATTGTTATTATCATTATTATTATTATTATTAGTTGGCTGCAACTCTGCTTGCTAAAATCTGTGTAGGCTAAAAAGGTAGTTCTTGCGTATTTCCTTCTGATCTCAATGCTCTGTGTGAGCTTGGGGACTGAAATCAGCCACTTAGCACAAGAGGTAGAGCTCAAAGAACAAAATAAAGGGACACGAGAAACCCGCCGGCTACACACACTCAGTCACAAATGATTCATGGAGTAATTTTTGAGTAGCAAACACACTGGTAAGAACGCGAGGGTTTGCTTCTGTCTTTTTAGGGGATCGTCCACAAACAAAAATATTGGCGAATTCATCAGACACTTTTCTTCTGCTTTGAATAGTTTGCCCAGATCCCCGAGCAATCATCCAGCGCAATTTGCTGCTAACCTAAATAACTTCAATCCAGGTACACCCCGAGCACTGCCCAGATCTGCCCCTGCTTGCACTAATTAGGGCTCTCCAAGCGCAAACCTGCCGCCCGGGAGGCTCCGGCACAGCCCCGGACGGCTCGGCGCTGCTGGCGGCAGGACGAGCCCGCAGCGAGGCGGGGCTGCTGCCCCCCAGTGCCACCTGGGGCTGTCACTGTCCCCTGGGCACAGCCGTGCCACGGCAGCCCGGCAGGGGCAGCCCGAGCCGTGCCCAGCACGGGCAGACGGGCGGGAGACGCCGGGAGGCCGGCGGTGCATTCCTTACCTGTGAAACAACCCCTGCAGAGACAAACCTTGGGGAATTCCTAGAGCTCTTTGTAGCCGCGTTTCAGCTGGGACAGCGTGAGGATTTAAGCGAGGCAGACTCTGGAGGGGGGAGGTTGTGAGTTCCTTTTAGAGAGGTGGAGAGAAAGCAGCCGGAAAAAAACCACAGACCTGCCTTTTACATACCTTGCTTTACCTGCTCCTGCTACTAACAAGAGGATAAACCGGCCAGCCAGGGCACCAAGTTACTCAGAAACTACTGGTTTTGACTAAATCCTTCCAGAAGTATTCAAGAATTAGTTACTGTCTTTCAGATTTATATATCCCTAAATCCAGAGCCAGGCTTCAAGTGTAGGCAAGCCCTAGCACTTGAACTATGTGAGGAGAGATCTGGAGCAGGGGAAGAGAGGCAAAATGAAGCTACTTCATTGAATCAAAGATCAAATTTAGGGCGAAAAATAGCGGAATTAGGAAGTTTGGCCAGTCAAACGGTGAAAATTGTTGCGAGGATATTTGGATGTAAATGAAGCCCTCCTGCAGAAGCCCCCGGTGGGAGGAGGGCTCCTCGCAGGGAGACCCGACACCGTAATTCCACCTCCGGGGCCGAGGCCTCTCCAGCTGGGAGCGGAGGGCTCGGGGCGGGCGGTGTGTGCGCGGGTGGAGTTGTGTACACTCAGCTTCCCAGACAGCCACAATAAATTATCTCATTAGTAAACCCAGGGTAGCTGCGCTGCTCAGCACATACCCGGCCTCCCACTGCACAGAAAAACTTTGTGTCTGATTAACCAAATCAAAGGTCCCCAGACGCAGCTGAGAGGGACGGGCTCAGCTTGAAGCCCAGGCTCCTTCAGCAAGTTGTTCTGCACGTAGTGGAACTAATGCATCTTGATTTCTGACGGCTGGAGCTCTGGCATTCCCTGTGCCCCCTGCAAGGCCGTCCTCTCCTCCCTTCAGTACATGCCGAGCCTCTTCCTATGGCCAGGAACAACCTGGGAAAGGAGCCTGTGGTGTGACAGCCCCAGCTGCCACCCTGATGGCTCATGCTGACAGCAGAGAGCCCAGCTGAGCTGGCAGAGCTGAGTTTCCTCCCAGCGAGGGGCTCTCTGAGCTCTCCCCTCCTGCCCTTTCTCTCTCCTGTCTCCAAGAGCTCTGTTTGCTCTCATGGTTCCTCGGGATGAGGCCACACTTCTTCCCTTCAAGGAAAGGAGCCACACTTCTCCAGCGTGCACACCTGGGAAAAGGAAAAAGTGCAGGTGCTGCTGAGGCAGGGGCTTTCCAGTCACATTCCTCTGCTTTTACAGCTGCTCGGGCCCCTCTCTGTCAGCGGGAAGAGACAGGCAGGGGAACGCTGGATGTAAAATGTTGCTGTTCCAGCTGAAAGCTGCACTGCACAGCTCCCGGGGCAGGAGAGCTCCCGGCACTGCGGGAGGAAGGCTTTGGGGGTGTTGCCCCTCGCAGTGGTGTTTGTTTGAGGAACAATCCTTTTCTTTCCTCAGCAGTGCAGAAGCTGCAGCTCGCCCTGCCCGCCCGCCTCCTGCGCCGAGGGGCGGCTTTGCTTTACAAACGCTTTTCTCTTCCCCTCGTGCTGGAAATTTGACCCTACAAAAACACTTCCACGGCAGCTAATTGCCAGCCCCGCGGTGACTTAGCTCTCTAATTCCTGCCAGTCAATGAACCAGCCCAAAGAGCTGCTTTTCATAACTTGCTGAACGTACCAATGCAGCTCTAGAGACATGACATAGCTGTTTTGTTGTTTTTTTTTCTTGGACATCTTCCGGATCCTTCGAAATTTTGGAAATTTCTTTCTCTCCACCGGGCATAAGGAACACCCAAAGATGGAGGTGGCAACAAGGCTCATTCCAGGGAGACACTGAGGAGACATGGACACACAGAGGCCCTGGAGACTAGCAGGGATGCCAGGGAAGAGATGATTGTCAGGAAATTGGTTTGGAGGTAAAACTGGCGTCGTCCAGCCTGTCTCTTCATGATTTGAGGGCTCATCATCACCTTTCCATGGATTCCTACTGCCCAACAATGTCCACGCCTTGCAAACTGTTCCTTGATCTCCTGGTTTGTATCCAGAGGGCTGCTGCAAAAATTGTAATGCTGGGCAGTGGCTTAGACCACATCATTCCTCCCTTCCCTCCTCGCTGGCAGCCTCCTTTCTCTGCCCCAATTGCGGAGTGCTCACCTTTCCCTCTGCCAGCGCCTCATTATCCACTCTCCTCCGCCCCGTGCGGCACAGGCCGTGCTCATGGCCCATTACAACAGGCCCCTTCACGCTCTCCTGGCCTGCCGCACACCTGGCAGAACCCTCCGAGCGCTCAGGAGCCGCTGCCCCGTCCTCGCTGCATCTCCGCAGCGCCTGTTCCGGCAGCGGGGACGGAGCCGGGAGGGATCGCTCTGTTCCCGGTCAGAACGGGGAGCAAGGGGCAGCACGAGAGGGAACGGCCTCCAGCTGTGCCAGGGAGTGTTTGGATCGGACATTCGGGAAAACTCCTTCACGGAAAGCGCCGCGCCGCCCCGCTAGCCAGGGCAGCGCTGGAGTCACCGTCCGCGGTGCTCAGAAACCGGCCTCGGCAGCGCGGGGTGAAGCGCGGACTCGGTGATTGTCTCGCTCTCTCGGTGCTCGATCCCCGGCTCCCTCACGGGCCTGGCGCGCCCTCTGCCGGGGCCGGGCGGGCGGTGCGCGGACCCCTCTGCGCTTTCTGCGCATGCGCGCCGCGGGAGCCGCGCCTCCCCAGCGGGGCGGGGCCCAGCTCTGCCCGCCGGGCTGCGCGTGCGCGCTGCGTCACGTGGCGGCGCGGGCCGGCTTAAGGCGGGGCGCGGGGCGGGGCGTGCAGAGCGGTCCGCAGACAGCGATGGCGCGGGGCGGCAGGAGCGTGTCCCGGCCCGCCGCGCCACCGGCGCACGCCAGGTACCGGGGGTCGGCTCGGCGGGCACACCGCGGCACGCCGCCCTCCCGGTGCCGCCCCTCCATGATTCCCTTCTCTCCGCAGCCCGGCCCCGGCGGCCCCGGCGCCCGCGGCGCAGCCCGGGCTGATGGCGCAGATGGCGAGTACGGCGGCCGGCGTGGCCGTGGGTTCCGCCGTGGGACACGTCGTGGGCAGCGCCATCACCGGCGTCTTCAGCGGCGGCTCCTCCGAGCCGGCCAAGGCGGCGGCGCCCGCTCAGGTGCGAGCGGAGCCGGGCTGTGCCCTTGGGCCGCCCTTGGGGGGGTGCGGGGAGGGGGGGAGGACAGACGGACGGGCGGGCAGCTGTGCCCGGCTGAAGGGGATGGGGGCGCCCCGGAGGAGGCTCCGCTGCCGCCGGGCCGCCCTGACCGGGCCCGTGGCCGCAGGAGCCCCGGCCCGTGATGCAGCAGTCGCCGTACGGACCGTGCCACTATGAGATGAAGCAGTTCCTGGAGTGCGCTACCAACCAGAGAGACCTGACCCTGTGCGAGGGCTTCAACGAGGCCCTGAAGCAGTGCAAGTACAGCAATGGTGAGTGTGCCTGTCCCCGCATGGGGGGACTGCTCCCGGGAGAGCGCCGCAGAGGGTCTGAAGGCTGCAGAAGTGGTCTTTTGGGGACACAGTGCCCTTTAGGGCTTTAAATAGGAAGCAGTTGTGTCTTTCCCGTGCCCTGAAGAGCAGCAGGCAGCTGGAAAGGGAAGGAGGAATGATTCTGACCATGGTTCTGTGAAGTTTGGGAGGCTGTAGGTGCCTTCTTGCAGGGTCCACTCTCGCTGCCATGGGAAGCCTTGCTGCTCTCCCTGGCTGATTCTTTAATTCCTGTTGCATCTGGTACAAGCTGTTGTCAGTAGTTAGATCATGATTTGGGTAAGAGAGCTTTTAACTCTTAACTGCTGGAACATGTACCTAATGCTGAACTTTTGCTTTTTCCCTGTAGGTGTTTCTTCTCTCCTGTGAAGAATTTGCCCCCTCGTAGGGAAGAGGATCATGGTGTAGAGCCCTGCTATCCACAGGGAATGGAAGGACAGACAGGGAGTGAGCGAATGAGCTGGAGGGAGCAGGCTGACCAGACAGGAGTATTCTAGTGGTAATTCACTTCTGAACTAGTAGGGAAGGAAAGGAATGGTTGGACCCAAGGGTCTTCAGAATTCATGTAGTGCTGTATTTATTACAGAGAAATAAAATAATTTGTTTGGACCTATCACTTGTGCATGTTCTTTATTTAATTCTCAAGCTAAAATCAAGCTACCAAGACATTATGAGCCAAAGGACAAGGCACAAGTGTGTATTTGCTGCAAATAGGGGATGCACTCTAGCAAGGGCTTGTGCCTGCATGACTTGGCAGAAGGAGATCCAGACACTGGCTGCCCTCCAGGCAGAGCTGCAGAGAGGTAAGCTAACATGTCTCCACAGTATTTTCGGTGACAAATTACTTTTCTATAGATATCCTCTTCCTGAATAGCTGTCCTGATCTCAGAGCTAAGACAATGTGACCTGTCTGGTTGTGGGACTTGGATACAGTTGGCTGATCTGACTTTAAAGCTTTAGTAGGTTATGCAATGCTCTCAAGGTCACTGCCATGAGGTGGGGTTTGGAGCTGCTTTCCTCTTACAAGTCACCTTGGCAGCACACCCTCGTGACTGCTGCCCATGGACTGGCCTCCAGCAGGACACCCTGTTCCTCATGTTGGCATAAGAGGGAATTCTGAGGTCTCAGCTGGAGTTTCAGTGGCACAACAGTGAAACCAGGGCACTTTCAGATGCTTAAATGATGCATTTTTCATGGAAGAATGAGTCTTTTAACCTTTTGACCTCTGACTTCAACTGAATAAAGGAAAAGTTCTCAGCCCCTTGCTGGGATCTGAGAGGAAATCCAAGTCTAGGTGGCAAATGCTGGCAGCAGATGCTGTTAGCAGATACTGGAGGCTAGTGTTCAAAATCCTGCCTCTTCTAAATGTCACTTATAAGTTCTTGGTAGTGGTGTCCTGAGCTGTGCCTGGCCTTATCAGGGGTGTCTTGTGTTCTGAGAGACAGCCAAGGGAAAAAGCAGATGTGAGAGATTAAAAGTCCAAGTGCTCCATGTGCTGAGCTGTCCTGTGTCACAGGGAGGAACCACTCCAAAGTTGTTCAACTCCCTTTAAGAAATAAGTAGACTAGACTGTTGGTGTGCTGCTCTGCGTGGAGAAGCTGTTCTGGAGAACAACCAGCAGCATGTGCAGCAGGTGTGTTCTGCCTTTGACCCTTGGCAAAGCACCTCTTGGCAAAGTACTGCTTCTGCAGCTGTGGGGACTGGCTGTCTCTGCAGCAGCTCCTCTGGTGATTGCAGGGGACAGTCCCTGCAGGGCCACTCCAGAGGGCTGCAGTGGGAAGCAGACCCATCCAGAGACAGGAGTGCAGGTCCTTGTCCCTGGGGAGTGCAGGCCATGCCATAGGAACACAAGACCCCTTGAAGCAGGAGGATGGTGCCTGGCTGTGATGCTGGCCTTGCCTGGCTTGTCAGGCTGCAGTTTGGGATGTGCTGTGTGAAGCTCTGGGAGGGGAAGGAGGGGCTCAGTAATGGGGCTCTTGCTGTGCTGGGAATGAGTACCTGGGCAGGTGTTGGGGCCCTGGTGGAAGCTGTGCTGCCTGTGTGACTAGTAATGGGTCTGCTCCTCATTGGGGTTTTTCTTCAGTTCCAAGTTCCTCTTGCTCTGTGAGTTGGTCCTGTTGCCGTTTTGGATGCTGGTGTGAGACTGAGCCCTCTGCAAGGAGCCTCTCTTCCTCTGGTCTGTCCTCTTGGTCTTTGCTGAGAGCTTCTGCAGCTGATCTGTGGAGTGACCAAGCCCTTCCAAAGTTGTATTTTCCTGCTATGTTGGTCAGTTGCCCATTCCATGTTGTGCAAGGCACTGCCAACCTGTGGGACTACAGCCTGGGAGAGACACCTGAGGGTTTCCTGATCTCTCCTGATGTCCTTCCTTCCTTGTTTGTTTGTTCCAAGATGACCTCTTTGCCAAGGGGACCAGCTGGGCAGGCCTCTGCCTGGTGTGGGGTGTCACTCTTAACTAGGAGGGGTCCTGCACGCCAGCCCTGTTTGTCCCCTCCCTCACTGCCCACAGCCATGAGAGGCCTGAAGGAGCACCGGGGGATCAGAGGACCCACAGGCGCTGTATGAGGGCTGGGGTGGGAACAGGAGTCATGCCTGCACCCCTGACTCCTCTGTGGAGGTGAGGTGCGTGCCTGGCTCTTACCTGCTAGGCCAGGGTAATGTTTCTCCAGGTCGTCTAGCAAGGATTCATAGCAGGTGCTTTCAGAGTTTTCTTCTCCTGCCAGTAGAATGGGAGAAATGCATTAGTCTCTTTCCTGGCTGCAAGCTGAAGGCTTGTAACTGGGGCAGGTGGTTCTGCCCAGGAAAAATTCCTTTTTCCCTGGCACAGCCCTTGGAGAAACAGGCTCAGCTTTAGCTCTTTATCTGAGCTGGCTTCTGCCTCCTCAGAGCTTCTGTGCTGTGTCCAAGTGGGTGCTGAACAGAGCCCTCTCCAAAGCTCCCTCGGAGCAGACCTGGCCCAGAGGCTGAGCTGTGTGGACAAGGAACTTACGGACAACTCTGATGAGGATGTAGCACTTCCTCCCCTGTAGGTATTTACTGGCATATTCGGATGCAGGATTTTCCACTTTGCTCAGATTCATCAGCGTGCCCTTTTCGTTCAAAAGATCGATGCAGTCTGGAGGGAGAGATGTGGTGAAGCCCAGGGTGCCCCTGTGTGGCCAACGGGAGCATGTGGGGTTTGGAGGTATTTCCCCTGGCAGGTTACACTTGGAACAGAATCTGTTGTCATCTGGGGAGTGGGAGGTTTGCTGTCCCTTTCCCTGTGTTTTGGGATGTTCTGTGAGTCCCATGTGACCCATTTGTTACCCTCTGCTGTTCCTCTGCAGGGCAGTGGCAGTCCCTCAGTGAGCCCAGCCCCGAGCACTCGTACCTTCAGGCCTGCACTGACACTTCCGCTTCAGGTGACCTGTGAGGGTCTGGACGCAGCAGAGCAGGTTCACCATCTGCTGGCAGTTGGCTGCAGACAGGGAATGAGACCTGAGACAGGAGCGTGGTCACCCCAAACCCAGGGACCACATGGGCAGGACAGGAGGCACAGCAGGTGGCTGAGAGGTGGCCAGCAAAGGCAGGATCCCCCCCGTGGCACCAGCAGGGCTTTGAGCAGCTGCATTACAGCTGTGGGTGCTGGCAGTGCGTGCTGAGAGTGCCCCAGGCCAAGGGGAGAAGATTGATGAAGTGTCTGTACTTCAGCTTTCTTTCATCAAGCATGAGGAAAAAGCAGTGAGCCCTGGTCTTTGCCAGTCCCCTGCTACAAGCTGGTCCCAGTCACAAGGGGAAAGAGCTGGAGATTGTAGCTGAGTCACCCGAGGATATTTTGCCCATGAACTCTGACCGAGTTTGTCACAATTGAGAAATCTCCCAGGGCTGACACACGTCAGCAGTCAGAGCTGGGGATCCAATTCAAATAGCAGAGGGAGCAAAGGCTTAGGACTGTGTGTGTCTGATGGCTTCAGCCACGAGTGTCTGGGGTCAGGCCAAGGCTTTCAGCCAGCTGCGTGAGGTCAGCACAGGGGCTGTTCATTCCTTCCCACAAATACCTGCTCTCTGAAACTGAGAGCCAGGATTTGAGTCAGGGAACCCTTCCCACAGAGCCCAGAATGGAGGAGCTCTGCTAGCAGCTGGCACTTGTGTCCCATGGCTCTTCTGGTTGTGTCTAGATAAGCAGGGCCCTCTCTGGTGATTTCCTAGAGCCAGCAGGCTGGGAACTCATCCTCACCTCCAGCCTCGCTCCCTGTGATTAACTCGGCTCTGCAGGAGTGGCTTTTCTCCATGATTTGGAGTGCAGGGGTAATAGATCTCCCTTTTTTCCAAGCAGGTGAGGTGCAGGATGCTGCTGTGCCCTGGCAGAGCTCTCCTGCCTGTTCCCTAAGCACTAGGCACTGCTGTGCGCCGAGTGCTGTGTCCCTCCCTGCCCCTGTGCGGGTGACAAGGATGGCCCGGGCTGGCCGCAGGGCTGAGGCAGGGCCGGGGCGTTCCCCTCCTACCTCCGAATCTCACTGTGGCGAACATGGATGGTGCTGCCGTGCCCCTGGCAGGGCTGTGGCGCCGGGTCCCTTTCTGCAGGCAGCGCTGGGAGCTGCTGGAGAGCCCAGGACACGCAGGCTCATTTCCCACTGACGCTGTTGTGGTTTCAGTAGCCAGATCGCCCAGCAACGGTGAATGGCCCCTGCAGATTCCCGAGTGTCCTGCGGGGGAAGAGAGGGGAGGTAGAGCAAGGGCTGAGCTAAACAACAGCCTGCTGAGAAGGCTGCCTGCTTCTCGTGGGCCCAGATGCTCTGAATTTCACACTTTTTGTAGTCTCGTGGTGTTTCCTGCCCCCCCATTTGTCCTGCAGCTCATCTGGGCTGTGGTGGTGCCACATCTGCTCACTCTGCTCCTAACTGAGCCCAGCACTGCTGCAAGGGCAGCCTGGCCTCCCCTGTGATGTGACTGGATGCCACTGGACAGATGTCCCTGAGGAACCTGCCTGTGCTGGTCCTGCTCTGGAGCAGGAGGCAGTGGGGTTTTGCAGCCCTATGGTGCACATGGTCATGTGCCAGCTGCATCTTCTATTTGGTGCCCAAAAGTTGCTGTGCAAGTGTTCTTGCAGTCAGCGCCCTGTAGCATCATCCGCTTTTCCTGTGGGAAACATGGATGAAATCATGTCCCTGGACTGCTCAGCAGATGGGGAGGGCCAGAACGGTGGGAACCAGTAACAACACTGATGTGCTGCATTATCCAGTGCTCACTGCTCTGAGAACAAATTCCATTTCTCTGGAATGCCCCTCTTTGCATGAGGAGGTAATTTCCCAGGCTTGATTTCACAGTCAGTCTAATCCATGACCTGCTCAGAGCCTCGGACAAGGGGTGTGTGTGTGACACTCCTCCCCTAGGACATGTGCAGGGAGACTCTTGTTCATCTTACCACCACTCTGCAGAATTTGGGGAGTGCTGGTGGGCAACAGCTGGCGCTGTACCTGCGATGTGCTCAGGGGCCTGGCTGCATGAAACACAAACTGCTGATACCTGCAGGGGCAAACTTGCAAACGTCTTTGGCTTGGGGCCTCTGTGGGTGCTGCAGAGGGCAGGGAGTGGCTGTCCCTGGACGGTGATGAGGTGGCAGGGGAAGGCGGGAGGCACTCACGGGCTCTGGCACATGAGAAGTGCCCTCCCTGCTGAGGGCAGCCCGGGCTGGTGGCCGTGTGACACAGTGACAGGTGTCACGGCCGGGAGCGGCTTCACGCCCGCTGAGCCGGTGGCCGTTCTCTGTAACGTCTGCTGTCCTTCCGCAGCCGGCACCAGCTGTGCTGCAGCCACCTCTGCTCCCCGGGGACACGCCTCCTGCCCGCCGCCCTCGGCAGCCACCCACCACGGCCGCTGCTCCTGAGGGGGCTCTGGTGAAGAGGCAGCACCATCAGCAGGTCCCAGCCCCTGCTGCAAGTTATGCTGAGACCCTGCCGAGTCATTCCTGTCACAGTGATGGAGCTGCATGAAGGGAGCAGCAACTTGCCTTATGCTGCTTCTGTGATAGAACAGCTGCCTCCCCTATCTTCTGGTGGCCCTGGTGGCCCCCAGCCTGCTGCCTCCCCAGGGCATCCTTGGCATGGTGTGGGTCAGGTTCCTGGCCTCCTGCATGCCTGGCAGCAGAGGGCTTGAGTGTGAGACCCCAGGGAAACCTCTCTGCTCCTCCCATCAGCAAAGAGAGATGGTCAGCGATGCCACCCCACTGCCCAGGGCACCCTGTGACTGTGCTGGTGCAGCTGAAGGAAATGGGCTGGGGTGAAGGTGGATGGCTCTCACCCCCTCTCTAAAGCCCAGCTGCAGCAGAGCGAGCAGCCCCGGGGAGCTGAGTCCCTGAGCCCCCTGTGTCATTTACATACATCCCGCCAGTGCCCACGGCACCACCCTGGCTTTGTGCAGCACCCCAGACCCTCTCTGAAACAGCCTCCCTTCCTCTGCCTGCTGCCATGGCCCTGGGCTTCACTGTCCTGCTCCTGCTGGGGACGCTGGGCACAGGTAAGGGTCGCATGGCCGAGCCAGCTCTGCCTGGGGGGCACTGCAGGGTGGTGGGCAGGGCTGGCTGCCCAAGGGGAGGTTGGTTTGAGCAGGGCGTTTTGCTCCGGGGCTGTGCGATGCGATGAGCAGGATGGCGCTTGGGTAATGGCATTGCCTTAAAGGAGCTGAGGGACGTTTTGGGGCTGAGGGTGATGGGGGACATGGCTCAGTCCATCACTCACTGCATCCTTGGTGCGTGCAGCTTCCAGGGCTCAGCCCGTGCTGACCCAGCCGCACTCCGTGTTTGTGCTGCCCGGGCACACGGCTCGGCTCTTCTGCACCCTGAGCCCGCAGTACAACATCAGCCACTTCGGCATCTCCTGGTACCAGCAGCGCCCGGGGCACTCCCTCAGGTATCTGCTCTATTACAACTCCGAGAGAGACAAGCACAAGCCTGCCAAGACTCCCGACCGCTTCTCGGCCACCAAAGACCTGGCCAGCAACGCCTGCATCCTCACCATCGCATCTGCCTGCCAGGATGACAACGGCACCTATTACTGCTCCCTGTCACCTGCCCTCAAATGGCTCTAGAAACGGAGAACTAAAGCTTTCCACGCTTTCCTTGGCGACCCTGCCATGCAGCAGCCCTGGGAGGGATGGGGGAAATCCATCTCCGCATGCTTGAGCGGGCCCAGCAGCGCTGCCCCGTGCCGGGAGGCGCAGCAACCTCCTCCTCGTCGCCAAGCGTCCCTCATGGGCCACCGACACCCCGACACGGCCCGCTGCAGCGGGAGGACAGAGGGCTGGCTGCGGCCTGGCTTTCCTGGACTCTTCCAGCACCTGGCGCGATGCGGCCTCGACCTGGCTGGGGCTTCTGCAGAGTTTGACTTACCTGGTAATAAAATTATTCCTCATCCCCGCGGCTCGTGTGGTGTGTAGCCGGGCCAGGAGGGAGGGCAGGCGGGGTCTCTGGGGCCGGGAGGAGCCCTCACCCATCCCTGGAGCAGCCCCCGGTGCCACAGCAGGCCCTGTGGGGACAGGGATAGGCGCACCCCCGCGGATACTTTGTGGGGACATTTTCACACAGACGGATGAAGGATTTTCCCATAAAATTCCCACAGAATCAGGGAAAACACCGGGAGCGCCGCACTGCGCATGCTCGGTTCGGGGCGGCGGGCGTTAGGACCCAACGGCGGGAGCGGGTGTCACGTGACGAGCAGCCGGCACTACCATTGGCTCAGCGGGAGGCAAAACCAGGCGCCCCACTTCCGGTTACCGCAGTGACCCTCAGGGCCCCGCCGTGAGCGTGAGGGGGTCCGGCCCCGGCCCTGCTCGTGTGTTCAGCGTGTGCGAAACGCCACGCTATGAAAAGCCAATGTCCCAAAGGAGACAGAGGAGTCCTGCAACTTTATTGGAATAAAGGGAGAGAGTCCATTATGCCATACCCCCGTGGGGTCCCACTCGAGATTTGGGAGGACGCAGCCTCCTTTTATCCTAAACTCCCCGCCGCATGTTGCCCTCTTCCTTTCCCCATCGGCTGAGGTACAGTGGCAGGAGATGGGCACTGCATTGTGCAAAGCAAGCATGGGATAATGAATTCTTGTCTTCATGTAGCTGAGTCCTGTTCATTATGTTTGTCAAAGGTGAAGATCAGCTCGAATTTGGCCTAAGGGGGCTCCAAGGGCTAAAAGGAAGCTGCCGTTTGCTTGCTGAGATGCAGATGTACACCATTTCAGGATCTGCTGGAAATGCCAAGGAGCTGGAACAGGCTGTCACACCCGTCCTGCCTCCTCCCCTGGAGCAGTGTGGAAAGGCACAGGCAGGCCTGGGAAAGGTGCTGTGGAGAGCTCAGCTCCACCCTTCTGCCTCCTGCACAACCAGGAGTCAAGTACATTTGAAATACCAAGGCCTGAAACAAGTTCAAGCAAAGAAATCTTCCCTGCTCCCTGTCAGCAAGTGGACAGCAGAAGAGCTGCTCACAAAACTGGAGTCCTCTTTGAGGAAACTGCTGCAGAGTAACAAGGAAAGTTTAGAGACAATAAACATCCCATCTTAGGCAGATTCCTGCTCTTCTCTTGTGCTATGGGACTTTGGCAGAAGAACAACTCCATTGGAGTTCTGAATGGTTTCAACTCGCTAAGAGGAACATTAGTACTATAGTGACAAATCCCAATACAATTCCTTTAGACTAAGGAGGAAAAAAAAGAACCCTACCAACTTTAGTCAGGATCTAAACTATCCCTTCTAGCTGACACAGCAAGCAGGGACTGAAAGGCATCCACAACTAGCTATGCAAAGCATCCATACTTCAGCCAGTGACCCATATAAAATGAATAAATAATTCATAATTACATATGTAGTGTACACCATGCATGTCAAGAAGGGTTTCAGAGAGAGAAGCACAGTGGGCATGCTTTGCTCTCTGAAAGGAAAAGTCCTCCAGTTACTACTGTTCCTCTGGAAAAACTCTGGACTGCAGAGACACAACTGAACCTCCATTTACAGCTGCAAAGCCACATTAAATATTTTCCCCATGATGCTCTAGAGCCTAGATTGACCCCATGATTCCTGAAATTTAGAGGAAGCATTCAAAGAATGCACTGGCACAGTAGCACAGTACCAGCACTCCAAAGCAGGTGCATAAAAAATTGAAGAAAGCAAGATTCAGTCGTGAGATTCAGTCCCAAAGAACTTAAGTTCCTTCCTTCCCCTGTTCACCTCTGGGTTTGCCCCCACGTACAAGACAAGCTTTTTGCACTGAGGCTTTGGTAAAGCAACAGCTGCTGTCTTGTTCTCCTGGATTCAAGTCTCCAGTTCCTTCCTTCTGCTCAGATCTGCAGCTCTCAAACAGGCAGGAGCTCTGGGGGGTACTCGCCATAGCAGTATTTGGCAATTGGGTCTCTGTAGGTGTTCTCATGCTGCACACTCTGCCAGGAAAGGAGGAGAAGCTTTAACAATCTACACACAGTGAAACAAGGCATCCCTTCACTGAGGGACAAAACCCACAGCGTTTATGCACAGGCAAAAAAATCCCCAAATTCTTCTACACATCAGAGTGCCTTTGGAGTCAAAGAACTCTGCATTGCTGACACACAAGAGCCAGTTGATGTATTACAGCACTGCAATGTTGAACCAGAACCTCCTTTTCAAGACAGTGCCCAACTAGGTAGGAACAGATTTCATTAAAAAATAAAAAATATTAATATGTTTAGGCAGTATCATCAAACGTTCTAAGCAAGCAGAGCACAATAAAGCTGGCATGTGAGATGTGTGTATTTTTGTTTCGGATTTTATGGTTAAAAAAATCCCAGTAATGTGGAGACATTTGGAACTCCATCCTTTGTTTGCAGTCCATCTTATTGTTACATGAAATACTGAAGCTGCAGGACATGGCCAACAGCACCGTCTAAAAGGGCCACTGCTTGCTTAGAACAAAACTTCTAACAAAATCACATGGGGAACAGAAGTTCACCTCTATCCTTAATAAGCAAAGAAATTAGAACATAGTTTTTGAGTTACTATGCAGATGATTGTCAGCACATGGTTAGTCTCCAAATGTACTATAAAATAAAGAGCATTCTGAAGCCACTGGGAACAGCTCTCACTGTTTTCATCCTACTGAGATCTTCTCCAGAACTCATCTGAGATCTCCACTGGTCACTGAACTCAGTCTCTTTTTAGTTAAGCCCCTCTTTCCTAAAGAGAATGTGCTACTTGTCCTGTTCTAAATATGTGCTTCAGACTGGCTCTCAGCCACAGCCCCAACTTTTACGCAAATACAAACACCACACACCCGCCATTCACAAGACTGAGCCCCATTCTCCAAGGGCACTTTTTTGGGCACTGGGCATGTGCTTGTGCCTCACCTGTGATGAAGTCCTACATTTGGCCAGACACAGCTCAAAGTGATCTTCCACTGCCATGAAGAGGTTTTGGAAAGCAATCGCTGCCCGGTTCAAGAACCGCTCCAGGAGATGTTGCTGAAGTGGTCAGCAAAGAGAAGGCAAAAAACAGAAACACTCTGCTTCAGCAAGGAGTAATCAAAGCCCACCCTAACCTACAAGCTCAGGTATCAGAGGAATAGTAAGCAGCTCCACTTAGGATTTCTAGCAAGCACTGAAAGGCCAATGCCTCAGAACCCCAGTGGCAAGACAAGAATCTAAGAGCTCAGAATATGGGGAAATGCCAATTACAAAACTAACACTGGCTGGAGTGACTCTTCTGAGATCATTTCCCCTCAGCAAATGCAATTCCCCTGAAGCTGAAACACTTTGCAAGGCTCCCAGTGTCTCCTCCCAAAGGCAGGAAGGATGAATTTTGTTAAAGCTTTATCTATAGCTTCCCATATGCTCCTTGGAGCCTTTCCTCATCCTTCCAAGAAAAGGAGCTGTTCCTCTAAGGCGAAGCTCCTCACAAAGAAGCTCTTTTAGCCACAGGGGAACCTGAGAACAGCTGGGAAGCAGGAGCAGGTCCATCACCTTGCTGGGCTGCAGGCAGCAGGACACACAGTACTCATAGACACTGCAGCAGCCGTTGGGCAGGCAGCTGTCACAGCTGTACAGCCTCGTGCTGGGCACGTTCACATTGCAGCAGCCGTTCACCAGCAGGTCCTTCCTCTCACAGATGTAGCCTGGAAAACAGCAACAGGAGTAACAACTGGCAAGGCACACCCCTCTGTATGTTCTAAGAAAATCTGCAGGAGGAATCACATTCCTTAAGAGCAGGTTTGTTTATCATTTAGTAGATTATGATCCCTCTCAGTGCTATGTAGCCATTCTGTGAAATGGAGAGCAGTGTTTCAAACAGCCTGGTGTTAACTGCACAACTATTATATCCTACTCTAATACGTGCTGTATATACACTGTGAGTATTTAAATGCAGATTATTTAAGTTCTGACTTTTTGGGGGCATAGTTCCTTGTTTGAAAGGGGGAACGGGATTGGCATTGATAATATTGGGAAAAAACCATGACACACATTTTTTCAACAGGTCTGGATAATTCTCTTACAGCTCAGTATGAAGAGATTTAGATTTAGCCATGCAGGAGAGTGTAATATTGATTGCTGAGTGGAATCCTTAGATGTATAGAAATATGGTGCATATCCTTATGGAAACAGTACTACCACAGTGTTAGACTGTGAGAGGTCTGTAATTTTTAGAGATCTTATGAACTTGCACTAAGGCTAAGTCTGGCAGTGCCAAATTTAACATTGATGCAAATCACCAAAGATGCGGTGGCTTTTCTACAGCCTTGATTTGTGGCCCAGAAAGATCCAAGGTCTAAGCAACAAGCACAGTGTAGGGCAGGAAAGGGTCTTTAACTTCTACCACACAAGTGGTTGATAACCTCCGGTTTACCAGGGTCAGAGGAGCTTGTTAATTGTGACTGAGCACTAATTACACCAGTCCTGAGCTGCTCCCATACAAGGCCAAGGTTTCCTCCATTGCTCTCCCTAACCCCCCTGACAGCAGGAGCACACTGCAGGGAGACACAGAGAGCTCTGCAAGCAACCACAGCCAACTGAGCAGGATTAAACATCTGTGTTCTGTGCAAAGGTAACTGGAATTCTTTGACTTTAAGGTGGTCACAGTCACACTCATGCAGCCCTGGGCCTGAGTCTGGAGTGCCCAGAACCAAAGCAGCAGCGTCTGCAGCCACAGCAAAATTGAGCCAGCCACGGGCCAAGGGCTGAGTAAAAAACCCTTAATAAAGAGCAGTTGTTACATCAAAGTGCCATCAGCAGTCACACAGGCAAAGCAGCGTTCAGCACTGCCATATGCAGAATAAATTCAACCAAATATCAACTATACCCAGTTCATCTGTGATGAGGAGCTTCCCCTGCACAGAGTTCCTGCACTGGTTGCTCAGCTGGCTGCTGTTCCCCGAGCTGAACTTCACCTTCCACATGATGGGCTGCTCATGCTCCTGCACTTGGAGGAGATTCCGGTCTCTCACCATCCTCTCTTCCTGCAAGGAAAAACAGGAATGCAACCAAACATACAAACTCCTTCTGCCACTCCAATCCACGTGCCTTTCCCAGGATTAAAGATGCCTAGTGCTGGTAAAATCCACAGCACAGGAAATTCCAGCATCAATGCTGCAAACAATTTACTACTTGTAATCTTACTTCATACTATACACAACAGGAAGGTACACAGTAAAGTGAGGGCATTCAAGTTCACCATGGATCAGCTAACGCAGCTGAACTCAGTCACTACAACCACAAAAGCAGTATACATTATATTAAATAACCACAGCTGAACGCATTTCTCTTTCAGGAGCCCTCTGCCAGTGGAATCACCACTCCCAAGAGACACAAAAAAAGCAACTACCAAACCCAGCGGAGAGACTTTCTTTTCCCGGTTTTGGTTCAAACCACTGTTGCTGTCAGACACAGAATCAGGCATTCCTACTCCAAACTCTTGCGTCTATGAAATATTTACAAGGCCCTTCTTACGGCAGCGTTACCCGGGAGCCGGGCGACCCCGCCTGAAGAGCAAAGTCACCGCGGGACAAGGGATGTTTCCGCGCACCCCGCGGCGCGTCGGGGCAGCGGCGGCCACTGACCTGCTTGAAGGTGCTGCTGATGAAGTAAACGAGCGAGAGGCCGAAGACGACGCCGAGCACCCAGCGCTTCCTGAGCAGCCTCCGGCAGAGCAGGGCCCCGCAGGGCGGCATGGCCGGGCGGCGGGCAGCGCGGGCCCGGCGCCGGCATCACCGGCGGCCGCAGCGAGCAGCGCCCGGCCCCGGCGCGGCCCCCAGCGCTTCCGCCGGCGGGCGGGGAGCGGAAACCGCGGCCGGGCGTGCGCGGGGCGGCACCGGCACCGGCACCGGCACCGGCACCGGCACCGGCACCGGCACCCGGAGCGCGGCCCAGCGGCTGCGGGCGGGTCACCGCGGGGCACTGCGGGCCGGCCACTGCGCCACGGCTCCCAGCGGGAACCTCCTTCCCCCGCATAATAGGAACAAAAGGCCTGGCTTCCGTCTCTGTACGTATAGATACGTGTGCATGTATAGAATTGTACTTAGAGATATGTATCTATATCTGTCTGTATCATAATCTATATCCATGTGTGTATATGTCTCTCTCTATATCTATATATATGTATTATGTATATGTGTGTGTATATATATATGTATAGAATAATGTTAATAGATATCTCTGTATATATATGCATATACTTGTATGTATGTATATCTATATATGTGTATGTATATACAGTTATATCTGTATAGCTATATACATATCTCTCTATTGTATACATATCTCTCTATATGTGTATTATGTATATATGTGTTTTATGTATGTATGTCTATTATGTATATATATAGATGTATATATGTATTTATATCTGTAGAACCGTATTAATAGATATGTCTGTATATATACATATATACTTGTAGGTATACCTATGTGTATATACGTATATACGTGTATGTATAGAATTGTATTTTTATATATATGTATGCATCTCTAGATATGTCTGTATATATATCTATGTTTATACATGTGTATTATGTATATATGTGTGTATATATAGATGAATGTATGTATTTATATCTATAGAACCATATTAATAGATATGTCTGTATATGTATGTCTATACATGTGTGTTATGTATATGTGTATATATATAGATGTATATGTGTATTTGTATCTATAGAACCATATTAATAGATATGTCTGTATATACACGGATATATGTGTATCTATATATCTATACATATATCTATGTATATATGTGTATATGTATAGGACTGTGCTCATAGATGGGTATGCAGGTACACATGAACAGATCTATACCTATACATCTATGTATATGCACATATGTGTGCATACATGTGCACACATACATATGTAAATTTGTGTATGTATAGATGTATATATAAAATATATATTATGTGTGTGTGATACATTCTGTGCTGTGTGTGCATGCATGTAGATGCATTTATATCTGTATGTGTTTGTTACAGACACACACACGTGGGTGTAAGAAAAGGTGTGTGTTTGGACACGGCGAAGGCAGAGCCCAGCTCTGGGGGCACTCCCGAGGGGTGCCCGTGTGGGAAGCAGGGCTGCAGGTGCCAGTCCCACAGGAAAATGCCTGGCTGGGTCATGCACATGGGCATGCAAGCACCGAGGGTTCCTGCACCCCTCTGCCTTTCCCAGGGAGATGGAGAGGTAAAAGCCCTTGTGCTGTGCTGAAGGTTACTCTCTGTGTGCTTCCTCCAGGTGGGCCTGTGGCAGCCCTGGGGCCAGGTGCTGACAGTCACTGGCTTGAAGGACCTGGGATGAGTTTGAACTCTGGGCTGTCTTGGATGGTCTGAAGCGCTCCCTCTGGGAATGTCTGTCTGCTCTTGGGCTTCCATCTCTCCCAGTGTGGCACCTGTCACCTCTGGATAAAGCTGTTGTTCAGGTACTGTGCTTTGAGACAGCTCCCAACCTTCCCAGAGCCATTGGGCCTTTACACCTGGGCTACACATTTGTGTATATATTATCATTTGTTATGAATAATGTTGTAACTTTTTATATTCAAGAGTATTTAGATCTTAGTCTTGACATTTTATTAAGTAGCTATAGCACTTTGGAGCTATTGTCCAGACTTTGCAAATGGCATTCCTGTAGATTAAAATGAATGAGTTGTTTGTTTAAAAGAATATTGTCATGTTGTATTTTTTTTTCATTAAAAATGTTTACATATTTTCTTTTTCTTCCTCCCTCTCAGTTTTGCTTTGCAAAGCAGTTCCTGCAGAAAAGGAAGATAGGATCTCATTTCCCAAGAGGCTGTTGAGTCACACATCACATTGAGAGCCACTGCTAGATGTCCCCATGTTCCTTGCCAGGACATGCCATCCCTCCTGGTGACTGCCACTTCCTGCAGAAGGGGACCTGACTGAATCCTGCCCAGTCTGGACACCTGTGTGCCCCCATTTGCCATTCAAAGTTGTCTCTTCAGGTGGACTGAGGAACAAATGGGAGCTGGAGGTGCTCTGTCCCAGCAGCAAATGGTTCCTGCCAGCCATGTCCCCAGCTGAGCGGGTCCCACAGCCCTCTGGCCCCAGGGCCTGTGCCAGTATCCACTCTGGGATTTGCTGAGCCACAGGGTTCATGTTGAGCGTGCTGTGTTTTAGGGTGCTGAGGAAAATGCAGAGGCGGCACAGCAGCAACACTGACACCGTGCCTCCTGAAAGGTAAATCCTTCCCCTTCTTCTTTCCTCTGTGCTCCTCTCCCAAGAGGAGTGTTCTGATTTAAGAGTAGGGGGTGGTTTAGAAGGTGAAAGCTCAAAATTGAGAAAGACATCAAATTTCTGTGTGTGTGGTGTGGCTGGGCTTGAGTCTGGGCATTCTAGAGACAAGTTTACTTTTCTCCCTCCTGTCAGTTACTGGTTGTTGCCAACCACAGTGTTTCAGGATGATCCAGGGTGGCACAGCTGGCAGACAGCTGGCTGGGCATGGGCAAGGTGTGTGGAGCTCTGGAGGAGGGGTTGGATTCATGGCCCAGTCCTGTGGGGACCCTGGGCACTGTCAGTGTGCAAGGATTGATCTGTGTGAACAGGAACCATTTACACTTCTCTCACTGAGGTGTTTAAAAGGTCTGCTGGTCTGAAGCTCCCAACTACTCTGACTTAGTGTTTTATAAAGAGTTTGGGTGACCTTTTACATCTTCCCAGTATCCATCTTCATGTGTGTGAGTATTTAGAAGTAGAATATCTCTAATTTGTTTCTGTAATTATAACATCAGCAAGGGAGCCTTGCCACTGTTGTTGTTCTGGTACTACATATTCCCTGGTGCTTTCCCAGAGTTAAAGTATGACTTTTTAAACTTGTATTCCTAAAGAAGAAATTAATCTAATTACTCCAAGACAGAGATGGAACTAACAGGTTTCATTGCTGTGTTCGAGCTGAGATTATAAGTGAAAGATCATTAGTAAATATTTTAATTTCTATGGTGATTTTGTGATTAAAGTTGAAGCCTTATGTCATAGCCGTTGCTAGCATGGTGCCATTCTTAGTTTTAGGGGGAAAGAAAGCCATCTTCAGTTTTTTTTCTGCATGATGCTTCTGATTTTTAACATGGTAATTACAGTCAGGAACAGAGGCTGAAGTTTGTCAACTGTAGAAGGAAATTTTCTTGCCACCAGTCTTCACTTCTGTTAACTTCAGCAGCCTCACAATTTCAACAAACAAACCTTGTTTATTTATAAGCGTGTCGTAGATTAATTCCTTCCTGCTGAAAGCACATTCCTGTATCCTGATTAATATTATTCCAAACAATAGTTGTGTCTTTATTTGTAGCACTGGGTTCCTCCCAAGCTGTTTGTTACATTCCCAGCCCTAAGCGGTCTATACACCCCTGAATTGTAATGTTAGGTGTGAATTTAAAGACCTGGCTGATTAATATTTTGGATCAGAAAAAGGTGTGCAATGTCTTGCTGACTTGATTCCTTGCAGGAGGCTGTGGAGATACAGTGGGAATGGGGTGCAGCTATAAAAAGCATTGTTAGAAGTTTGCTTAGTGGGAAGGTTTGGCCAGAGAGGTTTGAAGGTGTCCCCAGAGTGAGGTGAAAGGCAGAGCTCTGTGCCCTGTGGGTGCCTGGGGAGGCTTTGGGACCCATGGGGGAGAGAGGGTTGAGGGCCTAGGGTGTGCTGTCTCAACTTGTAACTATTCCTAAAGTTAGAGATCTCCCAGGATTCAAATCAGGAGGGACCAAAGCTCTGCAACATGCCTTATTTGTGGGCTTTGCCTCTTGCTGAGGTTTATTTATTGTTTACTCTCCTTTTGCAGGTTAGAGAAGTTTTTGCTGTCTGTCAGGCAGTTACTGCCTGGTGATCATTCTACTTGTTACCTGCATTGTTCCCTCTCACCTAAACTTTCCTTGTATTGACTTCTAGTGAAGAAAAACCCCCTGTTGTCTTTTGCTGTTGGGACAAAGTATTTCTTTTTGGAATCTGGCTGTATTCCAACATGCTTAGGAAAGAATCAGTGCCAGAATCAGTTCTGTCCAGTGCCCAGTGGTTTGGGTACATCCATGCCCAATTCGCCAAAAATATCAAAATAAAAGAATTTATTTGGACCTATGAGCACATCCTTCACTTCGGTGTCAGCTCAGGGACACACAAGCAGCTGTCAGCAGTTCCCTTGGTGATTCTGTGTCTTCAGTTCTTCTGTGGGCAGGTAGTGATTGTCCCAAAATAAAGTCAGAGGATATTGAGGGTAGGTCATTACTTTGAATTAGCTTGGTTAATTTATTTATAATACCACTTGACTTGGTGGTGCTGTGTCAGGTTCCATGAGGTTTTGTAGGTTTTTCTTTTAATACTCCAATCATTATAGAAGATACTGGATTTGGTATTGGATGTATTATTTATTAGTTTTTTGTTTTTTTTTTTTTTTTTTCCAAAAGCAAACAGGCTGTTCAGGAGCTTCATTCCTTGGTGAAGGAACTGATGTTTAATAAAAATTAAGAAAATACAGAAATTAGGAGACAGAATAAGTGAAGCCTCTTGGCTGAGGGGGCTTGGCACAAGGTCTGCCCATAGCCCACCTCCCCCTTTTAGGACTTCTGTCTTTAAGGAATGCTGTGTTGAATATTCAATAGATGTTAATCAAACATTCTTCTTTTGATCAGTTTTAAGTATTCCCGATCATCTTATCTAATAGATTTATTTTGTGGATGGCTCCACTCAGTCTGGTAACATGGGTGTAAATTTTCTTCAGAGATTTTTCTGGTTCTTTTAATTTGGATGAGAAAACAGAAAGTTAACAGTGTTTTTATGAAGGGTCACAAGGTGACCCCCCTCCCATGACTTCTGGCTTGGTGGTTTAGAGGTTACAAAGAAGACATTAAAAAAAACCAACAACAAACCAGTCTTAACCCTCTGGTATAATCAGAAAATACACATTCATTACTGTTAAAAACGAGATTCACTTTTTATGTAAATGTTAAGAAATAGGTTTAATAGAAAATAAGACAATTAGGAGATAGAAAAAAAGCAAAGTACACCCTGCTATTTCAGAGACTTTCTTTAAATACCCTTTCTATTGTATCAATTGCTAATTGATACAATTATCAATCTGTTGAATATTCATATTTTTCCATAAACTAGTTTCCATATTCCAGGGACTGTTTTGCATGGCCCCTCCTTGGGTCTGCCTTTTTAGAGCATTTGTGTTTCTGGGCTGTGTCTTCATCATCACCTCCAGATTGGGCTTTGGTCTATACTTTTTTCAGATGGGAGATGCTGATAGTTGGTGTATCAAGCAGAGTCTTCTTTACATGTTCACTGGGTGTTATCCCAGCCAAACAGACAGTTTAGGCATACTATATCAATACTATCACTATGCTTAATTTTCTTTATTAACAGCAGAAATAAAAACTTATATCCTTACCACAACGTTATTAATCATACAGCACACATCTTACGAAAAGCCAACTTTATAACAGGCATTTATAACAATTACCCTTCCAAACTCCTATTAATAAAACACAACACAGTATAATTATACATGTAGTAGTCCTGTTAATATTTGTGAAAAGCCGACTATATAACACACCTTTATAACAAGTGTGTGCCGGCCGCAGGAACCGGAGCCAGGCGGTGAGCTCGGAGGCCGGCGTGGATGAGAGCGGCGTGTTCGAGAGCCTCAAGGCCGAGGCCTCGTCCCCTCAGCAGCTCTTCTCGGGGCTGGCCGGCATCCCCTCGGCCTCCATGTCTGCCGCGCCCTTCCCCTCGGGGCTGGTGCTGGGCTCGGCGGCCGGCGGCGGCGAGGTGTTCATCCAGATGCCGGCGCCCAGGGACGAGGGCTCGGGCCGCGCTGAGGGCGCCCCGTTCCACCACCGCGGCCCGGCCCATCCCTTCCACCACGGCCACCACCGCGCCTCCTCGCTGCTGCACATGGCCGGCGAGCGGCACGGCCACGCCGACGACGGCGCCGACGAGCAGGCCGGCACGCCGGCCCCCGCCCTGTCCGAGCTCAAGGCTGTGGTGGGCTGGCTGCAGAAGGGCCTGCCCTTCATCCTCATCCTCCTGGCCAAAGTCTGTTTCCAGCACAAGCTTGGTGAGCATTCGTCATGGGGTTGGAGTGTGGTCGGGAGGCTTGTGTCCAGATGGAGTTCAGCATGGAGGGAACATTCTCAAACTCATGGGATAATGCATGTGATAAATTCACCCTACGTTCAGCCCAAGCTGTTTTCATCCAGATTAGATCTATCTGTTTCCAGTGCTGACCAGTGCTGTTCCTTTTCCTGATTTCTCCTTGACGTTCCTGTGAGGATGTTACCAAGGCCTCTCCCTCAGAGCTCTGTCTAGGAGACATGGGGACAGCTTACATGGGTGACAGCAGAGATTTCTGTGTAGCACAGAAGGGTTCAGAGGGGTCAGACTTGTCTTGCTGGTGGGGTGGTGGTTGTGAAATCCAACATCATCAGCAGTTCCCCTCTGACAGAGCCTTTCCCTGCAGGAATTGCTGTGTGCATTGGCATGGCCAGCACCTTTGCCTACGCCAACTCCACGCTCCGAGAGCAGGTCGCTCTGAAGGTGAGTCCAGCATTTTACCTTCTTCTGTTCCCAGCAAACATCATTTTCCTGCACAAAAGAATCTCTGTGTTCAACCTTTGATTGCAGTGTAGAGCTGAATGCATTTCTGTGTGTACAGATCTGTCGTCTTCTTCCTGCCTCTCCTCACTGATGCTCTCCCAAAGTCTCTGTGCTGCTTTTTTGTGGAAGTGTGGCATAGTAAAACAAAGAGAGGACAGGTCAGGGATGCTGTAATCTGCATCTCCCTCTGCCTGGCAGTGCCTGTTCCAGCACTTCTCTGCACCTTGGTTTCCCATCATGTACAGCAGAGAGGCTGAAGCCTGTTTGACTTGTTAATGATGGGATTTAGCTTATTAGCATTTAGATAATGTTTTGAGATGTTCAGCTGAACGATTTCATAGATGTATTGCTTGCTAGTAGCTTTATAAAGCTCTGTGCATAGTATGCTTAGAATATAAAGAAACCAGCAGATCTTTTCAGGTTTTCTTGATCTTCTGTGTCAGGAGAACAGTTCAACAACGCTAAAAGCATAAGCTGGAATTGCTTTTTTGTTAAAATTACATGGGTGGCACAAGTGCAAGCTTGTATCTCCCAGCAGCAGTGGAATCAGTGTGATCCAGCGCTGAATGAACAGATAAATGGAACAAGCCAGTAACAGATTGCTGTTGCCTTGCACTCTGCACCTCTGGCCTTCCAGCAGCGTGCCCCTTAATCTGCATGCTTTAAATCTCAGCCCAACAGTCCTGGCTGTTGAACAGCTACAGGGACCTCCTTTCTTAATAAATCAGCTCACAAGAAAAATGGTGGGTGTTTTCCTCTCAGGAATAAGATTTACTCCCCAAAGTTACCGAGGGGCAAGACCCAGGGCAGTATCTTCTGCCATCCAGTTTGTCTGTAACATTCCGTGTATGTCGGAATGCAAAATTTCCACTTCTTTGGACCTTCAGTTATTTCTTCAGTCAGAAATGGGTGTTCCAGAACCTCCATGCTTTAGGATAACACCCAGATGTGCTGCATGTAGTAGTGGAGTAGATTTGATTTAGCTGAGCCTTCCACTGAGTGACTTTGGGTCTGTTCATAAAATGCCCCTTTGATGAATTGTCACTCCGATTGAGGTGACAGCTCAGAATTTAGGCCAATATGTGGAATGGACTTTATTTTAATCTGCTTGTCATATGCATTTTAAGTATCAGGAGATTTTAGGTGTCCCAAGAAAGATCCCAACTTTGAAGATACATTCTGCAAGTAAGGCTGTCATTTTCACCAACTTATTTTAATTAATTTCCATTGAAAAGGTTTACCTGAGTGAGGGTGTTTCTGCTTGTGCTTCTTTATGTCTTTACCTTGCACACTACTTTGTATTCCTGTGTAAATAAACTAATTACTGAACATGTTATTACATATTTGCATCCCCTGGGTTGGATTTTTCAGCAGTTGAAGGCTCAGCTCAGGTCTTGAGATTTTGAGCTGAAATAACTGCTTCTTTTCCTTGCTCAGGAGAAGAGATCAGTGCTGGTTGTCTTCTGGATCCTGGCCTTTCTCACTGGAAACACCCTGTACTTGCTTTACACATTCAGCTCTCAGCAGCTTTACAACAGGTGAGCAAACTCTACATTGTACAGGATGGGAGCAGGTGATAATTGCCAGGGAGGAAAAGAGGAAAACCCACCTTCCCCCCACACTGTGGGAGGAAGTGTGTGTGCCTAAAGGATCTGCTCTCTTTGTTACCTCTTTGTAATATCTTCCAGTGCAGGAAAAGAATGTGTGTGTCACCAGTGGATGATGCTCCTGTCAGTAAAGGACATAAGCAGTGTATAAATGGGCCAGGGTGTGATGGTGTCAAAGGTGGATCCTTTGCAGAAGGGACCCCTGAATTCCCATTGTGACCACTGCAGCTGAACATAAAGTGCAGGTGTCAGAGGCAGATGAGGGATTTGCCCACTGATTTTCCTCTTCCTATGATGTTTTCAGTCTATCAGGATTGGAGTGTAGGACAGGAGAAGAAATGGCAGTTTTACTCCAGTGTTCTCAGGGCTTGGAGGCACGTGGGTCTGAGGTAATTAAGGTAGCCTTGCCTTTCAAATCCTGACTGAATTAGTTCTCAAATCCAGAAAGGTTTGTGCTAATGGATTTGGTTCAGCAATTTTTATAAAGCAGACAGGAATAATGACAGGTAGCAAGCAGAGAAAGGGGAGAGCTGAGAAGATTTGAATGTGTGGGTCAGAATGGGAGAGGCCAAGCCCTGGGATTGTGTGGATGGAGCTTGTGGGAGGGAGGGGAAAGGGAGCAACAGGAATGGCAGAAAGGTGTGAAAGGGAAATCTGCATCAAAGGGTAAGAGTGTCTCTGAGGTAAGGTGGCCAAGGTTAAAAAGCATGAATGGGACTTGTTTAAAATAAAGGCCACTTTATTTATCACACTTATCTAAAATAAAGGGATTTTAGCAATTTGGGGCCATCCTACAGACAGTTTAGAGTGTGGTTTATTACCAGTGGACAGGCTGGGCCACAGCTCCAAGAAGAGCCCTCTTCCTGTGAGTGTAGCAGTGGTGTCATGCTCAGGTTGGTGTTTCTCTTGTTTGCTGTGTGGGCACTTTTGACTGTTCACAAGCCAGGCTTGTCAAATTAGAAATGTCTGCTTCAGTTTTGTTTCTTTTTGGCTTACTTTTCATTTCCTGATTATTTTTTTTCTTGTTTCTAGTGCATGAATAGTAGTAAAGTCTCTGATTCTGTTTCTGTTTTTAGGGTGTAATTTTACCTGTTGTGCTGTGCCAGTGTTGTGAGTATTTTAAATTCATGTTCAGGCTTTTCATTTTGGGTTGGTTACTTTACTTTGCTTTTTGGTTGGTTTTTTTTTTTTTTTTTTTTTTTTTTTTTTCCTTCTTTCTGTTAAGTTTTTGCTTTCTACCATGAGCCTTTAGCAGGTAAATATACTGAAGGTAAATCCTGTTTTTTCAGCCTGAGTAGGGTCTACTGAGTTCTCATTATTGCTCAGGCCAGTCTCTCCTGCCCATTGCTGGCTGCAATTCTGCTGTCCCAGACTCCACTTTTTTAAACAGCAAATGCTCAGGCCAGTAAATGACATTATGTAAGGAGCATGAATTTTTTGATCTTTGGTTCAGGTAAGAGTATTGACAGAGCCCAGCTCTGGTTGTGCTTCAGGCAGTGGCCACTGTCAGACATGTGTGAAGTTCTCACCTTTCTGCCGTGGCTGGTGCAGAGTTTCCTTTGTCACCACTTTGTTTGATGTGCACAAGGGGCTTTAGGGACTGTGCCCCTGTGGCAAAGCAGCCTCAGGGGGCTTTGGGGGTGTTCCCCAGGGAACCAGAACTGTTCTGAGCAGGACTTCCCAGGACAAGCTGTGACAGCCAGATCCAGGGGAGCACCCCTGTGCACTGAGGGCACTGTCAGCACACCAGAGGCTCTGCTGCACTGGGAAAGGCAGGTTTTGGAGACTGCTGTATTCCAAACCAGGCTTTATAGGTGGTTGGGTCCTGTTTTTGTGGGAAAACCTGCTGACCTCAGTAAAAGTGAGGAAGAGCAAAGTCAGGAGGCCCAGAGGAGCCACAGATCCGATTTGTGTGTCTTCTCCTCTTGGCCTTGAGAGCTTCCTTGAAGTTCAGGGGAGTTCCTGAGCTCTCTCTAGCCAAAAGTGGATACAAGAAGCTTGAGCAAGGTTCTTCTCAGTGGTATTTGAGTTTTGGTGTCTCTTTCAGCCTCATATTCCTGAAACCCAACCTGGACAGGCTGGACTTCTTCGACCTGATGTGGATTGTGGGCATTGCAGACTTTGTGCTGAAGTACCTCACCATTGCCCTGAAATGCCTCATCGTGGCCCTGCCCAAGATCATCCTCGCTGTCAAGTCAAAGGTAGGAGAGGCACAAACCTTTGTCTTTGGTAATCTGATACCTTTACCAGACGTTTGCAGCATGGAATCAGAGAATCATGGAATGGCTTGGATTTTAAAGCCCACCCAGTCCCACCCCTGCCCTGGGCAGGGACACCTTCCACTGTCCCAGGCTGCTCCAAGCCCCAATGTCCAGCCTGGCCACAGCTGCTCTGGGTACTCCATGCCAGTGGAAAATATGGATGGAAGAGTAAAAACATTAAAATCTGTTGATCAGCCTTTGGCAGAAAGTCGCCTGGGGATTAAGGGTTGGTTTTTGAGCCATCACAGACCTGAGCAAGGGTTTAGTACTACCAGCAGTGATTAAAGTCCAGAGAGGTGAGGTGAGCATTGCTTGAGGAGGAATCAGTGCTAGCAGCCAGGTAACTGCTTTTCTCATTGACTTCAAGTCTTGTTCTCTGAGGAATCTCTGAAAATTCATATTTCTGAAGCAGGAACCTCTTCATTTCCTGGGAAGAAATTGCAAGTATTTGTCTCTTTGGCCCACTTGGGTCAAAGAAGCGCCTGGGTTAAACTGGAGCTACTGATGTCACAAAAGGCAGCACTAGTTCTAACCATGGGAGGAGAAATAGTTTAATCAAATGCTTCACATACTTAAATGTTCATGAAACCATATGTAGACTAAGCCTGACTTTTAAAAGTTTCTCTCTACATTCTCTCTCTCAAAACACCTTTTGATATGTTTTTACTTTTGCAGCTATTTCATGCTGCCTCTTCCTCCACTCAGTAGTGTCCACGTTTCAGGGGCAGATGTAGCAATGTGTCTTATTTGCATTCAGTAAAGAAACTTCCTGGCAGCTGTTGGGATGAAAGGCACTCTGTGGATGCAAGGTACCAGCATCAATTGCTGAAAGTCTCAGGCAGGGCACTTCAGGGGGTATCTAAACTGGGAATAGTTTTGCTTAGAAATGACATGGGTGGCAGGGGACTTGAGCAGTTTATTCCTGCACAGCAGGGCTATCTGAGATGGTTATTAATTTATTTCTGGCAATTGTCCAGCTTTTTTTTTTTTTTTTCCTTCTTCTATTATTATTATTATATTTTGGGAGATTAATGTGCTGGGTCAGAGCATAAGCCAGGCTGGGGAGGGAGGGAGAAGTGATGTGAATAGTCTTCCCAAGATAAATGGCAGTGTTGGAAAAGGTTCACAGCCTTTGCTTGCTTGTCTGAGAGCCATCCCAAGTACTCATTAATCCTTGTCGGGGGAGAAGAAAGAGAAAGGGTCTTTATTTGCAGCTCCAGTGAGAGGCTGGTAGGATCACATCTGTCAAGGGCCTGTAATGACTCAGAGCACAGATGCTTCATTTTTAATACCTTTTTCTGGAGAGCAATGTGTCTCACTTGTTTTAAGCCTCTTTTTGTCTTAGGATGCCGTGGATGGTCTCGCTGTCCCCTGGCACCTGGGACTGCTGTCACCCACCACCAGGTCTGGGGTTGGTTCTGTCCCTCACTCTGCAGCCTTAATGCAGCCCAGGATGAGATCTGGTGTAACAAATTAGGCAAGATCAGACTGGGATGGGAGAGCTCCAGGAGAGCCACAGGACACCATGGAAAGGGTGATTGGTGGTCACACAGCTGAGCTCCTTCCCTGAGCCTGCTGACTCCTGCCCTACACGGGCCAGCACAGCTGAGGGGTTTAAATGGAAGCTTTGGCTCACTTGGAACACTTCTAGTGCAATTTAGGCACATTAACTTTGACCAACATTTTTATCAACTTTTTTGTCTGAATACTTGCCAGGTACAAAGTTATTCTCTTCCTCCCAATGTCCTCCAAGAAGTATTTCTGCCTGAAGCCCAGCTTGCAGTTTATTAACTTCTGGGTAGTTCTCACTTAATGGTAATCTAAATCTAACTCAGTAGAGCTTGGTGTTTTCAAGATGGGTATTTATATATAGTGAGAAGGTTTTGTGCCAGTTTAACTACTCTGAGCAGCAGCCTCCTGCTCCCCTAAGAGAGGGCCTGAAGTGGGGGTTGCTGCACTCTCAGGGCTGGATTCAGCACAGAGGGATGGATCCTGAGCTCCCTTGCAGTCCCCTCGTGCTGACAGTCAGCAGTAGATCCTAAAACTTGCCCTTGGATGGGATGTGGAGTACTTAATCATCCTGCACTCAGACTCTCAGCTGGCTCTTCAGATTTTCCTCACTTTGGAAGTTCAAAGATACTTGCAAAGCTAGTCTGGCTTTTCCTGCTGCTCTTTGGGATCCTGGTCTTCTCTGAATACTGAGTGACTTTTATTGATCAGCCTTTATATCTCCCCTCACTCTTGTCTGTAGACTGAACACTAACAATTTTTTTAGTCTTCCCTCAGAGATTGTTAATTCCAGATCTTATTAATCTCTTCTGGACTGTCTTCATTCCCTCCCTGTTTTTTAGACCATTTCTCCAGTCTGTCAAGATGAATTTGGAATATAATCCTTCTTTCCAATTGTGCTTACAGTTTAGTGTCAGCTGTACATTACTCTATTCCATCGAGATCATCAATGAAAATAGTGAATTAGCACTAAACTCTGCTTACATCAATTGGATGCATCTTTTAATTCTGAGAGTAAACACATGAAAAATCTGGGTTAGAACACTCAGTTCCCCCCATCTAAAGTATCTGGGTCATGTTTTCCTAGTGTGGCCCATCACAGGAAGGGCAACTTTTGGTGTGAATTTCTGTGATTTGTAGCATCAGTTTATGCTTTAGTTGATAAGGGCAGAAAAAAACTGAGGAGCAGAAAAAGTTTGTCTTTGCGCAGTGGGCAAAAACCATGATCATGGGTGCTTGAAGTGTGAAGCATGAGAGCTGCTTTACTGTGAGGATACAACCAGCCAGAGTTCTCCAAGCCTGAGTAACTCAGAAACTCAAGATCTCTGCAGGCAACTCCTCCAAAGAGTGAGGAAAGACTGAAAATTTGACAAAATAATCCCAGACTTTCCCAGGTTCCAAACCAACCTGGAGAACAGAGGCACCAAGAGAGGCTGTGAGACTCTAATGAGGCTGGGAAGCAGGGAGAGAAGAGCTTGTGAATTGGAGAGAAAAGCAGGGAAAGGAAGGTTACCCCAGCATCAGCCTGATCTCACAGCTCTCTGGAGTTTCCAGAAGGATCAGAGCTGTGGCTGGAGGTGTCCCTCTTTCCCCCCAGGCTGTGACACCGAGCTGGGAACAAGTTTCAGTAACAGCTGAGCTCATCATTCCTTTGGAAGGGGGGGTTTGGCTGAAGGCTCTCCATTAGAAAAGGCAAATAAGATCATTTGGTTCAATATAAAATGAATTAAAGTAAATTAAACTGCAGGAGCCATGTGGCCTGCAGAGGCTTCCATTGTTGTGCACACATCAAGGGCAGCTTTTCATTTTCCCTGCTAAGGAAGAACAGCTTGAGGGGGGTGGAATTCAAAATCAGGAAATAAATAATAAAAAGACACAGTTGCCAAAGATTGCACTTAGGAAATCCCAGGTGCCTGCAGCCTCCCATCCCCTCCTCATGTTGTTGTCAGCAATCTGAGCTGGAGAAGGGAGTGAAACATGGGGGGAGAAAGAAAACCAAACTAAACAGGACTGTAAGAAACTGTTATCCCAAGGTTTCACCTGTGTATCTCTATCCCTACAGGGAACAAAGATACCATGGACATTTTGATAGTTAAGAAAGGCCTTGAGTAAGAGTTTTCTCTGCATGCTCAATGCAGAGCCAAGTTACAGGGGACTGCATTTCCAGGAGAGTGAAAATGCAGAAGGAGAACACTGACATTGGCCCCTCACTGCAGCTTTGAAAATACTTGCTTGGTGGTTTTTCCAGTTGATTGTTTTATTAGTGCTTTTTATTTTTAAAGTACCATCTCATCAAATCTGGTCAGAGAAAACTAGGCCTGGATGTGGCAGCAATTGCAAATCCTGCACTTGAACCTTGGACCAAAAACCTTCTTCAGGTGCACATCATGTTTCTTGCCATAGATGGGTACAGCTCTGCCATGGAACCTGGCCCATTAATTTCCATGTTCCTTCTGAAACTGCACTTTTTTTTTTTTTTTTTTTTTTTTTTTTTTTTTTTTTTTGTCCTAAGGGAGGAAAAAAAAGGCTCTTGGAGCATTTGTGTCCTCTAAAAATACAGACCTGGCTTATAGTTGATGTTTAATAAAAAACACCCAGGCAAAGATGTTCCTGGTCCTTATCTGTGCAATATGGAATTTATTCCTGCTCTTCCCTCGTGGTGTGGCTGAAGGGGTGTTCCCAGGCAGGTGACAGCCCCACGCTCTCATTCCCCTCTCCTCTCTGACCTTGGATCCTCCTGAGCCACAGGAACTCTGCAAAGAGTTTTCCCTGCTGCAGCTGGGACTGATGTGCTGCCCCAGAGTCAGAAGCGTGGGGTTTATTATTTTCAAAATTAAAAAACTAACTGAAGCATGAGAGCAGGTACCAAGGAGTGGGGACTCCTCTGTCCCCCACCCTAAGCTTACTGTGCAAATCGCTGCTACTGAACGTTTTAAACTCATTGCTCTTCAGTGCAATGCAACGATTTAACTTTCCAGTTTAAGATACTAAAGATGTGATTTTCAGAAGTGTTGTGCACTAACTAAAATTCTCATTTTCCCCTCTAGTCCCACCTTGACATTACTCCTGCATGGGTTTTCACCAGTGTCCTCCGTGCCACAGTTTACTGTGTAATTCTGGGAATTTCCTCTGTTTTATTGCTCCTACCCACCACTTGATCTCTTGGCACCATGACCTGGAATCTCAGCAGAGCCTGCTCTCCTCTGATCCAAATTGCCAGCAGGTCTCCAAAGCTTTTTCCAGCATCTCCCTGGTTCAGAATATGCCCTAATGCTGCTGGCAGCAGAACAAGTGAGACTTGGAGCTCCCCTCGAGTGCTAATCACACCTTGCAGTTGCCTCATTGCAACTTCTCTCACTTCTCTTGCGTCCCCCGCCCCGACTCCGCTGTGTCAATCCTCACTGTGCCTCTTGTTCCTGGTGGGGAGGCACACGTGCACTGAGGCAGAGCCTTATGGCAAAAGAGACTGCACAGGGGAGGCTCTGGGGGAATCAGCATTGCCTCTGCTGCTGCAACCTGCCCCCTTTGCTGTGCCTGGGTTGGGATTCAATTTTTAATTATACTGTTCCGTGTTATTTTTCTGTGAGATTTTCTCCCCTCCATCACCACGCCCCAAGGATGAAGGAGAGGGATTGAAAAAAAAGCTGTTGCAGCAACTGGAAAGTTCACAGGAAACAAAAGAGGCTGCTGGAAGAACATTTCTACAAGGTCAAGTTGAGTGCTACACTGGAGAATTAAATCCTGTCCTGTACTTTGCCAAATAATTCCTATGTGAGTCCAGAGAAGTCAGGTAGAGCTGCACACTAAAGTCAGTGGTTCAGCTTTTAATGGTAATGTGATCTGTAAAATGAAGTGCTTTATAAAAAGTCTAATCCCAACACCTCAACTTGGACACCAAAACAGCATTACCTTGACCTTTGTCTTTCTGTGTCTCAGGTTCTCATTTAGAAAATGCAGAGAAGAGCTGTCCCTGAGGTCAGCCAGCAGCATGAAAATAAAGGGGTTTCAAAAGTGTTTTCTGTAGTGCTGGTGTCATAAAGGGACTGAAGAAATTCTAGGAATGTGCTCCTCTGAGCAGAGCTCAAATGGCAGGAAAGGATCAGATGTAGATCTGCCATCAAGTACTGAGGAGGTAACAAAATGCCAAAAAATTGCATTCTCTGTGTGCAAAACCAGTGCAGTACAGACTGAAATACTGCACCTACAGAAGGGAAAGTGCAATTGTATGAAAGTGCTGATTTCCCCTCTTTTAAAATAAGTTCTTGGTTTGAAGTATAAAAATGGTCTTTCTGTGTGGTGAAGGAGGTTCAGGAAAATGGGAGGACTGTACACAAGTCATTGACTTGTTTCTTTAACTGAGCACGGAGAAAAAGGAATCAAAATTTCACCATGTGGTATCTGAGGCTCATCAGCAGAGCTGCTAAAATTAGATCCCAGCACAGCCCTTCCCCACGTGTGCTAATGAAGTGTTTGATGGCAGCAGCAGCAGCAGCTCCCACAGAGCTCCCTCAGAGGAAGCAGGGCCAGCACTGCCCTTCTCACTTCTTGGCCAGGCTTAACCCTTGATGAGAGCAGAGCCTTCCTCCTGTTCTCTACCCACACCTCATTAGGAGCTATAATTCCAGGTAATAATTCCTGTTTAATCTCTGCAGTTCAGCTGCCAGTCCTGCACTGGGGCTGGCTCACAGGCTCACCAGAAGGATTCTGTTGATCTTAGAGAGCTCTTCAATCCCTTTCCAGTGCATTCCGGAGAAAATGCCCAGATTTACAGAGATTTTTTTAACATAGGAAAAGTCACCTGACAGAGACAGGCCTTGCCTTGTTTCAAACTGTGGTGCCAAGTCAGATGCACAGGAGAAATAATTATGTTTGTGCTTTATATAACACACAGGTCTAATCTTAAGGAAAAAAAAATAAAAGCTGATATATTTTAGCTGAATTTTTCAGACAAAATACATCTCGAGACAAAGATTTGACTTTGAAAAATGTAACCCAGATAGCCAAGAGATAACAGAGCTGAGAAGTGGCAGACAGGTTTGTTGAGTGTGCTTCCCACTGATGGGTGCTGTCTGCAGTTAGTTGCTGCTATCAGAAATCTACGTTTTGCTGCTGAAATTATAGGGATAATCCTCATTTTCAAGCTTCTGGCTCAGAAGGAGGGCCTCACTTCTGCAGCAGCCCTTTGTAGAATTATTTCTGATTTTCTGGCACTTTTCCTAGTTTGGAAAAGGGGCTGATGTGGTGCACTGAGATGCCTGACAAGACTTAGAACTTGTAGTTCTCTTCAGGTGATGCTCAGCTGCCCTTGTATTGCGCCCTACCCCCTGGAGTCACTCTGAATTTATCCACATTTCATGGTCAGGTGGGTGCTGCTGTTGAGGGGCTGCATGGAGAGGTGCATTCCTTAAAACTTAACTTCACTCTTGGGAGGCTCTGACCAAGTTTCTAGCTGCTAAAAACTCCCGGTGCCCTGCAGTCAGCCCTGAAAAGTGAAGATTTGCCTTAGATAAGGGAAATGTGAAAGCTCTGGGGAGCGTGGAGAGGTTGTGGCTGGATGCTGAAGTTTGTCCCTTGCTGCCACTTCCACCTCCACAGCCTGGCTGTGCCCTGGGACTGCCCAGGACCTACCTTTGCTCACGCCTTGGGGTGTTTCAGTGCCTCTCAAGTTGTGTTGTAGCAGAATTCCAGCCGGGGATGCCCGGGATGCTGCCCGCAGCAGCTCTGCCTGATGCAATGGGACAGCAATGAGTGACCTGTCCCAGGCCAGCTGCTGGGGCAGCAGGGATCCGTGAAGGATGGTGGGTGGGAGGGACGAGCTGGAGAATGCAAAGTTCGCTGCCTTTATCTTGCTGGGAGCTTTCATCAGAGCCGTGTGGAGGGACACGGTGACAGCTTTGTCGTTTCTGCCACAGCAGCGCCCAAAATAAACGATGATTGCATCTCAGCACCGGGCTGGAGAGAGACCTCTCTGCTAATTTAACAGATTGCTGGCGGTTTTTTGCTGCTGCTCCGTGTTTGCTGTGCGATGGCACCCGGGAGTGGTGCAGAGGAGGGGATGGGATGGGGATGGGGATGCAGAGGGCAGGGAAGCAGCCGGGTCCGATAGCAGCCGCTGGTGTGACCTCACTCGCGTCCCGGGGGACATGAGATCATGAGCGTGCCAGAGCTCTGGGAAGGATTGGATTTGTCGGGAGCAGCAGGATGGCCTGCGAGTGATCTCATCGCAGCCCCCGGGGAAGGGCGCTGGCTGCTGCCAGCCCGGCTGCCAGGACTCAATCCCCATCCCCACCTCAGCAATTAGTGATTGGCCTGCGATGACATCACTGATGACAGAGCTAACTGGGACAACACAGCAAAATTCCAGGGGAATTTCCCCTTCTCCAGGAGCTTAGCAGATAAAAGGATTTTGACAGGACAAACCCAAATCTTTCCGCCCGGATAATGTCATTTCAGATTAAGAATCGTTCTGGGCTCGGTTTGCCCCCAGATGTCCCTGTAAACAGCGTAAACTGGGAGTGGCCCTAAATTAGGCACTTACTCAGGCTTTGCTGAAGGTTGACAAAGGATATTGCCCATTCTTTGAGTCTCTTTTGAGAGAGAAGCATTTCAACACTTCCCCCTCCCCACCTTGAGGTCCTCAGGAAGGTTTGGTCCCTTTGAGTTTTAAATGCCCCGAGGGTTTAGTTTTCAGCACCAGTCTTTTTGTCTGTGCACTGCCCAAGAGCCAACACACACCTGAGGGGAAGGGGAGAGATGCTGTCAAACACAATTAATTTGATTCTTTGGGATTACCTAAAAAGTTACCAAGAAGACTGAGGTCACTTAAATTTAATTCAGAAGGGGTATGAGGTCAAAGAGATCTAACTTGCTTTTCTTTTCTCACTAATAATAATATCTACAATTTGCATCATATTATTCCCAATTAACCTTTGCTTTTCTGCAGCATTGTCCAGATACACAATTTATTGCCTATCCATAACCTGCTGTAAAGTTTAAAATTCCACACTGCAGCACAGCTGGGTCAGTGACAGAGCCCTGTGCAGGAATGAAGGGAGATTTATCCTTTCTAGGCACAGAGTTCAGGGGCTGCAGAGCAATGGCTGCATCTCATGAGTGTGGTCTCTGCACCATTTAACACTGCAGTGATCGGTGAACACCAGCCCTGCACAAATTAAATGTTCTTCTTCTGACTTCCTGATAATAATCACGTCTCACTTGCCTGGTTGCCTTGCAGGGAAAGTTTTATCTGATTATTGAGGAGCTGAGCCAGCTGTTCCGCTCCCTGGTCCCCATCCAGCTGTGGTACAAATACATCATGGGAGATGATCCATCCAGCAGCTACTTCCTGGGTGGGATCCTGATCATCATGTACAGCCTCTGCAAGGTGAGCACCAGCTCCTGAACACGCCCTGGGAGCTGCGGCAGGAGCAGGGGGAGCAGCACAAAGGGACAAATGCACCTTTTGGTTGTGGCTGTCCCTGCCCAGGAAACTGCAGCATCGCTTCAGCTGCCAGAGGCATTTTGCTCCCAAGCATGTGGGCATTGCTGGGCTGGGGGAGGATCTGAGGCTGCTCACAGTGTTGCATCAGACTCATGAAGTCATTGCTGCTCTGTTAATCCCTCTCTGCGGAGGCTGCAGGAGAAGGGGAGCTGGTCCTGGGGGAGCAGAGGTGCTGGCTGGCTCCACACCTCCAGCTGCCACACAAAGGCAGGCTGCACACACTCACATGCTTGTCTCTGAGCTTTCCTCTGCCACTCACAGCTCTGAGTGCAGCAGGGAGAGAAAGCAGCATGCAAGTCCTGCCTGGGTAAAACAGGTCCTATTCTAGCTCCTGGTCTGGCTGATACAAGTGATGGACAGGAGTAATTCATGTTTCCTCAAAAATAAGAGCACGAAGTTGGTACAAGTGTAGATGAGTAGGTGTGGTGTAGTCAGAAGAGTCCCAGGGCTAGAAATCATTGTAATTCTAATGGTGTGTGTTAAACCTTGCCCAGGGGTAGAGCAGTAGCTGAAACAAACTGTGACAAATCAGATGTTCACCCCTCTGAGAAGGGCCGGGCTTGCTCCATCCCAGATCCCTGTCTGTGCCTGTGGCTCTGCAGGAGCAGACTGAAAAATGGAGAATAGAGAATACACCCAAGCTGGAAACAGCTCAGAGGAGCAGAGCAACGCTGAGTTACAGTGGAGCTCTGTATTGTGTAGGAATAGGGTCATGCAACCCCTCCTTTATAGTTCTTGTGAGCAAATTAGGCAGAGGAAGGAGTCGTGGCCAGTGAAGTGATGTGGTCACAGCAGGTCTGAGAGCACGCCAGGGGCAGAGCAAACAGTGCCAGGACAGCAGCACACGAGGCCAGTGCAGCTCCCTGCACACCCCTCCAGCCCCAGCTCCTTCCTGCTCCTCTCTCTGTGCTCTGGGGGAGGATTGTTGGCCCTTTCAGAGGTGTCATTGCCTGGACTCTGCAGTATCCACATTTCCCTGCCCCTGTGGTTTGGCAGCTCAGCTGTGCACACCACAGGTGTACAAGAACAGATTCCAAGTGATCTTTCTTGTTCCCTGCTTGCAAAAGTAACTCAACACCTGGAAAAGGGATGCAGTTCCACATGCCATTTCTTACAGCTGGAGAAGCCCTCGGAGTGGGAAGATGCTGGTGGGGAATTCTGCTCCTTGGAGCAAGAGGAGCCAAGCTCAAAAGCACAGCTGGGAGGGAAAGATCTCCCCAGCCAGGGGAGACAGAGTCCAACAACTGCAGGGCAGAGCCACAGCAACGAGGCGGGCTCAGGATGAGGATGAGGAGTCACCCCAGGGGCTGGGGTGTGCAGAGCAGGGGGATCTGGAGCAAGGCACAGCTGAACTGGACACCAGCACCTCTAGAGCACAGCTCAGCCGTGAGCTGAGACCTCCAGGGCTGAGCTGAACTCAGGGACAGGGGTTGTGGGAGGAGAGCCCAGGAGAGGCTGCTCAGGGCCTGGCACAGGTGGGAGCAGTTCCTTAGGGGTTAACTTGGTGTCCCTGTCCTGTGAAGCCTTTAGAGGGAGTGTTGGGGTGATCTAGATTGGAAAAGCAGCTTCATTTTGGGAGGTTTGTGTCCAGGTGAGGGTTAGCCCTGTGCACACCAAGACTTTGCTTGGAGGTGAAGGGAAAGGGGGAGCCCTGGGTGTGCCCATCCCATTTGCAGTCACCAGAGCTGCAGGCCCAGCTCCTTGCCTGAGACACTGTAAAGATCCCCAAAGGAACCCACATTAGCAAAGCCACAAGCCACGTTAGAAAAACCACAGAAGCCAGTTTGGCACTGAGAGCTTCTGTGCTCCTGGCCAAATCCCAGGGCTGGGCTGGGGCTGTGTCCCCTTGCCCTGCACAGGGGCCAGGAGCACCTCCAGGAGATTGCTGGGAGCTGCTGGGAGCTGTGGTGGTGCCTCTGTCTGGACTGTGTGGTCATGAGCCCCTGGTTTTGGTGGAGAAATCCCAAGTGTTGACAAGCAGAGCATCCAGGTTGTATTTTTGCCCTGTCCCTGCATGTGACCTAGTTGTGAAATGATGACTGGTACAGCAAAAAAAAAGTGAGAAATGGATGTTGGCTGTCAGAAACACACAGCTCTTGGGGCTGCAGGGAGCTCCAGAGGGAAAGCAGTGAGGGGGAAATACGGGCTGGGAGAGAGGAGACATGGGAGCAGGCATTGGAGTGAGCAAAGCAGGCAGGAAAAGCTGGGAACTGCACTGTGGAAAAGGGCTGGTCCCCACCCTCGGTAGGAGGTGGAAGGTCTGAGGCGGTGGGCAGCCCCAGGTGGTGGCTGCTGAGTGGAAGCATTACTGGAAGGAGGCTGGGAGCCCTGTGTGTGCTGACTGGAAGCATTATTGGTGCCTCCATTTGCTTCCACAGCCCTTGCAGGATGAGCTCATTGGCATTCCCTGCAGTGAGCCCACTCAATCACGCTCACCAAAAACAACACAACATAAACAACAGAAAGCCAACTCCACTCTGTGCCTTTGCAGTGCTGCTCCAGCTCTGCAGCTGCAGCATCACAGCCTCCCCTGCCCTCAGGTGACAGCCAAAAGCTCCTGCTGTGCCACCAGCCCCAGCTGATGCAGGGCTGGTCCTTGCACTGTTACTTTTTCACATCTTGTTTCGTTCAGTGTCTTTCCCTGTGCTCTGCCAGCAGATAGGGATGATAAAGATGATGGACTGGATTAGGTTTTCCAGCTATTTTCTTTTTTTTTCACTCTTTCTCCTTTCTTCCTTTCCTTTCCCTGCCCTATGGGAATGGGTTCATTTTGGCCCTTCCCTACTTAGTGGGGTGACAATTGTCCCCAGCACAGCCTGGTGCCAGCCCCTTTCTGTGTCCTGTGAAGTCCCCAGTTTGCAGTCAGCTGCTCCCAGAGCTTTTCTGGCCACCCTTCCCCTCTGTCAATTCCCATTTATTACATATTTCATGATCACCATGAAATCTTTTTTGGCACCATCGTTACTTTTTCCCCTCTGAGTATCCATTTGGAGAATGTTTGCCGAGTTTCTGGACTCACACACACACAGACAGAGGTTTTGTGAAAATTATCTAAAATGGGATGTGTTTTTTGCAGTCTTTTGACATCTGTGGCCGTGTGGGAAGTGTCAGGAAGGCGCTGAAGGTCCTTTGCACCCCCCAGGTAAGGAGTTCCACAGAGAGGAGCAGTCTCAGAAGTGGAACCTTGTTCCTGCTGAATGATAAAATTGAAAAGTGCTCCGTGCATCAGGACCACAGAATAAAACAGTGTTATCCCAAGGTTGGATGAAGCTGGGGGCTCCTGTCAGGGGTGTCAAGGACCTTTTCTGACACCTGCCCTGCCCCAGCTGTGGAGAGAGATTGTTCCTGTTCTCTGTCTGATTGGTGTGTGTAATGTGGATTAGCCCAACTGCAAGGAGCTGACAAAACTTTGTAGTGCAGAGTGTGGGAAGGACTTTGTGGTGCCTGATGTTCAGTGACATTGAAAGAGACCCTGCAGTGCACAGGAATTATCCCAGGCACTGCATTCCACAGGGCTGGTATTCAGATCTGCTGCAGTGACTTACATTTGAAAAGGGTGAAATCAAAGACTGTAGAGGAAAAGAACCTCATCAAAGTTTGTTAGAGCTTACCTTGCTTATTCCCTGGGCTTGGGCTGGTCATTTTCCCTCAGCAGGTTTCTGTTTCCCTGAGATCTATTACAGTGGGAGAAGCAACATTTATCTTCCATGTATCTAAAGAGAAAGTGGGCAGCCTGTGGGTGCTAGTGCTGTTTCTTCTATTGTCTACTTGCTAATAATAATAATAATAATACCTCCCTGCTTCTAAACACTCCTGCAAATGATGCTGAATTAATCCTCTCAGCTCCCTGTTGAGCTCATTAAATTCCATTATCCTTGCTGCACAAGTGGAGGCCCTAAAAGATGGAGTCAGCTCGAGGGGAAAGGCAAACAGGGAGCTCAGAGCTCCAGCCTCCCTGTGTGCCTTGATGCCCCTTCCCCAAACAGTGACACAACACCGGTGTCCCTGTGGGGAATCTGAGGAGCAATCTCTGTGCACATTACCCTCCCAATCCTTTGACCTGAGTTTGTTCTTTCCCCCTCTCCCTGGCAGACCTATGGAGCCCGAGCCACGAGCCAGCAGTGCAGTGAGGCAGGAGACATCTGTGCCATTTGCCAGGCAGAGTTCAGGGAGCCTCTGATCCTTCTGTGCCAGGTAAGGCCCCAAAACTCCCCTGCTGCCATCCTTCAGTGAGCTCCTGCATTGGGGGTTGCCACAGCCAGCCTGGGAACTTCTGAAGTCCTTTGTTAGGTCTTGATCCAGCTCCTGGTGGGTATTTATTGCCCTGGATAACCACTGGGTTGTGGCTGTGGGATGGACACAGCCCTGTGGGGCAGGGACTGCAATGGGCAGTGCAGATCCTGGGTCTAGAGTGAGCAGAGCTTTACCTGGCCCTTGAGTGGGCTGGGTAGCTTTAATACTCCCTTTTGATAACAGGCTTATCAAATTAAAACCATCCTGTGCATCAAAGGTGCCTCTTAGCCTTGCTGTGAACATCTGTGCAGATGTTTCCAAGCTGGAAGCCTTTGAGAAGCTGCTTTAGAATCTGCTTGGCCGAGCTGGGGTTTTGAGGAGTGACATTTCTGCTGACTCCACATGTGTGGAGGAGTTCTCAGCTCCACACAGCTCCTCGTGCTCCCTCCTTGCCCTTTTCCTGCTCTCCCAGTCTGGGACTGGATGGTGTGTGCTGGAGAGAACCCCAGGGAGGGGTCAGTGCAAAGGAGAGGAGGAGGTGAGGGGTGAAAACTGACATTTGTGGAAAAATGGAAACTGGGATTGCAGAATAAAGCAAATACAAGGAGCAGGGGGAAGAGAGGGGTTGATTGAGCTCTGTAGGACTGAGATAACTGAGATAACTCAGGGAACTGAGGGTGGAAATGTGGTAGAGGAAAACCCTCTCAGCCCAGGTGTTGTCGACCTTCGGAACGTTTCTTTCTAGTGCTGCTATTAAAAAGCAGAGTGCCAAACCATTGGCTTTGGCAACCCGGGGTTCATTTCCCACGCCCGGGGAGTGCCGGCCGCCTCCCTGCCGGCGGTGACAGTCCCTGTGTCCCCAGCACGTGTTCTGTGAGGAGTGCCTGTGCCTGTGGTTCGACCGCGAGAAGACGTGTCCCCTGTGCCGCTCGGTCACCGTGGAGACGCTGCGCTGCTGGAAGGACGGCACCACCTCCGCCCACTTCCAGGTGTACTGACAGCGGGCGGCTCGGCGGGCACGGCCGGAAAACCCTGCTCCCTTGTGGTGTCACTCCTTCCTCCAGCTCTGAGCCGACAGAACTGTGGTGATTGGGCACAAACTTTACCCTGGAAGGCAGGGGAGGTGTGGGCTGTGTTATGGCAAACTCCAGGGTGTTTCTGGAGCTGACAGGGTTATAAAGTGTCTGGGATGTTTCCTATTTTCCTGTCCTTTTAGTAGGGACAAACACTGCGTGTCCAGCTGTGACTGCATGTGCTGAACAAAGCTGTGCTCTGGCTGAGGAGCTTCACGTTACCTGGCCCTACATTCCCTGAATCCATGGCTTTATAGAATTACACAGCACCTCTCTGAGAGCTCTTCCTGAGCTGTGCTTCAAACTCATGTCCAAAGTTGCAGTTGGAGAAATGTCATTTCCCAGCTGCTGTTTTTCCAGTTGATTCCACAAATGTCACCTTAAGAAAATCACAGGGAGCTTGGAAATGACACTTCCTTTCCCTGGGAATGTTTTTCTTCTTTCATTTTCATGATGCGACTTCCTGATTTCTCAGTCTCTGGAGAGAGCAGAGGGAGGTTAAAGTCGAGTTGGGTTTGTCTGGATGGAAATCCTGACCAAGAGCATCTCAGTGTCTGCCTGGTGCTCCTCAGCAGGACCTGCCTGGCTCCTCCAGCAGGAGATCCCTGGCAGGAATCAACAGCAATGAACCCCATCCTGTGACCGAGGTCTCTGCTGAGGTTCTCCAGCAGCACCAGCCCTCAGAGGGAGCTGCTGTTTGTTCTGGAGCTTTCCCTGTCCCCAAAGCACCTCTGCTCCCACCCCGGCAGGAACAGCAGCACCTTCCCAGCTCATTGCCATGGCAATGGCTCAAGGTGACAGCGCCACCTGAGCCATCAGCGGGAGAGGCTCCCGAGGGACCAGGCTCCGTCTGTGCTGATGGAAACTCCACACGGGAGGAATTAAAGCAAACGGGAGCTGATGGAACAGGATTGAGGCTCCACATTCCTTTGGAAATAAGAGTTCAGTGTGGCTGAGGAGGAATGGGGAGAGTCCAAACCTGCCTTGGGAGGTCCGGGGAAGCAGAGGAGGAAAAGCTTTGCTTTCCAAAACAAAGTGATGTCAAATTCTTGTCTAATGGATCCTGGGAAATCAAGGAACTAAGCCAAGGAGTCTCATTGCTCCCTGCAATGGGAATAGCTTCCCTGTCTTTGGGATGGGAGAGAGTTCAGAATGGCAGAGAACAAGGTTTTCACTGGACATAAAACTGTTGAGTGTGATAGTCTGGAATATTCACCAGGGAAAGGGAAATCAGTGATTCCACGGGCAGGGAGTTTCCAAAAGGCCTCAGTGTCACTGCAGTGCCAGTGAACCCAAGGCTTGGTGTTTCTGCTTCAAACTGTTGGAAAAGCTGCTTCTCATTCTGAATTTTTTTCCCTAAATGCTCCTGGAAAATGTGTTTGGAGAAGTGTAGGAAAAGCTCAGTAGGAGCCCAGCTTGACAGAAACGGCTTCAAAAGTTGGTTTTTATTTGGTGGTAAGGCAGGAAATCAAAGGGAAAGTGTGGGGTTGCATTCTTTAAGTGGGGTTTTTTTTTTGGGAGGATGGTCCTACCTTCTCCTAGAACATGACACTTGGACCAGAAAACACCCAGGGGAAACTTCAGTTCCAATGACAGCTGCTGGGAACCTGTTGATTTCCATGGGAAAACAGGGAAGGCTGTGGAAGGAAATTCCTCTGAGAGAGGAAATAAAACCCGGAGCCTTTTTTTTTTGCCATTGAACAGTTATTTTTCTTTTTTTTTTTTTTTTTTAATAAATTCCTTATAAATATGTACAAAGAGTCTCAGCATATGAAATTCCTTTTACAAAAGAGAGAAGCCCCATCCAGCCAGGACCAGGAGCCTCCTGGAGCTCCAGGAACTCCGAGCACAGGCCCTGCCCTTGCTTTGGTGAGGGGAAACCTGCACAGTGACCTGCTGTTACATCCCAATGGTACTGGATCAGCAAAACGCCAGGAATTGGGCATTCCCTGCCTGCCACGCCCTTGGCAATGCCCCGGGGAGAGACTGGGGAATTCGCAGTGGCCTCATGACCAAGGAGGATGGGAGGGTTTGGTGATAAACTCTGGTGAATGGCTGGAAAAGGGATGCTGTAAAAACCCGGGGAATTAAATCCCACTGCAGCTGGGTTTGCTCTGCTTGGTGCCACCTGTAACTACTGATGGAGTAACTAATAAAGGTGTAATTAATAATGGTGTAACTAATAATGGCCATTTAATCCTCAGATGCTTTCAGTGAATATTTATGAAGCTCCAAAGTCACTTCCTGTAAATATTAAAAACCTTGGGAAATTCAAGCACTTCAGTAATTCCCTCAGAGTGGACACTGAAGTCACATAAAAATTCACTCCTGTACTCGAATAAATATTGTCAGGGAAAAATATTCACCTGTTTGGCTTTTGTGGGGTAGAAACCCAAGACAGGAGCAGCAGGTGAGGATCCCTCCCCTCTTCCCAGACTGGCTGGTCCTAGGGAAGGCCAATTCCCATGGTATTTACAATTCCCTCAGCCCTTGGATCTGCCCTTGGCATGGCCAGAGTCTCCTCACCATGAGATGGAAAGTTCAGCTCACACACAGCAAAGTTACACAAGAACAAGGCTGAGTCTGAAGCCTGGATTGAAAATCGAATTTGCTGGGAGCAAACTGGCTCCAAGGAAAGCTGTGCACCTGCTGGGGAGCTGGGATACAGCCAGGAGGGCTGGACACGGACAGTGTGTGTCCAGGATTCAGTGTGGAGCCTCAGGTATCTGTTCTATACACACCAGGCTCCTGTCGAGATCAGGGACAGATGCTGTGTTGGAAAATTGAATTTTATGTGCTATTCTGTCCTCATTGGGGCCATTTTTCACAGGCCAGTGCAGTTTTCCAGCTGGGAATGCCTCATTCCAGGCTGCCCGTGCACAGACACTGCACCAGTTTAACCAGTTCAGTTTGTCATGGATTTCAACAGCAGGAACTGCTTCTGCTCATGCTGAGGGTTTAAGAGACCTTTATAACTTTTACTGTGCTACAGAAACAAAACAAACTGACAAATGAGAAGAAATTGACTCAAGAAGTGTTTGGGATTTAAGGGAATTGCTTTAGCTTTGGGCTTGGCTCAGAGGGATTCCTGCCTCCCTGCTCTGAAGCAGGACGGGATCCTGCCCACTGACAGCTCCCTGCGCTGGGGGATTGGCTGAGGTTTGCCTGGGGTCTGCCCCTCCTGGGCTCACCAGGCTGGGTGACAGGAGGCCCGGTCCCATTCCGTGCTTTTCTACCTGCTGAAAACGATTCTGCATGAGAAGAGCAAGGAATGTGGGAGGGATGGGCCAAGCCCTGCCCTGGTGTAACCCAGCAGTGGCCAGGGAGCTGTCGGAGCAGGTGGCAGAGGAGCTGAGCCCACACCAGGCTGCTCTTTTACCTTGGAATACGGAATTCCAGGTTGTGCTGGGAGCTGTCTTGGCAGAGAACTGCTTTAAAAATTCATGAAGAGTTCCCTCCCAGCCGTGCTGTGCACAGACTATGAGCTCATAACTGCTCTGCTGGCTGCTGAAACCCGAGAGGGCTCTGTTCTCCGTGCCCGGCCTTCCCGGCTGACCCAACCCAGGGATTGCTCGGCTGCTGTGAGAAAACAAAAGGGCCAGAAGGGAACTGTGCCGGTTTCCTGCCCACAGGGAGTTCACAGCACCCTTCCCTTCCCGTGCAAACACCAACCGGGGGCAAAGCAGATCTTGTAGAAAGGATAAAAACACTCCTTGTCAAAAAATGGAGGCGTTCGAGGATAGCAATTACACCACAAAATGTAAGGCTTTGACAAATCCGTACCCTCAAGTAAGGAATTCCAGTTCTGTACAGGGAATTCTGGCTACAAAACCCCAAACCTTCACCCTCGGCTCATGTGAAACATCCAGTTTGGAACTACAGAAGCGAAGCAAACCAGGAACAAGGCAGGATTTGGGCTATCAGACCTGCTCTGGTTTCCACTGGGGAAGCACCATAGATGTGCTTGTTCCATGCTGGCCAGGACAAGTCTTTTAACCTTTTTTGCTGCCTGTTTGGAGCCCCTGAGGAGAGCAATGCCCTGGGAGCTCTGAGGTTTGGGAATTTTTATAGACAAGCCTGTCCATGGAGGGTTGGGACTGAGGGAGATCAGCCAATCCCAGCAGTGGGGTGATCACAGATTTGGGGGCTCTCCCGAGGTGAGGAGGACAGAACTTGCTTTCCTTTTCCTTGGCTGTTCCAAGGGAACTGAAACACTGGAGCAGCCTGAAGGCTGCAGGAGAGGGCAGTGCCAGCTGTGTGCACAGGAAAATGGGATAATGCCCGTTCCAGGTGAGCACTTTATTACATTCAGAGCTGATAAAGGTGAGGAATTTGTGGGAGAGCCTCTGAGGGATGTGACCCAGCCTGTCCCAGGGCAGGAGGTGTCTCCTACAGCCGAGTGTCACATCCCTGGTTCCAGTTCAAGTGGGACTTGTGTGATTCCATGCACACAATTTCACTCCCACATTCCAGGGATTTCCAGAAACTGGTATTTTCAAGGCTCTGCCCAGCACTGACAGCACTGCTGGAATCAGCTGAGGCTCCTCCTTTTGTTAGAAGAATTTGTCCTTGTTTCTGTAGGAGACTGAGCTGGGAAGGGGTTCAGGATGCTGAGGATTACTGAGCATCAGGCCAAAAATGGCAGGAAAACGTTTCATTGGTCCCTGTGGCTCTGAGACCATCCAAAGGGTTTGGACAGACAAACTACACGGAGCTACACCACCCCTCCCAACACTGCACATCACCTAAGGCAGGGCAAGGTCCTTCACTAGGAACAATCTGCTCTTCCAGCAGAGCCCTTGCTGCTGTTTGGGAATGGACTTGGATCAATAACAGCCAGGAAAATGTGTGCAGGGGCTTGAAACACTGGTGAATATTTGATAAAAGGAGAATTTAGCTTTCAGATTGCTTAGAAACCTTTCTCCTGCAGCAGTGGAAAATGCAAGGTGTGACTGTCCACAGTGTGGCCACTTTTCCTGGGCTGGGCAAGGGGTAGGAAGTATTTTTAAAAGACAAAGAGCCAAATTTCCTTTAGAAATCGGGTTCTAACATTCCTTTATGCCTTTGAAAATGCCCTCCCTGCCCTGGCAGGGTCAATTTTCTGGTGCAAATCTCTGAAGGTAGGAAAACTGTTTCTAAAAAACTGTGCACAGGTTGCTGTTATGTGGAAGGTACCCGAAATCTGACAGGTAGTTTTGGCTGCAAGAAAAAAAGTGCTCAGTACTAGACTGAAAAAAGCCCTTTGACTTCTAAGGCCAAGTTCTCCTGTTATCCCCTGCTCTAGTGATCTGTCTGGATAAAAGTTCTCTTCCCTGGTTCACGGGATTTGGGACTGAATAAATCACCATGCAGGAGAATTCCCAGCTCTGGAGCTGCAGAAGTGCTGCTCTAGCAGACTTTGATGTGCACACTGCAGTGGAAAGGGCCCTGTGTCCTTTCCACCTCAGTGCCTGCTGCTTCCCAAGCTCCACACTGTCAAGAGAGAAAAAACTGCTCCAAAGAAAAGGAGTTTTATAAAGTTATGGGGTAGATTATTTGTTTTGTCTTAGTTTCTGCAGAGATTGAAAAAAAGAAAAAAAAATAGCACCTTCTCAACAAGTCTTATTTTTTTGCTATCTTGTGTATAAATATCAATAACCAAAATAGATCTTTCCTTGTCCCACGTTTCATTTCAGAACATCCTCTTGGGGAAACTGTAGCACCACAAGAGAGGCAGTTTAGCCCCAGACAAATATTAAATGTAGCACCAGAGAAACTAAAGTCATAGGAAAGCTGCTCTCCCCTGGTGCCAGAGCATGAATATTTACACACACAAACTGCTGTCCGAGCTGCTCCCCGCCACGCCTGGGCCGTGCCCGCGCTGCAGCACGCTTGGAATTCTCAGGATTACTAATCTGGGTGTAGAGATTCCTCCTCATCCTGCTGCAGAAATGGGCCAGCAGGGCAGTGGGTGGTGTCCAGCAGGGCCAGCAGCAGTGCCAAGGCTCGGCCTGCAGGAGCAGGGCTGCTGACAGCAGCGATCTACAGGGAATGTCGCTTACGCTCTCGACAAGGCATGCACGCGTCCACGTCTGCATACACAGGGGTTACATTCTTCTATATATAAGCAGGTTTTGTGTCTCTGGTTTGCTGCTGGGCCCTTGAACAGCTCCTTCCGGGCAAATCCTCCTTCTCACGTCGCCCAAAGCACTTCCAGCATCTCCCACTTCTTTCTTTCTCTCCACTCTTCACAGCTGCTGCTCAGGCTCTGGATTCCCTGGAGGAAAAGGGGAAACAATTTTCTCCAAGGGCACAGGGTTTGCTCCAGCCTAAGAAAGCAAAAGAATGGGGTTGGGTGTTAATTATGCTGATGCATTGGGTACAATAAAAGCTTCTTTTAAATTTATGCTTGAACCCTCCTACTAAATTTACGGACAAGAAGAGGTGTGGAATTTACGGGGAGGATGGTTTGTGGCTTAGACGGAGGGTGATGCCTTTGGCCCTGGCCACTGCAGATTCCTGGGAGCTCTCCCCCTTGCAAGGCTCCTTTTGGGTGCTCTGGCTTCATTTACATGGCGTTAGCAAAACCGTGAACTTTTAGGGAAGCCATTAAATGCGTTCCAGGTAGGCAGTGGGGTGCACGGAGTATCACAGGAGACCGCAAGAACTCACTCATTCCTGGCTCTGCCACTGATTAGATTTGTGGCCTCGGGCAAACCACTGCTTTCACTTCTGCTGGAAAATGAGGGCACTAATAACTTCTTTGCCTCACAGGTGGGCTACGAGCCTTAATTAATAAAGTGCTCAGAGAAAGGCACCCATCTAAGTGCAAATTAGCAGGAGAGGTGCCCAAGGGGCATCCGCGATGAAATTCCCATGTCGCAGCGTTTATCCCTCAGTTTGTTGATAGCAGCCCTGGCTGGGGCAGATGCCGTGGATTTCTCATTGGCAGGCTGTGACAGTGAGAGATCCTAGGAAAACCTGCACGGAGAAATCTCTGCCGGCCGCAGGGATGAGGTGATTTCACCGCAGGGAGAAGGGGGGGAGTCGCTGCCGGTGCCACTGCAGCAGCCATGAAGTCACCGAGTAATCAGGGCTGGCCAATCGCCCCGGGGCAGATCCTGAGCTGCCTCACTCCGGAATCCCTTCCCTTCCTGCTCTCCTGTCCTGGCCATGCCAGCGGGAAGGCAGCAGGAGACAGCCCTGGGATGGGCTGAAGCTCCTGGGAAAGAGGTGAATTCTGGTGCTGCCGCGGACTCTGAGCAGAAGCAGAGAGTATCCCGAGTGGGAAGGGACCCACAGGAATCATCAGTCCCACTCCTGACTCCAGGACACCCCAGCAATGCCACCCTGTGCCTGAGAGCCGAGCCCAAACAGCCTTGGGGCTGGGACCTTTCCCTGGTCCAGCCACCTGGAATGTCTCTGGCTCCTCGGCACAAGACTGAACCATGTCTGCTTTATCCCAGTTCCTGCCAGCTGCACACAGGATGTGGCAATTCCAGCCTCTCCCTCCCTCATTCCCAGCATTGCTCTCTAGTTCCAAGGAACCTGAAGCGACAGTGGGAATAGCTGGAAGGAGGAAGGCCGGGATGAAGTGTCCAGAGGTGAAGCACATTTCCAATGTGCCCGCGATCAAGGCAGTCAGGCAGCCCCATCCCCGAACTGCTGCACCTCCAAGCTCCATCTCCCACATCCCACCTGCCCTCTGGAAGTACTGGAGTATCCCAAGGCGGTTTAGCAGAGCTGCTTGGCTTTTGTGGCAGGAGGTAAATAAATAGAAGAGAGGTGTTTGCTGTGTGGGAAGCGACAGAGACGGCTACCCAAAACCAGCTGGGCACTGGGAGTCAGTGAGGGACAGCCCCGGCTTTGGAATGTGCCTCTGCTCAGCCCCCGGAGCTGCATGCCGGGACACAGCCCTTCCTGCACCCCTGTGTGCTCAGGGACAGGCACACAGCACCACGGCACTCTCCAGACCTGCAAACATCACCAGGAGGGGATTTGGGCACCTGCACTCCCCACACAAGATGCCAGAATTCCCCAGAGCAGGGCACAGCCGGGGCTCTGAGTGTGGCACTGTACAAAGCAGGAGGATGTGGCTGCCTCTGCTCCGAGAGGTGAGATATTTACTCAAGTTACACAGGAATAAAGAGTTCAGGAGTTGATTAAAGGATTTCCTCCCCAGCAAAACTATTTAATCTTATTTATTATTTCTCCTGTAGCAGCACTTCCAACTGCCAAGGTCTGAACCCTTGTCCTGCTGTGCCACCCATGGCTGGCAACAGATCATCCGTGGTGTCACTGTGTTTTACAAACTGTCTCTCTGTGTCACTTAACGTATAGAAAATCTATAAAAACCTGTAAAAGTTGATAAATCCTAGAACATCTTGAACTCCAAGCGATAAATCTGCTCCAGGGCAGGCAAAGAGCTCAGCACAACGTTTATGCACCTCACAAGCCCCATTCTAAGGGCTTAAATGGCACTTAAGTTTTGCATCAGCCTCGTGCTGGCCTTCTGCAGGAAGGTGAATTTCATGGAAAGAATAAAAGAGAACCCCAGAATCCTGGCCCTGAGCCCATCTCTCAATAAACCAATTTTGAATATCCTAGGCTGTGTTAAAGCCATTTCTGGGTGCATATTGGCTGCATTGCCAGTATCTGACTCATTAATGGAATATACTTTGAGCCAATTCTGATCTCATTTACAGCACCGTAAATCCAGGGCAACCCAATTGACTCCAGTGGAGTTACTCCAAATTTCCCACAATAGGCACTCAGCAGACAGAGCAAAATTTGGTACTTTGGGTCTGAAAAAGGCTGAGGAAAGCCAAACTACATCCCATTTGTACTGGGGTGGATAGTAAGTTGGAAAGAGACAGCATATCCCTTCTGTAGAGCTGCTGAAAAATTGATTATTTTATGCACCATTCTTGAAAGGCTGAAACTTTGGGGGAAACTGTCCACAACTATCAACGTTTTCATTTCCTTATGAAATAAAAGGAATTATGGCTGAGTGCCTATATGAAAATTGCAGTGTCTATTGGAAACATGGATGGGAGTGATAAGAAAGAATTCACTTCCTTTGACATTTTTTCATGGGAACTGCCATTCCCTTTGGTGATGTATCCATCTGTGCCTGGGCATTCAGGGAGAGACAGGTTTTGCTCAGAAAGTTGCTCTCAACCACTGCACAAATGAAGCAGTAAGGTTATGAGACAACAAATGGCTTTGGTTGCAAACCTCACCTCAGCCAACCTCGCCACATCCCGGTGCTCTACAGGCAGCTCCACTTCCCAATTATCTGGAATTCTCCAGCCTTATCCCACAGCTTTACCAAAAAAAAAAAAAAAAAAAAAAGCTGCTTTCTCATGGATGCTGAGCGGGATGGGCATCAAACGACACAGGTAGGGGGTCTTGTGTCTCTTAGCACTCCTCTGAATGATCTTTATGCAGGGAGGGGAGGAGAAGCCACCTCTGGGCAGCAGAGTTTGAGCTCCTAGCTCCGGCAGCAGCTGAAAAAAAGGAGTTCTGCTCACAGCTACTGTGTCAGCATGGAACAGCTCCATTTAAATGGATTACAGGGGCCACTCGCTTGGCACACGTCCCACCGCTAATAAACAAAATAACAGTTATTGATATATTGAAAGGGAAAAATATATCCAAGGGCTTGGATCGCTGAGGGCACGCTGGAGGCAGGGACTAAACGAGGCACAATCGCTTCCGTCCTCGCAGCAGCAGCTTAATGAGGGAACAAGGGCCGGGCAAGAGCCCTGTCAAATTCCCAAGCAGCTCCGTCCGTGTACACTCACACTTCATTAGCATCTCCGCGGGAGATGGAACGGGAACTTGGAAGACCAAGAAACAATTGGGAGGGGGTTCAGGAGTACTAGGGACACGAACTGGGAAGAATTGTGTGTCCGGGAGATCTTTACATAGGAAGACCAGGCAAAGACCAGGGAACCCAGACAGTAAAAAAATACTTTTGGGCTCCAATCCTCCCACAAAGACTGTCCTGCTTGGCCTCAGGCCACCTGTGGAATGAGCCAATTCTGGGCTGCTGTTTGTTTGTGCAAACTCTGATGCTTGTTTATCGGGAGAGTTAATGTTGAAGGTTTTCTTTATTCAATTTAACTGTGAGGCTGGGGCCAGGGTGGCAGGGACCTTTGGCTTTTTTTGAGCAGGATGCTTGCCACTGGGAAGGGCTGGCTTTTTCCTGATCCAGGAGGATAAACAACAGAGCCTGCCTCTTTGTGTGAGGGACACACACGGGGCGCACGAGGCTGGATGTTTGTCCTGGTGCAGAACCAGCTCTCTGCATCTCCACCGCCTCTGGTCCTTCGTTTGCTCTGCTCTCCTGCACAGCTCAGTGGGACACCTCCAGAAATCTTATAAACCCAGTTTTAATACAGATAATTAACTGCACTGAGACTTTGGACAGAGTGGCTCTGCATGAACCTCGCAGCAAACAGTGGGGAGAATTCCTGGCAACACAGTGGGCACGAAACCAGGCTGGTGGAGCTGGCAGGGACAAGTAGGGTTTGATTTTAATACACTGCCACTCCTGAACTAACAGAGCGAAATACAAGTGACATTGTATGCCAAACTGGCACCTGACAACTATACTTCATGCCCTGGTTGGATGTTTGAAGGTGATGTCAGATTACATATTACAAAAGTGCCAGTTGCAAAGCATCCGTCCCCAAATCCCAAGCACGGTCCGCAGATGCAAGCTGGTCACACGCAGCGGCCCCAGTCCTGCTCTCACTGGCATCACCCAGGGCTGTGGGAGCAGGAGGGGTTCCCTGGAGCACAGGATTATTCCCTGAGCTGTGCTGTTGTGTAAAGCCACACGGAGCTGAGGGAACAAGCTGAGGGAACCTTCTGCCTCAGAAGCCGTGTGTACGCTCACAGCAGCCAACGCTGCTGCCTCTTGAAAAACCAGGAGGGGAACTCGAGGAATAACCCAAGCTGAAACTGGCCTTTTCCTCTTTCCTCCATTCCTTCTGCAACCACCAGATCACGAGACAAAGGCTGACTCTGCAGGGCACTCATTAGCTGTACAAGTTACTCTCCTCTTACCAGCCTTTCCATGAAATCCCAAGATCACAAGTGGTTAGAGGCTGGACTTCCCAGCTTGTTGCAGGACAATGTTATAGTCACTGCAGAGTTCTCTGAGGATGGCAGGAAAATGCCTGTTCTGTTCAGAAATACTCTGCTGAGGTAATCAAACACTGCCTTACCTTATCTCAAAGGCTAACTCAGCTCACTGCACTGTCACCGGAGCTCTGAGACACTGCAGACTGTCAGAAACCTCAGAAACTGATGGAAACAAATTACTGCTCAGGACGAAAAGATTATTAATGGCCAGAATAACCCAGGAACTGAGGTGCAGATGACACAGTTAATTATTCTGGGCTTGCATTGCATTTTCATCTGCAGCTTGGTCACTCGTGCCTTAGAAGCGTGGCAGGAGTGGGACAGGTTGCACACAGGGACAGCCAGGAGAGTCACAGCCAGGAGAGTGTCACCATCTCACACCTTTATCCCTGAAACCGCTTCCCATCCCACACCAGGAGCTCCTTTTCAGCCTTACATGTGTATTTGTGTCCAGGAGCATTTGGAGGCAGCTCAACACTGTCTGTGGCAGCCTTTGAAGCCGTGGGCAGGACGGTGGTGCCCATGGAATTCGCCTCAGAGGCGCCCAGGATGAGGCTTGGCTTTTCCACAGCCTCTCATCAAAGCCATTTATAAGCAACTGGTGGGCAGAAATGGAAGTGAGGACTCCAGGAGCAACAGCAGAAGAGACTGGGGAAAAGAATAGTGTCTGCCCAATAAACCTTCACAAAAATTAATACTCCAAACAGCTATGGCCTCGTGGGATTGCCAGGAAGTCTGGGCTCAGTGTGTGCACGGACCACCAGGGCCAGCTAACAGGCTCCCTCTGCCAGCCCTGCTCACCTGCCACCTTCTCTGCTTGGGATGCAGTCCCAGACTGGGCAGGGAGGATTTTCCCTGGCTTGTTAGAAAGAAAAGGACATTTGAGACATTAGATAAGGGAGATCAGTGCAGTTCCCCCTTGGATTTCAACTCTGTTGTCGCTCAGAGAGGCCAGCAAGGCAGACGGGTGGGTTGGCTTCCAAACACTGGAACCAAACTCGCCACAAACTGACGGGGAGGGAGAGATGTGTTTGCTCTGCTCCTGACCACAGTCCCACACCACTGACACCACCTCTGAGGGCTTTGCTGGGCACAGCCCTGCAGGCACCATCCACTGCCTGCTTTTATAGAGATTGAGGCTTTCATTCACCAAAACCCCACCGTTCTCTGTTTTCGTTTCGAAGAAAGCTTTCCAAGGGTGACCAGCGGAACCTCCCGCCAGACACAGCGGTTGTGGCTCAGCTGGATGACAACAATGCTCCCTCACGGTGTGCACACACACAGTGCAAACACACAGACCTGCTGGAAAACCTCATTTTTAAACTCTCTGATAACTTGACTTCCCCGCCACACTACCCTATCCAAGCTGGTGGGATACCAGAGCACGCTGAAAGTTAGACAAGCACTGAAATTGTTCCCTGAACACAGACAGACACTGGGGGGTGTTTATGATGCAATTCAAAGCACCCAAAAGAGGAGCCCGTGCTCCTCAGGTCTGTGGTGACAAATCCACGACCCAAAGCACACTACAGAGCACCCAAAATCCCTGAGGTGACCCTACATATGCTCAGTATCCGAGTGCTCCCAGGGCTGAGACTGCAGCTGTCCCCACAAGCCCCAGAGCTGTCACCAGGATGACAACAACGAAGGTTACAGGACCAGGAATGTCCTGATTCCCTGCTGCTCATTTGCTCAGTGCCTCTGGAGCACAGAACCAGCAGTAACTGGACTTGGGTGCTTTTCCTGGCCAGACCCCTCGGGGAGAACCCCCAGCACTGTGCAAGGTATTATCCAAAACACAGAGTCAATGTCCCAGGCTGCCCCACTGGAAAGTCCAGTGGGACATTCCACCACCCGGTGACCTCAGCAATGGGTGCCCGTGGGTCTAAAGCTCACCAGGGAATGGCAGGACACGGGGAAAGTTCCTCCAGGCAAAAAGAGGGCTGGAGGTTTGACAGGCACGGGTGTACGGAGCATCCTCCAGCTGCCGGGACCGGCGGCCGGGGCAACACGGGACCTGCTCGGCTTTCCCGGAGCTGCCCCGCGCCGCTGCCGGGCATGGAGCTCAAACTGCCCCACGAGAGCACGGGTGGCGCGGGCGGAGGGGAGCCACGGGGGTGGAAGCCGGGAAAAGTTTAAGTTTGGGGAAGGGGAAAGGCGGCGTTTAAGGAGTCCTGGGAAACGGGGAGAGAGGGAGAGTGGGGATGGAGAGGACGGGGAGGAGAGGTGAGAGCGACAGGTCGGTGCGACCCGGCACCAGAGTCCAGGGAGAGGAAGGGAGAGGGAAAAGGAGAGCGCTAGGAAAAGGAGAGGGATCGGTGCGAGTCGGCAGCACGAGCAGCCCGTGGCTCGGCGCGCTGCCGCGATCAGCCCCCGCAGCCCGGCGAGGCGCGGGTACCGCGGACAGCGCGCTCGGCCGGGCCGGACCGAGCCGAGCCCCCGCGCCCGCCGCCCGTCCCGCTCCGAGCCCCCGCGGCCGCCCCGTCCCGCGCCCACCTGTTGCGCGTCCCGCCTGCTCCCCGCTCCGTCCAGCGCCCCTCTCCCTAGAGGCTCCTCCTGCGGATCAGCCAGGCCAGCGCGGCCGCGGGCGTGAGCGCGCAGAGCAGCCCCGCCACGGCGGCCAGGCGGCGGGCGGCCGAGGGGCCGCGGCCCCGCGCCTTGCGCCGCTGCTCCAGCTCATCGCCCAGGCGGCGCAGGCGGGCGGCGACCCGGCGGGCGGCGGCCTCGGGCCGGGCGGCGCGGCCGGGGCCGCAGGGGCTGCAGGGCGCGGGGGGGCCGCGCAGCGCGCACGGGCACATGGCTGCGTCCGCTCGCCGCCGAGCCCGCCGAGTGTGCGGCGGGCGGGACGCGGGCGGGACACGGGGGGGACGGGGGGTTACATCATCCCCCGCGGGGCGGTGCTCGGCCGCGGGCGGAGAGGGGGGAGCGAGGAGACGGCGCGGGGGTGGAGGGCAGGGGGGGACAGCGGCCGGCTGCTGGGACGGTCTGGTGCCCGGCGGTGGGGTGCGAGTTCAGCGGGACGGGCGGGTGGCGTGGGGATGGGGGGACAGCGCGGGGATGCGGGCGGTGCTGTGGGGATAGGAGGACGTGGGGGGACTGGGGGGAGCAGTGCTTGTGTGGTGGGACACTGTGGTGTCCACGGATGGGTGGGAGTTCAGTGGGACAGCACGGAATTGATGGACGGATGGGTGGATGGACAGATGGACGGATGGACGGACAGTGTTGGGATGGAGGGGACAGCACGGGGATGCAGGGACACTGCAGGATGGGATGACAGTATGGGACAGGGAGGGGAGGGAACAGTGCTCGTGTGGTGGAAGATTCTGGTATCCCGGGTGGGATATTGATGGGGCAGCGTGGCAATGGGAGGATAGCAGGGGGATGAAGGGGACAGTGTGTGATAGAAGGGCTGGTGCGGGAGGTGGGACAGAGAGGTCAGCGTGGGGATGGAGGGACAATTTGGGGATAGACAGGACAGTGTGGAATAGAGGGGACAGCATGGGGATAGAGGGACAGTTGGGGCAGAGAGGGGAAGTGTGCGGAAGGGGGGACAGTGTGGGATAGAGGGGACAGTATGGGGACAGAGGGAACAGTGTGGGGATAGAGGGGACAGTATGGGGACATTGTGGGGATAGAGGGGACTGTGGGACAGAGGAGACGATGTAGGGATAGAGGGACAGTGCGAGGCTGCAGATGACTGGGCTGGAGGAGGGGACAGCGAGGAGATGCAGGGGGGCAGTGAGGGGATTACACAGAGCCGGAGCCGATTTCATCACCCACAGCATTACAGATGCGGATCACATTTCGGGTGGCCGAGGCAGGAGTGCGCAGCCCCCGGCACTGACCGGGGCCCGCGGGGCCTCGCCGGCTGCCAGGGCACAGGAGCAGGGCCGGCACCCCGGGCAGGGCTCCTGCACACACCAGCCCTGGGATGGACCCGGGGGGCTCCCTGTGGGGCAGGAATCACCACAAACTGGCCCGTTTCCCTCCCTACTTTGCAGAGAAGCTGCTGCGAACCTCCTGGCAAATCATCCCAGCCCATCCACCCTCCCTGGAACAGCCCCACGTCCTGCTGCAGGGGCAGCTCCTGGTCTGCAGCCCCACCAAGGGCCAGGTTCATCAGCATGTGCGCCCCAGGGAAACCCCTCCTCTAAGTCTGGCCAAGTGATTGTTTGGTAGGGAATACAAGTCACAGAATCACAGACTGGTTTCGGTTGGAAAAGACCTTAAACGTCATCCCATTCCACCCCTGCCCTGGGCAGGGACACCTTCCACTGTCCCAGGCTGCTCCAAGCCCCAGTGTCCAGCCTGGCCTTGGGCACTGCCAGGGATCCAGGGGCAGCCACAGCTGCTCTGGGCACCCTGTGCCAGGGCCTGCCCACCCTGCCAGGGAACAATTCCTGCCCAATATCCCACCCAGCCCTGCCCTCTGGCAGTGGGAAGCCATTCCCTGTGTCCTGTCCCTCCAGCCCTTGTCCCCAGTCCCTCTCCAGCTCTCCTGGAGCCCCTTTAGGCCCTGGAAGGGGCTCTGAGCTCTCCCTGGAGCCTTCTCCTCTCCAGGTGAGCACCCCCAGCTCTCCCAGCCTGGCTCCAGAGCAGAGGGGCTCCAGCCCTGGGAGCATCTCCTCCTCTGGCCTCACTCCAGCTCCTCCACATCGTTCCCATGCTGGGACCCCACAGGCAGGGGCAGCTCTGCAGGTGGGGTCTCACCTGGGCAGGGCAGAGGGGCAGAATCCCCCTCTCCTTTCCTGCTGCTCACACTGGGGGCTCAGCCCAGGGCACAGGGGTTTGGGGTCCAGCACACATGGCCAAGGCATGGCCAGCCTTCACCCACCTGTCTTTTGCAAGGTTTCTACAAAAAGGAGTTCCTTCCCTAAACGATGTCATTTGGGTTCTTGGACACCTGCTCATGTTCATTAAGTCGGGTTTTATATACAGCACAGGCAGCAACAAGCTGTAGAGGAGAGAAACCAGCAAGTGGCCTGTGATGAAGGTAGAGGTGGACACCAGGGTGGGGGCAACTTTCTCAGCCGGTGTGGTGGGCACGGCAGCGGTGGGGTCACCCTGGCCCGCCCTCTCGGCTTCAGACATGGCCAAGAGAAAGGACATAATGGCCTTAGAGAGGTACATCGGTCACTCAGAGTGGTCACCTCCATGGGCAAGAACCCTCTCGTGGGTTCTCCCCGCGGGACCGGCCCCGGCCGTGAGGGGGCTGAGGGCTCCCCGCGGGGCCGGCCATGGCTGAGGGCTCCTAGAGGCGCTCTGTGTGCCCAGCAGGACCCTGCCCTGTCCCCGGCCATGGCTGAGGGCTCCTAGAGGCGCTCTGTGTGCCCAGCAGGACTCTGTCCTGTCCCCAGCCATGGCTGAGGGCTCCTAGAGGCGCTCTATGTGCCCATGAGGAGCCTGCCCTGTCCCCGGCCATGGCTGAGGGCTCCTAGAGGCGCTCTGTGTGCCCAGCAGGACCCTGCCCTGTCCCCGGCCATGGCTGAGGGCTCCTAGAGGCGCTCTGTGTGCCCATGAGGAGCCTGCCCTGTCCCCGGCCATGGCTGAGGGCTCCTAGAGGCGCTCTGTGTGCCCAGCGGGACCCTGCCCTGTCCCCGGCCGTGGCTGAGGGCTCCTAGAGGCGCTCTGTGTGCCCATGAGGAGCCTGCCCTGTCCCCAGCCATGGCTGAGGGCTCCTAGAGGCGCTCTGTGTGCCCATGAGGACCCTGCCCTGTCCCCGGCCGTGGCTGAGGGCTCCCAGCGGGTCCCGGAGCCCAGACCGGCTCCGCCGTCGCCGCGGCCTCGCCCGGCCGCCCGCGGCTCTCCAGAGCCTGACCGGGCCCTCAGGCCGCCATCGCCGCCCTCGTGTGGGGATCACAAAGTGCCAGCCCCCGCCCCAACACCGGCTTCGCTCCCGGCCCCGGTGCCGGCGGAACCTTGTGGCGGCGGAACGCGCGGGCGCGGGGCGCGGTTTCCGTGGCGGGCCGGCGCCGCCATGGCCGCGGTGCCGGCGGAGCGGGAGCGGCCCCGCGGGCGGGAGGAGCGGGCCGGGGCCGCCAAGCGGCGGCGGGAGGACCCCCCTCGGGAGGAGTCCCCGGAGAGGCCGGGAGGGACCCCGCGGGAGCCCCCGGCCGAGCCCGGCTACCTGGCGCTGGCCCGCGGGCTGCTGGCCGGCGGCGCCCCGGCCCGCGGCAGCCCGGCGCCCGCCCGGCCCGCCGGGGAGCCCGCCAGGGACGGAGCCGGAGATGGGGACGATCTGCTGGGGCAGCTGATCCGGGACCTGGTAGGGCTGCGCGGGGCCGGGGGCGGCCCCGGGGCTGTGCCGGGACAGGCCGGGCCCCGGGCCGGGGAGGTCGCGGTACCGGGGCTCGGTTCAGGGGCCGCTGGGAGGCGGCGAGCAAAGGGGACGTTGAGTTTGTGCTCCTGTGTGCTTGTTTATAACCTCAGCTTCTGATTATACATCCTTCCGCCAAGCTTTAACCCTTCAAAATCTGCTTGTCCGGTGTAATGGCGCGGGGTGGCACTGTTGGTGTCCTGTGTGGGGCCGGAGTGGGGCTCCATGACCCTCGAGGGTCACTTCCAAATCGAGATATTCCGTGGCTCTATGAAACAGGGTTTGTTTTTTTTTTTTTTTTCCTCTTAAGATTTTTGTTGTTTACTCAGACAGTTTGATGCGAGTGCAGTAATTAAGGGTATCCTACCTTGTACCACAGCAGAGTAGTAAGAAAACAAGTTTTACTTCTTTAAATAAAGGCGTTAATTTGGAAATAGTCTTAAACACAGCTCTGAACCAGATAAAAGTTATTTTGGTAAATCCTCTAAATGCCATAGAGATGTTATTTACAGTATAGGAAAACTAGGGGGGAAACCCATTTTCTTGTTTCTCACTAACCTCACTATGACTAATTACTCTTTGCTTGAAAAAATTAAAAGGAACAGATTAAATTTCTGTCTGCAAGGCACAAATTAATCCATTTACAGAATTAGTGCTCCATTAGCACACAGGAGCCCGAATCTGTCTCAAAGGGGCTGGTTGTATTTGAGTTTTGGACTCATTCCAGTAGACTTTTAGACAGAGTGATGCTGACTTAACATCCCTGCTTCCTTGTGCTGAGGACAAGCTGCAGGAATTTTGGGGGTGTGGGAAGACCTGGATCTGCCCCTAATGTTAGGGTTGTATTAGAGTGGGATCAGTATGAGTTTGTGCTGTGCCTTCAGAACCTCAGGCAGATCCCAAATCGGGATCATCCCCTGCCTCCTGGCACTTTCCTAACCCCCATTCCTTTGTTTCTTTGTAGGTCTCTTCTACAGCTACTCTTCATTTAAACTTGGACCCCTTTGCAGCACCAGAATAGGAAAAAAAAAAAAAAAAGCATTCTGGGTTTATTTGAGGCAGGGTATACATCCTCTTGCAGTTTATAAACCGCCTGCTTGGCTGTTTTTTTTCTCTTTCCCCCTCCTTTCCTTGAGAGCACGGCTGGTGCTGAGCGTTGTGTCAGCACTGCAGTGTCTGCAGGCCCCCAGTCCTTGCAGCGAGACCTCTGTGTGCATCCAGCCAGCCCAGGATCTGCTGCCTGCACACGAGTCAACTCCAGTTTGGAAGGAGCACATCCCCGGTGGTGCCGTGCCTGAGCTCACAAGCCTGGAGCTGACAGTCCTGCCCAGCGGCTCCTGTGATTTGTGTGGGCAGCCCGTGGCTCCAGAGCGCTTCTGGGGCTGCTGGAGCCACGGGGATCACATCTGGCCGGCTCAGAGCCTGCCTGCTTGTGGCCGTGGAGAGGCTCCCGGGGTGTTTTCCTTGGGATGGGATTTACAGCACACGAAAACAAAACACATGGAAAAGGAGCTGTTTGTGCAGGGAAACTGTGGGTGAGGAGGGAGGGCAGCAGCAAGGTTGGCTGCAGGTCCTGCCTTAAGTAACTTTAAACAAGCAGGAGGTTCCAGTCTGTGTGATGTTTTGTTGCTCAAAAGATGGGAACATTGCCCATGTTTGTGTTGTCTAAACACTTGGCTGGTGTAGAATATCTTCTGCTTTAAAAACCACATACCACATTATAAACCCAGGATATTCCTCTTCTTCTACTTTGGTACTGCAAATGGCCCAGATTTGAATGAGAAGGAGCAGTTGCAGGAGAGTCCCACAAAGAAACAAAGGTAGCAGGGTTAGGGAAGTGCAGAGAGACAGGAGATGATCCTGCTTTGGGATGCCTGAGCTTCTGAAGGCAAACAGTGGAGATGGGTTTTAACTGAGCAGCTGATTTTGTGCGTGAGGATTGATAGACAATGATCAGGAGCATCTGTGGGGGGGACAGAAACCAGAGAAAACACTGGAGAGCAAAACTGGTGACACAGAAATGGTCAGAATCAGCTGATTGAGCTCCTTCTCTGATACAGAGTATAAAAATTTTGAATATCCAGGCAGGATTAGAGAGAAGATAAATTTTGTTGTGATAACTGCAGAAGGAAGTTGTAGTAATTATGTGATTAAGCCAAACAAAATGCATCTAGGAAAAATCTATATGCTACATTTAGCTGTTAGCTTAAACTGATGCATTTGGCTTCAATTTTTTGTTTGAGATGCTCAGTCAGTTAAAGGAAGAGTGTTTCATATTAAAAAGACATTTTTATGTTAATAATGAAAGAAACCAACATCATGTCCATTTAATTTTATTTAAAACATTTATTCATTTTTCCATCATATGGGATTGAAATCTTGCAAGTGAAATTAATAACGGGCATATGTCTTCAAAGTGCTTGTTTATTGGGTCTTTTTGGCACTTCAGCCAAACTATTGTACTAGAACTTGTGTCTTGCCTTTCTCTGCCCTTTGAAGGGCCATGAAAGAGGGGAGAGGCAGAACTGATGTTTTCATGGAGCTCTGGTGGCTCTGAGGACACACCATTCCTTCTCCTTACCTTCTCCTGCTGTCAAACTGTGTGTTAAGGCAGCCTCACAAATTATATTCTCTTTTTTCCTTTCCAGAATGAAATCAATGAGGTTCCTTTTTTCGATGTGCAGCTGCCTTATGAGCTGGCACTGAAGATATTCCAGTACCTGGGCAGGGCTGAGCTGGGGAGGTGTGCTCAGGTAAGTGCTGCTGGCAGTTTGGTGCTCTGATACCACTTAAAACTGGCAGAAATAGTGAAAATCCAGGCACCTCCATGTAGGGAAGTGGGGTGGCAGCCCAAGGAACTCGGCTGGTTGTGCTTTCACTTACAGGAGACAGTTCCAAAGCTGAATATTGAAAATGTAATGGTACATGAGCTGGATTTACAGCTGCACTTGAACAGAGTTAAATAAAACATCTGTGGCTTGGGCAGCAGCAACACCTTAAAATTGAAAATAAATAGCACAAAGATATTTGATTCAAGGGAGTGTTCTGAAGCATTTTTGATTCAGGTGAGTGTCTTGCAGTATTTAGAATCCAGCACCTGGCAGTGCTAAGGGCATGGCAAGAGCTGCTCCTCCCATCTCCAGCCTGGGATTGAACCACAGGCACTGGACCAGTAACTTTCTGTCTGTAGTATTTCCACGTGAGGCTGAATTCTCAAATGACCCTGATTTCCTCCCCCCAGCCCTGCAAGGGGTTCATATTTTTCTCCTCTGATACTTTCAGATAATGCTCTCAGCAGGCTGTACTCAGCCATGGTCCATAATTTATGTGTAGTTGTAAACTGCCTGTCTCTTCCAGAACTTTACTGACTGAAACACTCACTCTCACCTCATTCTGCTTAGAGTTGTTCAGCCCACACTGTTGGGCCTCTTTATTTCCTTTCTTCACACACTGAATGATGAACCTCCTCTCAGAATGAGTCTTCACAGCAGACTTAATTGGCAAGTGCTGATTACCCTGTGAAATCAAGCAGAATTCTATGATGTCCATTATATTGTGGATATAATTCCAGCTTCTCCTATGGCCACTATTTAGGGTTCCAGGCTGGTGTTCATTAACTCTTATGTACAAAAATCCAACCAAAACTATTCTTTGTGTTAGAGACAGTGGAGGAAAAAATGTTAATGTGTGAAAGCTGAGAAGTGACACACAGGCTCTGTTGAGGATGGTAAACTAAATTCCAATATTCTGCAAATGGCCCAGGCTTTGAAAGGAAATTGGGCTTTTAATGTTCACTATGAGCGTGTTTTGGTGTTAAGTAGCTACAAGTGGTTATTGCTTAAATCCTTGACTTGCTAATGCCTTTTAGGAACAGGGACTGTTTAAAGAAAATTAATTCCTGGTGCAGGACTGCTCTTGCAGAGGGCAGAATTCTCTAGGATTATTTTTTGATGCTGTCCAGGGCAGGGAAGTTTTCAGATATGCTCAAGTTTCTGTCCCTTGGGGTAGAGATGTGCCATCAGTAAAGGTCACAGCCCATGACATGGAACTGGGCTGCATTTTTGAAGTGGATTAATTTAAGGTAATTCTTTCACTCTGTTTCCCCACACACCCCCCCCCCCTTCCTTAGGCACCATCAGTTTACCTCATGGCATAGTAAAAAAGATTGGCTGCTGTAGGGCTGCTCCTTTCCTCTGTGCCTGGGGCTGCACTGGGTTTCCCTCCCCTTCACTTGGCTTTTTAGATTGACCCTGTTCTCATAAGATGGGTTTTAACACACACGATTTTCCACATTTCTCATTCTCCTCTTCCCAAGTCATTGTTCCTTTGTGGCAGCTGACAGGTAACTGAGCAAGTGCCCAGTGTTTTACAGGGCTTTCCCAATCAGATGAATATCCAGTGCAGAGCTGGCTTCTTTTTAAGTGTTCAAATAAAAAGCAGAGCTATAAAAATAAATAGCATTTTCATTTTTCTCTTGATGGTTTTGTTTTTGAAGGGGGGGAGCCCTCTTCTGTTCCATGGAAAACCCTGCTGCTTTATGGTGTTATCCTAGAAAGATTTTTTTTATTAAGGTGCCTTGGGATTTCAGTGAAATTGGGCCAGTTGGTGGAATTGGCATCATTATCTATGTGAGTGCCTTTGGAGAAAACCTGTTTGCTTAGTTTTTTATGCCAAATTGGTAACCAACTAACACGAAAGGAGCCTGACTGCAGAGCCTCTCTGAGATGTAATCACACCACAGACTGTCTGGAGAACTTTATTGTCACCTTGATATTTCCTTCTCCCTCACTCCCCTACAGCTTTTCTTTGATTTTTGGAATTAGTGCTGTAAACCACAACCTGTCTGTGTGGCACTGGAAATACAAAAGCCTGTAAATAAGTGTTCTCGGTGCCTGAGCTCTGCTGGGTCTGTCTGCAGTAGGGAGGTGACATTCAGTAGCATCCACCAGACCAGTCCCTGTTGACAGCCCACGTTTGGAATTCAAGGAGAAAGGTATCCAGGGCTTCATGTAACACAGAGGCCAGAGAAATGCAGGGTTTTTCCTTGTGAGCACTTTTTGATTGTGTTCTGACCATTGGCAGAAATATCTGTGCCATGAGTGACTCTCTTGTGGGTGTGAGCAGGTTTGGGAACAGTCACTCCTTCCTCCTGCTCAGGGTGTAGAGGGAAAGGAAAAACAATCCCTTGGGACACCACAGATGTGACAAACTGAAATGTCCCTGTGTGATTTGGGGCTGATACTGTCGATACATTAATTTTCCCATGGCCTGGGGACCTGGCCTTTATGGTTCAGCTTGGTGATGTGAGGATGTGTTTGAATCCAGCAGCACTGAATTCTGGCAGTTTTGTTTCTGAACAGATGAGTGAGAAATTCCCTTGACCTGTTAGGTTTTCATTTTAAAGAAGGTTTAGAAGTGTTTACCAACAGAGGAATTGTGTATGTATCTAGGGCAGGGGAGACTGCTTCTAGGAATTTAGGAATGAATTACTGTGCATAAATCAAGAATTTCAGCTGCTTGCCTCCAGGACTTCTGGGATTGTCAAACGATTGAGGCTTTAGGCTTTAGTGTTTATACATTTACAAAAAGAAAATTGAATGTGGTTTTTTGAGCATGGTTTTTGCATCAGGGTTGTTTATGGGTAAAAGCCATCATCTATCCTCCTTGTGATTCCCACAGAGAGCAGAGAAATGGATGGATAAGGATATCCCTGCCCTGGGCTGAGCCCCCAGTGTGGGCAGCAGGAAAGGAGAGGGGGATTCTGCCCCTCTGCCCTGCCCAGGTGAGACCCCACCTGCAGAGCTGCCCCTGCCTGTGGGGTCCCAGCATGGGAACGATGTGGAGGAGCTGGAGTGAGGCCAGAGGAGGAGCTGCTCCCAGGGCTGGAGCCCCTCTGCTCTGGAGCCAGGCTGGGAGAGCTGGGGGTGCTCACCTGGAGAGGAGAAGGCTCCAGGGAGAGCTCAGAGCCCCTTCCAGGGCCTAAAGGGGCTCCAGGAGAGCTGGAGAGGGACTGGGGACAAGGGCTGGAGGGACAGGACACAGGGAATGGCTTCCCAGTGCCAGAGGGCAGGGCTGGATGGGATATTGGGCAGGAACTGTTCCCTGGCAGGGTGGGCAGGCCCTGGCACAGGGTGCCCAGAGCAGCTGTGGCTGCCCCTGGATCCCTGGCAGTGTCCAAGGCCAGGCTGGACACTGGGGCTTGGAGCAGCCTGGGACAGTGGGAGGTGTCCCTGCCCAGGGCAGGGGTGGCACTGGGTGGGCTTTAAGGTCTCTTCCACCCCAAAACATTTTGTGCTCAGGGCTGTGAACAGAAAAGATGAGCAGCTTCCATCAGAATGGCTTTGGATTAAACACTTGGCACTATTTTTTGTACTGAGCTCAAAGTCCAGCTAGTTCTAATTGAGGCCCCTGGTCTCAGCAAATGAGCCTTGACTCTGCCTTTGTGTGTCTGGGGAAGAAAATAAACCTAGTGAAATAAAAACCATTATCAGATGCAGAGGGATGAATAAACCTTCATTAGGATTTGAGCCAGTTGATTTAGATGGGATTAGAAGAAATTTTGGATTTGATGGAAGAGGTGGGGTTTTTTAGGGGGAAAAATATCCCCCAGAGGCAAAACCAAATAGCAAAGCCTATGTCAGCAAAAGCCTTTGAAGTCCTTCAGAACATTATTACTTGCTGAACTATAAAATGTAAAACTGTCCCTCTGTGGAGCTCTGGGGAACCCAAACTTTCTTTGCTGAGAACAGTTGTAAAAAGATAATAGGAAAACTGAATACAAGATTAAATTCAGGACTCCAAATCTCTATACAAGTCTGTAAGATGTTGTCATTGATCCTTGCTGGAGTTTCTGTGCAGTTTAGATTTGGAAACAGTTTTAACAAGAGCTTTGCCCATCTCAGCTCCTCTCCAGCACCCAGCGTTTGGGTGCATGTAAATAAAGCCATAATGCCCTGGCTTTTGGGGCCTCACCTGAAAGTCCAAGTCAAGCAGCTCTAATAAAGCTGACTTGAAGCCAATGGCTGGTTTTAATGCTGCAGCTCACAGTGGTGCTGTAAAGTGAAATGCTTGAGACTCTTTATTAGTGATTTCGTGCAGCTGAGCCTCGCTCAGTGGGGTTTTACAAGGGATTGGCATGCGAGTTTGGGGCTGTAAGAAAAGGCTGGGTTAGGGACCCTTTGGAAATTCAGGCTTGTAAAGCAGCAGGCTTTGCTGTAATTTGATTGAAAAAAAATCAGGGTAGGATAGGATCTTTATTCTCCCTGAAAGTTGAAAAGCCAGTTGAAATTTTATGTAGCTTCCCCCCCTCCTTTTCTTTTGTTTTACTGTCTTTATAAAATGCTTTTAAGACCTTGAAACTTGAAAGGTCTGTGCAATATTGTCTGTTTTGGCAGAGTGAGAGGTGTGTGTTTATTTTTGATTTTTCTTTTGGAAAGCAAAGCCAAAGCTGGCCTGGTTTGGCTGTGCTTCCCTGTGCGTGTGCTCAGCCTGTCCCTGTCAGGAGACTGTGCTGCTGTTTGGGGAGGGGGCAGAGGTTCTGCCTGGGGAGCTCCACTCCTGCACCACAGCTGCTCTTTTGGTGTGTCAGCAGAAAGCTGCTTTGGGGTTGGTTTTTTTAATTTTTTTTTTCTGGTGTTCTTGGAGCAATAACACAGATATTTATTCTACTTTCAAATCAAATTGAGAGCAAATTCCTGATGGTTTGGATTTGGGATTGCCTCTTTTTGGTGCTTTTGAAGTTGCTGAGTGTGTCCCTCTAGGGACAGGAGCACTCAGTACTTTGATTCCAGGGTGATGTGTGTTGCTGGAGAAGCCTCAGTGCTGGTTCTGTCATTTCAGGGCATTATTCTTGCCCTGTGCAGGTTGTTTCTTTTGTCAGAGGATGGATGGGCATTGTCTCCCTCCACCAGTTTGCACTGAGGTCTCTGGATGATTAAGAACATTCATTTTGCTGCATTTGGATATTCTTATTTGAGCACTGCTCTTCTCTGTAGGCCTCATATCTTAAAAACACTTGCAGGTTACTCAGATCACCCCTTTTTTCATCATGTTAAACATTTTTTGTGTGTGTGACTATGGAAAAAATGGCAAATAAATTAAAAGTGATGGTCCTGGGAGAGTTTGTGTCCATAGGAGGCTTGGATTCTTGGCATAATCCAGGGACTGAAATGAACATTAGATGCTTAATTGTAACTTACTGAAAATGATGTCAGTCTCAGAAGGTTCTTTTAATCTTTTTAGAAACAGAGCACAATTGATTGCTGCTTTCACCAGTTGTGGCTTTCATTGGTTACGTCTGTTTTTTTTAAATTAAAAATTACAGAGAAAAAAAAAGCTACTTAAGTTGGCTCTTACCTCTTGAATCTTTAATTCTGAGCCCACAATTGATTGTGATGAAGCTGTTCTCTCTGGAATGGGCAGCAACTTGAAGCTGCTTGAAAAACTTAATAATTCATTCCTATTTATGCATACTGTAATACAATAGGTTATAAATCACTAATGTTATACCCCTAATCAGGCATTGTCAGTGGGACTTCAGAGATATGGTGCTGTGATCTGAGAGGGTTTCTTAGCTACAAATATGAAAATAAATTCATATTTTTGCTCTAAGCTCAAAATCCTCTCTTAATTGTTTTCTTGCTGCTTTCCCTGTCAGAATGTTCCAGTCACTGATATTTCAGGTTGTCAGTGGGGCCACTAAACTGGTGTCCACATTATGTGGAGTTATTAGTGGAGTATAAACTCAGTTATTTCCTGAAGAACCCACAGAAAACAAGCCTTTTGTTTAAGGTCTGGGGGTTTTATACACTCAGATGTATAAGGAATGAAAAAATATATCTGTTTAAGTATGACTTTCACCTTGGTACAGGCCTGTATTAAGTTAAATGTTTGCCTTTCGGATACTATTTAATACTCAATATTAAATCTAATGTTCCCTTACACATTTCTGAGAGATCCATATATAAACACTGATTTCTAGGTCAGCAGGACGTGGAAGGTCCTTGCAGAAGATGAAGTGTTGTGGTACCGGCTGTGCCAGGAGGAGGGATACCTGTTGGACATGAGCATCTCTGACCATTCCTGCTGGAAACTGGCCCTCAAAAACTGCAGAGCCAGAGAGCACATGCTGAAAACCAACTGGAAGGTGAGAGGGGAAGTTCCCTAGAGGGATCCAGATGCTGGGGAAAAATGGGAACCTGGTTCCAGCAAGTGGGAGAGGAGAGTTGGTGTTGTGTTTTGGACCTCCTCATTCCCAGCCGAAAGCTGCTGGGGGGGTTTTGGGCTGGATGTGTCTTTTCTCAGCAGCAGTAGCAAAGCTGGGAGTTCCCCAGCAGTGGATTTTGGTGGATGAAGGAATGGCAGCACCAAGCCCTGTGTGTGTCCTCTCTGCAGAACCGTGTGGGTGCCGTGAGCCAGCTGCGCTATGAGCCCGGCCGCGTCCTGTGCGACGTCCACTGCTGCGACGGCGTGGTCATGGCAGGGTGAGCACGGGCTGGGCAGGGCCCTCTGTGCCCTGGACACGGTGTGTGATGCCCCCTGCATCTTCTATGGGGTGTGTAATACACCCTGCATCTTCTATGGGGTGTGTAATGCCACTGCACCTTGGATGGGGTGTGTAATGCCACTGCATCTTCTATGGGTGTGTAATGCCCCCTGCACCTTGGATGGGGTGTGTAATGCCCCCTGCATCTTCTATGGGGTGTGTAATACCCTCTGCATCTTCTATGGGGTGTGTAATGCCACTGCACCTTGGATAGAGTGTGTAATGTCCCCTGCATCTTCTATGGGGTGTGTAATGCCCCCTGCACCTTGGATAGAGTGTGTAATGCCCCCTGCACCTTGGATAGAGTGTGTAATGCCACTGCACCTTGGATGGGGTGTGTAATGCCCCCTGCATCTTCTATGGGGTGTGTAATACCCTCTGCATCTTCTATGGGGTGAGTAATGCCCACTGCATCTCCTATAGGGTATGTAATGCCCACTCCATCTCCTATAGAGTGTGTAATGCCCACTGCACCTTGGATAGGATGTGTAATGCCCATTCCATTTCCTATAGGGTATGCAATATGCTCTCCATCTCTATAGAGTGTGTAATGCCCCCTGCATCTTCTGTGGGGTGTGTAATGCCCACTCCATCTCCTGTAGGGTATGTAATGCCCACTCTATCTTCCATACAGTGTGTAATGCCACTTCATCTCCTATAGGGTGCCCACTCCATCTTTTATAGTGTATGTAATTCCCACTCTACCAGGCTGTGTAATGCCCACTCCACCTTTACCAGTCTGTGTAAGGCTTACTCCACCTTTACCAACTGAAATCTCAGGTGCTTCTTTTAACAGATTCAAAACCAGCACCTGTTTGAAGCCTAAGAAAGGATTCCCCTGCAGCTCCTGAGACAGGCTGTCCTTAAGTGACTGATAAGGATGGTTATCTGTATTTTACCTCAGCAGTTCAAATTTTTATGGAACTATTCAAAAGCTATCTCACGTACAAGTAGTCCCTGTAAAACCTCAGGTGCTTTCTGATGAACTCCATCTATTGTTTTGCTGTGGAAGCACCCAGAATGTATTAAACATTTTACACATGGACTGAAAAAAATCCCCTTTTTTGTGTTTTTTCCATAAAAATCTCTGAATCACAAGGATATCTTGTCACAGCACAAAAATAACTTTAGGAAGACTATTAGTTTTCTTCATTCTTACTTAAAAGACAACCTGGGAGGAAAAATAATCCACTCAGAATAGATAAACTCAAACTTCTTTTTTCCTAATACAGAAGTTTTCTGGACCTTGGTTTAATGTTAGCTATTCATGTGGTTTATACTCTTAAGTACAATTTTAAGAGCCTCACAAATTTTTGGAAGAGGTTACAGTGATTCTCTCAGTAAGTGTGAGGCTTTATTGTGTTCTGTTTGGAATTCACAGGTTCAGTAATTAATAACCCTCCAGAAATCACATGAGTAAGTAAAAATTATGATGTCCTGGGGAGCTGGGACATTTTCCTTGACATAGCAGAGTTCAGTGTTGTGTGGTAGCACTTTGTGTTAATGGTGTGGGATTAAGGAAAACTGCTTCTAAAATACTTTAAAATTCACAGACTGGTTATAAGAAAGATGCCTGGAAAACTTTAATTCATGGAAATGCTTTTGATTGCTCTTGAGTAACTGAGAGCAGGACTCTAAACCATCAGACAGCAAACACAGTTGTCTCCATGCTGCTGCCAAAACCTCCAGCTCTTCTTTTTCTTCATTTTCTCCCTTGTGTTTATATCCAAACATGAAATAGAAAGGAGTTATGCAGATTAAATTACTTTTCTGAAGAATTAATAAACAAAGGTTATGAATCCTGCATATTGAACTCAAATAGTCCATGTTTTGGGTTGGTGTGTTAGAGAATTTGGGTTCTGATGGTTGCACACACCCTTTGCATGTTGGTTCTCCAGTTCCTCCAGTAACTCCAGATTCTCTTGGTGTGGTACATTTAAATAATTCAGGTTCCTCAAAGTAGATGAGCAGGTAAGAGACCACTGAGGGAAATTTGCATGTGTGTGTCCTGTAGAAAAAGTGATGTTCACTTAAACGACTTTCCAGTAACTTCTCTGAAAAAATGAATTATCTTTTTATGGAGCTGTGAGTATGTATTTGATAAAACAGCCTGAGGAAATTAGAATTCAGCTGTTTGAATTTACCTGGTTAGTAAATGAAACGTTTAGAGTATTAGAACACAACAATTATGTTATGTCCTTTGCTGTTTACTGCTTGCACTCTGCTTTGTCTCTTAATTTGGTAAATGGTAAATATCAAACAAGGGAGACTTCAAGTTATAACTAAAACTTCCAAGGGCATCAGCAAATTGTGCAGAGAAGTACTTTATGTGCATTTGCTAAGTATTTAGGATATTGAGGAATTTGTTGGGGTTTTGTTGTTTGCTGTGTTTTTATTTTTTAAATCCAACCATAACCCTCCCCTGTCTCTCCCAACTTATAAAATTGTACTTAATGGCACTGTGCTTTCAAATTTGTCATAAAAATGTAATGAATCTGGTGATCAATAGCAAACTGTTGCATTCTTTCAGTACTGAAGAAGTAATTTAATAGCTGAGGTTTACAAAGTCAATTCTCCTCTCAGTATAAATACCAATTATCTGTTACATTTAATGATTCTCTCTCCTGTTTCACAAACACTTGTGTGCTCAGCTTTGCATGGGAATAATCAGTGATTACAGAGGGCCCTGTGTGTCTGAGCTAAGCTGCTGTGTGAGTTTGAGAGGCCTGATGCTGCTAATCCAGAACTGTGAGGCATTTTCTGAGGTTTTTCTGTCCAGTGGCTTGGGCCATCACCTTTCTTCTGTCTCAGGTTGTCGCTCAGGACACTCGGGGCTGCTCAGTTTTTAGGAGGTTTTTTGGTCAGAATTTCCTCAGCCCTCTGGTGCTCCAGCCCCTTCCCTGGACATGCTCCAGCCCCTCAAGTTCCTTTTTGTCCTGAGGGGCCCAGCACTGGACAGAGGGTTGGAGGTGCCCCAGCAATGTCCTGGGACAGCCCAGGTGCCCTTGGCCTTGCACATCTGGGCACACCTGGGCTGGTAACCAGCTGCTGTCACCAGCGTGCCCAGGCTGTGTCCCCCTTGTGCAGCCACTCCTGCCCAGGCCTTTGGCATTCCCTGGGGGGGTGGTGGCCCAGCACTTTGCCCTGGTATGTGGTCTGGCACTGAGGTCAGGCTGACAGGCCAGCATTTCCCTGGATCCTCCCTCCAGCCCAGCTCCTGGATGGGCATCACTGCAGTCCCCTGGGTGAGGAGGGTCCATGACCTCCCTGGTGGGAAGGTGGGAAGGGTCTGGGAGAGCTCTGCCCTGCTCCCTCAGCACCCTGGGGTGGAAACCATCCCTCCATGGAATTGTGTGTCCTGAGTGTTGCAGCAGGATGCCAGCCATTTCCCCTTGGATCATGGGGGCTCCATTCTGGCTCCCCGTCTGCGTTTTCCAGCCTGGGTACCCTGAGGACAAGGCCTTAATTCCCTCAGCCTTTTCCTCATCTTTTGTCACTGCTTCTCCCTGATCCAATAAAGATGGAGATTCTCCTTTTGTTGCTGATGTATTTATAGAAACATCTTTAATTCTTTTTCTGGCAGCAGCCACATTAAATTCTAGTTGGGCTGAGAAGAGTTCTAGTTGGAGAGAGCAGGAATGCTGGCGTTGGTGTGTTTGGGAATCTGGGAGCAAGCCTGGGATCATTGATTAATTTGAACCTGTGCTGTGCATGATCTTGTCATCCTCACTGTCCTGCTTCAAACTGCCGCAAAGTGGAATCAATTTTATTTTAGTTGCTGTAGAGCTTTTTAGTCTTTCTGAAAGGGAATTTATACAGATTGTGTGCAGAGAGACTTAAACCAGCAGCTGCTGCTGTGATTTATAGAGGCACAGTTTGAACTGGTTCAGGAGCAGCTCTTTATTAATCTGTGGAGGAAGCAAAGGTACACTGCACAGAGAAATGCTCCTGTTCCATGCACTCTCCACTTTTCCCCACGCTGCTGCCCAGGCTGAAGCCAGGAGATGGCAGAGTATCAAGGATTGATTAAGTGCAACCTGAGCTGGGAGCCGAAGGTGGCTGCGAGCAGCTCCCCTTTGTGCGAGCCTGACATCAGATAATTCAATCTGGCCTGCACGCAGAGCTTCTTGTGTTTGTCATTAAAATTTCATCCCGGTGGTTACGAGGCTTGTTTTCTGGGTCAGCCCCTGAATCCCTTTTCATTTGAGCCAGTGGTGTTTGTGGTTACCTCACTCCCAATCAATGTTGTATTCGCCAGCCTTTCTACAGTTACACGTCTCGAAGGATCTTCTCTAAAGGGATGATGTTCTCCCCCTCAGCCTCGAATCAAATGGAGTTCCAGCTCTAACTCAGAGCTTACTTAAAGCAATTATATAGCTGCTTGCTTGGCTTTTAGAAATTCCTACTGGTGATGAGGCTCGCTGTGCCTAATGCTGTCATTTGCTGTGCAGAATGCCTGGATTGCTTCACTTTCTCTTACTAAAATCTGGATTTATCTGGGTTTTTTTTTAAGCAAATGCATGTTCAGACAGTAAAATTGCTACTTTTTTGCTACTTCTTTTCTTTTTTTTGGCAGCGCAGTCAGAAGTTGGGTCCTCCTGGACAGAGTGATCTCAGAACGTGCATCTGGTCCTTGTTTGACCTTGTCATTGCAGAGGGTCCCGTGGTGTGACATGCCCATGGCACGTTGTGAGGCTGCTGCTGCCTGACTGGCTCTGGAATACTCACTGGTGGCCGTTCTGAGCCCTGTGCTGAACTTGCCTTGTGCTGCTGGCACCCATCTCACCTCACAGCTCACCCCTGAAACCACACCAAGTGGGCTTCGAGGGGGATGTGTTAATTTTTTAATGCTTGCAGTGGCTTCACTGCTGGTGGCTCTGAAAAGAAACATTCAGAAGAGGCCTAGAGTCAGACCATCCTTCCCAAGACCCAGAACTATAAAGTACTATCTATTCCTTTCTTTTTTCTTCAGTTTTCCATGACTGAAATGGAAATGGCCTGTTAATGAGGAGGTTGGCCACAAACTGATTTAGCAGATGCTGTGAGGAGTCCCTGCACCTCTTACAGACTGGGAAATCAGCCCTGGGTTCTCTTGAAATTTTAATTTGAGATGTTTTCCTCCTTCCCCACTAAGTACTGGTAGCTTTGCTTGAGATTTGAGGAGTTAGGGCTGGTGAGATTCATCTTCTGCTTGCCTTGATAAACCAACAGATTCACGTGTCCTCCCTTTTCAGGGTGGAGCACACCTGGCACAGGCGGTGGTTCCCCAAGTGATGCTTGATAAAGGAAATGAGAAGCTAAGGAAGAACTTCCTAAATATCCTCTGTGGTTCATTAGGGGAATCTGGACATTTATTTCTTGTGCTGACATCCTAAATGCTGAATAGATTTTGTACAGTTGTCTTCAGTCTGGTGAGTCTTGGGGGAGCACTCACAAACAATTTGACCTTTCAGTTCAAGTCATTTTGAGCAACATCTACACACAAGTCGCTGCTTCTTTATGGTGAGTTCCTTTGTTCTGTTCCATCACCTCCCACTCCACTTTGCTCCTGCTCAAAGGTGACCTGCAAATGACTTTTTAGAAGCTGGGCTTGCCACTCTCTTTAGTTTCATAATGATGTGTGAAACTAGCCCGAAAGGCTTGAAAACCCTTTCCTGCACTTTTTAAAACTTCGTGTCAACTCTCATCTAATTTGGATTTTTTGCTATAGGGCTCATGGGTTATTCTCAAGGTATTTATTATTAGCTCTTGCATCTTAATTCAGTGTGCAGACCTGAGGAAACCAAAATATTAATTAGTCATGAAAATGAATCAAAGTTAACAAACTGAAGACTTGAAACAGCCCAAATAAACCCCCGCCTTGTTTAATTGCCTAAATTTCACTTCTGTGATGGCACAACTTTCATAGGTTTCTCCCTCCCCTCCCAGTGACTGCGAGCCAAGTTGTCAAACAAAGCAGAAGGTGAAAATAATTGCTTTTTTTCTTCAACCTTCCCCAAACCTTTTGTCCTCTCTTCACTCATTCTCGTCATTGTTAGGGAGCAGAGTCAGGACTCCTCTTTTCCACGTGAGTCACCCTGAGGAGGCTGAACACGGCAATGACATCATGAGCTCACAGGGGTCGGGTGACAGATGACCAGGGGCTTAGGTAAGGTTCTGTCAGTGACAGCCAGGTTGGCTTTTCTGTCAGCTCCTGAAAAAAGCCTTTCAGGGGAAACCAAGAGTAGAAGCCTGTTCTGACTCTTTGTGGAAGCTGCTTTTCCAGCCTGCCTGGCCCTGGAGCTCTTGGTTTACCTGTGGGTTTTGCTGCTGCAGGGATGTGCTCAGTGGTGCCTTTAGTGTTCTCAGGCACAGGCAGTAATTTTGAGCTTGTAAATCCTGGTTTTCTACTAAAGCCAGACAAACCCATCCTTCTTTTTACTAAACTTCTTGAAGATTTCATTTTTCCTCTTTGGGCTGTCACCATCAGTGCCTGGAGTTCAGGTGATGCCTCTCCTCTCTGCTGCGTGCAGCATGTTGCAGTCTGAATTCCTTCCAATGAGCAAACAGATCAATTTCCAGCATCCTCACACGGTGTTTTCTCACCTCTGTCTGCAACTGGAGCCATTGTTTTTTCTGTGCTTTGTCCTTTGTGACATAATAGGGCTGATGGAGCAGAGAGCCTTCCCAAATTGCATCAGAATTCTTCCTGAATTCTTATGAAAAAGATAATTTTTTTTTCTCCTGTATGCCCAGTAATTTGTTTCCTTGGTAGAGCAGCTGCTTTAATTAATGGGCCTGGGCTGATGCAAGCCACTGGAACCTTGAGCTAAGGGATGGGAGACTTTTTGCCTTAAAAATCAAATTACTAGAAACAGTTTGGCTTTTTCCAATTGCTGCTTTTATCAATGTTCATTAAAATGTTTTCCTTACGATACAACCCTTTGGCTTGTTTCTGTTCCCTTGGTATGACATTTGCATGCACTTAATATAGAAGGTGAGGCAGAAGCAGTGAGGATGGTGAAATGTTAATTTTGTTACAGATAACAGTGCTAAGCTGCAGAACTACACACTCCAGCAGCTTAACCCACTTTCTCAAGGGATAATTTCCTAAATAAAGCCCTAAAAATGAAGGTAGGAGCTCTCTGCAGCTCCCTTTCTGTGAGGGGTCCACAGATGCGTGTGGGTTGGTAAACTGGGAAGTCAGGTTTCCAGCAGAAGAGTTTGGGAACGGATCATGAGGATGCTCAGAATGGTTTTCCTACATGCTAAATCTAAAAGTGCTTCCAGATCCATTTTGGGACACATTAGTCACATTTTTCATAGCTGTACTCGTGTATCAAGCAACCCAAAAGAACATTTGGATGAAATCAGGGATATTAATTTTCTACTCTACATTCTCTACCAGCATTAGGATTGTTTCAGACTCTGGGTTTAGTTTACCCCATCTGTTTTTCCTTGTGTTTTATGGTGTAGCTTTCTGCTATGTAATAGAAAATTTTCTCTTCCCTGTTCCATTAGTGTTTTATTTTTGGCCATCATGGTCTATTTATATTCCTTTTTCACCATTTAAAGTAGCTCTTTTCTGCTACTATTATTTTTTCCTGAATCCTTTCCTTAAGGAATCCCTCAGCCAAGCTACCTGTTGGTCAGAGTCAGCAAACCCAATGTCTTCAAATACCTGGGAGAATTGGGAACATTTACCTCTTCCAGTCTTTGAGGCACCTCAGCCTGTGGTAGACGTTTCTAAGCAGTCCATCATTCATCCCTCACTTCAGAGGAGTACAAAGAAGGTGCTAGAATCCCTTTATTTCCAGTATTTTTAATTGTGATTGAGGTGCCTCCCAACGTGCCCTGGCTCTGATGAAGAGGTGTTTTGAAATTGGACATGGAGTTGTCTCACGTGAGCCCTGGACAGAGGATGAAGCTCAGGAGCAATTTGAACCAGCTTGAAGGCGTTTGGGCTTGGGTTTGCATCTTTAATTGGGCCTTATTCTTGAGCCTGCTGAGGGGGGCACTGGCTGATACCTTAATTAAACACATGAAGGACTGGAGAGTTGCTTTTGGTGGAATAAGGATGAAAGCTCTGAGGTGCTTGTTGGAGCAAGACAATGCAAAATACTCATTATTTTACTTGCTTATCAACAGGCGTCCATTTAAACAGAGACTGTTACTGCAGCAAAATTCCTACTGACTTCAATAAAATGCACTGACATCGTAAGGACTTCATAATCTTTTGAGTATTAACAGATGGTCACTGACTGCCTGAAACAAAGTTGTTGGGTTTTTTTTGTTTTTTTTGGTTTGTTGATCACCGCAGGTATCTGGAAACCGAACAGACTTTGCCTTCTGGAAATCAGACCTGACTGTGAAACAAAGGGGGTTCTTTCTCCTTCCTTTTCCTTGCTACAGACTTTAGAGAAAATATGGAAAATGTAAACTGGTTTCTGGTGTGTTTTATCAGAAGTCTTTGGTGACCAGCCAGACAAGGTGCAGCGAGCCTTGCCCTGGAGGGGTGTGCTTGAGGCAGCACCAAAAGTGAGTGGCACCAGCAGCCTGTCTGAACAGAAACCCAGCAAGGGTCTTGTTGACCCTGTGCTTTGAAGTGAAATTCTGCAGTGCCAGCAGTACCCCAGCCATGAAGGAAAGCAGTTTGTCTTTGCTGCTGCCATGGACTGAATGAGCAGAGTCTCAACTGTTTGGAAAATGTTCCTGTTAACAGTTTTTCTTTTGTGTATTTGTCAGTTTATATATTAGTTGCAGTTGTACTTTGCACAAACACTAATTAGACAGCCATCAACACTCAGGGCCAAAGGCTTACTAACAATGCAACTGTGATAGCAATGTCTTAATTGGTTGAGTATAATTGTCATTAGGCAACCATAAAGACATCTGGGGCTCTGGAGAGAGATCAGCCTCCCCCTCCTCCTCTTCCCCAAATTTGTTCTGGCTATTGCTATGTGGCACAGTGGAGCTTTTTCAGATGAGATTCTGTGTTTTGACCAGTTTCCTGATGTTTTTCTCCTTATGAAATCGTCTGCCTCTTCAGCACCACTTCATTAGAGCTGTGCCCAGCCTCCAGCTCTGCTTCCTCCCACGTGTGCTCTCCACTCCACCACCTGCTTCCCAGACATTCATCGTGGGGCAGCAGCAGCTTTTAACCCCAGCTCCTTCTGCTTTCACTCATGTGAGAGGGCATGAGCAAAATGTTCATCTCATTAGGGCAGTACTGCCAGTAAAAAGTAGTCACGATGCTTTTGGTTAGTGAGTAGGTATTTTTATTGTGTATGAATTTAATTTTTCCCAGTTTTTCTATGTTATATGCATTCTACCTATTGTTGCTCCATTTCAGCAAGATTTTGATGCATCTCTGTAAGGCTTAAGCTCAATCTCCAGGCTAATTTTTACAGCTAGATCCATATCTGGCCAGAATTACAGAACAGGCTCATTGAGGAGAAGTATATTTAGAAAAATACAGCTTGTCTCTTCTCCTGCTGCTTCTCGTGTGTCTATACTGAAATATTCCGAAGAACAAGGGCAAAGTGGAATGTGAGTCCATCAAAGAAGCTGAGTTATTTGGGTGGAGAGGCTCTGTTGAACATCAGAGATGGAAAAACGTGTCTGTGAGTAGAGAGAGCTGGGAGCCAGGTGTGGTGTGGATGGAAGGGATATCAGGAGGGGGCAAATTGGCCTTGTGAGCAACAGGCTTCTTGTTGCTCCACGTTATGCTCAGGAGAGCAAGACTTTGGACAGCATTTCTAAATGAAATGAAGCAGGTGTGGCCTCTAATGTGGGTTGTTTCAGGGTTTGGGGTTGGGTTGTTGGGTCTGCTCAGTGCAAGTGGTATCAGGTGTTGGAGTATTTACCTGCCACTGCCACAATCAGCTCATGGCACCCCTCAGGGGAAAACAGCAGCAGCTGAATGCTCTTGGTGTCAGAGCAAATAGGATGTGATTGTTGTTGTATTAAACAGGGAGGGAATTTTGAGCTGGTTTAGGTGTTTTTTCACTCCAGCAGAAAGCTAAGTGGGCATTTCATTGCCGTCTTGGTAGAAAAATCAGAAACAGTGGGTTTGGAGTGCTGGGCTTGTTCTTGGGCAGGACTTGTGTCTGGGGTTATTTCATTGAGTGACCCAAAGGAAATTTTCAGGGTAAAATGTAAAAGTTGTGGTGGGAAATGAATAGAAGTCTTGAAATGATCTAGAAAGAGTGTAGTGTGTTCCTCTCTCCAGCCATCTCTATTGATAAGGCAGATTTGCCAATTATCTGCAATAAAGCAGCCTTTTAATTTTTTTTACAGCAAGGCAGTGCTTTAATAGTTTAAAAGCCTTTTGTTGTGGCTACAAATTGAAAGTGTGGTGCTCTTTACAACAGCATTAAATTTTTTTTTTCCTTCTGAATTGGATTCATCTGTGTTTGAAATTCTTCCAGTTCAGTCCTGGTGCAGGCCCAGTGCACACTGGAAATGGGCAGTGGAGGAGGTGCTTTATATCTTTCATTTCCCCAGGCTGCTTCCCTGCCCAGACCTGGAGCTCCACTTGTGTTCCCACCACGGTCTTGTGGAGCATCTCTCCCAATCCTTCAGCTTTGCTGTGTGGGGCTGCACTGGGAAGGATGGGAATGGTGAGGAATGGGGGAGGAGGAAGCCTTAGGAACCTTCCTGAGGAGCCTCTCCTGTGCTGGCACTGCTGGCATTTCTGGGCAGCCCTGGTGGAGGTTTGGTGGGCTCTTGCAGGGTTCTCCTGGCACAGGGAGTCTCCCTGGTGTCTGTCACTGGGGCCAGGATGCTCTCAGGGATTGTTGGGCAGTGTCAGAGCCCACTGGGCACAACTGGACAAACTCTGGTGTCCTGCAGGGCTGGGAGAGCACCTGTGGGTTTTTAATCTTCTTTTTGTTAGAGCCAGGATTAAATGCTTGAGAGATGTGGTTTTGTGTTCAGACTCAGGTGTTTATTAATTCTTATCTATGTTACAGTCTCACAAGTTGTGGGTTCTAGCTAACAAAGTGAAAAATGGCTGTGTCTCTATCTCTCCACAACGTCTTTTAAGAACAAACTGTCCAATTAAGAAATGACACCTAAATTATTTTTATTTTTAACCCAATGACCAACCACCTGTGGCCTGCAATGTGGATTTTTCTATCCAATTACAAAATACCACCCAGACCCATGAAGAAGAAGGTGAAAAAGAAGGACTTAGGTTACACCTGAAAATCTCCATCTTGCTTTATTTATATTATTATATGCTAAAGCCTTAACACTGTTTTCCACCCTGTGACATTTCACACTTCTATTCAAATTGCACACCCACAATCCCAGTGCTGTCACTCAATTTTGGAAGCCTTTTCCAAAGGGTCAGCTGCAGTATTTGCTTGGGGGTCAGTGCCTGTCAGCACAGAAAGTCTGAAATTCTCAGCTCCCAGGGTTCCAACAGTACCACGGCTCCCTGGCACAGGAGTGGGGGCTCTCCAGCATGACCTGGGCCATCAGGAGTGGAGGAGCTGCAGGATGGGCTGATGCAGACCCTGCCAAACAGGTCCCAGCACAAACACATCAGAATTTGTGTCAAATTGATGTTAAACCAATGGCCAGAAGTGTTTGGTGGTGCTGCTCCAGTTTGAGCTTGGCTTAGAGGTGGTTCAGGTGGTTCTGTGTGAACAAAGAATGGTTCAAACTAAATTCTGACTTGATTGAATTCTGAGATAAAATTAATTTAATTTACTGTGGTCCTGTGATGGTGGATCTCTAATTCCAGGATTGCAGTCACTGCATTGTTATTTTTTGGTGGATCCCTTGTGTCCCAGGCTGTGTAGGGAAACCAGATGCAATGTGCCTGAGAATTATCCAGCCCCGGGTCTCTCCTCCTGCCATTTTCTCCATCTCTCAGTCTTTCTTTTTACATCTCCGGTCTGGAGAGCTACACTAGGAGGAGATGCTGTTCTTCCTTGTTTATTTAGACATGAAAACAAATATTCTGTCACTGAGTTCTGTCCAGTCTACCAGTGTTTTATGTCTCCCCTGAAACTCACTTTCCAGTGACAAGAGAATTTTGGCTTCCTGTGGGAGGAATCTGCTGCTCTTGGCAGTCAGGAGAAGCTTGAAAAGACGACCCCAGCCAACCCTAACATAAGGAAACAAAAATCAGCTCAGAATTAAAATGCTTCCAAAACATTGTGTGCCTCTTGTTGAAGGGGCCTGCAGCAGATCTGTGCAATCACCTGTCCTGTTGTGGTTTATCTCCAGATTTTGAAGCAAAATGAGCCCTTTCCAGTTTTGCAGCGTGAAGAGATTTGTTGTGATCTGATCCATGCTCTGTGTCCAATCCAATGTGAAACATTTTGCTTTGGGGAAGCTTCTTCCTTGGTCTGTTCTTCTTAAATTGTGTGCTGTAAATTGGAAATGAAAGCAGGTTTCAGAGGGGGTTTGGGCCTCGTTTGCAGAGGGAGGGAAAGGGAGAAGTGTCCCACCCTGTTCTCTCCTTTCCCTGCATTTCCCCTGTAAGGCACAGCAGAGGAGGCAGGTGACAAGGACACAGTTCTCTCTCTTCCTGATCAGTGCAGGGAATTAATGTGCATCTCTCTCTGCCTGACAGATTTCACCACCCCCCTGGGCACTTTAATTCCTTCTGTAAATTGGAGCCTTTTCACCAGGAGATGTTGTTTGGAGACTTTTCATCAGGGAGTGATGTGCTCCCAGAGAACTGGGAAACCTGAGTGCAACTTCCACATCTCCGAAACCTTCCTTTCCTTCTTTTTCTGTGTAGTTAACTGGGTTTTTTCCTCATAAGCACAGCCCAGCCAGATTCTCAACCAGCAGACCTCTGAGGCTTGTAAGAATCACCCTTACACAGTACTTTTCCCCCAAAATCAGGGTGTAACGACAAAGGTGACAGGGCAGGAAGCACCTTTGATTTTCCAAAAGAATCCAAGTGTCAGCTATGCCTAAGGAAGACATCTGACAGTGTTAATTATCACAGTTTTGCTGGTCTTAAGTAATTATTGAACTGTGGTCTTTGACCAATTGTAGAAGCTTCTCTGCTTTTTCTGTGATTTCTTTTCCTTTAATAGTCTCTTGTGTGGGCATAGATGGCCCAGAGCAGTTTATCCATTGTTTGCTGTGTAACAACTTCCTTTCATTCAGATATATTCAATATTATCTGAAAAGTTTAGTTCTGTTTCTTTAGTTCCTCATTGACGAGCTGATGTTAAACTACAGTTTTTGTGATATTTTAGTGAGTCTGCTGCAAAAAAGGAACCACTGTCTGAATTCCGAAGACACTTAGTCTAATTAATTAACTAATTAGTCTTCAGAGATGTAGGGAAATTGATCTGTGGATGAGACATCAAGAAATTTCTTCTATAAAAATTCTTCTATAAAAAGAAATTGCTTCCTATAAAGAGCAGTAGGTTGGGTGGGTGCTTGTATGGGCATAGGTAAATGCTTTGGTTTAACACAACCACCAGTCTTGAAAGACTGGAGAGAACCAGTTTGAAGTTTTGCCATGTTGTAATTTAGCCTTGTTCCTGATTTCCCTTTTCCTCTTGAGCCTGGCTGTCCTTGTGTGTTAGTTGCAAAGTGAATATTGATAGTGGTAGTTCAGTTGTGTGGGTCACAGAACTGCAGAATGAACTGGGTTAGAGAAGAGCTTTGAGAACATCAAATCCAACCTGTGACCCAACAGCTCCTCATCAACCAAACCATGGCACTGAGTGCCACATCCAGTCTTTTTTTTAGCATTTCCAGGGATGCTGACTCTACCACCTCCCTGGGCAGACAGTTCCAGTGCCCAGTCACTCTTTCAGTGAAGATTTTTTCTGTTGCTTAGCCCAAACTTCCTCTGGCTCAGCTTGAGGCTGTGTTCTCTCATTCTGTCAGTTGTTGCCTGGGAGAAGAGACCAGTCCCTGCTGGCTACAGCTTCCTGTCAGGGAGTTGTGCAGAGTGGTAAGGTCACCTCTGACCCTTCTTCTCTCCAGGCTAAACCACCCCAGCTCCCTCAGCTGTTCCTCACAGGGTTTGTGTTCCCAGCCCCTCACCAGCCTTGTTTCCCTTGTCTGGGTGCATTCAGGTGTCTCAACGTCCTTCTTAAACTGAGACACTCAGAGCTGGACACAGCACTCAGTGTCCTTCCTAAACTGAGACACCAGAGCTGGACACAGCACTCAGTGTCCATCCTAAACTGAGATCCCAGAGCTGGACACAGCACTCAGTGTCCATCCTAAACTGAGACACCAGAGCTGGACACAGCACTCAGTGTCCATCCTAAACTGAGACACCCAGAGCTGGACACAGCACTCAGTGTCCATCCTAAACTGAGATCCCAGAGCTGGACACAGCACTCAGTGTCCATCCTAAACTGAGATCCCAGAGCTGGACACAGCACTCAGTGTCCATCCTAAACTGAGATCCCAGAGCTGGACACAGCACTCAGTGTCCATCCTAAACTGAGACACCCAGAGCTGGACACAGCACTCAGTGTCCATCCTAAACTGAGATCCCAGAGCTGGACACAGCAGTGTCCTTCCTAAACTGAGACACCCAGAGCTGGACACAGCACTCAGTGTCCATCCTAAACTGAGATCCCAGAGCTGGACACAGCACTCAGTGTCCATCCTAAACTGAGATCCCAGAGCTGGACACAGCACTCAGTGTCCATCCTAAACTGAGACACCAGAGCTGGACACAGCACTCAGTGTCCACCCTAAACTGAGATCCCAGAGCTGGACACAGCACTCAGTGTCCATCCTAAACTGAGACACCAGAGCTGGACACAGCACTCAGTGTCCATCCTAAACTGAGACACCATAGCTGGACACAGCACTCAGTGTCCACCCTAAACTGAGATCCCAGAGCTGGACACAGCACTCAGTGTCCTTCCTAAACTGAGATCCCAGAGCTGGACACAGCACTCAGTGTCCATCCTAAACTGAGACACCATAGCTGGACACAGCACTCAGTGTCCACCCTAAACTGAGATCCCAGAGCTGGACACAGCACTCAGTGTCCTTCCTAAACTGAGATCCCAGAGCTGGACACAGCACTCAGTGTCCATCCTAAACTGAGACACCAGAGCTGGACACAGCACTCAGTGTCCACCCTAAACTGAGACACCAGAGCTGGACACAGCACTCGAGGTGCAGCCTCCCCAGTGCTGAGTCCAGGGAAAAGGGTCACTGCCCTGCTCCTGCTGGCCACATCATTCCTTGTAGCTCCAATTTCAATTTACCTGCCTGCCTTGGTAGACTTTGGCACCACATTCAATAAATGGGACTAAAATGGGCAAAGCTGCTGGTTTTGTGCACAGAGGATCAGTCTGGGAGCTGTTTTAACCCACTCTTGTTCCTTCCTCGTCTGCTGCAGATGCAGTGGGGTGACCGTGCCCTTGTTTTGCAGGTACACCTCAGGGGAGGTGAGGCTGTGGGACACCCGCACCTGGGACTACACAGCCCCTGTGCTGGCAGCAGTGGCAGGCCCTGGAGGGGCTGGAGCCCCGCCACACGTCTCCTTTGTGAGGATAAACAGCTCCCTGGCCGTGGCTGCCTACGAGGACGGTGAGCAACCACAAGTCTCCTCTCTATTAAAACAACAGAAAAAAAAAAAAAAAAAGGCTTTACAAAAAATGAAGCAGCTGTGCTCAGCTTTTTGTGTGTCTGTAATCCTGTGTATCCACACACATGCACACACTTGCTTTTATGTGAGAAAGTTGGCCAATAACCCTAAATGCATTAGGAGGCATTGGAACATTGCACCCATTAAAACCGAGCTTTAATTCCTACTGGAGCTGCTGCACAAAGCTTGAGTGCCAGGCTGTAGTCCAGCCAAGCTATCTTAAGCAAATAACTTGTTTTGCTATAAAAATATTAAATATTCTTCCACCAGCCTTCTGCTCTGGCCAAAACTCCCTTGGGGTGCTGTGGAGCTTTGTTATGGGGATGGTGGTAAACTTGGATGTCTGATTAATCCCCGTCCCTCTCGCTCTTGGCATGGTGTGTGGATGCACTGAAGTGTTGGTTTGCAGTGCTGGGTTGTTATTATATACTGGGATTTAAAGAAATGAAAGCTTTGACCTAATATTTAGTGAGTGAAACCATCATAAAATCCTGGTTGTGTGCATTGTTTTAAATATCCTTAGAGGGTTTCTATAATGGACAACAAGAGCCAGAGACCAACATCTTCTGGATGTGGGAACAGCAATTAAAAAAGTCAAGTTTGGACAGTGCCAGCTGACTGGTTCCTAAACTGAGGGGCTCAGACAGAACTCAGCTCCCATCATCTTTCTTTAAAATGCATAATTTGATACTTAAAATGTCTCCTTGGGTATAAATAAAGGATATTTGTAAGTTTAGAGAGCTTTGTACACATACTGTCTTTGATCCTTGGCGTTTCTACGTGGTGAAAACAAAACAGAAGGTGGATAATCCAAACAAAACTTTTATTTTAAAAGTAAATCAAATGCTTTATGTGTTTTAAGATTCTCAACATCCTTAGCTGTTTTTCCTGCTTGGATCATGCCAGGATGGTTTTCTGTGGGTAAAAATTGTTAATAGGCAGCGTTTTCTGACAACAGCAAACCTGGTGTTATTAATATTATTTACTGGAGTCATAGGAAAATTATAACACAGGTTTAAATGCTGTCTTTTTCCATTGTGCCAAACAATGACTAGCAGAGGGTCTTTTGTTTGTTTTCTAGTTTCCCACTGACTAATCTAATAATTTGTCTGGGTTTTTTGCCTGTCATATCCCTTGCTGTCAGTGCTGTGACTGAACTAGTTTGCATAAAGCTCGGCGTCTTTTATTCTTTTGGGTGGAAATTTTAATAGGCTCTGTGATATGGCAGTTACTCTGATTTGAGAAGCCTTGGTCAGAATAGATTAGTTTCTATGGGAATAGGGAAATAAAAAGACCCATTTTAGCAGTGTTTACTAACTGCAAGCCGAAAGCACATATTTACAGTTTGGTGGAGAGAGTTATTTTAAATTTTGGGGAGGGAGCGGACGGCTTTGAAGATAATGTGTTTGATTGTTCTTTGTTGTACTTTTCCAGCTCCCTTTCCTCTTTGTTTGTAAGTTTGACTAACCCAGAGAAACCATCTGCTCGTGTTGGAGGTGGTGCTGTCAGGCAGTCTAGACTTCCCTGGCGAATCCCTGGCTCGTCCCGATCCCATCGGCTGCTCCCGGTCCCGCGGCGCTGGCCTTGGCTCCCCATCCCAGGGAAGGGCTGACAGGCACAGCCTGCCCTGCTCTGCTCCTCAGCTCCCTTCCCCAGGCACAGCAAGGACAGAGGTTTGTCCTCCCGGGATGCCCCAAGCCCAGCTGGGTTGTCACTCCATGGTGGCCCTGGAGGAAAATGGGATTGTGGCTCCTGGTGAACAGGACGCTGCCAGCCTCAGAGAAACGGGCTGCAGGGAGAGGGAGAGGAGGGAGAAATGGATGGGGAGCAAATGAAGTTCCCTGTGCCCGTGCCAGCGCTCAGTGGGGGCACTGGATGTACACCTGGGGCAACGGGACTTGGCAACTCGAGCCACAGTTGTGATTTTTGAATTCCAACCCACTGGCCTCATATTTCTTCTGCCTTGTTTCCTATTGTCAGCACTGGCAGTGCTCCAGTTTGATTTTACCACTAATTGTGTTGCACGTTACCGAACTGAAATGAATCAAATCAAAATGCTTTTCCTGGAGCATTAGATAAAGCAGGCGAGGGTTCTGGGTAATGAGCAGATGCTGCTAATGCAGGGACAGGAGAGGCCTTGCCAGGACTCCATCTGCTCCATGCTTGCCTGCCTTTGGCTGGGAGCCACAGCTTTTGGGAAACAGCAGTCTGCTTCAGCCATCCCTCTCCCCCCTGCGCTCTGGAGTTGCATGGTTTGACTGGAAAACAATGTGCAGCAACAGGAGAACAGAACTTTTTCTTGCAGTCCTTTAAATGCCACGGCAACCCTGGTGCAGCCAGGGCAGGGAACACGGCCCTGCTGCCCTGCTTGAACCCCCTCAGACCCACTGTGAGGAGCTGGTGGCCCGTCACAAGCTGCAGAGTCACTCCATGGAGCAGAGGAGGGTGCTTGCTGCAGGGGTCAGAGGTGCTCCTGGTGCTGCAGGCTCTGCGAGGGGAATTTTGGCGGCTCTTGTCTGTGCTCTTGTCCTTTCTGATGCCCCTAAAGCTGCCTGGGGGTGTTGTCCCTTCTGTACCCTCTTTGCAGAGTGATGGGTTTAGTGCCTTCCCCTGAGTGCCAGGACATGCTCCAAGAGAGCCAGGAGCATTCCAGGCTGGCTGAAGGAAAAAATGTTAGAAGAAAACTGCAGGAGCTGGGGCTGGGATATTTATTCCCATTGGTGGCTGTGGGTGCAGATCTCTTGGTTTGGGTGAGTGGAGTGTGCTTTCCCATCCGAATTTTCCCATTCCCCATGCTGGGAATGAAACAGGGTCTGTGCCTTCTCTGAGGGACTGTCCAGACATGGATTTGTGTGGAAATCCCTGGAAGGAGGGTGGTTCAGGTAAAATCTGGGAACATTTTGTGGTAATGGTAGTGTGAGGGCAAGGCTCTTGTCACTAAGGTCTGATCTCTCACTCTTTGTACCCTCAGGACCTGCTAGAAGTGAAAATTAAATGTAAAATGGTTAATGAACTTCAAATATCTACTAAGGTTAAATTGGCTAACTAGAAATGCTTTTGGGAAAACCTCAAAATTCACAGCAACAAGCTTTGATACTCCAGGCTGGTGCTCATTTCCACCCATGCTTTTCTTATACTGCTTGTACTTCATAGGGATATGATACAGTTGAAATTAATGTTCCCACTTTGGAATAAAAAGAAACACCCTGTAAGGAGCCATAGAATCACAGAATAGCCTGAGTTGGAAGGGACCCATCATCAAGTCCAAGGGTTTTCAAAAGGTAAAAAAGAGTTTCATTTTATTTAAATCAAGGTGGGAAGTCCACAACTCTGAAACAGGACAAACACCATGGGGATGATCAGGTGAATTCAGCACCTTCTGGCTTTCCTACACCGTTGTGTTTAGAGGCTGAAGTGAATGAGCTTGTGAGCCATGAGCACATTTGGATTCCCTGCTCCAGCACAGACAAAATTCTACGGGTTTAATTTTTTTTTTTTTTCAGATAATGTACATGTAAATTGCTTTCCTTTTCCTCCAAAGCTGGCAGCAGCCACCAGCTGACAGCAAATACTGGTTTTAACATGGAAGGGCTGATGCAATGGATCTTCAGGATCCGAGCTGGGATCTTCCACAGCCAGATCCAGCCCCCTCATCCCAATTCCTCGAGCAGGCAGCTCAGGTGGGCAGTGCCCTGTGCTGTGCCCAGCTCAGGAGGGGCTCAGACAGGCTCTGTGACACTGCCAGACACAGCCAGCATAATATTGACAAGTGAGATTTAACACTGTTTGCTCTGTGTTTGTGCTGCCTCGCCCTGTCGGAGGATTAGGGGATTTTCAAGGAAAAGAGATACTTGGGTTTGTTTAATTTTGTAGCAAATGTGTTGCCTGTAATAGCCCAGAAAAACCTGTGTGGAAACAGATGTAACAGCTGCTTTTGCAGGATGTCTTTTGTGCTGCCAGCGCTGCTGATAGAGAGAGGAGCCTCCAGCCTCCCACCTTTGACACAGCAAGAGCTGTGCAAGGCTGGTGATGCTCCCAAAATCTGGAGTTCAGTCAGGATCGGCACTGCACTCCCTGAGGCACAACAGCCTCATGCTCAGTGTTTTATCCAAGTACTTTCCAGTCTGGAGTGAGTGGCAATAAATGGACCTTTCATCAGGCCACAGTTCAAAAATACATGGGTTGGGAGTTGAATTTTTTGTCAAATCTGGGGCAGAGTGATAAATGAGGCTGGTGCAGTGATTGTCGTGTTGAATGTCAGCATTACACCATCAGCAGCAGCTTCTTGCACTTCTTTTCTTAAGGCACATTGACTTTCCAACTTGCTCATAATTCTAAATAATTTTGGGCAGTTATTGTTAGAGTTCAGTTGGAATAATCACAATTATGGTGCAGATTTAGCATGCCGTGAAAGCACTGCTTGTAATTTTGATTTCATGACCTTCTAACACCAGGAAGATTTCAATATAAAAAAAAAAAAATCAAAAAGATAACGTATGGCTGCAACCTTAACTTCACCTCAGCAGAGGAATTGCTGTGGAAATGAGGCGCTGGGCAGTGCTGGAGGCAGGAAGACAGACTGTGGAGAGCAGTGATCTCATCTGCACTGCTAAATCTTAGCCTGATTTTTTTTTTCTTTTTTTTTTTTTTTAGTGCCACACTAATAACCTGAACTGGAATAGTGTGGGATTTTTTGCTCTTACCCAAACATGATTGACTGTTGCAAGGACTTGCACACCCATAAATACCTTTTATTGTTTCTACAGTGAAATGCAGAATATTCTGAGCAGCACGTTTAGCCCTCATAGCAGCTTCACCTATTTATAAACCCAGTGGAGTGTTTGCTTTTTCTGTTTTCCTTCTGTCCTGATCCCTTGAGTCCCTCCCCACTCAGGATATTCTTTGAACTCAATCTGTTACTCTTTGGTTTGTGCTCCTTCATCACATGTGAATTTGTGACTGATCACCTGTTTTTTTAGATTACCAGGAATGTATTGCCCATATCATGTATCAGACGTTCCACACTCTGTGTTTGCCTGGTTAAAATAATTTATTTTGGACAGATTTTGTAATGTTTGAGATGCAGTAGTAATAATAATAATAGTAGTAGTAATAATAATAGTAGTAATAATAATAATAGTAGTAGTAGTAATAGAAATAGTAATAATAAGTGACTTGTTGCCCAGAATTAGAGAATTAGAGAGCAGAACCCCGAGCTCTGGGTTTCCCAGTTTGCTCCTGTGGTCAGAATAATTTTTTTTTTTTCCCCAGAACTTTTGTCCATTTAGACACTGTTAAATCCAGTGGAATGTTCATCACAGAGATGTGTAAACAAAAGGCTTCACTGGAAGCAAATCAGCCTCCCTTTTCCCCTTCATGAACCTGGTCTTTAATTGGGATAAATTTTCTGCTGAACAAAAATTGAAAATCCTCCTGCTTGGAGGAGCCTGGCAGCCAAATCTGTGGTCTGACACAAAAGTCCAATTCTAAGTCCCTTTATCTGATATCAGTTTATCACTGATGGGGTTTTTTTGCCTGGCTCAATCATCTCTCCTGGAGATGAGACCTGCCCATGCCTTTGCTTTGGGCAGAGGTGCCTCAGCTCAGCCCTGGCGTGGGGTGCAGGGGATGCAGCCTGTGCTGCCCAGTTGGATTTGTTAACTGGTTTTAAGCTCTGTGCAACCAGTCTGTTTTGCAAACCCAGTTCAGCAGTTATTTACCTTTCAAGCAATTAACATAATTACCATTATGCTAAGAAGTAATTTTGGGAAGTTCTGCTCCGAGCCCTTACGGCTCCGTCGGGACAGTTTTAGTCGGGACTTATCTTTTTGATGGAAGCCTAATTGCAGTTTTGGCTTTGTGTAAACAAACAGAGGCGGCTAATTGTTTAGGCAAATAGCAGATTAATTTAAATATTCATCCCTAATAAAACAAAAATGGTCCCCATTATGGTACTCATTCCCATGGTGAGGAATATAAATATTCAGTGGGAGTACCATTAGACAGGGATCTTAAGGATTATCTGCATTATTGCACATCGGTAGCACTTTCCAGATACCAAATAATCTTTACAAAAGCTACCATAAATCAATTTAAACTCATTTAGCTACCATTTCACTATGTGCAGTTTCATTACCACACTCTTGCTTCACCTCCTCTGGGACTGGGGAGGAGTGTTTGCAAACTGGCAGTGGTGCCCATCCACAGCTGTCTGTCAGGGCTTTTATGTCTCCTTCTGAAGGAAGAGCTGCCATTAATCATTTCATCATTAACGTGCTCCACTGGAAGGGAGGCTTCTCCAGCCCTGCCTGTCACGTTGGAAGATTGCTTCTCCTTAATTCAGTGCAAAGGTGGCCCAGAAGGCTCCAATTCCCTTCTGTTCCCTCCTGATTGCCTCAGGTTGCTCTTACTCAGATTATGATGCTTTTAAATAGAGAATTGAGGAGCCAAGCTAGCAAAAATGCAATTACAAATATGTTTTGTTTTGACTTACACTCCTTTATTCTTTAGGATTTGTATTCTTTAGCTTTTCTCTGTGGTGACCAGGGACAGGACCCAGGGAATGGAGCTCTGTTGGAAGGTTTAGGCTGGAGATGAGGAAAGGTTCCTCCCCCAGAGGGTGCTGGGCACTGCCCAGGCTCCCCAGGGAATGGGCACAGCCCTGAGGCTGCCAGAGCTCCAGGAGCCTTTGGATACCACTCCCAGGGATTGTTGGGGGCTCTGGGCAGGGACAGGGGCTGGGCTGGATGATCCCTGTGGGTCCCTTGCAGCTCAGGACATTCTGTGGTTCTGTGAATTGTGCAGCAAAGTGACTTAAAACTGGAGCTTGGGTTCTTCCTCACTGGTTTGGGCGTAATTGAGAGTTTCTCTATAACAGTACAAAATTTCAGGTGTCTGTTTACATCTGATCTCCAAACATGGAAATGTGAGAAAAGTCAGAGTCTTCCTCAAGGTAGCTACTAATCTTGTTGGAAAGTCAGAAATCGGAAATCAGGTGCAGAGCAATAAAACCTGGAATCACAGAATCACAAATGGGTTTGGTTTTGAACCTTAAAGCTCATCCAGTCCCACCCCTGCCATGGGCAGGGACACCTTCCACTGTCCCAGGCTGCTCCAAGCCCCAGTGTCCAGCCTGGCCTTGGACACTGCCAGGGATCCAGGGGCAGCCACAGCTGCTCTGGGCACCCTGTGCCAGGGCCTGCCCACCCTCAAAGGGAGGAAATCCCTTCCCAATATCCCACCTATACATCCCCTCCTTCAGCTTCAGGCCAGAGCACATAAATTTCCTGTGAAGCTGTCCCGTGGTCCCACAGCATCCTGAAGTTCAGGCGTCCTGCCCTCGTCTCTTCCCCGTACATCCCTTTGTTCCCTCAGATGGATGCGCAGCTGTTTAAAAGCCCTTTGACAGCCGTGTCAGAGGCTGAGCTAACTGGCAGTGCCCATTTCCCCTGTGCAGGCACTGTCAGTGTGTGGAGCCTGCTGCTGGGCCAGGAGCCCATCCATCACTTCCAGCACAACCAGCGCATCCAGGCCCTGGCGCTGGCCCCGGGCGGCTCCGCGGTGGCCACGGCGTCCGGCTTCCAGGTCAAGGTGGAGAGCCCCGATGACAGAGGCTTCTGGCAGACCCCAGGAACCTTTGAAATCCAGAAACTGGTGAGTCTCCAGGCTACTCTGCTTCCTTCCAGGAGCTCCTCATCCACTAATTATTTGTGGTAGGGTGAAGATGGTTCTTCTAAAAGTCTTAGAGCCTGAGCTAGATCAGGGCTCGAGGCTCCAGCTTACCAGCTCGAGCCTCTGGGATGAGTCTTGCATCCCTGAAGAGCAAGGGTGAACTGCTGGCTTAAACTAGGAGTGAAAATGAACACAAGTCCATATGGTGCAGGAGGTTGGCTGGGTTTAGTTTTTTTTTTTTTTTTTTTTTTTGTCAACAATAAACTAAGTTGGCTCATTTTGTAAATCAGTTTTCTCGCGTAGAATTGGAGCTGAAACTCCAGGTCTCATTCCAGATCTACACTATCTGATTAATTCTGAGGCAGGATATTGCAGGCAGCCTAATAGTGGCACTTGTGAAGCTGTAACTACTCGTGCAGCTTCTTTAGGTGGCACCTTCTGTCACTGAAGTTTTGAGAGTTGTAATTAAAACTCATTCTATGAAGTTTTATTTTGTCTCAGAGTATCAGCATTTGTTTGAAAGGGGAAGGAAGTGTGTAGGAATAATTGAGTCTTGCAGCCTCTCTCCTGTAGGAGGAAGCTGTACAGTTAAAGGGTATGAAGTGATTTAAACCACTCCTGATTAATCCCTTCTCCAAAGCTAAATCAGTCTTACAGTTCAGAAATAAGCTTGATACTTGGTCTGTGTGTGGAATTAATCCATAACTGAGATGATTCAGGACACACATGAGTAGTTGGTTCAGTTCAGCACGTGGCACTAGTGATGCAAAAGAGTTTTTGACTGTATCAGAATAAATTAAAATAAAAAATAAAATAAAAAGTCTGCTCTTTTTAGGTCAACTTCCTTAATCTGGTTCCAGATGTCACGGGGAGCCCAGTGGCAGTGGCAGCTGCAGAGGACATTGTCTATCTCCTGAAAGCAGATGATCCTGGCAGAATCCTCCACTCTGTCTATGGTCAGCCTGTCACCTGCCTCGATGTGGCTGCTCGTGAAGCAGCCTTTGGCATCAAAACCTTTGGCTGGTTATTGAATGAGCCCAACCAGGTACTGTAATTATTTTCTGATAAGATTTTTATACCTTTGTAATTAGGGAAAAAAGAGTTCATGCTGAGGACTTCTTTCCCCGCTCTCCAGCTTTTGACAGTAGAGAGAAGACAATTCAATGCAATAATTTGGTCCTTCTTTGTGTTCTTCTGTGGGCTGAACTGGGGGATTATTGTTCACTCTGCAGCCTCTGCTCCTCAGCAAGGCCCAGCTCAGTTCATGCTGCATCAACGGCTTTGGGGGAACTCATCTCAAAGAACCTTCCTAAAAAACCCATAAATAACCCCAAACCATCCCTCAGCCTTTCTGGTGAGGGATCCTGAGCAGTGTCTGTGTCACCCTTAGGAGGAGGGTGCTTTTTGTGCTGTGCTCTTGAGTATTTGGCCAAACTGTGAAGAGATTTTGGTGTTTCCAGATGCCTTGGGAAGAGTTCCTGTCCCTTTCCTGCCTCCTGTCTCCCTTTTGCACTCCCTCATTTCATTCCATTTTTGTGTTACACTTCAGGCCATCAGCAGTGAGGGAAGGAGGGTGCTTCAGGCAGCTGGAGAAGGGAGCAGGAGTGGAGCACCCAGGAGAAAGGACCTGTGGTCTGCAGTGTGAAAATGCAGGATTTTTCTTGGCAAGTGACTGGAATGGGAAAGCTTTATTTAAGATCTCCTCTGTAAGGAATAAACATGTCCAGCTACGTCTCATTGCCCTTAAAATCCCCATTTGTTCACCATAAATACCTCTGAGGGCTGAGATGCTGTGAGCTGTGCTGCCTTTAGTAATTCCTTTGCTGTCCTAATCCAGCTCCTTTCCCTCCAGAGGTGGGGGGTCAGGAGGTAAAATGGCCTCGTTTGGGGGCATTACCCCAGAGATCACTTCTGTGCCTCACAAAGAGCAGAGGAACCTCCCGAGGCGCCGCTCAGCAAAGCCGGACATCTCTCCTCATTCAGTCCTGAGCTCCCTGGCTCTTGCTGGCAGATTGTATTAAGCCTGGTGCATCCTAATCAGGGAGATGGGCCCAGACGGCCGGGGGGTGTGACAAGGACACTGCCTTGGCACCGCTGCTCCAGCTGACATCACGCCGGAAATTAATTACTGATGTCTATTATGATAATTACCGGCCCCGCGCAGACGTGAAGGGACTTTGCAGCGGCTGATTACGCCGGGCACACGGTGACAATCTGTCTTTGGGAGAGCTCTCCTGCCTGGAAATGCAATCCTGGAGGATTCCAGCCTCGTTGGCTGCTGCCTGTGTTTCTCCCCAGTTTGGGGGTTGCTTTGTTTTCCTCCGGGTTATTATTTTCCTTGTGGCAATCCCTGCCTAGTAACCTGCTTCCTGATGAAAACACTCAGGGAAACCATCTTTTCCCTCCCTCTCTCTTCTTTTTTTAAAATCATTTTCTAATTTTAGCCACGCTTGACAGCAGAGCCGAGATCTGAGGCATAAATTTTGTGGGAACTTTTATGTTGGAGAGGAGGAAAACATCAAATCCGTGGCCTAGACTTGGCTCCTGTCAGATGACAGACACCCGTGCAGGAGGGAGGGGAGAACAGAAATGCTTCATCCCTGAGAAGTTCAGCTTGCATTTCAGTAGCACCAGACAACCCAAATATGATGCTGTTTCTTGAAAGTTCCTCTGTTTTGGTGCTCCTGGAACTCTTTTTTGAAGTTAAGCTATGAAAGATTTTGTTGTTTACTCACCTTGAAATCCAAATTCTGAGATCTGTGTTCCCATCTAGGCTTGTCTAGGGCTAATTAAATAGCCAGAAAATGACCCATGGGGGAAATCCTTATTCCCAGGGCATCCAGGGGACATTCCTTGAGGGATGATGTCAGGCCAGTGACACATCCCCCGTGTCAGGCAGTTGGGAGCCCCGTGATCACAGAGCTGCTGCAGCATCACCAAGGCTGAGCATTCACCTGTGGGAATTTGGGGTTTAAACACCATGGGGGGGATTAAATCCACAGATTGGCTTTGGTCCTCTTCATGTCAGGATCTAAACCTCGTAAGGAGGCAGCAGGATAAATGTTAGGCTTGACTTCATCTGGTTTCTGATGCAATCTGGATCTGGCTGGAGCTTTTCTCATAGCTGCTGCCTTTATAACCTTCCCTGAATCTGCTGCCAGGTAAGTCTGGTCTCCTGCTTTAGCTCAGGTGAGCTTTGTGGATTATTTCCATGAAATTTAGAGGTTTTTATTCTCATGAGATGAGGGGGAAAATCCTAAAGCACAACTTTCTCGTGTATTTCAAATTCTGTTCAGAATTTTTGACATTCAGCAGGTCTTGGGGATATGAGATACTGAACAAAGGAGGATTTGGGGCTTTTTCTACCAAAGAAGCTTCATGCAGCATGCATGAGAATTTTTATTGCTGCTATTGTCAAGCACAGTTCAGCTCTGGGTTTGGTTGCTTTGTGCACAAACCTGATTCTAGGACTGGTGGATGGGAAGAGAGGAGGGAAGGGATGATTTTCCAGTTCCTGCTCAGAGGCAGAAGGCTGGATGTGCTGAGATCAGCTCTCTTGGGTGCTGCTTGTTAATGCTGTGCAGCTCTTGGGAGCTGCTGGTTGCCTTGTACTTGAGGAAAGGTGTTCAACCTCACTGGCTCCTCTCAGCAGCCGTGGAGACACTGCCTGGGTTTGCTCCTGCATTTCATGTTCCCATGGAATTCTTCAGCTGCTTGGAAATGTGGGTGTATCCACTGGAATGAACCACTGTTGTGAACTGGTAGTGAGTGAAAAAAAAATTTAAATCATAGAATCCCGGAGTGGTTTGGGTTGGAAGGGACCTTAAATCCACCCAGTGCCACCCTGCCATGGGCAGGGACACCCTCCTCTATCCCAGGCTGCTCCAGCTGTGTCCAGCCTGGCCTTGGACACTGCCAGGGATCCAGGGGCAGCCACAGCTTCTCTGGACAACAGTAAATAATCCTTTAAATTGAGTTTCATACTTTACAGTCATTTTTGGATGATGCATTTAGGTCATGGTTGCTTTATGTGAGCATTTACACTTTACTTACACCTTATTTTAGCTGAAATCCTTCTAACTGAGAAGCTGCATTGTCTTTCCTGGTGTCGAGTGTCTCCAGTTCTCTTTGGAACCAAAGACTTTTATTTTTTTAATCTTGGTTTTTCTTGTTTAAAAAATGTTTTTCACTTCTGTTGGCCCCCCATGACCCTTGTAATGAACCTAACTTTCAACAAATCAAATTCCTCTTCATGAACTGTTGTTTTCATACCAGTAGAAGGGCAGGGCTTGCTGGTGACTGAACAGATGGATCTTGCCCAAATGTCTCTCTCCGAGGAGCTGCAGGTCTGCAGGGTGTTAGCCGATCTTTTGAGGTGTTGAAAGGTGTTTAAAATACCTTTTTCTTTGTAAATGCTTTGATACCATGTCAGAGAGGCAGTTCTCTGAGGAACTGAACTGTGCTGGCCACTGCAAGAAAAAGAGACCAGCAGAGAGTCCAGAACCTTTCCTTGTCTAAATTTTGCATGATTTATTGACTAAATGCTCTAAATGGCCAGGAATAATTTTGCAAGTTGAAATAAACAAAAAGGCTAAATAAATTAATAATAAATGAATAAATCCCTTTCTATGGGCTGACATTAAGGACATCCTGCTTTTTTTCCCCCTCTGTTTGTGCTATAGTGTGAGTGCCTTAAAACTGGCACAGCAGCTTAGGTGGGTGCCTCAGGTTTGGAAAATACAGCTGCTAGGGTGTGCCACGAATATTCCAGGCGATGAAACCAAGGGATTTAATTCAGTTTCTAAGGTTGTTGCCTCCCTTCTCCATGGGAGAAGGTTTCCCTCACTTTAGGGAAAACCTGTCCCGGGGCTAGAGGGGTTTTTGAGTGTGTGGGTGGTTCGGTGGGTAAACACACCATCCTCCCCAGGGGTGCTGGAGCTCTCAGCCCAGGCTCCAGCCACGAGTCAAACGAGCCTGGTGACCCCATTCCAGGTCCTAGCAGACATCTGCCCACATCCCAGCCCATCCCAGGCTGGCAGAGCCCCGGGGGCTGGCAGTGCCCAGGGCTGCAGGTGCGTTGGCAGCGCCGGCACAACGCTTGGCTCCCCTTCTTGTCACCAGCCTGAAGCCTCACTCTGGAACTCCAGGCGCAGGGAAACTTCAAAGGGAAAAGCAAACTCCACTTGTCTTTAGCTCTGTGTGTGACTTGTGCAGCAGGTGTTGGATGGGGAGGAGTGGGGAGCTGCTTTTCCTGCTGGATTTGCTGGGAGCTGTGCGGGCTCTGGGTTTTCAGGCATTGCCCAGCGCATGCGTCTGCCAGGAAGAGTCACCTTTAGGATGGCATGAAAGTCAATTTTCCACATGCTCAGAGAAGCACTCGTGTTCCCAGCTCCCCACAATGACTTATATCTGGCAAGAACTTGAAAAATAGTCTCTCTGGCTGATTGTCAAAAATTACATCATATTGGAGTAAACTGCTTTTAAATCAAACATCCATTATTCATGGATATTAACTGCTTATTTTATTTATTTATTTATTTTAACTGGCTGTTTTGTGTTTGATTTACTCTTTTTCTTCCTCTCTGATTGTCTGTCTGTCTCCCTCAGCTGCTCCTTTTAAATCTTAGCTCATCTTGAAATTTATGGAGCCAGAACACTTATCTGTGTGCACAAGTCTCAGCGTGCTGACCTTGCATTTGTTAACAGTCAAATTGTTTTTGTTGTTGTTGCAGTGTTATGTGCCATATTTACAGTAGGCAATCCAATACATTTGCACTGGGAAACTGTGCCCCTGGGGCTTGTAAACTTTAAAAATATTCTTGTTTTCCACATCACTTTAGAAATAAAATCCAAACTTGCAGCAGTGTGTACCATATGTTGTCTTTAATTTGATGAGTTCCCCACAAATGCATATTCCTGCTTTTGTAGGTACTCTCTGGATTGGATGGGTTTGACCTGAGCAGAAACCAGATTCCTTTTTAGTTATGGTGGGCTTGGAAATTCACAACCTTTTTTTTTTTTGGCAATATTTGTGTGTATTCAGGCAATGTTTTTTCCAGTTGGCAGAGGGCTGGACCGAAGCAAAGGGGAGAAACATAATCTGAAAATAAATGTAAATTCAGTTCTCAGGCTTGCTGCTTGATCCTCTGCCACTCTGAGCAGCTCAGGGTGGTTTTATGTTACTTAAAATGACAGAAACCTCAATCCTGGATGGTTCTTTCTGAAAGAGTGCTTCTGTAATGAATCCTGTGTGTTGTTCAGTGACGAGAAGGATGTAGGGTTTGAGTGTGGTTTTACAACGTGCTTTTTGCTGATATTTGTGTTCCTTCCTCCACTACAGCATCTAAAAAAGAATCAAATACACCCCACACACAGAGGGATTCACCCAGGCCTGAGACACAGCTCGGTCTCCACCTGCCCCACACTGTTCCTGTGGACAGGAATGGGCTGGGAAGGGAAAGGGAAAAGGAAAGGGGAAGCAGCTCTTCCCCAGAGCAGGCGTGTGCTGGCTGCCAGCCAGGACAGTGGGATGGACACCCCAGCTCTTGTTGAAAGTACCACAGGCTCTTTGCTAACAAGTGCTCAGGGATTTGTTGTTTTAATGTTCCGTCCAAAAAAGACATCTCCAACAACACAGCATCCCAAAACACCTGCTGGGGTTTTGGCCATGCATGGAAGAGTTCCATCAGCAGCGTTTCCTTCAGTTCCTTGGTTTTTCTTGGAAGTGTCTCAAGCAGAGTGCATCGACCACGCTTGACCTCACTTAGCTGTGAGATGTAACAAAGCTCACAGCTCAGCTCCTCTGGCTCCAGAGCCTTTAATGCTTTGGGAATTAATTTCAAGCATCTTTCACGAGTTCTTGGACAGCATTTAAAGAGAGTTCCCTGTCCCCACCTCTCTGCAATGCCGTGCAGAGCAGTAACTTTGCCTTTTTTCCCGTGCCTGGTTCCCGGCGCATCCCTCCTGCAGGAGCGGCCACGGGCTGAGCCGTGCCCAAGTCGCCCAGTAAAGAGGGGAATTAGTCTAATGCACTGCCTTAACAAAGGGGAGACTATCAGCTTGAATAATTAATACCCCCAGTCTGTGGCAGTGGGCTGAAATGAAGTCCCATTTGCTCAGCCTTATTAAAAGAGAGAGAGAGAGAGGGAGGGATGGTAAAGGTCGTTAAGGGACTTGTAACAGGGAAAGGATCGCCTCGGAGATGGATAATGTGTTTGCTAATCTCTGTGGTCTTTAACTAAACAGAGTGCTGGAGGTGCTCTGGCTATTCCTGGCTTGTTGAATTATTAAGCATTCAGGGAGATTGCCTGGCTGTTGGCCAACGACTTGGACTTTTCATTTGGCCAATGTTAATAGGTGACACTTTTTATTTGGGGCGTTGGATCCCTGTGCTGGCTGCACGGGGTCTTTAATGCTTTTCCTCCCTGAGGTCCCAGTGGGGCCAGGGCTGCTCGTTAGTGTGTTATCCCAGGGTTCTTCATTTCACACCCAAATGCTCTTGGTTCACTTCCCTCAGTTTGGTACCTATTAGGTCACTGGGCATGGGTGTCCATTATAGGATTATAAATACCTTTAAAAGGGTAATCCCTTTGCAGGGTGCATTATAGGATTATAAACCTCCCAGAGATCTTATGCTTTATCTGCCCTTTAACACACAGGCCCTTATTTCAAGTCCCTATTGACCAGGTATTTCCATTCTGTCTCCTTGGCCTTTGTAAGGAAAATCCTTCTTGCCTTGGGATATTACAGGAGAGCTCATCAGAGGTGTTCCAGCAACTTCAGAATTGTCATCAGTGTGCTTTTAAATCCCTGTCTCCAGGAAATTATTATTCAGACTTAAGCATTCTGAGTGCTTTTAGCTTCTTTACTTATCAATTGGTCAGGATAAGGGTTTGAAATTCATTTGCAGATCATAAAACTGCTCAAGACAGGTTGAATTTCGAGATAGGCAAAACCTGGATACTGAAAATCACAAAGAGACTATTCCAATGGTGGGGATAATTGGTTAGAAAGATACTTGTGCATAAAGATTAAATTTAAAATAAACACTCTTTAAAAGAATAGAGATGGGCATGGGAAGGAATTGAAGGGGATAGGAGAAGATGATACAAGCTTTTCTTCCATTTTTGTGGGTGTGGACCCTTTTTTTTTTTTTACAGATGCTTAGATGGAAACACTTCAAATTAGTGGCCACCTACAAGTTATGTGAGGAGAAATAAGTCATTTTTCCAGCTGCTGTTACCTGTGGGCTTTGCCACAGGGCTGCAGGCAGGAGAAAATGTAACATGGAAAATGTTACATGGGAATCTTTCAGTGCTACGTGGAAGCAATTTTTCATTGCAGCCTTTCATGGCCATGGCTGGATGTTCAAATATGTATCCTGTCTTTATAGCAGAGATGGGAGCTCTGGTCATTTAGATAAATTAATAGTTTATGGATGTTCACTGCAAGTATCAGCCCCAGGGGACTTTTAAGAAAGCAGCTTTTGGCCCTCTCCCCTCTGGAGTTTTAGCATCCAGCTGGGAAAGGCTCAACTGGGAGCTGGAATACAGCTCTCCTGACCCCATCAGTTCTTGTTCTTAAGCTGAATTCAGCAGTTTATTGACTTTGTCTTTTGTTCCAAACTTTCCAAGGAGAAGTTTGGATTGCCAGGCACAGATATTAATTTCCTTTGCACTGAAAACCCTTTGAGATGCCTTTGCCAGAACCTCATTATCTGTGGGTTTGGTTACTGAGCTGTTGGGAGCTGGGCTGAAGTGAGAACAGGCTGTAAACTGGTTTTTACCTCAAACACTAACATTTTCATGCAGTTTGTAGCAGCTTTTTCCTTGGGGTGGAAGCTGAAAATAATTTTTATTTAAATTTAAACTTTATGTCCTAGGTTTTCCAACAAAGGTCATCTTTGCTTTGGGTTCTTTGGGTCTTAAGGATGAAAAATGCCGTGTTTTTTCAGACAGCTTCACAAAGAACTAATTGAGAGATTATTAATCTTAGGAACATCTAAGGAAGTTTGGTGTGGATGTGTTGATCCTAGTAGGGAGGTGAAGTATGTCTGAATTTGCCTGGTCATTACCTGGGAGAATGGCAGGTGGAGGAAACCTGCAAATTCCCTGCCTCTCTTTGCCCTGTTCCTTGAGATCTTTGAAGCCTCACTTCGGTTGCCCAGAGGCCTCCATCAAAAAATGACCTTCTTCTCATCTCTTAATTCACCTTTCAGATCTCTGAAATGGCGCAGAGAAGAAATAAAAGGCCAGGCAGCATCAGTGCTGCTGTTCTGGCAAATGTTGAAATAATACATCCAGATAGTGCAGTATTTACTGAGCTGCACGTGGCTATAATCAGCAAATTAGAAGTAAAGAGTATTGATGTGACGTTGACATGGCCGTGCTGATGTTGCCATGGAAGCTGTGGAGGCTTTCTGATGTTTTAAATGTCATTAACTGTTTTCATGGTCACAAGGTTTCTTTTCATTTAAACGAGCATCACCGTGAAATTTAATCATGTTTATGAAGTTATATAAGGCCAGGTGCAGCACTGAGCTCCAGTGGGCTTCGACCAGTGCATTTTTCTGTTCCTAAAAATACTTGTTCTCCTAAATTGAAAGGCCCAACTAGACAGATCTGATCTGGCCCCACAGGAAGGACAGCAAACATGATTAAACTGATTGAGGAGAGGAGTGGGAACGGGCAGGGAACAACTCGTGCTTCTCATCCAGGCTCTGGTTGAATCATCTTCGGTGCTGCCTAAAAACAGAATTGTTTTTCTGCCTTTCCCATCCGAGCTGCCACTTCAGATGTGACATTTGTGTGTGTTTGTGTGAGGGCACTCAGGCTCTCAGCAGGGCTGTGGTCAGCTCTGCCCTGCAGTTCCTGCTGCACTTAACTGGATCTGCCTCTCACTGTCCGTCTGTCCAAACCTCCTCAGGGCTGGTGCTGTTTGCTTTTACTGCTCTCTCAAAAGTTAAAATCAATGAGGAAACTCTTTGCTTTCCCTGTAACCCTAAAGATTCAACCTGTCTGCCTGAGCACCATTCTGGTGGTCATCCCTGCTTCTTGCTGGATCCCACTGGGAAACCTGAATTCCTTATTTCTGAGGGTGTCCTTGCCTTTCTTTGTAGAGTTGGATCTGTCTCTTGGTTCTGTTTTACACATCAAGAAACAAGTCCTGCAGACCACCTCTGGTGGTCACAGCTCTGCTTGGTGCTGCTGCAAAACATTGTCGTGGTGCTCCTGCTGAACTGATGTGGTGTTTTATTCTCTCTCTGCCAGATCCTTCTTTACAACCTGGAAACAAACCAGTGTGTGACCAAGGTGGGCAACTCCATAGGTGACTTCTCATGTGTCAACCTCCACAGCAGCCCCCCCAACATGCTGGTGGCAGGCAACAAGGACAGAAGGTAGGTGCTCCCCAGAGCCCATCTCCAATCCCCCATCTCCAGCTTCCTGTCCTACATCTGGCCCTGCTGGAATTGATTTCTCCTCTGGTGTTTCCATGAAGTTGAGGAACAAACTATTAGGTAATAGTTGGAAGTGGCAGTCAGTGTGCTTTGTCTGGGAAGCTCCCTGGGAAGAGGAGCTTTCGGAGCCATTTGGTGGACACAGTTGGTGCACAGCCCAGTGAGACCACTTGGAATATCTTCCACTTCCCCGCCGCCACCCGCAAAATGAGTTTGGCATTTAAAAGCTCACTTTCTGATATTAAAAAAATAACCTGAGGGATGAATCATGGAGGATGAGATGGGCCCGGCTGCCAAATGATGTCAAGAGTGTATTTCGGAACACTGTGATGTCCCTCAGGTGACAGAGAAAAAAAAGAGACTTTCATATGAACAGATTCCAGCTTCTATTTAGCTGATTAGCAGCTTTCTCTTTAACTCCTTGGCTTGGGGAGTAGGATTTTCCCAGCTCAGTGTCTGCTGCCAGGAATGGCCGCGCTGGGAACAGGCAGTGCGAAAGGATTAAAATGCTTAAAAAGACCCTTTGAGTCCAATTTTTAGATTTCCTTTTTTTGGCGAGTCGTTTGTGGGGTCTGATCCAGTGCACCAAAGGAGATGTGGGATGGCCAGGAGCCAGTCTCTAATGGCTCCTGCTTCCTTCCCTCCTCCTTTCCACACTGGGCACCAGGCTGCAGGTGGTGCTCTGCTCTGGTGCTGGGATCAGATTGGAAGGCGGGCACTTCCCTCTGCCAAATCCCAGACCTCTGTCCCGCCAGTGCAGCAGCTTGCAAAAATGATTATTTTGTCAAACAGATTTTTTTTTTCTCCTTCCTGGAGAATAAGGAGTGTGAGCGAGCCTCACACTTCCTCAGCAAGGAGGATAAAGGAAATAGCTGAAGTTTGACAAGTGGAATTGAATCCCTGGGAGGTTTTTTCCCTCTAAAAGCAGATAATTGGTTTTCCAAAGCACCTCAGTAAAGCTACCTGCAGTTTTGATCTGCACAATGACAGGAGTGGAGCTGGAGTTGATATCTCTCTGTTTATAGCAGAGGAGATGTCTGTGCCCTTTCCCTCCAGAAAGCTTTAGGGGTTTTCAGCTTTAGCACTGACTGAGTTCAAGGGATTGGATGTCACTAGAACAGCAAGGAGTTAGGGATGAATAGTTGGGAAGGTGTGTGTGGCATCCAGGAGGGAGGAGCAGAGTATCTCAGAGGTCAGATCCTCCTGTGATGCTGCAGGAAGGTGCTGGGCATCCACAGGTGGAACGAGACTGGGATCTCCATGGCCATGTCATGGAGTGGGTTTATTAAACAGGGGCCTTGCCATGGGAGTTCAGACTGCTGCTGGCCAGAGGGAACACTTATTGCTTGAAAAAAATCCTGCAATTTCCCAATTTCACTTGAATCTACTCTTACACAAAACCATCATTTTGAAAAGCAGCGCTTGTGAATTGGTTTTGGTAGGACCTGTAAAATCTGTCTTTCCATCCAAAATTCCTGCTGAGGCACTGCTGATAGATTTGATTTCCTGAGCTGTGCTTTGCTCTGGCAAGAGGCCTCCTAGCAGGGAGTGTGTGCTGATCCTGCTTTTCCTGGGTGGAAGCTGGGGTGGAGAGGAACTTTGGGAAAGCAAACATATGGCAAACCCAGAAAGGTGTGGATCCAAATGTGTTCCTTGCTCTCCTGAAGGCCAGGCAGCTCCCTCCCAAGGCAGTGTGACAGGAGGGTCCAAGCCTGGCCTCGAGAACACCTCCCTGGAGCTGGGATGAGTCTGAGGTGCTCCCACTGAGCCCAGCTGTCCAGGCAGGACATGCTGGGCCAGGTCTGTGTTACAGCATCACGTGGGGCTGACAAAACTGTTCCTTTTTTTCCTTGAGGCGCATCTGAGTAGCCAAAGTGTGCCTCTGCTTCTCCCAGGGGTGTGCCAGCATGGACACCTGCCTGAAAGCTGGGTGCTTCCTCTTGGGATAAGCAGGGCTGGCTGGGATCTTGGCTTCCAGCTGTGCTGCCCAAACAGGAGCTGTGAGAACACACTCAGGACAATGGGGAGAGCTCCAGGAGTGACAAACAGCCCATCCTTTCCCAGAGCACAGCCCAGGCTGTAGCCAGAGCTGCTCTCTGCTGGAGCTGGGGAAAGTGAGAAATCCTTTCCCCCTCATGCTGTGGGATGGGCTGGGCTGTTCCACACAGAGCACTCCTCACCCTGCTCCAGTGTTTTCCTCCTCATCAGATGGATGCTGCTCTGCTGGAGCTCTGGACTGCTCTGCTGCCTTGTCTCTCAGTCCCTGAAATGTGTTATTTGTAAAATCAGATGATGCAATCTCGGCTGGAGAAGGGGAGAGGAAGGACTTGCAGCACCATTAGGATCATAGCAGGGGTATGGAATGAAGCACAGTTAATGTATTGGAACAAGTGTGTTTTGGCTTTTTCTGGAATTAATGTGTACCTGATGGGTTTGTTCCTGATAGCCATCAGCTGTGAGGAACTTGGTCTGGCTTCTCCTCAAATCTGAGATCAATATTTCCCCTTTCCTTCTGTTTTCACTTGCTGTGTTTTGTGTTTATTTATGTACTGTGCTTTATCTCTTGATCTTGATAAATAAGGATCAAACCCCACACTCCTTTGTGATATGAGCTGGGTTTAAAACTTAACACCATTAGCACTATCTGGTGCTGTGGCCTTGTAGCAGTGCTTGGAATCCTAGGAAATCTAGGAAAAAGGAAGGCCCCTTTTTCTGTAGTTCTGCTTCTGGCTGAGTCTTCAGTTTATTTCTCGTCGAAATGTTTTGTCTGGGTGCTCAATAATGTCCAAAAATCAGATGTATCTAAAAACTGCCCACAGTCAGTTGCATTTTTGGAGTCAAAGCAGATCCTGGCTGCTGGGTGCTTGCTTTAAATATTGGTGATTAAGTCAAGGGTATGAACCTGTAATTCCCTGTCTGTTTTGAATTGCTACACATTTAATCTCCTCTGAAATCTTTGCAATAATAATCCTTCCCTTGATCCTGGTAATAATATCACCCCTCATCCACAGTGGCTGTGGGTATGTACCAGGGAGTGGGATGTGTTGACAGTGTGTCCAGAATGGGTGTTTCATGCCTCGTGGCATTGCTGGTAATTTGGGAGGCACAGAGAGAGGAGCTTTCTCCAAGTCTCACTTTTATTTTATATCATAACTCATGGAAATGTGGAATGGTTGAGGAGAGACCTTAAAGCCCATCCAGTGGCACCCCTGCCATGGCAGGGACACCTCCCACTGTCGCAGGCTGCTCCAAGCCTCAGTGTCCAGCCTGGCCTTGGGCACTGCCAGGGATCCAGGGGCAGCCACAGCTGCTCTGGGCACCCTGTGCCAGGGCCTGCCCACCCTGCCAGGGAACAATTCCTGCCCAATATCCCATCTGACCCTGCCCTCTGGCACTGGGAAGCCATTCCCTGTGTCCTGTCCCTCCAGCCCTTGTCCCCAGTCCCTCTCCAGCTCTCCTGGAGCCCCTTTAGGCCCTGGAAGGGGCTCTGAGCTCTCCCTGGAGCCTTCTCCTCTCCAGGTGAGCACCCCCAGCTCTCCCAGCCTGGCTCCAGAGCAGAGGCGCTCCAGCCCTTGGAGCATCTCCATGGCCTCCTCTGGGCTGGCTCCAGCAGCTCCGGGTCCCTCCTGTGCTGAGACCCCAGAGCCCTCTTTAGGTCCTTAAACCTGTAAGGACTGAGAGGTCCTGTATGGTGGAGAGAAATCCACCTGAAAGGGATCTTTCCTAACAGAAGTCAGGGTGGAAATTCAGTGGTGAGGAGGATGGACATGACTGGTTTTCCAGCCATGGAGCGGCAGTGGCCCTGCTGCCATGCCAGGTGTATTTCCATAACCCTGAGCTGCCCGTGCTGTCAGAGCCCCCAGGCTGTGTCCATGGCTGTGTCCATGGCTGTGTCCATGGCTGTGTGTCCATGGCTGTGTGTCCATGGCTGTGTCCATGGCTGTGTGTCCATGGCTGTGTCCATGGCTGTGTCCATGGCTGTGTGTCCATGGCTGTGTCCATGGCTGTGTGTCCATGGCTGTGTCCATGGCTGTGTGTCCATGGCTGTGTGTCCATGGCTGTGTGTCCATGGCTGTGTCCATGGCTGTGTGTCCATGGCTGTGTGTCCATGGCTGTGTCCATGGCTGTGTCCATGGCTGTGTGTCCATGGCTGTGTGTCCATGGCTGTGTCCATGGCTGTGTGTCCATGGCTGTGTCCATGGCTGTGTGTCCATGGCTGTGTGTCCATGGCTGTGTCCATGGCTGTGTCCATGGCTGTGTCCATGGCGCTGTGTCCATGGCTGTGTGTCCATGGCTGTGTGTCCATGGCTGTGTCCATGGCGCTGTGTCCATGGCTGTGTGTCCATGGCTCTGTGTCCATGGCTGTGTCCATGGCTGTGTCCATGGCTGTGTCCATGGCTGTGTGTCCATGGCTCTGTGTCCATGGCTGTGTCCATGGCTGTGTCCATGGCTGTGTGTCCATGGCTCTGTGTCCATGGCTGTGTCCATGGCTGTGTCCACGGCTGTGTGTCCATGGCTGTGTGTCCATGGCTGTGTCCATGGCTGTGTGTCCATGGCTGTGTCCATGGCTGTGTGTCCATGGCTCTGTGTCCATGGCTCTGTGTCCATGGCTGTGTGTCCATGGCTGTGTCCATGGCTCTGTGTCCATGGCTGTGTCCATGGCTGTGTCCATGGCTGTGTCCATGGCTGTGTGTCCATGGCTGTGTGTCCATGGCTGTGTCCATGGCTGTGTGTCCATGGCTGTGTCCATGGCTGTGTCCATGGCTGTGTCCATGGCTCTGTGTCCATGGCTCTGTGTCCATGGCTGTGTCCATGGCTGTGTGTCCATGGCTGTGTCCATGGCTGTGTGTCCATGGCTCTGTGTCCCTGGCTGTGTGTCCATGGCTGTGTCCATGGCTGTGTGTCCATGGCTGTGTGTCCATGGCTGTGTGTCCATGGCTCTGTGTCCATGGCTGTGTCCATGGCTGTGTGTCCATGGCTGTGTCCATGGCTGTGTGTCCATGGCTGTGTGTCCATGGCTGTGTGTCCATGGCTGTGTGTCCATGGCTGTGTGTCCATGGCTCTGTGTCCATGGCTCTGTGTCCATGGCTGTGTCCATGGCTGTGTGTCCATGTCTGTGTGTCCATGGCTCTGTGTCCATGGCTGTGTCCATGGCTGTGTCCATGGCTGTGTCCATGGCTGTGTGTCCATGGCTGTGTCCATGGCTGTGTGTCCATGGCTGTGTCCATGGCTGTGTCCATGGCTGTGTGTCCATGGCTGTGTGTCCATGGCTGTGTCCATGGCTGTGTCCATGGCTGTGTGTCCATGGCTGTGTCCATGGCTGTGTGTCCATGGCTGTGTCCATGGCTGGGTGTCCATGGCTGTGTGTCCATGGCTGTGTGTCCATGGCTGTGTGTCCATGGCTGTGTCCATGGCTGTGTCCATGGCTGTGTCCATGGCTGTGTGTCCATGGCTCTGTGTCCATGCCTGTGTCCATGCCTGTATGTCCATGGCTGTGTCCATGGCTGTGTGTCCATGGCTGTGTGTCCATGGCTCTGTGTCCATGGCTGTGTCCATGGCTGTGTGTCCATGGCTGTGTCCATGGCTGTGTGTCCATGGCTGTGTCCATGGCTGTGTGTCCATGGCTGTGTCCATGGCTGTGTCCATGGCTCTGTGTCCTTGGCTGTGTCCATGGCTGTGTCCATGACTGTGTCCATGGCTGTGTCCATGGCTGTGTCCATGGCTCTGTGTCCATGGCTGTGTCCATGGCTGTGTCCATGGCTGTGTGTCCATGGCTGTGTGTCCATGGCTGTGTCCATGGCTGTGTCCATGGCTGTGTCCATGGCTCTGTGTCCATGGCTGTGTCCATGGCTGTGTCCATGGCTGTGTCCATGGCTGTGTGTCCATGGCTGTGTCCATGGCTGTGTCCATGGCTGTGTCCATGGCTGTGTCCATGGCTGTGTCCATGGCTGTGTGTCCATGGCTGTGTCCATGGCTGTGTCCATGGCTGTGTCCATGGCTGTGTGTCCATGGCTGTGTGTCCATGGCTGTGTGTCCATGGCTGTGTGTCCATGGCTGTGTGTCCATGGCTGTGTCCATGGCTGTGTCCATGGCTGTGTCCATGGCTGTGTCCATGGCTGTGTGTCCATGGCTGTGTGTCCATGGCTGTGTGTCCATGGCTGTGTCCATGGCTGTGTGTCCATGGCTGTGTGTCCATGGCTGTGTCCATGGCTGTATCCATGGCTGTGTCCATGGCTGTGTCCATGGCTGTGTGTCCATGGCTGTGTGTCCATGGCTGTGTCCATGCCTGTGTCTCCACAGGGTGAGGGTGTTTGACGTGCGCTGTGGCGTGGCCGCCTGCTCCGTGTACGGCCACCAGCTGGGCGTGTCGGCCGTGCAGATGGACGACTGGAAGATGGTCAGCGGCGGGGAGGAGGGCCTGGTGTGCGTGTGGGACCAGCGCATGGCCACCAAACTCTGGGAGATGCACGCCAGGTAACTGGGCTGGGGGCACCCCGGGCAGGGGGGTTATCAGGGCTGCCAGGGGGAGGTGGGAATGGGGTAGTTTGGGGGGAATTCTGTTTGGTTTCCATGTCCAGGTTGCCTCCCCAGCTGGAGGTGTGTTTTCTGAGGGGGCCCTTTAGCTGTCACGGCCTTTTTACTCGTTAGCTGAGTGTTTCAGTGGGTGCTGGGGAGTAGGGAAGTTGTTCTGATGCCTTGGGAAGGCTGACCTGAAACAGAGTGGACAGAGCTAGAGAATAAAGTAGGTATTTACTGAAAGGCCTTTAGGATACACCTTGGGTAGGAAAGGAGCCTGACCAGGTGCACCCAAGGTAGACTTAGAATGGTCACAAATGGCTCCCCTGTCACGAGGTCTCACATTTTTTTATAAGTATTGGTCCAATTGAATATTGGGGTTTAATTTTCCAATTCCGACTTCAGGCTGTGAGGTCCCATCCTTCTTGTCCCTCCCTCCAGCCCACCCTTGTTTGTGCTTTGGGGCTGAAAGTTGTCCTTGGTGTGCAGCAGGACAAGGATTTGTTTTGTGTCCCTGCTGTGTGCAGAGCTGGGTGACACTGACTGTGAGTTCAGAACTGCAGCCCTGAGCAGCACAGAACATGAAATACATGAAAGCTGAAACTTCACCCATCAATTCCCCCTGGAATTTCCCCTGGATAAGTTCAGTCAGTGACTTCTCCCTGTGCCATCCCTAGCCTCTATTTAGTTGTGGAGCCTTGTGTTTAAAGTGCTGGACTGGCTGTTTTGGGAGTGACTGGTTCTGGCTATCTCCATCCCGTGTATCCATCACAATCCCTGTGTTTCTGTTCACCTCATCCACACATTCCCTTAATGGTGAGGATCAAAGCAATTAAACTCATTTAAATATTGAAATATTGGTTTGTACTGAGCTCAAGGAGCATAAGGAGCACAGTACTGAAAGTACAAGCAGAGATCAGCATCCTGGAGCTGACACTTTGTACAGCTAAATGAAGATTTCCTGAGCAAAGCACAATTCCCAAGCTTTGTCTAGATAAAGACTTGAGGATTTAGCCCCTTGTAAGTCTGAGTGATAGTCATAACATGAACATATAAATCCTGAATTCTTTTTTGTTATTATTATTTTTCATGCATCTTCCCCAAAGAGGAGCTAGATGAGGTATTTACAGGCAGGGAAGTTCAAGCTGGAGTTGTCATTGATTAATAGCAGGTATCACTTTCTGTGTTGACCCTGGGAATGATAAAGCCTGTTGTGATGTGGCTGATGCATTAAGGACAATATTCCATTGATTGTCTCCTTGGCATGCTCATTAGTGCTGCTCCAGGAGGAGGGCAGGCAGGGCAGGGCTGAGCTCAGGGATGCACTCCAAGTGAAACCATTCGATTAAAGATGTAGAAAACAGTGTTTAATCTATGGAGTAATCAGAAGGGATCACTTCAATCAAAAGGCTTTCCCAAATAAGGTGTGTGCTCTTATCCCTGCCTTTGGCCCCGTGCCAGGAATGGGAGACAGGAACAGGAGCTGAGGGAGGTGACAGGAGACACATTTGGGGTGTGAAGATGAGCCATCCTCATCTGAGAAGTGGCTCCTGCTTGAACAGAAAGTGCTGTTCCTGGGGTTTGGGGTCACTTACTCACCAGTGAGAGGGAAAGGAATGAAGACCTGACTTGGATGCCCAAAGGAGGGGCACGAGGATGGGGAAGGGTCTGGAGGAGCAGCTGAGGGCACTTGGAATGTTCAGCTGGAGCAGAGGAGACCAAGGAGAGACACCTCAGGGGCTGCAGCTCCTCCCGAGGGCAGCTCCAATCTCAGCCCTGGGACAGGGACAGCGCTCAGGGAAGGGCTGGAGCTGGGCCAGGGCAGGCTCAGGCTGGAGATCAGGAAAGGTCCTTCCCCCAGAGGGTTCAGGCACTGCCCAGGCTCCCCAGGGAATGGGCACGGCCCCGAGGCTGCCAGAGCTCCAGGAGCCTTTGGCCAGCGCTGCCAGGGGTGCCCAGGGTGGGATTGCTGGGGCTCTGGGCAGGGACAGGGGCTGGATGATCCCTGTGGGTCCCTTCCCACTCCATGGCTCTTGCATCGTGCTTTATCGGACATTTCTGAACCAGCTCAGTGCGTGGGTGTGTGGGGCCCTTCCCCTTCGTTTTGGGCAGCATCCTGCCCTTCCCGGGAATGCTGCAGTCCTTAGGGCAGCCAGCCCAGCCCGCATCCATCCCTCCCAGCCGGTGCTCTGTCTGCTTTCCAGCGGTATTTTCTGGCCTCCTCGTGCGTTCTGGGAAGAGCCCGCTAGATGGGGATAGAAGATGTGGGATGTGCTGCAGGCTGGAAAATCCACAAGTGCGGCTTCCCAGCCTCTGGCCGTGGGGAGGGCGCTGATTTTAATCACTCCGTGTTCAATCCAAAGCCACTCCTTTCCCAGCACTCGGATTTCGGGAGGGCGCTGCAGGTGGCCCCTCACCCCGTGCTCTGGGTTGTTTTGCAGACATCCAGTCCGCCTGGTGTGGTTCAATTCCCACAGCCTGATCACTGCCAATGTCCCCGAGGAGAAGAACCCCCGGGGCTCCAGCATCACCGAGGACGACCCCAGCTTGCACCGAAAGTGAGAAACCAGCCCTCAGCAATCTGCTTTGTTTTTAAATAGCACCCTGAGCACCTGAGTCATCACCCAGAGCACTTACAGGGAGGGTATAACAGCAAAAAAATGAAATTAAGAAAAGTTTTAGGGTAAGGTTTATAAAACAAGCGATGAATTGGCTCTTGATTTGCTTGAGCACAGAAAAAAAAAAAAAAAAAAAAAAGGGTTTTTTTTCTCAGCAGGGGAACATAAAGTCCACTGAAGCCAGCCAGGGAATGCAGCCCTCTCCATGCTCGAAATATTAGTAATGCTGTCTCCTCCTCAAGGAAAACTACTGGCATTTAAACTGCAGGTTTTGGTATTTGCATCTCAAACGGCTGTTAGTGTTAATTGAACTATCAAATACCAATGTATTTATCTTCCCCCGTGCTGGAGAGCCTGGAGATGTTTCAGCAGATGACAGTCACGTCTCTGCAGGGCTGGAGGGAGTGATTCACCAGCCCTTCCCAGCTTGCTGGGTCCGTGGCAGGAGGCAGGAGGGAGCTTTCCCTCTTAAAAGTGCAGAAGGGATTGGGGATTTTTATCCAGCTCCTGCAGCATGGCATTTTTCAGTTCAAGTGATTTTTATAGTGATTTCTACCTCTGTCTGCTTTCCCACTGAGGTGACCTGGTGTGGCCTGGTTGTTTTTGCACACAGGTACCGGGGGGTGATTTATTCCTACGAGTTCTCCGTGGACCAGCTGGCCGTGGACAGCGTCCTCCCCATCTGCCGCTCCTCCTACGACGAGCTGACAGGTTACAACTACAACATCGGCCTGGCAGTGCCCTATGACAGCATCTAGGGCACAGCCAGGGCCACAGGCAAAGGGAAATCCATGTGGGACAAGCTCCCAGAAGCTGCTGTGGGCTGCACAAAGCCCTGGGGATGGGAACCAGACAGAGCGTGCCTGCCCTGGAGTGTCACCCTGGATGTGTCCAGAGGCCCAGCCTGCTGGAGTGGAGAGGCTGAGGAGGGAAAGGAGCACTGCAGGCTAAACTAAAATATTCCTGCTGCTTGTGGGAAAGATGCTGCAGGTCCCATCTTGGTCAGGAGGGCAGAGTGGGACACTGAAGGGGCGGGAGGCTGGGAGCTCTCTGAGGACTTCTTGCCTACCCCAGGAAGGAAAAAAAATCACCAAGGACTTGGAAAAAATCATGTGCTGAGCCACATGTTTGAAATGTCTGTCTTGGAATTGAGCTGCTCGTTCTTGTTTTCTTTGGAGTGCATTGGAATGTGCCTGGGAACAGGACAACAGGGCCATGCACAAAAGGTTACGGTGGCTGGGAGAGGGATTGGGATGGAGAGAGGGAGGGGAAGGTTCCCCAGGCCAGGCTGGATGCTTGGGAATCAGCAGGCCACACACACATCAACATTATTTTATAAAAAACTATTTTTTCAGTTCTTTAAAATCCTGGGTTAAATGTTTTCTAATTGTATGTGTACATCTGTCTGTGGAATTTTGTTCCTGAGCCCTTTAGGGTGAGCTGACTCCTGGCTCAGGTTGTCAGGTGTGTGCTTGGCTGGATCCTGTCCGTCCACAGCACCTGGAGGGTTTTCAGTGCTGTCCTTGCTTCCAGGCTGGGGATTGATCATGGAACAGAAGGGATGAAGTGGCCACAGTGCCCTCCCTGGGTATTGAGCCCCAAAGCTGTGGGGAGGCACCAGGAGGTGCTGTCCAGGTGGAAATGAGGAGTGAGGCTTTACCTTTTAAGCCCAGGTAGCACTGACAGGTAAAACCAGTTTGGGGAACAAGAGCTCCAGTCCTGCATGGATCTTTTTACTGATTTAAAATGATTTTATTGTGATTTGCCCTTGTAAACTTATTGGTGCAAACCAAAGCTGTGTCAGTTCTGTTTAAACTGAGGTTAAGTTTTAACTTACACCTTTTTTCCCTGGTTAATGGAATCATTGTAAAGTACTGGGGAGAGGTGCAGGAATGTGCCCAAACCTGCAGGAGAGGGGCTGGGCTGGCACTTCACCCCTGAGCAGTCACTGAGAAGCCGTGCAGAGAGCTGCATTTCACTGCTCTTCTTTGGCTTGGGGTGGTTTCCCATGACCCCTAGGCCAAAGTTTCATGGTTTAGGGTTTTAAGTTACCTTTTTCCATGTGATGGATACACAAAAAGTGCAAGGGGCAAAGCCATTCTGTCTGACCAATAAATTTGATCTTTCATAAAGCTTTAGTCTCCTCGTTTTTATTATTCCTCTACCCTTCTGGGAAGGCAGCTCCCTCCCTCCGTTCTTGGAAGAGCTGGAAATGTCATGGATGCACAGCTTGGACAGGAGTTCAGCTGAAACCTGACAAATAAATAAAGCCTTGTGTAGCATAAATGATGGGGTTTGCTGCAGCCCTGTGACTCCTGCGATGTCAGAAGCAGGGAGAGCTCCCATGTCATTGTTCTCCCGTCTCCTTATCTCGCCTCATTATCTGGGAGCAGCTTTGTTCCTCCTCCATCTCCCTGCTGCAAGGAGTAGATAAGTTTGTGCGGTGCCCACGTGAGCCCTTTTCCCGGAGTCCTCCCCCGCGTTCCCCATTCCCGCTCCTCCCTGGAGCCGCCGGGAGGGGGATTTGCAGCGCCTGCACGGGCAGGTGTTCGATTTCTGATCCAGGCTCACCTGCACTGGAGATGGAGCTCCCCGTCCCCACTGGTTCACAGCTCCTCCGGGGTGGTGCTCCTTTGGGTCTTCCCCCTGTTAATTAATGGAATTAATTGAGGGAAGTTGCACTGCAGCAGAGGGCTGTGTGTAACTCACACTCCTCGTGTGGGTGAGGGCACTCAGATGTTGGAGAGTGTCCATGTGGGGGCTTTGTGGGAAGGGATGTTGTCCTGCTTCCCTGGGATGTTGTCCTGCTTCCCTGGGATGTTGTCCTGCTTTTCTGGGATGTTGTCCTGCCTCCCTGGGTGCTCCTCAGTGCTGTGCTGCGGTGCAGCAGACACCAGTGAGGCTGCTGAGCTTTGGGCTCAGGGGGCACTGAGATGAGCCTCTCCCTTCATTTCAAGAGCAGGAACGGGGTCACCAGCCCAGCTGGGCTGAGGACAGAAGCCACCGGGAGCTTCCCAGCTTTGGTACCAGGCAGTGGCAGGGAGGGGCCCAGGGTTCTGTCCCAGAGGCCGGGGGTGGGCACTGAGAAGGGACAAAGCTGCTGCCTTGGGGTCTGGAGTGGAGGAGCTGCAGTCAGGACACACTGCAGCAGTGTGGGCTCAGCTGGCAGAGGTCAGGCTGGTGCCAGGCTGCGCAGATAAAGGATCCAAGGGCATCCCAGCAGGAAACAGCCTGGCATGAAAAGCCCTGAGCGTTCTGGTGTCCATTGTTGGCGGCAGCGATCCTCAGCTGAAAAGAGGTGTGTCTGTGCTGGTGAGCAGGATCCCAGCTCCAAGGGAATGCGGGATCCAGGCGGAGCTGTGTGTGTGTCACAGCCCATGTCCCCAGGAGTGCCAGGCACAGCCTGGAGGGCAGGACAGGCTGCAGAGCCCTGCTGGAAAATCCCCACGGCCCCTCCTCTGCTCCTGGCTCAGGCCAGCAGCACGGCCCACAGAAAGTGCTTTTTGCCTCTGTTTTGTGTCCTCAGTCACCTTCTGTGAGGGAAGAGCCACTCCAGGGCTGCCATCCCTGTCCTGAGGATCTGAGGAGTGGTGGCAGGAGGAGCAGGGGGTGATTTTTGCACAGAAATGTGCTCTGTGGGTCTCTGAACCCCCTTTCTATCCCTCCCTGTGGCCTTTCCCACCCAGCTCTGCTTTCCTGCCCTGCCGCCTCTGTCACTCCGTGTCCTGGCTGCTGTCACAGAGGGGTGAACGTAGGTGCACTGAAGTGGTGCAGGAACTTGTTCATGTCCTGTGTGCCCCCTCTTCTCCTCCAGTGCCATTTGTCTGCTGTACATTTCCACCTCCTGGAGATGATTCTCAGACTCCAGGTACATGGAGCTGGTGTCCTCCTGCTGCCACAGGGGAAGGTGGGGCAGCAGTGACTGCAGGCCCCGTAAGCAGGTGAAGTGCTGCAGATTGCGCAGTAAAATCCTGGGGGAAAGGGCCTGTTCCAGGTCAGGATTTGTACCACTGGCAGATGTTTTATCCAGATACGTGGAGCTCAAATCTCTGGGCCAAATTCCTCTTCGTGGAAGAGCTGCAGGTGGGGTTTTCTTCTGTCACCCCTGCCTCAGGCAGTGCCACTCAAAGGAACAAGGAACTCCTCAAAGTCTGGCTTAGAAATATCAGCTGCCAGTGGCTGCCCCAGCTCCCTGGCTGTGGGTCTGTGCTGCCTCCTGCTCTCCTGCTCTCCCCTCCCTTCCTGGGCAGCTGTCCCCGTGTTTGGTCTCTCCTGCTGTTCCCAGGCTCCAGGGGGGCTGATGGATGAGAGAGAAGGGTGGGGACATGGATCAAGCTGTGTCCCCTCTGTGCCAATGCCCACCTGCCCTGGGTCCCTGCCCTGCACTCCTGGGGTCACTCAGTTCCCATCTCCAACCCCAGGGGCCTTCTCTCTCTCTGATGCTGCTCAGTCTTTATCGTCCTCCCTGGAGTTTTCCAATTTGTGATAAAGCAGCTTCAGTTTTCCGATCACCCTCTGCTGAGCACTGCTGGGATCTGCCCCAGAGCTTTGTGCCACGTCCCAGGGCTCAGCGTCCTGGCCCCACAACAGAACCTTGATCCTTTACGGAATTCTCTGGGCTTTGCAGGATTTTGCAGGGCAGAAGCATCGCCCTTGCCAGGTTTCCCGGGGCTCTGCCAGATTTTCCTGTGATTTTCAGGATTATTATCCTCGTTTCGCTGGGGTTTGCTGTGTGTAACATCAACACCGTGTGGTGCTGGAGCGATGCTCCTGCCCATCCTTGTGGCTCCTCACCCTTTCCTGGGCTGAGGTTCAGGCTCAGCTTCCCTTCTCCCTGCCTGTCACCCGCTCTGTCCAGCCCTCCCTCCTGCTCCCCACTCATCCCATTTCCCACACAGAATTCCCAACACAGGCAAAGGGAGAACGCTGCAGCCCGTTTGTGCCGAGTCCTTCCTCTGTTTCCCAACCTCCCACACTTCCCTTGCCACTTAGAACATCAGGGGGCAGCTCATTAACTCAAGGGGTAATAATTATCCTCTCGTCCCTCCTCCTCACTCCTGCTGGCCTCTGCCTCCCTGCGTTGCAGGGTGTGCCCCAGCCCCTGCTGCTCTGGATCCTTGTAGACCATTCCTCCAGGGAAATCGGGGTGTGGAGGGGGACCTCGTGGTATCTGCAGCGATCTGGGATCTGCAGGGATTTGGGATCTGCCGGGGTCCCAAATCTCCCTGCAGCCCCAGCTGGGGGTTTGGGACCTTAGAGGCACTCAGGACTGTGACTGGGAGATTAGGGTGTGGGATGGTCCCGCAGCCTCTGCCTGGAGATTTTAGTGGGAAAACAGGGAAAGGAGCCTGGGTTGGCTGCGGAAACCTGGGGATTTGGGGAGGAGCTGGGTGTTGTGCCCTCGTGTGAGGAAGGAGCACGGAGGGTCCGGCACAGGCAGGAGGAGGAAGAGGAGGAGAGGTTCAGCAGGAGCAGGAGGGGGAGGACGTTCCTCTGCCCGGGCGGTGCCCATGTGGTGTCCGGGGCACGGGGCTGCCCAGAGGGACCCAGGGAGAGCAGGAGGGAATCCCGGAGCCCTGCGAAGGCAGCCCGGGCTGTGGGGCAGCCACAGGAGCCCTGCAGGGCCCCAAGGCTCCTCCGGGAGAGCCGGGAGCTCCATCCCCACCGTCCGCCGCCAGCCCAGCCCGGCTCCCGGTCCATCCCCTCGGGCTCCGGCAGCGCTGTCCCGGGCTCCGGGGACATTCCCATTGTGGGGATGGGCTCGGGGCCGTGTCCCGGGGCCGGCCGTGCCGCAGCCGAGCCGTGCGCTCCCCGCGGGCAGCGCTGCATTGCAGCGGGGCGCTGCCCGTCCTCCCCCGGCGGCTCCGGGAGCCGCTCCACGCCCAGCTCCAGCGCCTCCGGACGGCCGGGACTGCGGAGCGGACAGAGCCTGTGAGGGAAAGCCGAAATGTGCCCTCGGTGGGGCGGTGGCTGAGCAGAGAGCCGCAGGCACGAGGAGAAGAAGGAGAATTGCTGCTGCCCTGAGCCGGGGATGCGCTGGGTGCCGCAGGGATGGAGCGGCCGACAGCAGCGCCCGGGATCCGCTGCCCCTCACCCGCCGCCGCTCGGGTCCCCAGGGGAAGCTGCGTTTTGATACAACAAATAAATCTCTCCGGCTTTTCTAAAAATAGCCATTGCTCTTTTTTCCCTCTCCAGCTCAGGCTGCCTCGGAGAGAGAAACCCGCCCGGAGCCATGCAGTTATTAATACCAGGAAACAACCCCCCGTCTCCCGTGCCTTGTTCTAGCGGGAACATGTGGGGGCAGGAGCCACCTGGTTGCCAGGAGCCCACGTCCCCGTGTCCCCGCGTCCCCGTGTCCCCGCTGCCAGCTCCGGGCTCCTCCCGCCCGGCTCCGGCCGCCGCGGGGGCAGGTTTGGGATTAAATCGGGAATATTCCTTGTGTCGCTGCCACCACCTTCAGTGTAAGGTGCAGAGTGGGCAAGGTGGTTGTCCTTTCGGGTGCTGCCTTCTCCTCCTGCCCCTCAGCATCCCCATCCCTGCCTCTCCCCACAGCCCGGGCAGCTCCTTCCCCGCAGCAGCACGGGGCAGAGGCTAAAAATCCAGATTTATGGGGCAGCCAGGATTTGTGGAGGCTTTCTGCTCAGGGAAACACTCCACCGTGGAGTGATGGATGGACGGAGAATTTCCCAGCGAGGACTAAAAAGAGAAATATCTTTTATTACAGATAAAAGCCTCTGATGTTTCTGGAGAGCAGAGGGCGGCCCCAGCGTGGAACGGGCACAGGGTGGGGCAGAGCCATGGAGCTGGGAGCCAGGTGCCATGTGCCAGGACACGGAGCTGCTGCTGCCTGGATCCTCCTCCTCCTGCTGCTCCATCAGTAGCAGTGGGCGATGGTGTCCACGTTGAGGAAGCGGACGTGCATCTTGGTCTCGATGTCGATTCCCTGCCACATCTGCCGGGGGCCGGGGCTGAGCAGGACACCCCCGCCCCCTGTGCCCGCCCAGGCCCCTCCTCCTGGGGACGGCAGAGATGTCACCCACCTTGAGGAAATCCTCGAAGGTGATGCCCTCGTACACCTGGTCCGGGCCCTGTCGCGGTGAGAGAGGAAACATCGCAGCTGCCCCTGGGGGATGGGGAAGGGCTGGCCCAGGGATGTCCCCTGGGGCTGAGGGACACATCTCCCATGGGTTCCCCGCCCTGGACCCCATGGGCAGCCCAAAACTGGCTCCCCACGGCTGCAAGGAGCAGCTTTTCCATGAGCAGTAAGGATGGGGGGGTTATGGGATGCTGTTCACTGATCCCCCCCTCTGGGCTCTTCTCATGAGAAAACATCACCCTGGAAGCTGCTCCCTGCCAAAACATCTGAAGCCAAAAGCAGCCCCGGGACAGGGAGAAGCCCTGGGAAGCAGGGACACCTCCCAGCCCCGTTTCTGATGGCAGCACAGCCCCTCAGTGCCGCGGCAGAGCAGGGCTCAGCCCCCGGCACAGGCTCCCACCATTTGTCCCACGCAGATGCTGGCTGCCTCCATCATGGCCCCGTCGGCGATGGACCGAGCTGACTCCTTCTCCAGGTGCGGGTTCCCTGACAGCAGCTCCTCCACCACCTGCAAGGCACGGGGTGAGCCCCAGGCCGGGAGCGGGGCACGGGGCAGCAGCGAGGACACGTTACATTTCTGTACTCCTGCAGCGTGATCTTCCCGTCGTGGTCCGAGTCGTACATGTGGAACAGGACTGGCAGGGACAGGAGCAGAGGGCAGGGTCAGGGCAGCCCCTTCCACCACCCCGACCCCGAGCCCTGGGACAGCCTCACATTTCAGTTTCTCCTTCCGGAAGCGGTCGAGCTGCTCCTCGTCCATGTTCATCTCGATGGGTCTGAAGTAGGACATGATGGTGAGGAAGTCCTCGAAGTTGATCTCCTCGGCCAGCCCATCCGACTCCTGCCGCAGGTTCCTGCGGGAGCCCGAGCCCAGGGTGACGGGGAGCCCCCAAACCGCCCACTGCCGAGCCCATCACAGCCCCCAGCGGGGCTTTAGGACTGCTCTGTCCCTAAGATTGAGCTTAAAGGTCTCCTTTTCCACCTGCTGCCACCCCAGACATTAGGGAGAAAATCCCTGCCCAGCCCCATCCCGTTTCCAGAGGATAAACCTCCCCTCCCGGGCTGCTGGGGGGTTCTCACCGCTTGTCAAAGAAGGCGTGGACGATTTTGCCCCTGATGGGGTTGAACTCCAGGTCGGGAATGCTGTCAAAGTTCTCCTTGCTGCAGAGGGGACAGAGACACCCGGAGTGTGAGGCAGATGGAGAGGAGAGACCCTGAGAGCCCTGGAGGGACCCAACCCCTTCCCTCCAGAGCAATCACAAAGAGGTTTTGGATAAAACCCCTGTTTTCCTTCCGTTCAGACTGAGAGCAAGTCTGTGCTCAGGGATTTTGTCCCACTACATGGGTCTTTGGGAAGCTCTCGGGGTGACACCGGGGCTCTGCACGGCTCCACCCGCCGTGGATTTGAGTTTTCCCGGGACAGAGGCCCCAAGCAGAGCTCAATAAGGCACGGGAAGGATCCTGCTGTTCGCCCTCCCCTCAGCTTTGTGCTGAGCCCGTGCTGCGCCTTTGCTCTCCACGGTTTATAAAGCAAAGGAGCCAAGGAATAACCCCGGGAGGAGGGAGCAGAGGGGACTTGGAGCTCTCCCGGGGTGACAATTCCCTGTGCAGCCACCGAGGAGAGGGACCAGAGCACCTGCGACCCCCCTTCTCTCCCCAAGAGGGCTTTAAAAACCGGGGGATGATGAGATGGTCATCAGGAGTGTCTCTGCTCAAAGGCCACTGTGTCACTGTGTGGTTTTCCTTGGAATATTCATTCACAAGGCCACGCTGCAGGGGCTGGGGATGGCTGGGAAGGACACTCGGAATCCCAGCCCTGGACTGGGAGCCCTGGGCAGCCCAGGGAACGGGGAGATGTGGGGGTGGCCCCGGCTCTGGGGCTGGAATTGCCCTGGGAATGACAATAGGACTGGAATTTCCATACCGGATCGTCAGCTGGTCCTGGCTCAGCTGCTTGAAGCGCCGGTGCAGGTGCTCGATCTGCTCAGAGGTGACTGCCAGGGAAAGGAGAGAGGTGACAGGGGCTGAGCCCCGGGGGACCCTTGGGACACCCATCTGTGCCTGTCCCCACACCCGCAGCAGTGGGGCAGGGCCGTGGGCACTCCTGGGCACAGCTGAGCCACCCCCACTTGCCTTTGGTGGCTCTGTGCGGCCCTGCAGGGTCCATCTGTGTCCCTGTGATCTGTGTCCCTGTGCCCTGTGTCCCTGTGACCCATATCCCTGTGTCCTGTGTCCCCATATCCCTGTGTCCCTCAGTCCCTGTGTCTCTATGTCCCTCTGTCCCTGTGCCCTGTGGCCCTCTGTCCCCGTGTCCCCATGTCCTCATGTCCCCATGTCCCTGTGCCCTGTGCTGGCTGTGAGGACACTGCCGAGGGCTGGTGGGTCCCCTGTCCCCGTCTGCAGGAGATTCCCTGGCCCAGCACACGGAATGGCACCGTGGGATGCCAGCCCCGGTTCAGGATCCCTGGTGCCCGACCATTGGAACATTTCTTGACATTTCTTTTGGGGTTGTTGGCACCGTGGGCAGAGCTGTGCCCGGGGAGCTCCTCTCCCCCTGCTCCAGGACAGCTCCAGGAGCTTCTTTCGTGTCCACAGCTGTGGCTGCTGCAGGAAATAACTCTGGGATCAGAAATTCCTGACAGCAGCCACCTTTCCCTTGACACAGCAGCACCCCAGAACCAGCACCAGGCTTTGAAATCGCTGCCACTGCTCAGGGTGAAGCCCAAACCATGGGGGTGGGCGCTGCCCCAGGGATACACCAACCCCATTGGGGGTGGGCAGGGCTGGGAGGGGCCACCAGCAGCTCCCTCTGAGCCCCACAAGTGCTGGGGCTCCAGCTGAGGCTCAGCGGCCCCTCCCCACTGCCCCGGTCCCCCGGCACAGGTGAGTTTATCTCCAGGGGCTGTAACCGAGCTCTAACCCCCCCAGAGCCCGACTCTTGTGCAAATATTGTCAGGGGCCATTCCCAGGAGCCCTGCCCTGGCTGGGGGTGTCAGTCTGGGCACCAGCTGGAGCCACAGGCTCCTGCAAGCCCGGCTGGGGCTGGGCACGGGGCAGGGCTGCCCCAGCAGCTGGAAATCCACCCCTGGCATCGTGGGGAGACACAGAACCACATTAAAGTATCACCGAGGGGTTGCAAGGGGTTAATTGCAGCAAACCAGCAGGGTCAGAGCTGGGCTGAGCTGCCTCCCTCGCTCCCTTTTATGATGTCTAAATAATGTCCTTTGCTTTCTCGACTGCTGCTTCACAGCCTGGAAATAGCAACCCTATTGATCAGCGGGGCTGAGCCTTCACAGCCTGGAAAACCCGGCAGGATGAGCCCTGGATGTCACCAGCACCTCTGCAGGATGGGCTCCAAACCCCCTTATTCACCCCCCTTGACCCCCTGGCTGGCAGGTGATGATGCCCCGGCCCCACTGACCCATCCCTTGGATCTTTCCTCCCCTAATCCCTCCCGGCTGCTGCTCTGCTGCTCTCCACACGCACCCGTGGAAACTTTCCCCGGACTTCGCTTTCCAATTTTGGCCATGGAGGAGTGACCTTTCACCCTCTGCCCTGACGACATCGCTGTCACCATGGGAGCAGCTGGGCCACCGAGCCTTCAGCATCTGGGACTTGGGTGAGCACAGAAAAGCTTTGATCTCTTAGAAAAATGTCCCCGGCACCAAGAGGACAAAGAGCTGGGCTCAGGGGCTGGATGGTCACGGTTGGGCCAGCCCTGGAAGGCGGGAGGAGGATTTTCCTCCCTCTGTCCCCAGCCCCAGGTCTTCCTCTCAGGGCAGAGCTGTGTCCTGTAAAGGCGGCAGCACTCGGCTGTTTTCCAGAAAAAAATAGGGAAAATCTGCAGAAAAGGCAAAAGCTTTGCTGGAGGCAGGGCTGGCTCAAGGGCAGCAGAGGCTGCTCGTATCCCTGAGAAGCATCCTGATGCTGCAGGCCTGTGTCCAAGCACAACAGCCCCCGCTAATGGGGGAAAAACGGGATTTAAACCAAAGGGAGCTGGGCTTGCTGTTGCCAGCCTTGAGTGGTTTGTGCTGCTCGAGCAAAGGGGAAGGGGCACTGGGGGGGCTCAGCCCTGCTGTGGGACCAGCCTGGCTGCAGAGAATGGTCACAGCATCCCGGGAAGAGCCACTTTACCCCCGACAGGCTGCTGCAGCTTTGGGCTGGAGCACAGGCAGGGAGAGAGGGGAACCGGCCCCGAGCAGCCCCTCAGGGTGCCCTCCACGGGGGAGAAGGAACAAGCCCCGGCCACCTCCAGGTGGTTCTGCCGTGTCCCTGCTCCTCCCACGGGAGCCAGCGTGGCTGCAGCGCCCTGCACGAGGTCGGACCCCAGCAGCGAGGCTGTAAATGCCCGGAATTCCCAGGGATTTTGGCAGCAGCCACAGCACACTGGGAGCTCTGTGAATACCACGGGGAGCACAGGACGTGCACCCCAGTCATGGCTTGGAGTTACGGGCTCCCCCTGCCCTCCCTCCTCTGGTTTGGGTGAGATTTTGGGGTGTTGCCCTTGCAAACCCTTCCCTGGCTTGATTCAGGGGGCAGGAGCTTCCCACGGGCAGGTGCCGCCTGTGCTGGGGATGCTGCTGCGGGGTCAGGGGCTCCCCAAAACCCTCCTCCCCCCTCGGCAGCCAGGCGGGCACCCCGCGGGCTCCCCAGGCTCCTGAGCACACCCCGGGGTGCCCAGTGGGGTGCGGGGGGCTCAGCCCTCCCTCGGGGAGGAGGAGGAGGAGAGGGGATGAAGGGAGATGTGACCCCAGGAGCTGCAGCAGCTCTGGGGACAGCCCCTGGACCCTCTCGGCCCCCCCAGAGCCTTTGGCGGTGGGCAGAGCCGCCCCTCAGCCCTGTCCCCATCACGGCCGGAGCCGGAGGATCCCGCTGGGAACACCCCGATCCCCGTGCCCGGGGCTCCCCACGGCCTGGAGCGGTGACACTTCCCAGCACGGACACGACCTGCGGGGTGTCCCTGCTCCTTCCCCTCTGCTCCCTCCATCCCCAAGCTCAGCCCGAGGGTGTCAGGGCCCCGGTGGCCCCGGGGCAGAGGAACCGTGCGGGGACAGTTCCTGCACGGTGGCGCGGGTGGGCAGAGCTGGCACGGGCTCGCACGTGTGGCCGCTCGACGCCCTGGCCCGTGGCTTGGTGGCACCGGGGACACGGCTGCACGCCCAGGGTGACATGCTGGCACCCTCTGGTGACAGCTCTACACTCTCCCCTCTTATCCTCTCTTATCTCCCGTCCGCTTCCCCCGCTCCATCCACCGGGTGTCACACCCTTCTCTCCCCCAGCCCAGGTGACAGACACCTCGGCACCCTCCCCGAGTGACATTTCCTGCATCCTCCCCGCGGGTGACACGGCATGTCCCGCATCCCCCTCCCCTGCTCCAGCGTCACCTCCCGCAGCCCCCCGCCCAGCCGGGTGACATTTCCTGTACCCCTCCTCCCTCCCCGGGTGACCCGTCCTGCGGTCCCCCGCGGGCGGTGTGTCCCCCGGGGCCGGACCGCGTGTCCCCTCCGCCGGCGGGCCCGGGGGCTCCGGGCGGGGCTCCGGGCGGCGGCGGCGGCAGCCGAGGTTCCCGCGGGTGCCCGGTACTCACAGCCCGTCCTGTCGGCCAGCTCCCGCATCTCTGCGGGCACGGAGTGCGCCGAGCCCATCCCGGGCCGTGCCGGGAGCGGCGCCGCGGGCGCTGCACCGGAGCCGCCGCCGCTTTTAAGGGCGGGCGCGGCGGGGAGGCGGCGGCGCGGCGGCCCCGGGTCCCTGCGCGCCCCCGCCCGGAGCCAGCGCAGGGACCGCGGGGGTGGGACCCTCCGGGGGCGGTCACAGCCCCGGCAGCGGCTGGCGGCACCGGCAGCTGCCGGCTGCGGCCCTGGAGGGTCCCGGAGGAGGGCTCGGAGCGGAGAGCTCCCGGTGCGGCACTGGGGCCGGGGGCTCCCCGGGCAGCAGCTCCCACCCCAACCCCGCGGCTGCCCCAGGCCCGGCACTGCCCGGGCTGTGCCTCCCGGGGGAGGAGGGACAAAGGGACGCGCAGAGGTGACCCAGGACCCCCCTCCATCATGGGGGGGCTTCCTCAGGGGTCAGCTGGGGCAGAGCCCGGGCCAGAGCGGGCGATTCTGTCACCATCTCCGTCCCTGGCACCGGCAGGGACACGTCAGCCTCCCGCGGGCCCCGGGGAAGAGCAAAGCCCTTCCAGGAGCCAAGGCAGAGGTTTGGGAGCGGCTCCAAGAGCACAGCACACCGCGGCAGTAGGTAGCAAGTCAGGGTTGTTTATTTGTTTAAAGCCAAATATAAAGAGGAAAGGGATGAAATCATTTCCAGCCTCCAGCTGTCCAGGAAAATACCTGTTTGTAAATAAAAACGGGGAAAGGAGAGAGGTCCCCATCCTGCGACCTCGGCCGTCAGTGTCAGGGCCCTGGGGCTCAGGGCTCCTCAGCTCCATTCCTGGGCCAGCAGCTCTCCAGCCACTGGGGAATTTTGCCCAGCCCAGGCACTTCCAGGTGGGAGGAGGAGGAGGGCAGGAGGGGGGAAACGCATGCAGCATTCTGTCCCTGCCCACAGTCCCCGTGTCCCCCACGGGGGAATGGCCAGCAGGGAGGGCCCACAGAGCTGGGATATCCCTGGATATCCCAGAATGGGCCAGGACAGTACCCGGAGCCAGCTCGTGTACAGGTGGAGGTGGCCTGGAAGGGAGCAGGAGATCCCGGGGACCCTTTTCCAGCTCAGAGCCGCCCTTTCCTCCCCATCCTGCCGCCCCAGAGGACAGCTCCCCCTGGCCCCAGGCAGGGCTGGAGGGTCCTGGGGCTTGGTTTTCCTGCAAGGATTCCCATGGTGTGTCAGCGGCCTCACTCCCTGCCCTCGGCTGTGTGAGGGCGCTCTCGGTGTGTCCCTGCGTGCCAGGATGGCTCCAAAGGGGTTGGAAGCACTTCCCAAGAGGATCCAGGAGCTGTCTCTCCCCGCCCCTGTGCTGCCGGAGGGCACCAGCAGCTCCTCAGCCTGGCCTGGAGCAGCAGCACATCGAGATCTCGGCCTCCGAGGGTGGACAGACCTCCCAGGGACCAAAGGACCCGAGGACTCGCTCCCTGCCAGAGGAAGGCTGGGAATAGCTGGGAATAGCTGGAACATCCCTGAGTGCCACCATCCAGTGGCAAAGCTCAGAACCAGCCCTGGCTTTTCCCTACAATCCAGACAGTGAGTACCCCTCGCTTCCTGCCCCTTCCCAGACTCCTCTTCCCCCATTCTGTATTTTTTCCTTCACCCTCTGGATTTTAACGTGGCAGCACGGTGGCTGTTCTGTCCCCAGGACAGGTGACATGGAAAGGGAAGGGAGAACATGGCACAAACCGCAGGGAATTCACCCCCTGCTCCCGAGGACTTTGGCACTGCACAGGAGCATCCTGGCCAGGCTTTGCACCTGGTGGGAGAAGGGAGGCAATTCCAGCTCCCCCAGAAAGCCACACAAACCTTCCTGGGAGAGCTCCACACAGACAGGACAGGACAAATCCCAGGGATGGCATCGGCACCACTGTTAACACGGACACCACGGATCCACACATCACTCACAGATACAAGGAGCGTTTGGGATCCACTGCTGTGTGCTTGGGGAAAAGGTGACTGCACTGGAGGAGGGGAGGGGGCACAGGCAAACCCCAAATGCCACCCCCATCACCCCACAGAGGTGGTCCCACAGCACAGGACTGTAGCTGTGCAGCCTGTGGGAACCCAGGAGCATTCCAAAAGGCTGTTCAAGCATGGACATAGAGGTACCCTGGGGGGTTTCCAGCTTTCCCTGGCCACCCTGGATATATCCTGGGGGTTTCCAGCTTCCCCTGGCCACCCTGGATATTCCCTGGGTGTTTCCAGCTTCCCCTGGCCACCCTGGATGCTGTGCTGAGGCCTCCCACAGCAGCAGGTGCTCACAGGGAGCTGTGAGTTTCTCCACACCAAGACTCCACGCAGGGCAAGCAGCAGTGGAGGCAATGGGGACATCCTTCCCAACTGAGAAACCAAGGGAACTCACCACTCCCTTTGTGTTTGTCTCAAATTCCAAAATCTGACTTGGCTCCTGGGCTGAGGTTGTGTGGAAAACACATTGGAACAGCCCAATTTTTTCCAAGTTTGGCATCTCCAAGGCTGTGCTGGTGTTCTGGGTGACTCCAACACCCACAGCTCAGGTATGGATGTGGGCAGCACCCAGAGCAGGCAGAGCTGTCTGAGGTCACAGTTCCTCCAAAAACTCCTGCCAGAGGGATGAAGATTTAGTTCCAGGGCTGCTGGGTAGCCCTGAGTACCCAAGGCTGTCCCCTTCTGCACCCCAGGCCACACCAGGCTGTGGTGAGCAACAGCTGGGACACTTCCAAGGCCAGGCTCTTCTCAGGGTACGCTCAGAGTGGCCCCAAAGGAGGGACAGAAAGGGCCCTGCTGGCTGCTCTGGGAGCCCTGAAGCACCCAGCAGCTTTCCAGGTGGGTTGGTAAGCACTGGCCAGTTCCCAGGGAAAGTCTGGGTGCTCTCTGTTGGCTCCTGTGGCTCTTCTATGGCAGGGCTGTACCCTGGGCAGCTCCTCGTGCTGTGAGCTCTCTAATCCCCTGCATGCACTGGAGAGAAGCCCAGGTGACAAGAGAAGGGACCACAAAATCCCAGGAATCTTGCTGACAGCTGGGAATGGGAATGGGGAGCCCAAGCCCTGCTCTGCCTGTTCTCAGCTACCTTGGGGCTCACTGCCCCCATTCCCAACTTTGCATCCCTGCCAGGAATCTTTTGGGATCCTTTGCAAAACAGGTTAGAGGGCTGGGATCTGCTCCAACCCTCGGGAACAAGAGATGGATTTTCAGAATTTTGCCCAAGGATTCCCTACCCCTCCCTCCAAGTTCATGTCAGTACAGACCTGGGATAGTGAACAAGAGGAGCTTTAAGGTCCTTTCCAGCCCAAACCATTCGGGGCTTCTGACTCTTTAGAGCCAGAGCTCTGCTTGGAGCAGAGCCCCCTCAGCATTCCTCACACTGTCCCCACAGGCTGCTCTTCCTGGAGCCCCAGGTCCCTGCAGACCACCACCACCAAAGAGCTGGGCTCTCAGCATTTATTTCCACACCAAACCAGTGCTCAGGGTTGCAGGAGGTGACATGCAGGGCAGGCATTGCTGGAGAGGAGGGCTGTGATTCCATGTGGAGATACCTGTAGTGCATAAGAGACTAAAGAGCATCCACCTACCTCTACAGGGCCCTAATTGTCAGCTCAGGGAGAAGAATTATTGTGTTGCAAGTGGACAGTGACAGGAGACACGAGCTGCAGCTACTCTACACACATTGCTTCAGAAACCACAAAGATATGCACAAACACTGTGTCACTCTGCACCCCACAGCCCCTGAGCCCAGAGGAAAACCTCTTCTGCAATGGTTCTGCCTGGGCCTTTAAGTCAAGGTTAAAAGTCATGTGCCTCGAGCTGCTAAAGCTCTTCCCTCGTAGGCAGCCAAGTCTGCACTCCCCTAGAATCCGTTTTCTTTTGGCAACAAGGAAGAAGGCCTCGAGCTGCAGGAATTAACATCTTGCTTCCATAATGGTTTGGCTGACTCCAGGGATGGCCAGGTTCCAGTCATCATTCCACTGTATTGCATAAATACCTATTGGAGAAAAGAACTGGAGCTGGCAGCTCCGTGTCCATCGCAGTCACTCCGCTGCCCTCCAGGTCCCACCAAACATCCCCACGAGGCTCCAAATCCTCCTGGGAACACTCATGGCTGTGCCACGGATCCCACTTTGGACACACACCACACACAGACCGAGAAACAAAGTCAGGACATGGGCTGGGTGTGCTCAGCAGCCATGGAGAAGGGCCAGGAGCTCCTCCTCTGCTTTCGGAGTCTCTGCATCGGTGAGGTGTGGCCACCTGGCCCCGGGGTCAGCACTGCTCACCATCCCACGAGCCTCACTGCTGCTGGTTCTGTGGCTGGAGCTCTTTCCCAGGCCCAGAAGGATATTGCAGGCCCAGATGGATATTCAGGATTGGAACAGTAGCTCTAGGAACAATCAGACTACAGAGGTGAAGCAATACCTGACCCAGAAATTCAGACTGGAGAAGACAAAAGTGAAACGTGGGAGACTTTAAAAACTATCACCTGCACGGGATAGAGACACTCAAACCAAACCAGACAGACACAGCCAAACAAAAATACTGCCAGGACAAGCAACTTCCTTCTCTGGAGGAGGGGGTTCCTCCATATTCCACACCGGATCTCGCTGTGTTGACCTTCTAAGGTCACAGAAGGAGCAGAATGGGCAGATCCTTCCCAATGACAACGCTCCTGGCACAGCTGTCCCTGCAAGATCCTCCTGCTGGGCCTCAAGTACCAAAGTGTCCCTGTGCCTTTGGGCCAGGATGGGCAGGCATACAACGGGAAGATGCTGTAGCACCAGTTTCCAAGTTCAGTGCAGTTTTCAATGCATTAAGCCAAAGGATTGTCACCAAACTTGCTTCCCACGCAAGTTCTGCAAAGAGGGTAAAGCTACACTCCAGCTGCTTCTGTCCCCAGGCTGCCTTTGGCACTCACTCCTTGCCTGAGCTGTAAATCTTCTGCACTGTGGCTCGGGTGAGCTCCAAATCCTCCGGGTAGCGGATTTCCAGCTCGGCGTTTGCCAGGTAGTGAACGCCAGTGAACTCGGAGAAGTAGCGGCCGATGTCGGGGTGAGGGATCTCCCGAGGCTCAGAGTTGTACTCCAGGTTCTCTGTGAGGGAAGGAAAGCAGCAGTTACCATCACAGCAAGAGCTGCTGCAAGGCAGTGAGCCCTGGGCCTCTCTCAGGCCTTGCTTGTGCTTCTAGAAACACCAAATCTGGTGCTTGAAAGGAAAAAAATACCACAATCCAGGAAAATGGGCAGAGCAAGCCAGTGTGACTGTTCACAGAGCCTCACCTCCTCATGTCCCCACTGAGCAGGGACATGGGAACTGGTTTATGCCTGGGATTGCCTGGCATCAGGCTGGAGGAGCAGGATGCTGCTCCCACTCTGCTGGTCACAGGACTCGGCTGTAAGCACAGGGAGAAGCTGCTGCACTGAGCTGTGCTCCTCTAATCCCTCCCAGCCCTTGGGGGATCAGTTTTGGGAGAGATCCCCCTCAAACGCTCCAAGGTGAGCCCACCTGCACAAGGCTGTCCTGGCAGAGCAGCCAAGAGCTTCCTCCCTCAGCCTGTGCTCCCACCATGCCAAGGCCCAGCATTTGCCTCCAGCAAAATAAACTTCCCTAAGCCCAAACTTCCCCAAGCCAAGGGAAAGTCCCTAAGGAGGACACGCTGATTCTTTCTCCCAGCAGCTCCAGATAACCTGATAAGGTACAAGAGTTACACAACACTAAACCCCAAAGGTGACCCCTAAACACTGCACCCCAAAGGTGACCCTGGCCAAGGGCTGCTCTGCTCTGCAGTGTAGGCACAGAGCAGGGACTGGGAGTAAAACCCACAGGCTGCAGCCCTGCAGCACTGCCCAAATGATGTCATTTTTTCCGGCATAGTGCCAGATAAAACAGGTAGTATTAGCTAGGAAAAAAAAAAGCTGCATCAGGATCAAAGGCTGACTTTGGGTAGGGCAGAACGAGCTGGGGTGCAGAGAATGTCATTCAGGAATAATCTGTCTCTGAAATCCAGTTCATTACTGGGAGCAGAGAATTCCTATTAATCCATGCAGGCTCTTTGAAGCTGCTGCATGTCAGGGTGTGCAGCCAGCAGCACCAGAGCTTTCCACGCCTCAGCAGCCTGCTGCAGTCCTAGAGGCTTGCAAAGGACCTTTTTGGATACTGCACCACTGCGGAAAACAATTTGCACTGCTGAATGCTCTGCAGCAGCATGGCTGAGCTGGGAGCTGTGCTCAGGGAACTGCAGGGATGGAGCTGCAGGGATGAGGAGCTGCAGGGATGAGGAGCTGCAGGGATGAGGAGCTGCAGGGATGAGGAGCTGCAGGGATGAGGAGCTGCAGGGATGAGGAGCTGCAGGGATGAGGAGCTGCAGGGATGAGGAGCTGCAGGGATGAGGAGCTGCAGGGATGAGGAGCTGCAGGGGATGAGGAGCTGCAGGGGATGAGGAGCTGCAGGGGATGAGGAGCTGCAGCTGGCAGGGGGAACAGGCTGACACGGGCGAGTTCAGCACAAGGTGGGAGCCTCCCAAAGGTGCTGACGAGCAATTCTGAGCCACAGATCTCTCTCCTGTGCTGTCACAAAGCAAACAAAACACAGCCAAGAGTGGACAGCTACCAAACTCCCTGCATGACACAGGAGTTCTGGAATTAGCTGCACTCAACCCCCAGATTTACAGGAAGGCCTCAAACTGAGGTACATTTATCTATAATAAGCTTGGAGTTATTTCTGAGCTGGTTAAATTAAACTGCACATGAGGATTTGTTTAGGATTCTTTCAGTAAGAAACTCTCCCTCCCTCCCCAGAGTCAGGTCAGGAGGATATGAAATAATCCTTCCCAAATGATCTGGGGATGTTTTAGAGGGACTATCAATAGCAGCAAGAACAAACCCTCCACTTTTCCCCAGCGATAGCAGAACTCTTGGAGGCCACAGAGATGCAGTGATAACAGTGTCTCCTACACAGAGATAACAGTGTCAGCCTACCCTGCAAGAACTGTGGGACCAGACAGGGCTCTGTTTGTTTAAACATCATTAAACTGAAGATAAGTGATGACTCAGACCCAGTGGCACTGGGGACAATTACCTGATTAGGTAATTACCAAGATGCATATTTTAATATCAATCCATGGCACATGAGAATTACTGTTTTTAAGACTCTCTGAGGCCAAGCCCTGCCTGATCTGAGCCAGCAGGCTTTGCCACTTCATCTTTTTGGGCTTCTGAATATAAAAAAGCCACTCTCAGGACAGTGGGAAACACGTGCACCTTAAATCTACAGAGGGAAGCGTGTCCCTGCCTGTAAAACTACCTCTTGTCACACCTCTTGTGACACTCAGGGGACCAGAACATGAGGGAGCACCCAGGGAAAGGGCATTTTGGTCAGCATTTTCCCTCCAGCAGCTTCCCCATCTTCCCTCAGCTGAACACACTGTGTCTGTGCAGCTGCCCTGCCTGCATGGGACCCCCTGGCACAGGGGGAACACAAACATGAGGCTAATGAGTATTTTTACAATGTACAGATGTGCTTTCCTTTTGCAATTTTCTTCAGAACCTCAGCTCAACAGTTTTTCACATATCCCAACCACACACTCTGACCACCAGACAAGAGTTTCCTGTTATGTTTTGTTGCACAAAGCACATGTGACATGGAGATTTCGACACTTCCCTGCACTTGTGAAGAGACATTAGTTTTTGTTCTGGTTAAGGATGGCACTAACAGCCAGGTTACCTGTGTTCCCTGGGATCCTGGCATGTGACAGTGGCCAGAACCATGTCCTGACCTGCAACCTCTCACTAAATCCCATTTCCAGTGTGCAAGGCACAGCTGTCAGATCAGATACAACAGATCTTCAGCCTTCAGCAGAAGCTGAGTTAATTTTTGCTAAGCAGCAATCAAGGTCAACACCACGAGTGTCCAAAACACTTCTGGGGCAAGAGGAGATGACACCAGAGTGGGCCTTCCTGCCCAACCCAGCAAGGCTGATTTCATGGGGAGCAAACAGAGCAGGCCACCATTCAGCATCATTTCCACCTCTATAACCCTTGTTAACCATAATGAACTGATCAATTGAGCATCCCCTTGTCCTGGTGTGGGCAGAGTGCCCACAGGAGCCCCTGCTCACCTTGGGCAGCGTATCTGCAGGAGCCATCCTCCACCAGGACGTTGTAGAAGGGCTGGTGGGGGCCGTGGGGGAGGCTGTGCACGTTCATGTTCCGGATCCACTCGTGGCCCATCATGCAGGCAGGGTCCCAGCCGTAAATCACACAGTTGTAGCCATACCTGGTTAAAGAAATTGCACACACAAAGGCTGGGCAAACGCCAGAGACAGCTCTTTTTCCTCAAGATTAACAGAGCACAAAGAGGACAGGAACCTCCTTAGAGCTGGCACAAGGAGGAGAGGAACAGGAGGGAAAAGAAACAATTCACAAAGACTTCGTGTTTGTATTTTGAGGTGGAGGGAAATGACTATGAATGACTGGATAAACAGACAGGACTAAACAGCTGAAGACAAAGGCAAACCAAATGTGAGCAAGAAAAGAGAACAGGGAAGAGCCTAGAAGTCAGCAGCCAGAAGAGGAAGGAAGAAATAAAGAGGGATCAACCACCCTGCTGGGCTGTGCAGCTACTCCTGTACACATGATGCAGATGTGGCAACCCCAACACTGAGAACAAAGCCATCGCTATTTACAGAATATTTATGGGAGTAAGTGTGAGGTGTTGGAACTGTCATTGCTGATACCCCCAAATGTGCTCAGGATGTCCTGGTGAGTCAGAGGAGTGGCCAAAGCCACGCAGTGCTGGCCTGGCTCTCTGGCAGAGCAGTGCAGGCAGGAACAGGAATGAGAGAGCACAGGGAAACATCCATAAACTGTCCTGGGAATATCAGAATCGATTTTGAAGTTGACTCTGTTGCACAGTCCCTCATTAAGTGGTTGCTGCTGTTTCCTGGAGAGCTCTGTGCTGTGGGGATGTTACCTGTGTGACAGGGGATGACTCAGACAAGTCAGGCTCTCTGCAGTGCAAACATTTGCTCTCTCCAGGCACTCACAGAGCTGCCCCCACTTTCCCGCACGGGACAGACGCACATGCCCAGCATTTCCCACTCCACCTTGGCACTAAAACCACGTCTCACTGCTGGCAGCTCAAACCCTTCTGCTCTGCTCACTGTGGGGAAGGTTCCAAGCTCACCTCTTGTGTTTCATGATGAGCCCAATGGAGAAGCAAACCTCCTTGTGCTTCTCATCCGAGCGGTGCTTGACCTCGGGGCCCAGCTCCTCCTTGCGCCGCTCGATGTGCTCCAGGGTGTGCTGCACCAGGTACCCCACAGCCCCGTGCTGGGACGGGTCCAGGGCCTGGATGTGCTGCAGGATGTCCAGGACCTTCCAAACCACAGCAAAAACACGTTCAGGACACGTCCCTGCGGCAGCACAACTCATGAACACATAGAGATACATCGCATGTGAAGTGCCCTGAGATCTGCCACAACCTCCTCCACACTGCTCTCTGCTACAGCTTCATGCTCAGCCTGCACACAGCCTATCCATATTCCTTTTCTCTTTGTAAAGCTCCCAACCTCCAAGGAAAGGCACTGGAAAGCACAGCAGCTCCTTAAAACTCAGCCCCACGAGTTCATCACATCCTGTTTAGTGGCCACAGAGCATCTCTCAAGGTTTTCAAGAATGCAGCTCCCAGTGTTTCAAAATACTGCTGGAAAGTGATGCCAGGTGACTTCTGCTGCTTTTGAGAACTAATGTTTTAACTTAAAGAGCTTCTCAGCATGTCTGTGAGGAGCAAAAATAGGGCAGCACAGGAGGAAATGGAAATAACCTCCATGATGCTCTCCCATGGAACAGGGAACAAGACAGAAAAGCTGCTTGTCTCAGGACGAGTAAAGAACACAAAGAAGCAAGGTCTGCAGATCCAGAATTCCAACCTCCCAACACCCTCTGGCACAACATCAGAGCATCTGCTGCTGAGTTTGTTAGAGGCAGGGAAAGCAAATCTTAGTTTTTTGGTAAAAGCAAGAAAAAAAAAAAAAAACCCAACCTGTTGTGTAAACATCTTGGGAAAAGACACGTATCTGTCTCAACATCAAACACTTCAGCTCCCAAAATCTGCCACCCTTCAGCACCTGGCTGAAGGATTGTCTCCTGGAGCATAGGTTTGGTCATTAAGTTCAGAGCAGCAGCAGAAGAGAAATGGAAATCTCAGGCTGTTCAGCATGAACAGGAGCCAAAACCCGAGGAAAATCAATTTAAATAAAGGACAGGTGAGTAATTCATGAGAAGAAACACAGCCCAGGCTTCCTGGCCACTTTCATTCCATTAAGAATTAAGAAAGATGTGAAAATCCTGAAAAATCCTAAAGGAAGGAAGTAACCACAGCTGTCAGAGATTCTTGGGAATTTTATTTACTGTTATTTACAAATGTTTAGGGCAGCATTATGTGTATCTCTGCAGGACTTTTTAGATTTCCTACCCATCCATAAATCTGGCAGGCGCTGTCAAAGCTGGTACATTGTGTCCTGTCAGACACAGCATTCTCTCTGGTTAGCTGCAACCCTGCCTGACAGCCCAGAACGACTGGATGCAATCCTGAAAAATCCAAATTTGCTCATTTCCATCGCATCTGCTGCAGAGAACTCAGTGAAACTCAGCCCTGGGATTGGCTCATGTGTTCTGAGGGGCTGCAAATCCAAGTCTGGAGCTCTCCAAACACGTCCCTGAGTGCCAGGAAGGGGCAGGAAGATCTTTCAATGTTCCCTATTTATGTCCAGTTGCCATTTCAGCTCAGTGAGTCCCTCCCACACACAATTTTTTGGTGCTGGTTTTTCTGTGCTGACACTAAAATTTGCTGCCATAAGAAAGGAAGGCCAGGCTTAGCACAGTTTGTTCTTCAAAGGGAAGGAGGAAGCTTCTCCAGCCACCCTGTTCCAGTTGATTTGGTGGGAAGAGCTTTGCTTTCTGCTCAGCTGTCCAACCAATATTCCGTGTTCCCTTCCCAAACCTGACAAGTGGAACTGGCACAGGCTCCACTGAACCAGCACAGGGAATTTTGAGTAGGAAAAACCTCTGTGCTGCAGTGACATATTAAAAAAACCAGACTTTTTTGAGTTACAGGCTCTTCTCTGTGCCTTCTCCTCATTCAGTGAAAGCCTTGGATGATCCAGACAACCTGTAAATCTCAGCATCTTCTTTCCCACACTCCCAAGTTAACAGGACTGCAGTTGTTACCCTGAAGGAAAAGGAATTCCAAAGACAGGAATATCAAGCTGCTTTTTCACAAGAGCCACAGACTGTGTGGCCAAGGTTGGGAGCACAGCTTTGATTTTATTTATAGAAGATAAATTTCTGAAGTTTGCTGGTAAGGTAATTGCTCCTTTTCCAGGAGCCCAGCAGGAGTTTTACCACAGAGCAAACTGGATGTTCTTATAACTCACAGTCCACAGTGTTGGTTGCAAGACAAGCTGTAAATAATAAATTATGACTCAAGGCTGCTCCTAAGCCTTCCCTGGGACAAGCAGGCAAGAATCATCCACTCTTTCTGCTTCAAATTGATTCCCTGCAATGTGAGAACTCCTCCAGCTACATTCATTACAGATACACCTCGTGGCAGAATGTAATGCAGGCTGACAGAGGCCAAAAATCAATAACCCAGTGTTAACAGTGCTCAGCCTTCCCCAAAACATTCCCCTGAGTGCCCAGGTACCTTTTCTGGCCAGATTCCCAGGTGGAAGTATAACCTGGCCTGGAGCATGAGGTGCTGCACGTTGTCTGGGTACATGGCCAGGTACAGGTCCAGGGAGTCTCTCAGGAGCTGGTAGGACTGGTCAGTGCTCTCTCTGCCAGAAGGAAGGAAACTCAGCTGTCAGGCTCTGCAACCCTGTCCCCAGAGCCCCCAGAATGCTGCTGCAGGTCCAGCACACTCACAGCAGTGACTGCAGCATGGACTGTCACCCACCACATCAGCCTGCTACAAGGAAAAGCACTGCACAACTGATCAGTGAACTCTGCCTCCCACCCACTGCTCTTCTCCTTGGTCAGATAATCCCACACGGAGAATTCATTCTCCAAGCCATTTCCTTTTGTTCCCCTGACACCTAAAACAATCCTCCCACTCCTGTGAGTCTCTCTATGGCTGTGCAGGAAAGGGATTATCAGGAGGATTTGAAAACAAAACTTAATGTTCTACACACCAACAATCTCTCTGAAAATGCTCATTTGAACTTGAGGGTTGTGCCTCATACATGACAGAAAAAGGCTCTCCTCTTAAGGTGGACAATCCCTATCAGCATTTCATAGAGAAAACAAAATATCTTGTTTATTTTCTTGAGAGGAACTATTTTCACTAAATATTTTTGTTTGCACTCAGATGCAGGTGACTGAAAGCACCCACTCAATGCCTTGTGGCACACGGAATTTTCAGGATCACAGGAGCTGAGTGACACCTTTTGGAAGCACCAATACTGGATATGCAGATAATGCTCCCTGGGTCCTTTTCCCCAGGGTATGGATGCCCAACTCACCTCTTGCCAAGGTTCAGGAGGTTGCCCACCATGCGCTGCAGGACCTCCTTGGAGGTCACCACCCCATAGAACTCCTCTGTCACGTGGTGCCCGATCAGGTACTCGCACTCCTTCACTGTCAGCTGCTTCCCCTTCCCAAAGGCATCGATGTAGGTGTAGTCAAAAATATCTGTGCTTCTAGAGAGGCAACAGAGACACCAAACTGTGATCAGGGTCTTGTGGTAAAGCAGGATTTGCTGTTTCTCTTCTTCTCTCAGCACTTCCAACCTGTGTCCTGCATTCCTCAGATCCCTCCTAAAGAAAGTCTACCTGGTACCTTCTCTTTTTTCCATAATTCTCACATCACCTCATGGGTATTATTAATTCAGGAAATCTGTTATTATTCAGCAGTACAGAACTGAGTTCTAAGAAAACTTTCCTAAAGATCTGATTTTTCCCTCCATATAGGTTATAATTCCAGATGGAAAATAATTAAAACATTCTCCTCTAGGTCTAGAGCGGGAAATCTGGGATTACCATTCAGCAGCAGCTGAGTTCTAGGAAAACTTTCCTAAAGATCTGATTTTTCCCTCTGTACAAGCAGATGGAACATAATTAAACACTCTCACATAGGTCTGGAGCTGTGAATGTTTTCTGGTTTTTGTCACTGTGGGCACAATTTCAGAGCTCAGCAGGTCACTCACCCTTCTTTCCCTTGACACCACCGCAGTAGGAAATGGCTGGGAAAGTTGACAGGCTCCAGTTTGACTCCCAGCTGCCTGGCAATTGTTAAATAAAGCACAGACAAACTGATGGGAATTCCTGTCCTGCGGATCAAAACCTGGCGGAGCAAAACGTGACAAAAACACAGGCGGGATTTAAGAAAAACAAATTTCAGTGGTTTCAATTTCACAATTCAAAATGCAACTTGACAGAACATGCACTGAAGGATGACATATTTATTTAAGAACTGCTCTTATTTATTTAAGAGTTGCTCTTCAGAGAGAATTATTTGTCTGGCTACAGTCAGACAAAGTGTCTCAAGACTTGCAGCCTCCCAGTTTTTGCCTAACACACACACACCTGGTGAATGTAGGAATTCAGGGAGTTGTAGTAATCCAGCTCATTCCCTTTGTATTTCAGCTGCTCATACAGGACACAGTTCATGGCATCAAGCACCTGCCTCTGAAGTTCCACTTCTGGAACGAGAACCTCTCCTGGAAACACATGCAGTGAAATAAAGACTGAGAAAACAAGAACACTCAACCTTTATGCAATGAAATCTTCACATGGGCAGGCTCAGTCTCTCCTTGAAAGCCAGAAATTACTCAGTGTTTATAGAACTAAGAAGCAAGATGCTGCCTGACCTTTGGAGATGATAAACATGCACCTTTCTACTGATCATTTTCTGAGATTGGCAGGAAAGAGATTGTTTCCCAGTCCCACAGCTCAGCTATAGATAACAGGACTAATAAGATTTCAGAGATAAATGGGAAAAAATGGAATTCCCCTCTCAATTCTTTTACCATCAGAGGGACTGAACCCTGGGCTATTGAACAGCTGTTTCTTGAATGATGGCTTAAGTAAATGTCAGAATTCTGTTTGCCAGGGGATAAAAACAACAGCTCTTTAAGCTGCCACAACTCCACAGCTGTTTCAGCTGTGCAGAGGTGCAGGAAGGCTCTGCAGGAAAGCACATTTCTGTACAGTACCTGCCTTGGAAGCCAAGCTGGGGTGCCTGGGGTTCTTGGTCCGCAGCACTTTGCGCACTTTGTCCGTGATATCGTCCACCTGAGCCTGGACACTCTTGAGGCAGATGTCTGACAGGGGGTTACAGTACTGATCAATCAACACAGCACCTGCAAAAAACAAACTACATAAGAAACAGGACTTGAGTTTTTTTCTTTGCTTGGTTTTGCCTGCTCTGCATTCCAGGCATGCAGCAGAACAGCAGAGCTCTGCGTGTGAAACCTGCAGTCATCTGCTGGATTTGTCACATAAACTGCAGACAATGAGCTGACATGAGAAATTACCAGCTGAACTCAGTATTCCCCTCTCCCCACGCTGAAAGGTATCTGTGCCTTGTGCAGGAATGCTGCTGGCTCAGGCCTGACCAGCTCTGCACTCACACCGCAGCCCCTGGCACCTCCCCAACGTACAGAGATTTTTATTCAGAGCCTGAAACAATCCCAGCTTCACTCAAACTGCCTCAGCTCTGACCTCTCCCTGCCACATCCTCCCTATCATCCTTGTTCATCATTTCCTTGTCTGCTGCATTCATCTTCCTCTTCCACACCTGCTCTCCATCTTCCTAACACAACACAGAACAGCAGAGACTTTCCTGTTGCTCCTGCCCAAGCAGGAAAACATTTCCTTTTCATAGAACCCTTCTCCTTGGCACCACTGCTCTTTCCAAAGCCTCCTTCTGTTCAATCCCTGGAATCAGCTGGAAGGATTTTGCATGGACTACACCTCTTCCAGCCTCCCACATGGCTTTGTCAACATGTCCATGGCAGGCCTGTAAATCCAGGAATTCAGCAGGGCCCTGTGTCTCCTTCCTGTCCTCCCAAAGTGTTCCCTGTGCTGACCAGGTGAAAATTCCCAAAAAGCTTCCTGCTGCTGCTGCTCCAAAGGCACCTTCATGGCAGACAAATCACACATATTTGTGACCTACACGACTAAGTCTCATAATCAATTTGGTTTTTTTCTACGAAAGGCCATTTTCTGCTTTCCTTTCTTGCCCTAACAGTGCCTTCTTCAAAGTCTATTGCATTACCAAGAACCAGCTTTGGTGTGACAGCCTTCTTTGTCCCCTTTCAGGGATATTTTGGAGCGTGTAGCAAGAGGAAGGGACTCTTCTACAGCCCCTGGCAGCTTCTGAGCCACTCAGAAGACAGAAGGAGAATATGTCCTTCACATTCTCAGGAGACTGAGGACATGAAGCGCAGAAGAAGCAGAAGAAAGAGCTTTTTCTTTCTTAGCAGATCTAAGTGCTCTCCCACCATGTGACTGGACTTGGAATTGTTTCCCATCAAAGTCCAGCACTCAGTTCTTGAGACACTCTCAGTGCTCAGGCCAGTACAATTCCCTCTGCTTGCTCCCTGCCCTTATGTGAGGAGCTCCTGGGGAAGGGGAAAGCAGGGAGCTGACCGGGAATCAGCTCAGCTGAATGCAGCCCAGGGGCCACAGCAGCTATGTCAGTAATTAGGATGTTGAGCTGATTTTCTCAGCACCCTGTTCAAGTGTTTTACCCTTTCCTGCCTTCAGCCCAGCTGTCCAGGGGGATTCTCAGTGCTTCACACAGCACTGACAGCACCTGATGCCATCCTGCCATTTGGACACAACGCTGCTGCGGGACGGGAAGGATTCCAGGCACACCCCAAATCCAACCTGAATTCTGAGCCATTAGCCAAGGGCTTGCTGCAATCTAAGCCAGGCAGGCTCCTTGCAAGCCAAAGCATGATGGAGAGCTGTCATCAGGTGTTCTAGCTGGGCTTTCTGCCAAGGACTCACCCTCCAGAAAGGACTGCCGCTCCGTGGGGCGCTGCAGATACTCCTTCAGGTTCTTCAGTATGTTCTGCTGCCGTAGGAAATAGAGGATTTTCTTTGCATAGTACTTCCAGGTGAGACCTTTCCTGCACAGTTAAACACAAGAAGAAGCATTTCCCTAAAGAGGTATTTGAAGGGTGAGCAGTTGGTTTAAGTTGTTCGGCGAGTACAAGTTTACAGTTTAGATTATTGTTTTTCTCAACAAGCGCTGTCACTGAAAGTCAACCCAGAAGGGGAATGTTGAAAGGAATTTATCATAAAAAGCCACACAACTTGCAAAACACTGCTCCTATCATCTGCAATTTTCATCTCATCACTGATATGTCATTTTCAGAAGATACATTATCATGGGAAACAACACAGACCTTAATTAAAGGAGCTCAGGAATATCTGATTAAAATCCTATACTTTATTCATTACTCTCTGCCTGACTGCATCTCTCCAGAGCCACTCCTAAAGGATCCTCTCAGCATTAAAAATACATTGATGAGGGACATGAATGCAAGTCCAATAGCATGCAGAAGAAAACCAAAATTCCCCAGAGGAAAACCAACTCTGCAGCTCTGAAAAGGCAGGAGGAGATCAACAGTTGCTCTGTAGATGACACAATCCCAAAACTTTTTACAGTAAAGCCTCACCACTTTCTAAAGCCTCTCCATCCTCTTGGACAGCAGGGCAATGAAATCTCGTAATATTTTATCTTTCAGTAAACTGGGATCCACAATAGGGACAACTGCTTTATTGGGATATCTTCCAGGGAAATGATTTAGCCTAATGCTCCTGAATAGCAATGACTACAGCTTAATCAGGGTGTAATTAGCATCAATTCTGCTTTATGGGGAGGCATTTGGCCAGTGCAAAGCCTCAAAAGCTTTTTAACCAGTTGTCAAATGAGAGATGCTCAGGCCCAGCTCAAACAGAGATGGCAATAAAATGGATGGGAAAAGGCAAAAATGAGATGATTGCCATTCCAGTTGGGTTTTTTCAAGCTCTATTAACAGTCCCTCTAATCAAGGCTATTAGGCCCCATTAAGAACACTTATCACAGCTTTGTATCACACCAAACCCAGCCTGGGTAGGTGGTACCAGCAGAAAAAGCTTCAGATAAAGCAAATAAATCCTTCAAATAAACTTACTCATCTTGCCCAGTGTTAATCGAGGTGATGGGATTGCCCAGGCAGATAAAAACCAGGAGTTTTATTTACCACCTGTCTGAATAATTTACAGAACTGCAAATTTTGCAGTGGCTGAATTTAATTCAGTTGCTTTTTTGGGGACAAAAATTGGACCAACCTCCTCCAGCTCAGAAAAGGAAAGAAAAAGCTGGAATTTCATGGTGCAGGGATTCACGGTGGCAATCCTGAAGGATTCCTGCTTCCCTCTGGTGCTCTGGCCTAATCCTGCAAATCAGTTCAGCAAACTGATCCAGGCTTAAACCAAAAAGGAACAAGAGGATGGGAACTGCTTAGGCAGAGACGAGGGAGCATGGGATAAGTCCCAAGAGATGCCATGAGCTGGCAAGGAAATCAACAACAAAAAGCAACACAAAGCCAGAGGATCTTCTTCCTGTAGGACAAGGTTTCCATGGTTTCCTCTGGATAAACTCAATCTGTTCTGCAGTCAGGCCTGAGCAAGTCTGGGGGTGGTGTTTAATGAGTGACCAAGGGCAGAAGCTGAGGTCAGGCATTAACCAGGGTATTTTTCTCCTTGGGCTGGTGAAAAAGGAAAATCCCCGCCAATTCTCAGCCCTCTCTTACCTTCCTTCCATGTTGAGGATACACATCAGCTCATCCTCAAAGAAATGGCTGGGGCAGCCCAGAGTCTCAATGTCACTGAACCCGTCACAGGGGACCTGCCAAAGCAGACAGAGTTACACACAGCACAACTGATCCTCCCACAACTTCAGAAACAGCCTCTAAACCAAATCTGTCCTGTTTTCTAAAATTTACACAAGATCTTAAAAATGTGCTGCTGCCCAAATACTCACAGTCTGTACTCATGGATTTATTATTCCATTGAGAACCCCAGAAAACATCCTACAGCAATTTCAGCCGAATTCTACAGCATTTAGGGCTGTGATGCTGAGTTCAGGACCAGTAGAACCACATTTTTGCAGGGTAGGCACAAGCTGAAAGTGACTTTAAGGTGGAATCAGCTTCTGCTTGAGGCTGACTGAACCTCTCCATACACCCCCCTGTGCAGGAGATTCATCCTGGGTGAAGGAATGAAGAGGCAGGAGCCTTTATTTTTTGCAACAACCACTTCTGCATCTAAATTCAGAACAGCTATTTTGTTCCAGAATTCAAAATTACTTTTAAAACTTTGGTTGAACTGTAAAAAAAAAAAAAATTGGCTTTCAAGCTTTTCACCATAAGGTATGGGCTCATCTATGGGTTTGAAAATCTTTTCCTCTCAGTTCTGAGCAGGAAATCAAGCTGCAGTTTCTGGCCCCACAGGAGATGGTTCTCATCATGAGGCCTTTGGGTATTGCTTAATGGTTTCTCCACAGTCTTTGCATACATGATGAAAACAGGAGGAATCCAGGAGCAGCCTCTCCCAGTCAAAGCTCTGACAATTCTCCATGGAGCAATGCCTGGCTGCTGCAGAACAGAGCAGCCAGGGCACAGCAAACACCCACTTGCCCCTGCTGCCTTCCCTTTGCACAGGAGCCATAAAAGGGGGGCTGCTCAGTGGCTCTTTTGTGGAATTTTGAATTCAGCCAAAGTTACAGGCAGTATTTCTACTTCTTTCACAGAATTCCAGGCTGACCCAGCTGTACAGCTTGCCAAAATCCACAGCACCTACTAAGCAAACAGACAAGCAGCTCCTGTTTCATGTGCACGTCAGTGTGAGACATCACATTTTCACCTCTTCCCCAGTGAACACAGAAGCATCTCAGGGTCATGGCTGGCTGGAGAACTTCAAAAAAAGCACTTTGCAACTGAGTGGCCCTGTTGTGCCTTGCTCCTGAACTCAAAGGGCTTGTGACAGCTCTCAGAACTCGTCCTTGCACAAGGTCTGCAGCCAGAAACAGCAGCTGTGCTCTGTGTCAACAGACTCTGTGGCCTTCACAATCCCCAGAGCCAGGGCTGGACTCCCAGCAAAAAGCAAAGAGCTTCTCAGGCTGAATGCAATCCCAGAGTGTGCTGCATTCCACACACCTCTGCATTTGGAACTCTCCCCCCTCCTGGCTGTGTTTCAGCATTTTCACACTAAGTCAGGAAATACAAAATCTCTGACTGCACAGTTGAGGTGACGTGGAGAGAGGGGCAAGAGAAAGGAATAAAAAGTATTGATCACAATCAAGGAAGGTGAATCTTTGAATTATTATGGAACCATGGAATACCCTGAGCTGCCACAAGGATCATCCAGTCCAACTCCTGGCCCTGCACAGACATCCCAAAATCCCACAACACCCCTGGCAGTGCTGTCCAAAGGCTCCTGGAGCTCTGGAATCCTTGGGCTGTGCCCATTCCCTGGGGAGCCTGGGCAGTGCCTAGCACCCTCTGGGGGAAAAGGAACCTTTTCTAATATAAATAATAATAAAGACTAAATAAACACATTTCTAAAAGGCAAAACCCCCTAAGAAATAAACAATTTTTAAAAGAAGAATACACCCTGGTGATGTGACTGCTCAGGCAGTGTGGAGGAAACAGCCTCAAGCTGCTCCAGGGGAGGTTTAGGCTGGAATTTAGGAAAAACTGATTTATTGAAAGGGTTGTCAAGCCTTGGAACAAGCTGCTTAGGGAAGTGGTGCAACCACTGTCCTTCAAAGGGCTCAGAAAATGTGAAGATGTGCTTAGGGACAGTTCAGCGGCTGGACTTGATCTTGGAGGTCTCTTCCAACCTTAATGACTCAATCAATTATTTTACTAATAATTCTATTAGACAAGTGGCCAGGCTGCTGCACAGAGACACGAAGAGAGGAGGACTTACATGCTCTGAGAAGAACCTTTTGGAGAAGGAAGCCACGATCCTCTGCGCCTCCAGCCCGGCGTTGTGCCGCGCCTTGTACTCCTCCAGCCAGCTGACACTGTCACTGTGGCTGTAGTACTTGAGCAGGGATGGCCACCTGCACAGAGACACCAACCAACAGCTGTGAACATTCCCCACCCCTGAGAGCCTCCAGAGTGGCCTGAGGAGCTGAGACAGCGCCCAGACACTGCCCAGCTTTAAACCGCACTCAATTACCTCCGACATCAAAGCACAACTCCCTGATTGCAGCAGTGCATTAATGATGATTTGAAAGCTGAAAATATTTCTCCTGAAACCTTCAGAGGCTCCCACTGCAGGATTTCAATACCTAAACATCCTAAGTGCTTCAGTTTGATAATTAAAAGAGTTTACCACAAAGAAGTGTCAGGTGCAAGCCAACCTGGCACTGAACAGAACAGGAATTCTTTGTCCTGTGTTCTTCCTGCCACCTCGGGGAGCTCATTAAAAGGCTGCACAAAGCACAGCTCCCTCCACTGCCCTTGCTGGTGGCAACATCCACGGGAGGAAAACACAATCCTGAAGTCAGATTGTGACAGCTAAACGCTTCTGCAGTTTGGTTTGGAGACAGGAAATAATTGTTTGAAGAGGGAGAAAAAAAACCCCAAAACCCAGCCTCCCAGCTTTCTTGTAAAAACTCCTCCTTCCCTGAGACATTTCACAGCTTACTCAGAATTTCGAGGTTCAGCTGAAAACCCAACTTCAGGGCATGTTTTGGGGGCTGTGAGCGGCACCTTTTTGAATAAAGTGGGTGTGTGGTGCCACAACACAGCTTTGTGCCATCAAATATGTGCCAGCACTGCAATCCCTGCTGCTGGGAAGACACCAGGATCACTTGTGTGAGAAACATGACCAAGAATTAGCACAGATGGAAATATTTTGGAAAGAAAGCTGAGAGAAAGGGGTTTCTTTTCATCTGCTGGGGGATTTAATCCACATTTTGAAATGCTGTTCATTATTACTGGTTTAGACAAAACATTCTCCTTCAGTTCCATGGGTTGTCTTAGGTTCTTTTCAGGTTATATATATATTTATACACTTAATTTGCCAAATACTGAATTTACAGCTCCTGTATTAATAATTATTACCAGTGTCCAAACCACACTTGAAAGATATTTCACTGCTGGTTAATAATTTAACTCCCCTGCCATTTTCCTTCACAAAATAAAGTCAAATAACCTCACATTACATAACAACATCCCTCCTGCTGGCCCTTAAGCTATGGCTGAAATGCAGCCACCTCCCAGTAACCAGCCACAGCCCTTGATTTTGGGATGAGAAAGGAGGATCTCCTGGGTTGGAAGGACAGTGGGAATTTTAGGAAGATGAAAGTGCCATTGCTCACAGTGGAATCCAGCCAGGATGGCAAGGTCAGGGTGAAACCTCCTGCCAAAAATCCCATTATCAAGGAGAGAAGAGGGGAGCAGCGTGTGCCAATCACCCACCACATCCCATTCCAGCTGCTGGATCCCAACCAGGCTGAAACTTGCAGGAGCTGCAGCCACTGAACTGGTGAAAGTCAATCCCAGAGCCACGCCTTGGTGGAGTGGGGAAGCTGTAATTGTTCAGCAGCCTTTTTCCCCCCCATGAAAAGGGAACAATCCCCACATTTGGGCTGTGCTGAATTTCAGGAGCCAGCTGGCACTCAGAGAAAGCAATTCTGCAGATTTTCCTGTGCCATCACAGCCAAAAGCAGGTAAGAGATGAGCAGGTGCTACCATGGACAGCCTCTGGGACGAGGGGAGGTGCCTCCAGGACTGCTGAAACCAGCACAACATCACCAATATCACACCCACCCTTCAGCCCCAGCCAAAATGTCAACAGTGTCACTGAGCACGGCACCCTGGGGGAAACAAAACAGCAGCAAAACCCCAGCCCCAGGATTGGGAGCTGTGAGAACAGCTCTCCCCAAATCCTCCCGAATAAACACCTCTCTGCTGCCCAGCATCAGTCCTGAGGTGGGTCTTGGCTGCTGTTTTGGCAGCTCCTGGAGGGCTCAGGGAGGTACATTCACAAGCCCAGCGCACGGTTCCACTGCCAGAGCCCGGGCTGGAGCTGGGAATGCAGGGAATCCACGTGCCCCGGTGTGGAGAGGGCTACAAAACTGATCTCTGGCCAAGGGGGACCAGCGAGCAGCAGGCTCGGCCCGGTCGCTCCCCACGGGATCTGGGAGCGGAGGCAGCCTTGTACAAGCCCTTGGAGCAGTGCGGGACCCTGCCCGGAGAAGCTGCGGCTGCCCCATCCCTGGGAGCGTTCCAGGCCAGGCCGGATAAACCTGCAGCAACTTGGGACAGCGCAAGGTGTCCCTGCCCATGCCATGGGCTGAAAGGACGGGCTCAGAGCTCCCTTCTCCCCCGAAGCGCTCCGTGGCCAGGATCCGCCCGGGCCGCCGCAGGCTCAGCCCGCCAGGAGCCCACGGGGCAGGCACCACGGGCTGGGGCGGGACGGCGACACTTCCACCGCGCCGGGCACACGCTCCCCTCCCGGGCCGGGCCGACCGTCCCCGGGGCCGCTGAAGGCCGGGGGCGCCCGTCCCCTCCCGTCCGGGCCCGGGCCGGGCCGTGCGGCGGTGCCCACCTGAGGCGGAAGCGCTCCCGCCACACCTTGCCGCGGGGCTGGCACGCCTCCCGCAGCCGGCGGCAGGTGCAGGACACGCGGCCGATGTCGGCGGCGCCCAGCACGTCGCAGCAGAGGATGAGCTCCAGCAGCTCTCCCGGCAGGTCCGTCAGGCCCGTGCCGCCGCCGCCGCCGGGCCCGGCCGAGCCCGCGGCCTCCGCCGCCATCTTGGCTGTTTACCTGCGCTCCGGGGCCGCCGCCGCTTCCGGGGAGGGGCGGCCCGGGGAGCGTCCGCAAAGTGCCGCCGCGGCGCCGAGCGCAGAGCGCGCCAAGGGAGCGTCTGACAAGTGACGGGCCCGCGCACGGGGCGGCCCCGGGGGGACAGGCAGGGACACGGCGGGATCCGGAGCGGGGGACGGAGAGGGGCCTCGTCAGTGGGGTCAGCACTGGAAACAGGGGCCCAAGAGGGTCCTAATCAGTGTGTATGGATATTGGAAAGGGAGTGCCAAAAAGGGGCCTCATCGATGTGTATCGATATTGGAAAGGGAGTGCCAAAAAGGGGCCTCATCGATGTGTATCGATATTGGAAAGGGAGTGCCAAAAAGGGGCCTCATTGATGTGATCAGTATCGGAAACGGGGGCCAAAAGGGGCCTCATTGATGTGTATCAATATTGGAAATAGGGGCCAAAAAAGGACCTCATCGATGTGTATCAATATTGGAAATAGGGGCCAAAAAGGGACCTCATCGATGTGTATCGATATTGGACACAGTGACAGAAAGTGACATCCTAGATGTGATCAATACTGGAAAACAGCCTGCAGAGATAGGGGGATCTATCAACGTGTATCAATATCAGAAACAGAGTACCAAAAAGGGGCATCATTGATGTGATCAATATTGAAAACGGGGTGCACAGGAGGATCTATCAGTGTGTATCATATCACAAACGGGGTGCCAAAAGGGACCTCATCAATGTGCATTGGAAATGGGGTGCACGGGGGGATCTATCAATGTGGATCAATAGAGAAAAGGAGGAGCCCAAAGGGGACTTGTCAAATGGGTATCAGTATCAGAAACGGGGTGCTGAAAAGGGACCTCATTAATGTGTATCAATAGCAGAAAGGGGGTGCCCAAAGGGGACTTATCGAAATGGATCAATATTGAAAAGGGGGTGCCAAAAGGAGGACCTCATCAATGGGAATCAATATCTAATATGGGGTGCCCAGAGGGGACCTCTCCATGGTATCAGTATTGAAAAGGGCTGCACAGAGGAGACCTATCAATGTGTATCAATACCAAAAAAGAGGTGCCAGAAGGGGATCTCATCAATGTGTGTCAATAGCTGAAAGGGGGAGCCCAAAGGGGACCTTATCAGATGTGTGTCAATACCTAAAAGGGGGTGCACAGAGGGAACATATCAATGTGTAAAAACACCTAAAAGGAGGTACCAAAGGGAGGTTTATCAGTGTGGATCAATACCTAAATGGGTGCACAGGGAATGTGAATGTGTGTCGGTACCTAAGAGGGGCTGCACAGAAGGCACCTCATCAGTAGGTAGAAATATTAATAATAAATAATTAATAGTAAAGTGGATCAATGTGTATCAATATCCAAAAGGGGCACCCTGTGCCAGGGCCTGCCCACCTCCCAGAGAAGGGGAACAATTCCTTCCCAATGTCCCATCTATCCCTGCCCTCTGGCAGTGAGAAGCCATTCCCTGCCCGTGGAAAAAAAATCACTCAACCTCTTTTTTAAGAAGCCCTCTTCAACTACTGGAAGGATCCCTTTTACATGGGAAAAATCTTTTTTTCCCGTGGGAAAAGCCACCCCCAAATTTCTGCCTCTTCCCCTGGCTGCTTCCTGCCATCCCCAGGCCTCTCAGCTCCTGCCTGGGCTGCTGTTGCTGTGTCCCCAAGGCTCCAAAACTGGGCTGCACACAGGCAGCCCTCCTCGCTGGGCTGTGACATTGTCCCCGAGGACACGGGGATGGATGACGGGATGCAGGGAATGCTGTGACTCACAAGGCACCTCACAAGGCAGCTTCTGTGTCTGGCAGGTAAACGGGTGCTGCTGATTGTCACTGCTATTTATGGCACCCTGGCATTACAGGTGGCAGAGCAGAGCAAGGCCAAGGCATCAGCAGAGACCTCGAGCAGCCTTCTGGTGTTAAAAACCCAGAGAGGAGAGAAAAACTGTCAGGCTTTAGTTCACTTTTTTTTAATTTATTTTGACCGTAATGCAAACAGGCATAAGTATTCCATAAAATCAGAAGATTGGGACTATACAGAGAGAGGTGCATGCTTCAGAACAACGTGGATATCTTGCAAACAGAGCCAGAGTCAGTCTGAGAGAGGGGCTGGAGCACGGGGGGCGAATGGCAGAGATTTTAGCAGCATTGAGAGCTCAGAGGTAGGGGAAGAACCACGTTTCTGGCTGCTTAAAGCACTGGTAGGATCACACACAGCTCGGGCTCACCCCACCCCTGCACCCTCAGCACAAACCTACCCTGGGATCACACAAAAAACCCGGCTACCCCAGGAGCTCCCCCTGCTCCACACACCCCCGTGGGACGGGGTGCAAAGCGAGAGTGGCGGGCTCAAATCTTGGCATCATTTCCTCGAGCGAATGAAGGCACAGCGAGGAGCAGGGAGCAGCCAGGCCTGGGAGCCCCACACAGCCCAGCAGGGTTTACCCACACCTGAAGGTCTGACAATGGAAGGTTTGGGGGTTCCCTGCCCCAAAGCTGCCACCTTCCCCAGCCCAGTCCCCGTCCTCATCGCGGCACCGCTGCTCGCCAGGGAAAGGCCACCGGAAAATTACAGACTCCAACCCAACCTCTGAGTGTGGGACTAAAGGTGCCTGGGGAAGCCGAGGGGATAAATCCCTGCTCCTATTACAGAAATTAATTGGCACTGAATATCAAACTCCCCGGGCAGCTGGCAGGAGTGGTGGTTTTAACTCTGTGCAATCTGAAAAGCGATGAGTCCCGGCTGAAAGCCGTCATCTCCCCCTCTGCCTGGGGAATTGTGTGTGCACTCTGGAAAAGCTGCAGACTGCTCACAAAGCACACAGAGCCCGGGGTTTTTCAAGGCAATTCGAGGCAGCAGAGCATGGGAGTTCAACCTTGGGAATTGTGAGGATTTGCCTATATTGTAGGATTTGAGCAAAGCAGGGATTTTGCACTGAATCTCACTCGCAGGGAGATTCTCCAACCCCATATCCTCTTCCTGGACATCCTCTGGGCTACTGGGAAGTGGCTTTTGTTAAGACAGGATTCCATGCTATGATCACACTGAGAGGAGAACAAAAAAGCAGGCTCAGAAGCAAGGAGCATTAATGTCTCAGTTAATTAAGGCTGTTTTGTTGCCCTTGATAAATTTTAAAAACCTCCGCTAGCAGTTATTGTAGGAACAGAAAGTTAGATTTAATCCAAATTTGATACACTGGCTGTTTGCTCTCTGTTTGCTTTCCCCACCTCAAAGCCAAGACATGAAAACAAAGCAACAAAAAGAAGCCCTGAATTAGTTCCTCTCTTAGATCGACTTTTCCAGTATTTAGCCTTTCAATTTTCCAGGTATTAAGGATGCCCCTGGAAGGAAAATGCTTTGCCTGGTGTTTTTCACTCCCAGATTTCTGCACCAGCCCTGCAGAGAGACAGGCAGGAGCTGCTCTGAATCCCACTGCTGCCTTCCTGCTTTTCCACAGCTCCAGAACACCTCTGAAAGCTTTGGGTTGAAGAGTCTCGCCCAATTCCTCGTCACAGGAATGAGGAATGGCTGCAAAACTTTAGCTCCCGATAAAGCAGGAACTCTGGGGGCCAGGCTCACAGGTTTGATTTGCTCACTTTGAGGCACTCCCTCTCTCCTCCTCCCCAAAATCTGGCCAGGTGGATGGGTCAGGCAGGAGAGCAGCAGCCCTGGCAGTGAAGTGCTGCCACTGCTCAGCTCTGAGCTGGGGTTTTATTCCTGTGATTCCAGGGCTCTCATTTCCAGCACAGCCAAACCCCTGTAGCGGTGGAGGCCAGGAATTGCCAGTCTGCTTCATTTTCCCAGCAGGAAAAAAAAACCAACAAAAGGTGGATCTGCATGGCAATGCTTGGACACCCCAGGAGTTTCCCTGTGCTGAACCAAGCTGCTTTTGACCTCTCCTAAATTCCGTTTCACCTCTGGAACCAAGTGCTTTAAAGCAGCAACTTTCTCCCTCTCCCCTGACTCCCTGCTGAACACATACAGCCACATGGAAGAAGCTGGAGCTGGGATCTTCCTGGGAAAGGGGAGATTTCCCAGGGATTGCTGGAGCCATGCACTGCAGGCACGTGCAAGAGCAGATTGACACACGCAAAAATATTCTGAATTTGCTGCTGCTGCTGCTGTGCAAGCTGCCAAAATCCCCAGTGCCACTGAAGCCAGCAGGTGTGGAAGGCATTTTGGATCTTGGGAGGACTTGGATTCCAGGCTCATTTTATCCAAGTTCAGGATTACAGGTTTTCAAGAGCACTGGCCAAATTTTGCTCTCCCTGTTACGGCAGAAGGAATTGTTATAACAAACACGGAGTTACAGCGAAGTGGAATGGTCCTGAAAATGTGTCTCCATCTGTTCTGTGAAGGGACTGTGCTCCCCTCTGGAACTATCAAAGCAATTGCAGAGTTATCAGAGCAATTCTGAAGCTGAGAACTAGTCCCTGGTGAAAGCAGGAGCAGAATTTAGTTTGGAGCATAAAATTATCCTTCTAAAAAAAAAAAAAAATGCTGGGAGCCCTCAGAGGTCAATGGGATGGCTTCAGCGGTCAGAAGTCAGGAGGCAGCAGCTTTGGCTTGGACTTGGAGCAAGCCCACGAGGCTCCGAGCACAAACACGAGCTCTCCCGCTGCAGTTTAACCAGAACGGGTCTCCAGGATGCGGGAGAGTTCACAGCCCCATCCTGCACCCGCTCTGTGAGCTGTGCCCACCTCATCCCCCTGTGGAGCCCCACCCGGGGAGATGGGGCCGGCTCACTCCGGTATCCCGGGGGATTGCCCAGCCCTGCGGAGCGGCGGGCAGGAGCCGGGCCGTGCTCCCTTCCCAGCACAAGGCACTGCGAGCCCGTCCTGCACTGCACCTCCGGCCGGGCAGGGACCTGCCGGGGGAATCACCCTGCCGGGGAATCCCACCCTGCCGGGGAATCCCACCCTGCCGGGGAATCCCACCCTGCCGGGGGGAATCACCCTGCCGGGGGAATCCCACCCTGCCGGGGGAATCCCACCCTGCCGGGGGGAATCACCCTGCCGGGGAATCCCACCCTGCCGGGGAATCCCACCCTGCCGGGGAATCCCACCCCGCCAGGGGAATCACCCTGCCGGGGGAATCCCACCCTGCCGGGGGAATCCCACCCTGCCGGGGAGAATCACCCTGCCGGGGGACTCACACCCTGCCGGGGGAATCACCCTGCCGGGGGAATCCCACCCTGCCGGGGAATCCCACCCTGCCGGGGAATCCCACCCTGCCGGGGGAATCCCACCCTGCCGGGGAATCCCACCCTGCCGGGGGAATCACCCTGCCGGGGAATCCCACCCTGCCGGGGGAATCACCCTGCCGGGGAATCCCACCCTGCCGGGGGAATCACCCTGCCGGGGGAATCCCACCCTGCCAGGGGAATCCCACCCTGCCGGGGAATCCCACCCTGCCGGGGGAATCCCACCCTGCCAGGGGAATCCCACCCTGCCGGGGAATGCCACCCCGCCAGGGGAATCACCCTGCCGGGGGAATCCCACCCTGCCGGGGGAATCACCCTGCCGGGGGAATCACCCTGCCGGGGAATCCCACCCCGCCGGGGGAATCCCACCCTGCCGGGGGAATCCCACCCTGCCGGGGGAATCACCCTGCCGGGGGAATCCCACCCTGCCGGGGAAGGAGCGGCCACCGGCGGGGTCATTCCCGTGTGTTCCCGCGGGCTGCCCTGCAGGGCTGCGGTTCCCGGCCCGGGACACCCCTGCAGGACTGCTGGCCGTGCACTGAGCCCGTGCTCAGGGTGTGAGCAGGGTCCCCGCTGCCCCTGGGGACACACAGGCACAGAGGGGACAGGGAGCTGGACAGCCCGCAGTCACATCCCATTCTCTGGCCAGCTGGGTGTGACTGGCTCAGTTCCTCTCCAGCAAGGAGCTCAGGCCACGGTGTGGAGGTGACAGCTCTGTGAGGCCACTGCTGGTGGCAGATGTCCCGCTGTTTTGCCATTGTCTCATTGTTTTGCCATTGTCTCATTGTTTTGCCATTGTCTCTCACAAACGGAACGACAAACTCCCAGGCAGTCCTTCCCAGGAGATGAAACCTCAGAAATCACCAACAACACAGCTCTGGCTGCCCGTGCACTGGATGGTTTTTCCCTGCCGGTGGACACAGCAGCTTGGGAAAACACCCAAACCTTTCCCCCTGGCTTTTCAAATCCATACAATGACTCTCTGCAGGCGCTTGAAAGACCTCGGAAGTAAAATCTTCGCAAAAAAACCCCATTTTGTAGTGTCTTGAAAATCAAACCTCCCATTCAGAGAAGAGTCTCTTTAACACCTGGAGAGTGAAAAGGAGCAGAGCTGCTCAGATTTGGGGTGGTGGAGATCCTCAGGAGAGCGACTGGGACACTGGCCAGGCTGGGTGTCCCTCAGGTGCAGCACAGGAGGGCTGGGCAGCAGGCACCCAGAGGGGACAGATTTGTGACCCGAGTGCCCCAGAGGCACTGTCCCTCTGTGTGTGACCCCTGGAGCAGCTCCAGGGCTGGGGCAGAGCCCACCCCGCTCTGTGTCTGTAGCAGAGATCTTGTGGCTGCACCTGCACGTCAGAAATGCCACAGCGAGAGGAGCAGAGGCCAGGCTGCAAAAGCCACGTCTCAGGAATCATAAAGCACCTCCACAAGTTTCCTTCCCCTGTTGCTATGGGAGAAAATGAAGCTCGAGGGGAGTGCGAAGCCCCTGCAGCTGAAGGAGATGAAGGGGAGCAGTTCAGACGTCGGAGGCTGACTCAGCCAGCAGTGAATCCAAACTCCCAGCGGTGCAGCTTGTGAGGAGCCAGCAGTCCCACCAGGCTGCGGGAGCACGGGCAGCTCGGAGCCCTGGGGCTCTTCACCTCCCTGGACCTCCATGGCAGGAAGGGCATTTCTGCAAGGAGCCTGAATCCAGCATTTCCCTTGGCCAGGGCGCAGGCAGGGGCTGGTGGCTGAGCTCTGTGTGCCTGCCCAGCCCACACCCCACGGGCAGGGCTCTGCTCCCCTGCTGCAGCTCAGCTGGCAGCGGGGACAGAGGTGGCAAGCTTTGGGATGCATGAAAAGCAAGAGAATCCAGCTCAGGCACGGGCCCCAGACGGGAGATGGTACAGCAGAGCACGCAGGAGCAGGACAGGAGGGAAAAACTTGCCAGCACCACAGCATGAGCTGGGAAAAGGACTAAGAGATGTTTCTTTGGGCATTACCTCCGCCTCCTCGTCAGGCTGCATCAGCCCTTCTCCTAAGGGAGGACCAGAGCACAAAGCCGGAGCTACAATTTCCCAGAAGAAGAGGACGAGTCTGATTTTCTTTCTGATTTTCGCTTTGTTTCTCCAGCCACAGGGTGGGGCTCAGGCCAAGCTTGTGCGTGTTCCCCACTCCCAGACAGGGACTTTCCTCCCAGACAGGACCTCCCCCAAACCCACACATCCCAAGGGCCAGCTCCTCCATGGGAACGGGGCACAGCCCATGGGGTGGGCTGCCCTCTCCTCCTGCTCTGCAGCTGTCCCCTGCAGGTCACCGAGTGCCGAGGTGGTGCCACACCGCCGGCCCTGTGTGCCAGCCCAGCTCGGCTCCGGCCACACCGTGGCAGCATTTATTCGTTTTATCCCGCGTTGGATGCTCAGACCTGCATCTCCAATTCTCCCGGTGCCTGGAGCCCTTGTGCTCCTGGATTTTGGGCTGGAGACACTTCAGGGATGCGGGGAGTGGAAGTTGCAGCCCGTGGAGACGTGGCAGGAGAGGGCAGGGAATGCTGGCTGAGGGTGAGAATAACAGCACAGCCTGAGCCAGGGGAGCCAGTGGGGCTCGTTCCATGGGCTGGGAGAGCAGCAAACCTCCTGCAGCTCTTTCTGTGCTGCCTTTAGCTCGGGGCAGGTGATCTTAGCCCTGTGAAAGCCCCTGGAGAATCCCTGTCACCGGTTCTGGTGCTCAGCTCCATCCAGGATCCCTGCACAGCTGGGCAGGGCAGGAGGGGAGGATCAGCAGCTGCCACCTCAAGATGTCAACCCTGTGTCCTTGCCTCCAGCAGGAGCTGCAGCCATGTCCTGCTGTCCCTGTGATGGCAGTGAGGGAGGACAAACCCGGGACTGGCTCAGCTGGGCAGAGCCTGGTGCTAAAAACGCTGAGGTTCAATCCCTGGATGGGCCATTCACTCAGGAGCTGGGCTTGAGCCTTGTGGGTCCTTTCCAATTCAGAATATTCTGTGATTCTTCAGGGTGCAACAGAAGGAAGGACACACAAGGTCATGTTTGCTTTCCCTTGCAGACAGCTTTTCTCTGTTAGAGGCTTTCTGTTTTCTCCAACCTTTCTGTGGTCGTGTTAACAAATTGCTTTTGGGGCCGGGTTCTTGCAGCAGGGCTGAGGTGTGAGCGTGTCAGAGCCCAGCACCTTTGCAGCTGATCTCACCTCCCTTCTCACATGAGGTGTCCTGGCTGAGACAGCTCATGCCACTGGCAGGTGGCACTGAGGGTCCTGGCTCACCCCCAAAATGCCACACGTGTGTCTCTTGGCAGGCAGGTGGCTCCATGGTGGCACTTTCTGCTCCCTAAAACGTGGGAAGGGCTGGGGTCTGCTGTCCCAGAAGTGCTCATGAGATGTGCTAGGAGCTGGTGGCTCTGGGATTTCGTAATTCCTCTGCCCAAAGACCTGGAGCCTCCATCCCCCTCCAAGTGCTGCCTTTGGTGCCTCTGGCAGCTGGGAGCTGCTTCTGTCCCATCCTCGTGGCTGTCCAGGCTCACCTGGGAGAGGGATTGGAGCATGCAAAGCTCTGCGTGCAGCCAAGCCCTCAGCGTGTGGCAGCAGATCAAATATTCCCTGTAAAACCCTCTGGAGATGTCACTGCCAGGAGCTTTTCTTTGGCCTGCACATCAGCCTGTGTGTTCAGAGCTTGTGGGAGAACTTCCATGCCAGCAAAAGTTGGGATGGAGCAAAAGGAGAGGCTCACAGGGAGCAGGGAAAGAGAGCAGGGAGAGAGAGACAAAGCGCAGGGCCCATTCAGGAGGGATCGTGACACATAAATCAGATCAAAACCCCACACAGCTGTACCCAGGCTGCTTGGGGATAAATAAAATCCATGGGCACAAGGGAATTGCACATCATCTGCCCCCAGCCTCAGGCATATGCCCAGGTTTGTCCCAATCCAAAGGAAAGCCATGAAAACACAAGGATTCAGCCAAGCCCCAAGCTGGGGAAAGAGGGAGCCTGGCAGGAACAGCCCCCAGCTCTGGACAAGCAACGAGACCTTGCCATTGCCCAGCCCCTGCTACCTCTGCTCACCCCCAGAAACACCCAAAAATGATCACAAAAGGTGGTGATTTCATGCAGCTGCAAAATGCCCTCATGGGAAAGGAGGGGAAATGTGGAATTCTGAAAAGAGCCACTGCAGGTTATAAAGCCATCAAACTCCAGTGGGGAAATCCAGGGACGGGGAAGGAAGTGAAAAGAAATGGCCACAGGACAAGAGCAAGAGAAGGGGGGAAGAAAAGGAAATAAAAGTCATCATCATCATCATCATCATCAGGACACAACAACAGGACGAGAGACAGAGCGCTTTCCATGGGCAGTTCCCCGTGGGAAAGGAGCCACCGTGTCCGTGAAATACAAAACCCAGTGCCCTCCAGCTGGAGGGGGCAGCAGGTGCTGGGACTGGTTTGGCATCCCCTGGGGGCGAAGGGTCCAGTTAGGAGCAGAAAACCCTGCAAGGGAAAGGGGAGAAAGGCTGGCCTTAGAGGGAGCAGTGAGGAGCACCGGGAACATCCCCACCTGCACTTTCCATGTTGTGGGCAGGAGTTTACAGAGCTGGGTGAGGTGGGCAGGGAAGGGGGAAACTGAGGCATTCTGATAGAGTCCAGACCCCAGAGTATGTGACTCCCTGGGGAAAAGTTTCTACCAAACCTCATGGATGTGGGGAAACCCACTCCAGGCACTGCACAGGGAAGGGGTTTCACCCCAAGCCACCAAGGGCCAGCACAAGGAGCAAGATTCATGCAGCTGCCCAGCCTTGATCCTAAATAATCCTTCTGCTCAGCCAGGGAAAATCCCACCACAACCAGGCTGAGCAAATGGCAGGACTTGGTAGAGCAGAAACAAACACGGCAAATGTCAAGATTTTTTTTTTTTTTCTGACTTCTGGTTGTTTTTGCAACAGCAGGGAGAAAAATCTCTGGATCTTTCCTGAAGGGGCATGACTCCCCTGCAGCTGGGCAGAGTCACCCCTTCCTGTGGGTTTTTCCAGCCAGGAAGCAGGCAGGCCCATTTTCCTTTGGATGGGATTGTCAGGTCTGAGCACATCATTGCAATAAGTTGGGAAGCTGGGAGGATTTATCCTAGGGAGGTGACAGCTATTCCAGAGGCACTGCCAGGCTTCCAGAGCAAAAATCCAGTGCCTTCCTCAGCCTCTGCTCTGAGGTGTGCACAAAAGTCAAAGCTTCCTTTGCCATCCTCTCCCACCCTTCCCCAGCCCAGGAGGTGACTGCAGGGGTTCAAACAACCGTGTTGACTCACTCATCCGTGTCTTTTTTGCTCTCCTCGATGAACGCGATGGACTCGGATCTAAGGCGGTTTGTCACCTCGTACGTGCGCAGGGTGACTCCAAAAATATCCTCGTGGTACCGGCTGTCATCCTGCCAGAGAGGGTGGCAGAGGGAAGAAATGGGGTTTGTCAAGGGCTGGTGTCAGCCCCAGCAGGGTCCTGCGTGGTGGGGAGGCACCAAAGGCACGGGAGAGGGTTTGGGGTCTGTCAGGAGTGGGACAGAGGGGAGGGAGTGTCCGTCATGGAGGGGATGGAATGACCTTCCCAAGGTCACACCCCGGGACACAGTGCAGCTGTTCCACCCTTTGGACCCCCTCAGCTGCTGGGAATTCCTGGCTGGCAGGGCACAGAAGCCTAGTGCCAGTCTGTGGACAACCAGGGGCTCTGGGCTCCCTTGGGGCCAGGATGGAGGTGGGGACATGGTCCAGACGGGGAAATCCCATGGGAATCATGCTGAGCTATCCTCCTGGGGAGAAGCAGAGCTGTTCCAGCATCCATCCATGGGCCTGTCTCCCAAACTGAGCTCATTCAAGCTTCAGCTGTGCCTGGCATGGGGCACACAGACAAGGGGATTTGGAGCGGGGACCCACAAAATGCCCTGATAAACTCATTTTTGGATGGAGAGGCTTTGCAGCGAGAACAAGCCCTGCCAGGGGGGCCCAAAAGCGCTGGCACTGGTGTTGGGCACGCTCCTCACAGGAGCCAGGTGACCTCCCTGCACACAGAAACCTTGGGAATGTCACCCTGCTGAGCCTCCCTGGGTGCAGCCCCCGTGGTGGAGGCAGCAGGTGCAGTGCCCGTGGCTGGAGGTGGCCGTGGTGGCACACGCAGGTGGGAGAAAAGCTGGGAGAGAAACCTGAAAAGGTCCTTGAGGCACAAACAAAAGTTACAGAAAAAACTCTTGCAGCTGAGCAGGTGGACTCTGCCAAAAAGGGTTTGTTTTAACTGTGGGAAGTCTACAACAGCACCACAAACTAAACCATCTACAACATCTACTAAGTCACCATCTGCCCTCCGTGTCAGAAAGGGAAACGTTTTATGAGGTTTTGTCATCCTCAGTTTGACATCAATGGTAATTCTCTGCTGTTAAACTCAATAAAGAGTTATCAGAGAAAAAGCCGAGTGCCCTTAAAAATCTGGTAAAGAAAAAAACACAAAAAGATCAAAAGGCTGATCACGTGAGAGAGAGACTTTATCACATTGCTGGACAAAAGCCTGAATCCTACCTCATTTTTATCTCAAATGTGAAATCTGTTAAATTACAGCCAGCTTTTTATACGCTTTGTCAATTTTTGTGTGATTTCCTCTGAGCCACGTGCCATTTTGAGACCTCATTTTTATTCTCTAGCTACGCCGTACATTTCTCTAATGAAGCTCTTTTTAATTTGTCCTTACACTTTCTATACAAGCGGACCCACTGCTGTTTCTTAACCCTCAAGGATGCTTTTTAAGACCCCAGAAGAAGATCTCTGTGCTTCGTTTCCAGCTCCCTGTGAACCCCCCAGCCCCACGACTCACCCGCAGCTTGCTGAGGAAGGCTCCTGCCTCCTCTGCCGACAGCTGGCCCTGCTGCCTCACGATGCTCTGCACGGCCTTCAGGACGTCCCCGGCCATGGTGACATCCCCACACACGTAGATGTGGCCTCCCTGCTCCTTCAGTGCTTTGAACACGGTCTGGGCCAGCTGCTCCTGTAACACGTCCTGCACGTATTTCTGAGGGACGAGGAGGAGGAGGAGGGAGCTGAGGTTAACTCTGGTTTCTCAGCCCTGTCCTGCCCTGGGGGCAGCAATGAGGGGTGTCCTCTCCTCTGCAGGGGACACAGCTGTCCCTTGCAGCACCCACAGTGACAAAAACCAGATGGGGACGGCAGCAAAGCATTGTTCTGCTCCTGCACGGGCACACCTCCACCACATCTTTCATTGCCAGGCTTGTTCAGGTCCCGGTGGGAATTTGGAGCAGGCATTTGGACTGGCTTTGGGCCACCCCACTGGGTGACCCGACCCCTTCCCTTCCCTTTTTCCTTTCCTGCCCTTGCCTTTCCTTTCCCCCCTGCAGGAGCAGCCTGGGCACACGTTCCAGCTGGCACTGGCATGGGGACACGCCCCGGGAACGGTGCCCACTGGGAAGGGACAATCCCACCCATTTAGGTGCCCCAGTGACGAGTGACCCCTGGCCAAGGAACCGGCGTGTCCCCGCCCTGCTGCGTGGGCCCCCGGGGCCGTGCCCACCTTTGGTTTGTCGGGCTCCCGGGAATAGGCCGTGTACAGCTCTTTGAAGACACCCTGGGTTTTGGCAAAGAGCGTCTCCTCCTTGTAGATGTGATCGATCCTGGACTGCCGGCAGCCAAACACCAGCACCATGGGACACGGCTTCAGCCCTGGGGACAGCCAGGGACAGCACTCAGCGCCGCGGCCACCAGCTGCCACCAGCCACCTCCCTCCAGACTGCCAGCAGATCTGCGGGGACAGCCTGGCAGGGTGGGAGCCTCGTGCCTACACCTCAGCCAGGGTTCCCAAGAGCTCTGTGAGGTGAGGAACTGGACAGCCCCACCCCAGACCTGTTCCAGGTGAGGAAGGGGATGGCCCCATCCCAAACCTGTTCAGGGTGAGGAAGAGGATGGCCCCATCCCAAACCTGTTCTAGGTGAGGGAGAGGACGGCCCCACCCCAGATTTGTTCGGGGTGAGGAAGAGGATGGCCCCGCCCCAAACCTGTTCAGGGTGAAGAAGAGGATGGTCCCACCTTTGTGCTGGATGTCGAAGAGCCGCTGCTGCCAGAAGCTGCGGAAGGGGGCGATGCCGGTGCCGGGCCCGATGAGGATGCAGGGCACCTGCGGGTCCTGGGGCAGGTGGAACCCGGGGGCACTGCACACACCAAAGAGCCAGTTAAAAACAAGCAGGGTGTTCCTCCCTCCCCTGTGCCCACAGCCAGCTGAGACACCTCCCAGAGACAGAGGGGTAGAAAATGCGGTAAAATCCCAGGATGTGACATTTTTGTGCAGAATTTCTCTCAAAGGGGAACCATTTGCTCACAAAGCCAGCCCTGTTTTTTTCTGCCACTGTGACAACAATCGAGGGCAGAGAGCTCGTCCTATGAGGGGTCTCACTCCTCTTCCTCAGGCCTGGCCCTGGGTGGGTCACTCACCCTCGGACAAAGCAGGGCACTACTTCATCCGTCTGGATCCGACTGAGCCACGAGGAGCAGACTCCGTGGTGGATTGGCCCCTCTCCATCTGGGAAGGGAGGGAGAGGAGGAGGTCTGTACATCACCCAATGACTCAGGTTTCTTTTCGAAACGCCCCCTGCTACATCCTGCATGAACGCCTCCCTGAAACATTTCACACCTCAGCATCCATTCTCCATGGACTTGGCAGAGTTTGGCACTTGGATTCCTCTCTGGAGCTGCGCAGGACCCACACCTGACATAGCTGGACCTCCACAATCCTCAGGCAGCACCCAGCTCTCCTTTGGACCTTTTTGGCAGGAGCAGCACGGTGATGCTCCCAGACACAAACCCTCCGTGGCAGCCCCACTGTCCTCCCTGTGTCCTGCAGAGCACCAGGACTGTCTCTGTCTACACCACGAACATAGTTGGACACATCACTGCTTGTGCTGCTGCAGAAGTGTGGCTACTGGGAAGGTGGATTTTGGGGGGGGCAAATAGAATCCTACACGGAGCTTGGATTATGTACCTGCCCCAGAAGTGTCATCTCTGTGTCACCGCCACTCTCCATGGGACAGCAGTGCTGTGGTTTGGGGGAACCTACTCTTGCGGATGCCTGAAGTTTGAGCTTTCATGTTTTGAGGTTCTGTGGTGCCCAGGGCTGCAGCTCTGAGCTCACAGTCAGTGTCACTCAGCTCTGCACACAGCAGGGACACAAAACAAATCCTTCTCCTGCTGCACACCAAGGACAACTGTTACAAGTTTTCAGGCCCAAAAGCACAACAACCGTGGACTGAGGGAGGAAAAAGGATGGGACCTCACAACCTGAAACTGGACAATTAAACCCCAATACGCAAATGGACCAAAACTTTTTAAAAAAAAATGTGAGACCTCGCGACTGATCAGCCATTTTGTGACCATTTTGGGTCCACCTTGGGTGTACCAGGTCAGGCTCTTTTCCTGCCCAAGGTGTATCCTAAAAGCCATTCAATAAATCCCTACTTTATCCTCTAGCTCTGTCCACTCTGTTTCAGGTCAGCGCTCCCAAGGCACCCCCGAGCAGGCAGAAAAGCTTTAAAGGAGCATCTCCCTGCCAGAGCTGTGGTGGGGCTGCCCCTGTGCCTCTGCTGCTGCCGCTCCCCGGAGCCCAGCCCTGCCGGGTACCTCGGGTGCGGTAGGACACCACGGCCACGGTGAGGTGCACCTCCCCCGGGTACATCTCCGGGGACGAGCTGATGGAGTAGTAGCGAGGCTGCAGGAGGGGCAGCTGGGTGAGCAGCAGCGTGGAGGGCATCTGCACCGAGGGGAACTCCTCCAGCACCTCCACGATCGTGGGGTTCTTGGACCACTTCCACTCCTCGTACTCCTGCAAGCCCTGGGAAAGAGACAGGGAGGAGAGAGCTGCAGCATCCACCTTTTCCAGGCGCCTCAAGTGATATCCCAGCAGGTCCATAGCTGTGGGAAACACTAAAGGTGAGAAGGCTTTCAGAAGGCTGTGAAAGCAGGCCCCAGAAACAGAGAGCAGAACTTAGAAATAGCGGCAGCTGCAAAGCTTGAAAGCAGGAAAGGTTACAATGGTGCAGCAGGCAAGGACATGAAACCATAGTTTGAGTTTTAGGTTTGGCCAGGATAGACCTTAAGGCTGCAGAAAAATATGCTGAACAAGACAGTAGAAGGTTTTAAGCTTAATAATGGACTATTGTGTATTAATAGAAGGCATCCAAGCAAGCACTGTTTGAAGCAGGTGTACGTGTGCTTTCAGTGATCGGTAGAACAATTGTCTGTAAGCTTTAGCTATGTGCTATTGGCTGGAAAACCTTTACAATGCCCCATAACAAAGAAATCTTGGGCCACTGCTGGCAAGACGTGAGCTGTTGCCATCCTTCAATTGTCTCAGCCTGTTATGAGGCTGATGCTGCAATAAAGCTCAAGGTGGTCCTGTGGTCCTGTCCCATTTGTGCAAAACATTGACACACGTGGAGTGGTGGCACTGAAAGCACCCTGAGCCCTGCTCAGCCACAGAGACACAGCCTAAGCACAGTGTGGGATGCAAACACCCTGGCTGGGCTGGGATTGTCCCCAGGGCCTGGCAGAACCTGGGACTCGGGCTCTTTACCTTGCTAAGGACCTGCAGACGTTTTTTCTCCTTGTCACTGGTGGCCAGCAGAGCGAACTGCTGCAGCAGCAGCGGGGTGGGAGGGGTGGTGATGTCCAGGTAGTACTTGAAGGCCTGGAAGATGGTGCAGGGTGGGACACGGTTCTCGTCTGTCCAGTTGCTGATGACACCTGCCAGGAGGGGATCCAGCACAAGCCTGGGATCAGCTGAGCAGCAGGGCCAAGGTGGGCAAATCCTGGTTTTCATCCCCCTCTGAGACACTGGATTAGGGTTTTCCCTCTCCAGTTACACCGTGCATGGCAGTAGGGAATCAGACTGATCCCTGAGATACGGTGTTGGGATGGCCCCTCAAGATCCCTTAACTCTCCTTCTGAGTCCTAGACATTTCCCTCTCTAAGGGAATGTAAATACCTTCCGTTTTCCCATGGAATAAGGAAATATCTTCCCCAGGGCTCTGCCCACCCTTCAAACCCTTGCTCCACATCCCAAGAGCAGATGAACAATGACTCTGGGCAGAGCAGGGATGAAGGAGGCGCTCCCAATCCAGGCAAACACAGCAGGGAGATGAAAATAGTTTTCCTGGGGCCACCCACCTCCCTGAGGAGCTACAAGAACTTCAGGAGCTGGGAAAGCAGGAGAGAGGCCACCTGCCCTTCCTGGTTACCTAGAGCCGTGCTCCTCTCCTCCAGCAGCTCCACCTTCACCACCTGGTTGGTTGGAGGGGCATCCTCGAGCCTGTCTATGAGGGCATTGACCAAGTCCTCGTGGTTCCCTGGGAACACCCCCAGGTGGTCCCCGGGCAGGTACTGGAGCTCCTGGTGCCCGTTGGTGTGCAGGCGCAGGAAAATCGTCAGGCGGCTGCGGGAGAAGAAGGAAAAGCAGGGAAAAGTGTTTTGGGGGATTCTTCAGGAAGTGGCTGAGCCCTGGACAGTGGTGGTGGCACGTCCAAGCTGTGGTGGCCATGTCACCCAGGTCACAGCAAGGAGAAGGGACACTGCAGTGCACCCTGACTCACCCTCAGGGACTTTTTAAAAGGGGAAAAAACCAATTTAACCTCTTGCTCAGTGATTTTATCCTTCCTTTGCTGTCACTCCAGCCAGCTCCCCGCCCCGTGGGCTGAGGGAGGTGCCAGCAGGAATTTCACCATGGATGGACTTCAGGAACACCCTCCACTGGCCTCCAGCCTGACTCGTGGTTGGCACAAAGGTGGATTTCACGGACATGCAGGGCTCAGGGGCTGTTTGTCACAGTTTGGGGTGCCCCAGGTGTGCAGCATCTCCTACCTGGACTTGGGGCTCTGCAGGTTCTGCCGTGTGAGGAGCCGGGCTGCATAGACGCGTTTTTTGTGGATGCTGTACAGCCCTGAGGAGGAACAGAGTCAGGGAAGGGACTCAGCAGAGCGTGCCCAAGGCTTCTGGCTTTTGTCGGATCATTGTGGGTTCAGCCCTTCAGACCACGGGGATGGTTTGACCTCCCTCCTGCCAGCCCAGGGCTGAACCGCGCAGGTTAATTCAGTGACAGAGGAGGGCTCCAAAACCACCCCCGTGAGACTGAGGGCCCTGGGCACAGGCTCCTCTCGCTGCCAGAGCCACCTGGCTGCAGGAGAGGGCGGGATCTGGAGGAGCCGAGGCGGTGAGGAGCTGCAGGAGCCGTGCTGAGGGGCCAGGTGTCCGTGGGCTGGCCTGCCTTCGCTCCGCAGCGCTCGGGGCAGCAGGGCTGGACAAAATGAGCCTGGAAAGATCCCAAGTTTCCAGCTCCTCGCTTCAAAAAATGGGGTCAGGAGGAGGGAGAGCAGATCATGTCCAAACATCTCTGTTACGGACACGAACAGGCACCGGCCTGAGGGGCCTGGGACCGTCCCAGGCTGTTCCTTGGGCATGGGATGGGGGGAAAGGCAGGGCTGAAACGCTGGGAATTCAACAGACACAACAAACGGGGTCTGGCCGCTTTACCCCCATGTCTTCTCCTTCTGCCCCACCGCCAGAGTGAGTCTGTACCTTGTGTGAGCTCGGGGGCCTCGGCCACGTAGGTCAGGCGGAACTTGCTCCTCTTCCAGCTGCGGTCGTTGCTGATGAGGGAGTTGTTGGCCTTCTCGATGTTGACGTCGTCCCCCACGCAGAACACGTCACAGGCTGCCTGCAGCACGCACCAGGCCCTCAGGCAGCCCCCCGACCACAGCTCAGCCCACCCACGGGGAGAAGGAGCCCCCAGCAGCGCAGGGCTGTGGCCATGGGCATTCTCCTTCCCAGAGATTTGGGATGACACGGGAATTCAACACATCGGTGACCTTTTGGTGGTCAGCACAAAGGAGAGCATCAGCCCCACCCTCTTTGTTGTGGGCTGGGGTGGGAACCCTAAAAATCCTCTCAGGGAAACTTCCGGAAAGTTTGCCCTGGAAAGATTTACCATAGAGTTTTTCCTGCCTAGATGGACAGAGAAGACTTCCCTCATGGTGTCTTGCAGAACCACTGCCAATTTACCTTGGATTGCTTCCCCACTGTCTAGTTGACCCTGCCCACTCCAGTTGTTCATCCCTCATCCCCCCCGTAAGTTTGCTGCCCCTTGCCCTGCCTTTGCACCACCCCTGTGCCCCTGGGTTCCTGACGCCATCCTTAAGCCTGTGCACAGCACACGGTCAGGGTCTTCTGTCCCTAATCCCTTCAGCATGCTGACATAAACCTTGTTGGAACATATCACACAGGAGGCCCTTCCTGTCTCTCCTCCACTGAGGCGTGTGTGTGTGCATGGACCTGAAATGGCTGCTCCTGGGGCCTGCTCTAAGCTGCTTCTGGAGGAGACACTTGGAGAAGGAGCAGCATTTCACCATTCCGCCACGGGCTGGGGCGGTGCCAGAGTGTCCCGGGGCAGGGAAAGGGAGGCTGGGTCCAGACCCAGCTCTAACCTCTGTCCTCCTCCCCCCTGCTCCTCCCTGCAGCACCAGGGCAGCCCCAGGTTACCTTGAAGACCTTCTTGGCCCAGGTCCTGAAGGACTCCTCCTGGCCACAGAGCTCATCCCCCTCTCCCATGCGGAGGATCCTCTCTCCCCCCAGCTCCTCCAGGAGCGTGTCCACGGCGCGGGCGAAGGCGCAGAAGTGGGGGTAAGCCCGGGAGCCCAGCCCGAACACGGAGAACCTGTGCAGACATGGGGCTGCTCAGCTGGGGGGGACACTGGCACAGACTCTGCCACGTCCCCTTCTGCCCCACCACCACCCACAGCAGCCTGGAGGGGTCTGCACATCACCAAAACACCTCAGGGTGAGGCGGGAGTGACGAGGTCTGTGCAGCACCAGCTCCTGCTCTGTTCCTCCTGTTGGAATCCCGGGAGCTGGGAATTTCAGACTTTCTGTTCTAGCAGGCACTGACCCTCAGCAAGCACCACATTTGACCTGAGGTCATGGAACAGGCTTCTGAAATTGAGTGATGGCATTGGGGCTGGGGGAGTGTAGTTTGAACAGAAGTGTGGATGTCACAGAGTGGAAAACTTAGAATGTAAGATTTTAGTATATAGTAATATATATATATATATATAAAGCAATATGGAGGATTTAGGGCATAGGCTAAGTCCTTTTTCACCTTCTTCTCCATGGGTTTGGGTGGTAGCTTGTAACTGGGTGAAAAGGTCTGCATTGTGGGCCAGGGGTGGTTGGTTATTGGGTTAAAAGTAAAAATAATTTTACTGTCATCTCATTATTGGACAATTAGTGCTTAAAAGACCTTGGAAAGAGATAGAGACAGAGCCATTGTGAGCTCTGTGTTCTACCTTGTGAGCTGGAACTCACAACCCATGATCCTGCACTACAGGTAAGAATTAATACACATCTGACTCTGAACACAAAAACGGTGTCTCCTCCCTCCCTGTCCCCTTTACCTGACGTTTGCCAGGGGCCCCGTGCTCTCGAAGTTGTCCCTGGAGTCAGGGCCATCACTGGAGGATTTCCGTGCGTCCGAGTACGAGGAGACGCTGTTGAACCGGACCTTGTAGCTCCTGTGAACAGTGACAGCAGCCAGGGTCACACCGGGGTCACCTGAGTGCCTCTCACCTGCCTTCGTGCTCAGAGGGGACCCAAGCGTGGGGGACACCACAGCAGAGCTCAGGGCTCACCATTCCATGAGCAGGCCCTGTGGGAAGAACAGAGGAATGTGTTCCCTCTGGGAATAAAGCCATGGCAACCCCTCTGCATCCCCCAGCTGGAGCAGGAATGCTCCATCAGGTCCTTGTCACCTCCCACGGTGCTGGCCACCACGCTGTCCCCAATGACGCAGAGCTGCCAGGACCTTTGGCTTTACCTGTCCTTCCCTGGCAGCACACAAGGTCGGGTGTGTGTCTGAAGAGATATTCTGAGGGTTGTTTCATTCATAGGAAGTGGGAAATGTAAAAAAAACTAAGTGAGAGAAGAAGGGATGAGGAGGGGGAAGGGGAGCAGAGAAAAAAAAAATTTAAAAAAATCTGACAACAGCAGAAGTATTTCTGAATTGAACCATCTCCCAAAATTGCTCCACACAAGAGTTTCTAAATTTACAGCCAGAGCAGTGAGCAGTGGTGTGTGCATGAGTCACGGCACAGCTCCTGCAGCCGGCACGGCACGCGGAGAGCACAGCCCCGAGCCCAGTGACAGCCAGGTCACACAGCCCCCAGAGCCACCTCTGCCCTCAGCCTCCCCTCTCCGCCCTGGCCTCCACGCTTCTCTGCCTGTCCCCCTGCTGCAGCCCACCCTGCTGGCCCTGGCCACGTCCTCACCCCGGCTTATCCCTCGTCCCCAGCCTCTGGGATGCTCAAAGCTCATCTCCCAGTGTGGGGGATTTCCTGTGACTCCAGACTCTGTTCAGGGCAGCACAACCCTCTGGATTAGATGGGCACAAAGCCCAAATTCCCCAGGTTGGGACAGCAGCTGGAATGAGAAGGTCCTTGTGGTGTGGGATGGCTGCTGAAGGATGGGCTGCCTTTGAACAGCAGGCTTGGAATAGGAATGGCTTAGGAATGCTTTGGAAAACCCTTGCCATAAGGTATGAGGAGCCAAATATCAACCCCAGCACAGCCTCAGGGCTGTGGGCAGAGAGCTGTGGCCACAGAGCCCTGACAGGATCCTGTGACACTGGGATTTAGAGAGGCCACCCTGTCCTGGGGGGTCTCAGATTCCCTGGGGGAGCTGGGAGTCCCTCGGGTGCATGGACAGGAACTGCTCTCTCCAGCTCTTTTAGCAGGTGACACTGCACTGCCCCTCGTCACCTGGCAGTCTCCTCCAGATCTCCTTTTCTCATGGCAAAAGGGGTTTTTTGTACTTGATGTCAGCAAGGTCCTGGACATTTGATTGGGGCAATCTCAAACTAGTTTGCCCAGAGAAGCTGTGGATTCCCCTGGATCCCTGGAAGTGTCCAAGGCCAGGCTGGATGGAGCAGCCTGGGATAGTGGAAGTTGTCCCTGCCTGGCTCTTAGAAACCCCTACCAGCCCTTAAATCACACTTGGGAGGTGTCTGGCACAGCAAGCACCCAGCTCAGGGGCTTTTAACCTCCTCAAATCTGCCTGACCGGCTGTGGGCAGCATCTCTGCACCCAACAAAAAGATTTGCACCTCTGCACCTTGGGGTGCGGAACCTTGGGGTGAGAACCACGTGTGGAATGCTCCTTCTCCACCCTGACCGTTCCAGGGCACCTGCACGTCCCGTTTTGCCGCTGTCCCCATTAAGGCACGAGGCCATTAGGATCCTAATGGGTTTTCAGCTGGACAGCCCTGCAGGGATCCATCAGCTGACCCGGCTGCACAGCAAGGAGAGCACTTCAGGGCTGCAGCAGGGCCAGCTCTGCAGAGCCACAGATTGGGCCCTGCCGTGTTTGTCACCGCTCCACGGCCCCGCTGACACCGCCCCGAGTCAGGGCGCTGCAATTGCCCTGGATCCCTGGCCAGGGCTGATCCATCCTTAATTAAGGAGCAGCCCTGTGCCGGTTGTTAACTCAGGAGACATTCCAGGGCAGAGCGGTGTCCCAGTTCAGGGAAATATTTTATTCTTCGCAGCTAAAATAAGAGGAGACCCCAAATGATTATTCTCACTGCCCTCCTTTCCCAGCCCCTGGGATCTGCACGGAGATGCTCAAAGCTCATTTTCCCCTGAAGGGGGATTTTCTACAGTCCCAGATTCTGTCTCCAAGGTACCAGTTACAAACATCACAGGATTATCACAGCTCTTATTTTCCCTAGAAATCTTTTCACACCATGCATGCGGCTAAATCTGGTACTCAAGCCCTCCCCCACCTACATCTGCAAGGCTGGGAACTCCCTTCTACCTCCAACTCTTACTATTTTGGTGCCTCCTGGACAGGCCCTGGCTCTCAGAATCAATGATTTTGGGAAAATTACTACTTTTATCTGTTTTTTTCATAGATTCCTGCCTCTTCAAGATGAAGAGAGAAGCTTTAAAGTGTCATCCCGGGGAATTACAAGCTGGGATCCACAGGCACTTCTGACTGTGCTTTTGTTCTTCCTAAGACCTCCACTGTCTCCATTCCCTGGGTCTCCGGGCAGGTCCCATCCCTGGGCACCTGCAAATGTCAGATCTGCCCGAGGATTTCCCCTTGGGAGAGGATGAAGGCAGGGAACCAGTCCTGCACGCTGGGGTTTGGATTGGGAGGGGAAGGGGTTGGAGTGCTCTTACTTCCTCTCCTCCAGGTTGGAGTTGGGATTCTTCATCTCCATTAATGCACAGCCAAATTTCTACAGAAAAAAGAATAAAAATGGCTCTCAGTTTTGCCAGGTTTTGCAGGAAACTCAGCCCTGAGCGCAGCCTGGGCTGTGGCTCTGCTCCCTGCTCGCTGTTCCCAGCTGTCCAGGTCACAGCCCCCAAACCAAGGGACTGTCACCTTCTGTGTGACACTGGTGGTGGTGACACAGGATGAATTTAACAACGGATCAGTGGCTGTCTCATGGCAGAGAACCAGGAGCTATCCCTGCTCCAGAGCAGGCTGGAGGCAGCTACAGCACCTGGTCATGTTCTGGGTCATTCCAGTTCAGTCTGAGCCAAAAGAGGACATTCCTGGCCCTGTCCCACTGCTGTCCCCCCTCCCTGCTGTCCTACCTCTCCGTTCTCAGGGGGGTCCCCGTTGCCAAAGGTGCTGGTGACCACCAGGACCATGGTCTCGTGCTCCAGGTGCACGATGTCGTACTCGTCCATGGACATCACCTGGGAGCACAGAGAGGTTACAGAGAGGTGGGAGCCATCCTGGGCTGGCTCCAGTGCCCCTGGAGATGGGGACAGCACACCCCTGCTGAGATCTCAGCACGGGGAGGACGGGAACAGGAGCCTGGAGGGACACGGGGAGCCCTGGAGCTGCCACCTGAGGGGCCACAGGCAAAACAGGCACTGCAACGGCAGCAGGAAATCAGCTGGAAAAATCCCCGTGCAGGCTCCAAGCCAGACCCACAGGGACACATCCTGAAGGGCCTGGGCAGCTGTTTTCCACGTATTTCCTTGGAGCCCCCAGGATTTCACACCCCTCACGTGTCAGGAGCTGGAACAGTACCTTGGCATCGAAGGCGTGTTTGAAGATCTCACACAGAGTTTTTGCATAGACCTGGGACTTCCCTGTTTCTGTGGCATACAGGATGGTGGCCTTGACCCTCTTGGCCATGGCTTGGCCCATCAGCTTGGCTGAGAACTTCACAGCCCTGGGAAGCAGGAGTAAATCCCAGTCAGAGTTTGGTCCTTACAGTGCGTCTAGCCCAGACCTTTGTATTTCTTATTAAATGAACAGCCATACAAAGCTGTAGCATCAAATGTTTGGTTGTTATACGGCAATCAGAGAAGCTTGGAAGAGCTCAGAACTTGTCAGAGAGGAAGAGGAGATGGGAGAGCTTGAAGAGAGCTCAAACACCTGAATGGGTTGAAGGAGGAAAATGCTAAACCAGGCATGGGGGTGGTATTTCTGCAGGAGCAGGAGAGGAATCAGGGGCAGGGGACGCCGAAGGAAAAGCTGGAACCAACCAGAGCTGGAGCTACAGGAGCAACAGCAGCTCCTCCATCCCTTAAATCCAATGGGGTTCTGGCCAGCCCTGCTCCCCACAGAGCCTGGGGACACTGAGGTCACATTGAGCTGTCTCTGGTGACACCGAAAACTCCCCTGGGAGTGATGCCTGAAGTTTGAGCTTTCACGTTTTGAGATTCTGTGGTGCCCAGGGGTGAGTTCTGAGCTCACAGTCAGTGTCACCCAGCCCTGCACACAGCAGGGACACAAAACAAATCCTTCTCCTGCTGCACACCAAGGACAACCTTCAGGGTGTTCAGGCCAAAAGCACAAACAAAGGTGGCTGGAGGGAGGAACAAGAAGGATGGGACCTCACAACCTGAAGCTGTAACTGGAGGATTAAAGCCCAATATGCAATTGGACCAAAACTTATAAAAATATGAGACCTCATGAGCAGTCAGCCATTTTCTTGTGTCCATTTTGGGTCCACCTTGGGTGTAGCCCTGGCCAGGCTCTTGTCCTGCTCAAGGTGAACCTAAAGGCCTTTCAATAAACACCTGCTTTATTCTCTTGCTCTGTCCAGTCTGTTCCAGCTCAGCCTTCCCAAGGCATCAGGAGGAGCAGCCCTCCCGAGGCCGGGGGCTGGCACATTGTCCTGGCTTAGGGCAAATTCGGGATGAAACCTCCCAAATTAGGGATACAAACATCATAAAGTCCCCCTAGGACACACATTTATCCCAGCCTTGCCAGGCTGTGCCCAGCTGGCTCTTTCCTGTGCCTGCAGCCATGACCAGGTGCTTTTCCTCCAGTTTTCCCTGGTGGCTCAGGGCAGAGGGGCCCTGGGAAGTCACCAGCCTTTCTCCAATCCTGGCCCAGGTGATGCAGCTCCAGGAATGCTGATTCCTTGTCTGTGGCATCAGTGGGAGCACCATGATGAGGGACAGGGCTTGTGGGCTTGTTGCTCTAGGGACATTCATAATCACATCAGCGCTGGTTTTCCTACACGCTGAACATCTCTCTTTCTAAGTGGACCACCAAGCCTCTAAATGGGGCCACCAGAAAGGCAGAAATCCATCAGGTCTGGATTTAGGCTGATGTTGCAACAGGGAAAGGCAATTTTTGGGAGGCTGAGGGAGCACGAAGCGCGTCTGCGGCCTCTGCAAGGGGAAGAGCTGCCTGATTCACTTTGACAGCCCTTGCCCCAGGTTTCTGAGTTCAGCAGGACTCCTGCAGCCCCTTCAGACGGGCTGTGGGGAATGGAGGCTGCAGCTGCAATGGTCAACACTGGGCTGGAGGAGCTCCGATTCCCCCTCCTGCCCAGAAACACTCTGGTTTGGGGGGATCATTTAGGGAGGGGAAAAAAAAAAAAAAAGAGGAAAGAAGAAGTAGAAACTCCTCGAGGCTGGTTTATCCTGCCTGCCCCTGGCAGCTCCTCTCCATGGCAAAGTCAGCCTCGGAGCATTTCTCTTTGCTGCTGTTTCACCCTCGTCAGTGAAGTCCTGCCCCTTGGTTACCCCGTGGTGGCACTGTCCCCTGTCCCCAGGACCTGCACTGGCCCCTGGGCAGGGAAGGGACAGGCAGAGCAGGGACTGCAGGTCTGCAGGCTCAGATTTAGCCATATTTCTCATGCTCAAGGTTCTGGCTCAGGCTGCCTCTTCTACAGCTGATAAGCTCAGATTCAGACAGGATAATGGCGAATTACAGAAACAATTCCTTTCCCTACACCGGGAACAATGGAGATTTTGTTTTAAATCACCTGCCACGCTCACATTTCTATAAAACCATCCCTCAATGGGGGCACACAGCAACGAAAGCATTTTTTACTCCAAACTCCATGAATCCTCCTGCTCCCTCCCCAGCCCCAGTGTCAGCTGCAGGAGCACATTCCTCAGCTGCTGAGCCTGTTTATGGATGCACCACGGGGAACAGCTCACAGGAGGTGACAGCTGAAGAGTGGGAGCAAATTGATAGCAGGGATTCGGGGAAGCTGAAGCGTGGGGAGATGCTGTGCCGAGCCAGGGCCACCTGGCAGCCTGGCCACCGTCACCAGGGCACACCCAGCCCTCTCCTGCCTTGGCCCAGGGCTCTGCTGCCACGGGACCAGCGGCTCCTCTGTGCCAATGGCCCACAGGGGAGGGATTTGGGCCAGAATCGGCCAAAGGGTCCAAACTGCGCTCCATTCCTGCGCCCCTGCTGCTGAGGAGCCTTGGCAGGGAAGAGGGGCTGGGGTGGAACCTTGCCAGGGGTCAACTGACCATGAAGTGCAAATCTCAGCTCAGCCCTGATCCATCTGCTGCCTGCAGGGAGATTCCTCATTCCCATCTCCCCCCTTCCTTCCAGAGCAGGTGTTTGGAGGGTTGGGCACACACTGGAGCAGGTTCTCCTCAAGTAGGGGAAAAGTCAATGGGAAAAGGAGGAATGTGGACAGGAGTTTCATCCCCTTAGTGCCAGCACAACCCTGAACAGGGAGGGGGAATCCTCCTGCCCCAAGGAAAGGAAAACCAGGCAAAACACCCTCAAAAAGTGGGAAAGCCATCCCTGAGCATTAAGACCTCCTAAGTGGAGAATGAGCAGCTTGGGAGAACAAGCAATATCCAAAATCTGGTATTCACCTGGTCACAGCCCTTCTGGTGATCTAAGGGGGTGTTCAAAGGACTGCCTGTGTCCCTAAATGTCCCTCATGGCAGGTAAAGCCTTCAGGAGCCCAAAGCCCAGGCTCAGAGCCCATCATCTGTAGGGTGATGCACACACCCATGGGGTGCTCAAATCCAGGAGCAGCCCCAAACATTCCAGGACTTTCCAGAGCCTGCTGGTACTTACTTTGCCAGCTTCTTAAAGCCAATGGCCCTCTTCTTGGTGGGGGTCCCATTGACCCCTTTCCAGACATGGGTGTTCCAGGGGTCGGCTAGGAGAGGGAAAAGCAGGATCAGATGGTGGGGAGTGCTCAGAGCTTGGAGAAATGCAGCATCCACAGCACTGAGAGTTAAAGTCTTCCAGTCAGGAAGGGGAGGAATAGCTCCTGCTCCACAGCTCTCCCTCTCCTCTCAGTGTCCCTGATCCTTGGAGCTTCATGGAGCTTTTTTTTTTTTTTTGGGAGGGTGGAATGGAACATGCCCAGGAAAATTGCAATCTAATAAACCCTCCTGGCTTGTGAGAGCATCTGGCCAATTGCTCTGTCACCTCTTGAGAGGAGCGTTAATAGGCCCCAGCCAAAAAGAAAGCAATGCCAGAAGGGGGGAGGTGATGGAAACAGATCCTTTCCCCTGCTCTGGCCACAGGGTTTTTTTCCCCTAAGAGGCCCTTTGGGAAGGGGAGGCAGCTGAAGCCGGGAGCAAGCACACAGAAGCTCATTCCGTGCCCTTGCAGGCTGCAATCAGAGCCAGGAAGCATCGGGGTGCCTGGTGGGTTGGTTACAGGAGTGAACAGACTGCTCCTGCTCTCTGATTATTCCTTAAGGGCTCTTGACTAAAGGTCACATTGTGTGGAAAGCACCGGAGCAGGAATGGCTGGATAACGAGGGAATGTTTGCTTAGGGGTTTTTTTCATGGTCTGGAGTGTTAAATACCCCAGCAGCAGCAGCATTTGATCCCCTGCTGGGCCACAGCCCCTGTCCCACTCTTGGGTTCCCAGGATCCAGGAGCCATCCACTCAAACCTGAAGGCTGGAATGGGATCCAGGAGCCACCCACACAAACCTGTAGGTTCAATGGGATCCAGGAGCCATCCACTCAAACCTGAAGGCTGGAATGGGATCCAGGAGCCACCCACACAAACCTGTAGGTTCAATGGGATCCAGGAGCCATCCACTCAAACCTGCAGGCTGGAGAGGGCAGGGGTCCAGGAGCCTTCCAGGCCACTTCCTCACCCACCCATTCGGGACTCTCAAAGGGAAGTAGCTCTGAGTGACTAAGACCTGGGAGCTCAGGTGCCCACGGAGGGGCAAACCCCCCTGTTACATTGTGTTGGGGTGAAATATCCACTGCTCAGCTGGTGAAGGAGTTGGAAGGTGTGGTGGGGACAGCACCTGGTACTCGAAGGAGGGCGTCAGGCGGTAGTTGAGCATCTCCTGGTGGAAGACAGGGGTGATGCTGCCCGACATGGGCGGCACAATCCAGACCCAGTCGGCGGGACAGCCGCCCCGGCAGCGGTACTCGTTCTCCATGTGCTTGATGAAGGACTCGGTGGCCGAGTGGTGATCCACGATGGTCACCTTGTCACTCTGTCGGGGACAGGAGAGCAGAGACAGCAGTCAACAACGCAGCCCAGAGGGGAAAACCCAACATTTTATGTTTGGAGCTGTTGGTCCCAAATATTCCCATGGTCTTTGGGCGTGATCCAAGGTGGATCGTCTTCCCAAGGAGGCTCTAAAGCTGCCTCAGTGGTTTGAGAATAGATGTGCTATGGGAGCCCTGTTCCCCCTGATAATTGTCCTGGGCCAAAAAAAGATAGGATGAATGGGATGGAGCATCCTCTGCTCTTGGGAAGCTCTTCCAAAGGGGCAGCTCCGACACAGCTCTGTGGAGGACTCTCACCCTTTGAAGCTGGGTTGCCAAGGGCTGGTTTTGTTACTCAGCCTTTAAGTGAAGGCTAGGGGAGAGCCTGGGCCAGTTCCTGCCTCATGGATAGGTCAGAAGGGCTGGATTTTTCCCCTATTGGGATATTCCCTCTGGACCAGCAGGACTCAGGTGCTACTGGTGTTGTTTTACAACATCCAGAGGGCGAGGATTATTAAATCCCACTGCAGCAGCCCAAATGTGGGAGGCACAGCCCAGTTTCAGCTGTTGTCCTCGGGTGGATGTCTCCACACATGTCCCACCCAGTCCCTGTGTCCCTCCAGCCTGGCCCACACACAGCAGGGTCCCGAGGTACCTGGAAGCTGTAGAGCACAGCAATGTTGATCTCCACCAGGGCCTGGTCCTTCCACAGCGAGGACGTTTTCCTCATGTCCAGGTTCATTTTCTTGGCCACTTGCTGTAACAACACATGGCAGGAGGGGAAGCACTTAATGGCCAAAAACCCCAAGGTTTGGAGATCTCTCCTTGGGGAGAGGAACCCAGAGGAGAGGCCCAGGCTGGCACAAGGCACCCAGAGGGCAGGGAAGGCCTGATGTTGTGCCTTCCTCTGGGAAGGAATCCTGCCTTTTCTCTCCATGGCAGGAGCACATGGCCTTTCCTCCTCTCTGAGCAGAGGCAGGTGGCCAAATGCTGCTGAGGAGCCCACCAGGAGCAGCTGCACCCTCACACTGCTCCCACCCCTCTGGTTTTCAGGAGACTGGGGAGGGATGGGGCCCCTCTAAATAACACAGTATTCCTTGGAAGGTTTTGATGGATCCAGATCCCCATGGCTTGGCTTTGTCTCTCCCAGTGTGGGCAGCCCCTGAGCCACGGGACCAGCTGGAAGGGTCCCCAAGGGCACACACGTCCCTGAGGAGCCACCAAGTGTCTCTGCACCCTTTCACATTTTAGCACTCAACTGAGCACATGGCCAGGTGCCTGCTGATCCCTAAGATCCTTTGGGAATCCTGTGGGAAGCCCCAGAGGGATCACAGTGGCCGTGTCAGACATGTGCTGGCCCCACAGGACACAGAGACCCTGCCAACCTCAGCCCTGTGGCTCCAGGAGAAGGGACACCCTGTCCTCTCCCCTCCAAGGAGCACTCCCCCAGTGTCCTGCCCGCTCCCCAGTGACCGCCCAGGCGCCAGGAGCAGCAGGAGTCACCTCCAGGATGTTGTAGCGGGAGTTGTCGCAGTAGTCGCGGACGCCGATCTCCGTGCCCATGTACCAGCCACTGAAGGGGCAGGCCGAGAACTCCAAGCCCCCGATCTCCAGGAGCATGTTGGAAACGGCTGGCAGCCCGTACCACTTGAGGCCCAGGTCCTTAAACCACTCAAACCTGCCGGGAAAAAGGCAGGATTAGGCAACCAGGCAGGAATTCTCTGCCCGGTGCGGTCAGGGGGATGGGGGAGGTCACTTTGCCACCAGGGTGAAGGACTTGAAGCAGAACATTTCCAACGGTACCTCCCTTCAGGGCTGTTTATGGGGACAAGGTGATTATGGAGTGGTGTAAGCCCTGGGAAAAGGAAACTTCCCAGGACAATCAATCTGGATACAAGGCAAAGCCCTGAGACACCGACACCACCTCCTTGCCACGTCTGCCAACTTTACTGGAGGGACGACCTGGGAAAGGGTCTTGGGTGAAGCCCCCAGGCCATGGCAAGGGTGGAAGCAGAGGAGCTGAGTCCTGCTGATGCCCTGGGAGCGTTTTGGGGCTGCCTGTGACTCACTTGGGGTGCCGGATGGGCACTTCCAGCACCAGCTCCGGCGGGATTTCGAAGAGCTTCGGGGTCGTTGCCGTTGGCTTGGAGCAGCAGGGGCAGGATATCAAAACGCCCGTACGGAGCCTTCCAGCCTTGCTGGATGCAGATCTGCAGGGGAAATAAAGGCTGGGTTGAGGTCAGCTGCTCTTCAGGCACCCGGGCAGGGAATTGTGTGGTCCTGGGTACAGCTCCTGGCAGGATTTCTGTCCTTACGGTTGAGCAAAGGGAGCTATAAGAGGGGGTGGCCTGTCCCAGCCCACCCATGGCCAAGTCAGGGGAACTTGGGGGTAAAAACGAGCCTGGAATAGATCCCCAGTGGGATCATGGCTCGTGCCTGTAATGGTGAAGGAGAAAATGGGCGAGAAAAGCAGAAAAGTGACAAAACTCAGCCTTTATTCCTGGGAAAAATCGGAGGGTGACACAAACCAAACACTCCCTGCGGTGCTGCACTGGACAGTCCCAACCCGCTTGACCCAGTGTTGGGGGGTGGATTTGTTTCTCTTTACTCACAGAATTTTTTTCCCATAAATTACTAGGAGACTAACTGCTGGGTACTTGTAGGTGCTTGACCAAACAAAGAGGTGGCCAAAAGTGGGGAGAGGAGTATTTAGCATTGGGAGCTAAACTTCTTTTGTCTTGGGGAGTTTCCCTCAGATGAAGTGAGGTTTGGGGGCAGGTAGAGGATGGGGCTGGGGCAGCTACGCTGTCTCTTGCTCTCGACACTGGAGAGAGGACGGCCAGGCTGCTGCTTGCTGTAGGAGGAGTTCACTGTCACCACCAAGTCCTGGGATATCTTCCATCATTTGCTCGTGTGCCCAGGAATTCTGAGCTCGCCTCCTCCTGCCCTGTCTCACTCCCACTTCGGCGCTGCTTGGAGGGTTTTTGGTTTTTTGCTACACTGTACCCTGGACTGCCCTGCCCTGCTGGGACATCCCTGCCGTTCCAGCTACCACCGTATGGAGATTCTGATTTATCTCATCCACCAACCCCGGATTTTCCATCATTCTGGCTTGGTGCTCTCGGGGTCCTGCAGGGGCACTGAGATCACACTGCCCCGGCTTGTGAAGCAAAGCCCCTCAAGGTTCTTGGTTCTGTTTATTATTAATGCCGTAGTGGTTGTTGGTTGTTTGCCTCGTTACACACACCAGTAAAGAACTGCTATTGCCATCCCCATGCCTTCCCCTGAGAGCCCCTTTAACTTTGGAAACGACAATAATTCAGAGAGGGGCTGGCTTTGAATCCTCCCTTCCACGGGACGCCCTGCCCTCTCCAGCAGACACCAGCCTTTTCCAAACCAAGACTCCCCGTGGGGGCTCTCAGAATTCCCGTGTGCCCCAGCAGCTGTGGGAAGGGCGGGTGGTCACCTCGGTGAGCTCCACGTTTGGCGGGATCGCCCAGGACGGAGCCGTCGGGCTGTTTGTAGCCGGCGTAGCGGATCAGCTGCGCGTTCCAGATGCGGAAGTCGTGTTTGCTGTCCGTTCGCTGCGGGAAGATGGTGATGGCAGATCTGCAAGGGGGAAAGGAAAGGTGCTGGTTTACGCCCTTGGCTGACCCCGGAGATGGGGCTCCTGAGAGGTGTTTAAAAGCTTTATTCCATTTTCAGTCTCATGTGAAGGGTGAGACAATGCAGGGTGTTATAATTTATGCCGTCACAATCAGAAGCCAAAGTATTTCCTAATTAAAATGCATTAGAAGTATTTCTTTGGCCTATCAGCTTTGGCTGCTAATGCCTTAAAGCCAGTCATCTAAAATTACCCATTCATGGGTCCTAGTACATGTTGGAATCCTGAACACTTAGAGTTTAGGGTTTTAGTGTATAGTAATACATATGAGCCAAGATGGAGGATTTGGGGTGTTGTCTAAGTCCTTTTTCTTCACTTTCTTCTTTCTTCTTCTTCATGGATTTAGGTAGCTTTCTCTAATTGGGTGAAGAAAATCTCCATTGTGGGCCTCGAGCGGTCATATTTGGGTCAAAGTATAAATAATAGAGGTGTCACCTTGTTATGGGGTATCATCTCTAAATAGCCTTAGTAGGAGTTAGAAGCACTGCATTTTATCTCATTTCCCTGGCTTGCTAGTTAAGCTCACAGCTCATGAGCCTGTAAATACTGTAAATAGATAAGATATATAAAAATTCCAAGTTCAAACTGCATCTTCGTTTCCCGAGTATTATTCTTCCTGACCTTAACAACAAAAGAAACGAAGCCAAAACAGTGGCACTACAACACACCTTTCATAGTTATATTCTCCAAAGTATCTAGTCTTACTCACAAAGCCATCCTTTGAAACTTGTTTCCAGTTTCATTTCGCTCTCAGCAAAGTCTGTCCTATTCCATGGCATTTCTGAGTCTACAAATCCATTTCCCACAAAAGGCAGCTGGTGAATGCTGGGAGCAGCGGGAGGGGGAAATGCTGGGGAAAGGGGCTGCCACCAGCTCTGGGTGTGCTCTGAGTGAATTCCCAAGGAGTTACACTGGAGGAAGTCACAGCTCTGGAACTGGGGGTGTTCCCAGCTCCTGGCTGCTAACGGAGGCTTTCAGAGAGATCTGGAGAGCAGTGCGAGCTCTGGGCTGGATGCAGAATATAGCAAGGGGGAAATAATGGGAAAATCTTCCCTCTGAGGTCCCACAGGCAGCAAAAAGAGGGAGCTTGGAGCAGCAGGAGTCCTCCACCCCAGATCAGGTCTCTCTAATGCTCCCAGGAGCTCTTGGCTCTGCAGTGGCCCAGACCTGACTCCGGCAGGGCCCAGGGCTGGGTCTCCACTCACCCAGAGCCCTGGGATCCAGACCCTGGTGGCTCCCTGGTGGCTCACCTGAGGTTGCCCTTGTTGGTGGCGTACTTGATGTGGTTGCAGATGTAATTGAACATCCCGTGGGCCGTGGTGCAGTCCCGGGCATCGAACACCTGGAACAGGGAAGCAGTTGTGGGGATGTTCCAGCTCCTAGGGCAGAGCCAGGCAGAGGAAACACAGCACATGGAGAACTCCAGGCACCACTGTGGGATCTAAAGCTCCATAATTACGTGTTCCCTGCCTTTGGAACATGTGGATGTCTAATCCAGCTGCCCCTTTTGCTTTGGAGAGGTGACTCATCTGCTGCTCAGGCAAAAACCTCCTCATTCCCATGCTCTCAACCTGCTGCTGTTCCTGCCTTATCCCCCAACAATTACAGATTCTCCTCTGCTCCTCCTGTAGATCAGCACTCAGAGCTGGAACAGAACAGGTGTCAGTCAGGTCTGAGGGACAGGGAATCATGGAATAGTTTGGGTTGGGACTTGTAAAGAGCATCTCATCCCACCCCCTGCCATGGGCAGGGACACCTTCCACCATCCCAGGTTGCTCCAAGCCCTGTCCAGCCTGGCCTTGGACACTGTCAGGGATGGGGCATCCGCGTCAGCATTGGGAATCCGGAAGGGGGATCAACAGAAGTGGCTGTGCTCATTCCCTGTGTGAAGCAGCCACAGGAGCTGCTCAGCAGCGCTGGATTTGTTCCAGGTGACGGGAGGAGAGGACATCTCTGTACCAAGGGATTCCCCAGGGATCACTGTTTCCCAATCCCGTTCTGTGTTTCCCTTGCCAAAAGGGCACTGAGCCAACTCCTCTCCTGCTGGATCTCAGTGCTGAGGACAAACCTCTCCTGCTGCCTCTATCCAGGTGGAGCAACAGGTTTGGAAGCAGCAGGAGAGATTTTGGAGCAGGATCTGATTTTGGAAATGTCTCCTGGAGCCCCAGCTTCCATTTCAGACACAGCCACCTCATCTCCCATCCCAGACAGCTATCCCATCCATCTTTACTGTCATTCCAGAAAATCAGAAAAACTGTTCTGGTTTTGGAGTGGGATGTGAACTGCATTCAGCTCTATTTTTTGTAGAGTTTATAAGCACTTTAAAATGACAATCAGCTTGTGGGCCAGTAAGCAATAGATGGTCAGAGCTGAAAACGATTTTTGAATTTTGTTTTCATCTTTTAAACCCTTATCTCTACCTTCCCCATCAGTAAATCTATGAGGTGTTAAATTCACCTCTATGTTATGCATTGTAATGTGTTACAGAGCTTGTAGGTTGGTGGGACAGACAGACACTTGTGTCTCCAGCTCCTGCTGACACCCCAAAGCTGCTGAGGGCAGCTGTGTGTGCTCAGCACCTGCCCCTGGGCCTGGCCTGCGCTTCCCAAGTGTTGGAGAGCAGGATTTGCCTCTCCAAAACTCCAGCACAGCCTTGGGCAGGAATCTCCTGGATGTTCCTGGTGGGATTGGTGCTCACCTGCAGCTTGGACCACTGGATCCTGCCCACGCAGCGCGCCGCGTTCCTCCAGGCGTGCTTGGCCCCGTAGATCAGCTCCGTGTCCCGCAGCTGGTACGTGTCAGTGGCCTCAATCTCCTTGGTCACCTCCTCCAGCCGCTCCATGTGCGCCTTGGAGCCCGATCTGGGGAGGTTGGGAGCAGAGGGGTGGAGGGTCAGGCAGAGGGCAGGGAATGCTGCTGCTCTCCACCTGGAATACCTGGTTCCTGCACACACACAGGGGTTGTGTGGATGGCTGGCCCAAGGACCAGGGGGAGAGGCAGTGACTTGTAAAGGGACACAACAAACACCAGGAATGAAACTCTACTCGAGAACCAGCTGCTGATGGAGCACTGGAGTCTCTCCCGCTGTGACTTGCACACATGGGAAATCAGATCATGGAATCATGGAATGGCCTGGGCTGGAAAGGACCTTAAAGCTCATCCCATCCCACCACCCCTGCCATGGCAGGGACACCTCCCACTGTCCCAGGCTGCTCCAAGCCCCAGTGTCCAGCCTGGCCTTGGGCACTGCCAGGGATCCAGGGGCAGCCACAGCTGCTCTGGGCACCCTGTGCCAGGGCCTGCCCACCCTGCCAGGGAACAATTCCTGCCCAATATCCCACCCAGCCCTGCCCTCTGGCACTGGGAAGCCATTCCCTGTGTCCTGTCCCTCCAGGCCCTTCCTCAAGTCTCTCCATGTTTCTTTTTGCCTCCTTCAGGCACTGGAAGGCACCAATGAGGTCACCCAGAGCTTCTGCTCTCCAGGCTGAACATTCCCAACTCTCATTTCCTCCCAGCAGAGCTGCTCCATCCCTCTGATCATCCCGGTGCCTCCTCTGGGCTTCCAGCAGTTCCAGCTCCTTCCTGTGCTGGGCCCCAGGGCTGGAGGCAGCGGGTGACACGTGTGACATCTCGGCACCAGCAGCAGCCTGGGGCTGTGGCCTCCTGCAGGCAGCACTCACCTCTTGATGGAGGAGTAGTACTGGTCGATGAAGTCCTTGGCCAGGAGCAGCACCTCCTCCTTGTCCTGGTGTCCTCTGACTTGCGGATGTGGGGCTGGGGGTCATCACGGAGCCCATGCAGATCTGCTCGGTGCACGCCGTGGCCTGAGGGGACAGCAGGGGACAGGGATGTTCTGGAGCCACCACAGCATTTCTGGTCACCTGAGCTGGGCTGGGGCAGCCAGTGATCACTGCACTGAGCGTGGTGGTGTCTGACACACGGGGACACTCCCAGCTGGCTGGGGACACTGTGTGATGACAGCCAGGCCATGCACAGTCACCTCCTGTCCCTCCTGACCCAGACAATGGAGAGATGGGATCCACCCCAGCTGGCAGGAAGTCAAAGGCTTTCCTTATTTATCCCAGATGGATTTCCCTCTCTCTGCCTACTGCACCAGACTTGGAATTCAAACCTACTGGAGACAAGAAACTCCTCCACGTCTGCATTCCTGGGTAAATCCTCTTGGAAACGGCACCATCCACTCAACCATGCTCACTGAATGTTGGCCAGTCCTACCAACTCTACTCACCATGGCAGTCTTGAGGTGCAGGGTGTCGTGGAGCACGGAGCCTGTCTCCCAGTTCTTGATTTTCACAAAACGAGGGCACTTGGAAGGGCTCCCATTGAGGGTGTTCTTGGTCGGGGACTGGCGCCCGGATGGCGGCGCCTGGAAAACAGGGAACACCCGGCCCAAGGTCAGAACTCGTCGCAGAGCACAGGAAAAGGTCCCAACAACACAGGATGTGCGGGGGTGGATGCCTGTGCCTAAATTCGGGCGTGACACGGCCAGACGAGGTGTATTATCCCAATATTTGGCATTATTTGGGATCCTACAACGGAGCAGCCAACTCGCAATGGAATTAAGAAGTCGTGTCTGGTTATGGGACAGCCAAACCTGTGGGAAATGAGTTAAAAACACAGGTGGAAGTGACTTGAAGAATGTTGTGTTCAAGTTTCCCAGAGGAAGACTCTCCTCTAAAATCTGTGGGATGTTTCTTTCCAAGGAGCGTCACCTGCTCAGTTTCTCCTGGTGCCAAGCTCTGCCTCACTGGTGGCACAGAACGAAGAGCTGAGCGTCAACCTGAGCAAGCCAAAGGCACAGCTCCTTTGATATTAGAGCTGGAAAGATTGTAGGAATGAGGATGGATACATTAGCCAAGTGGGGGGGGCTGCTGAATCAAGTAGTTGGATTTCTCCAGCCTCAGCTCCTGCCTTGGATGAGCACTCTGCACTCTGGATGAGCTGGCCTCATCCAGCTCTCCTTGAGCTCTGTGCCAGCACGGGGAGAGCCTCAGCCAGCACAGAGCTTGTGAGGAGCAGAACTGGTGCCAGGTGCTTCTTTTTGCACATTTTCACAGATAAACCCACAATTTTCTGCTGTGGCCCTTACTCACCCCAAGCACTTAAAGCTTGAAGAGCCACCGGTGTCTCCAGTGGGGACAGGGGAGCTGCAGTGGCTCTGGGAAGCAGAGCTCTGTCTCCTAGGAATCAGATCTTACACCGGGATGTAATTCCATCACTGGAACCACGGCGCTGTTGCTGCAGCTCTCCAGGGGACATCTGAGAGCGTCCTGGCCAAAGCTGCTGCTGTTTGGCACCACTTCAAGGCTCTGCAAAGCAGAGCTGGGCTTGGACTGATCCACCCCTTCCTACAAGAATCCTGGGGCTGGCTTCCCTTTTGAACTAATCTGGTTTCCTGAAGCTGACACTGCCTTCAGCAGTGTCACCCTCCTTTCTGGGGGTCCTGGGCTCATGTCACCACTGCAGGGGCAGCAGCAGCACAGATCCAGCCTGAAGCCAAGAACCAGGCTGGGAGAAGCTGCTGCTTGAGGAAGGAAAGCAGCAGGAGGAACAGGGATGACAAAGCAGCTGAGGCTCCAGGTCTGACTCGTCCCTGCTTCGCCAGAGGATCACTCTGCTTTCCAAAGCTCGGAGAGATCGTGCCTGGGACTGCGAGGTTGGTGCCTGGGCTGAGCACACACCTTGCTGGCACTGTTGGCCAGACTTTTTTGCTCAGTTCTTGTTTTTACCAGAATCTCAGAGTTTTTTCCCCTGGAAAACAGGGATTTCAAGCAGCCTGAGGCTCGCAGTGCAATGCCACGCTCTGGAAACATATTATGGGAACAAGGGACAGGGCTGGAGGGGAAGGCAGAGATTTACAGCCTCAGTCCTCGGCAGGACCTTCTTTAATCCTTGCAGCTTCCAAAAGCTGCTCCCTGCACCCCTCAGGCCGTGCTGCCATGGACCTCTGACATTCCTCATGTCACAAATCCCGTGATTTTCCCAAGGAGTGTGTCAAAGTCTACCCCTTGAAGCCAAATGTCCACACAGCACATCTCAGCCCCGCCTTTGCATGCTGCAGAAACCAAACAAAAAACCTCACGGAGGCTCAAACCCGCCAGTAAATTAAAAGACCCTCCTCGATGTAGTCCTGGAAAAATACTATTTTTTAGCTCATTTTTTCAATTTTGAGGAATCCAACCTGAATCGTGGCAGTGGCAGCACCTGGTCATTTCTTCCCCCTGCTTCTTTTACTCTTCCAAGAGAATGGAATAATTTCTTTAGTCACTGACAGGGCCCTGTGCTCCTGACCCACCCTGAGGACCAAAGGGGACAATCTGCCACCTTCCCTCTGAGCCTGATTGCATCTCTGAGATGGGTAAAACGTGCTGAAACCAGCTCAGAAATGCAACCAAAAGCAATCCTCACCTGCTGCTCCACCTGCCAGACAGGAACCGGGAGCACCAGGCAGGGAGTGTTGATTGTATCCAGCACTTTTTAATCGGAGTTCTGATCTCCTGACAAGGTGTGCTGCTAAAATACTCCTTGCTGGAGCAGGCACGGCCCCAAAACGTGCTGAGACTGCAGATGGAGCAGTGTCCCCATAACTGGGGCTGTCGGCTGCTCATCTGCCTGCGGATGTTCTGCCTCAAACCCCCTCAAACCTCCTCCCTCTCCCATTTGTCTTTGCCCTGCAGGAACTGGGAATCACAGAGTCATAAAGGTTGGGAAAGATCTCCAAGGTTGATCCCAACCTTTGAATCATGGAATGGTTGAGTTGAGACTTTTAAAGAGCCATGGGCAGGGTCACCTTCCACCATCCCAGGTTGCTCAAGCCTGGCCAGACCAAGCTGTCAGCTAGAGCAGAGCACTGAGTGTCATTCCTTGGACAATTCCAGGATTAACCCGTTAATCTGCTCCCGTGCCTGCCAACCCTTGTGGGAGAGGGCCACGGAGCAGAGGGATGCTGAATGCTGGGATGCCAGCCAGGCTGGAGCAGAGGTGTCAGCTCTGCCAGCCACATCCCCGAGCAGCTGTGCAGAGAGAGAGAGAGAACCCAGAGGAGCCCGGCAAGGAGCTGTGTGTGAGTTGTGTGTGTGTGCGCGCTGAAACTGAAGCCAAATATTCCCCGCCGCTCTGCCAGCGCAAGCTGCGTGAGCTCTTTTCATGTTTTAATTAGGCAGCTGGGATATCGGTGACTCAGGAGAGGGACAAGCCGAGAGACAACTGCGGCAGCCGGGGCGCACACGCGTTATGCAAACAGCTTTTACCGGGAGCGTGCCGGCACTTTGCTCCGGAGCTGTCTGCTCCTGCAGCAGGGCACGCCGGGCCCTGCCGCTCCTCGGGGACACGGCGACAGCGGACATCTCTCGTTGTGGCCTCTGCAGGTGCTCACCCTGCCGTGGGACCGCTGCGCTGAGCCCCAGCGGCTGTGCCAGGGCGGCAGCGGCAGCCGCGGGTCGTGGGTTTCTCTCCGTGCTGACATTTCCATCCAGACTGCGGCAGCTCCGCTGGGCTCACAGCGTGTCCTTTGCCTTGGCACGGCAGCAAATCCCCTCGCAAGGTGCTCGGAGCGGTTCCCCGGAGCTGCAGGGGCAGGAGCTGCCCACAAATCAGTCCCGAGGGCTGACTCGGGACCTGGCGCAGCCACGGCACCTCCAGGGTCAGGGGGGGGGACCGGGCTCCTGGGAAACCGGCAAAAACCGCGCTGTGGTTTTGTAAAAAATAACAGAGCGATGGGGATCGATGCCCAGCGGGGCTTTCAGCACCTTATTACGAGCCTCAGTGAGCATTCGCCACCTGGCCAAGTGAATCCACCCAATCCTGCTTCAAACAAAGCAGGGAAAGTTCCCACTTGGCTTGACTTGCCCCTGTGTTAATAGTATTTATTGCTGCTTGAAAGAAGTTCAGCTGCCTTGACTGCACACAGCCCCGGGGAACGGCTGGGGGAAAAGCCACACTGCTTCCAGAAAAGCAGGCGTAAGGATTCGGGATAAGAAGGATAAAAAGAAAGCTGTGCATCCAGTGAAAAAAAAAAAATAAAAAAATAAAGAGTTTAATAGCAGCTTAAGACTGGCGGTTTTGGCAGCCCAGCGCAGGGAGAAATTAAGCTCTGCACACAGAAGGTTATAAAGTGCTTATGGTAACAGACACGGACACGCACGGGGCTTAGCAAAGGAGCAGGAGCCCGGAGTCTCTGCAGAGCTGGGGCACAGGGAGAGCAGCACTGAGCTGGCCCCGGGCTCAGGAGTCCTGCCACAGCACCTTATCCATGTGCTGGATACCACCCAGGGCTGCCAGGGCCATCCCGGGGCTGCTGCCACTGCCGTGTCCCCGTGGGTGACACCACCCCTCAGTGGCCGTGCTGCTGGGAGACCTGGGCAGTGTCCTGAGGGCAGGGAGGGTGGGAATGGATCCCAGCTGCACCTCAGCACCCAGCCAGGCTGGTGACAGCCCTGCAGCCTGGGCAGGCCTATCCCAGTGCCCTGTGTGGGGCACAGAGGGGCTCGGGTTCCCCCACGGGTCCCTGGCACTGTGAGGCTGCAATGGGAACGTTCCAGGCAGGACTCCCCGAAGAAATGCAGCCAGCCCTGGGGCCCAGAACAGGAGGGACCTGGAGCTGCTGGAGACTCAGAGGAGGCCACAGAGATGCTCCCAGGGCTGGAGCCCCTCTGCTCTGGAGCCAGGCGGAGAGCTGGGGGTGCTCACCTGGAGAGGAGAAGGCTCCAGGGAGAGCTCAGAGCCCCTTCCAGGGCCTAAAGGGCTCCAGGAGAGCTGGAGAGGGACTGGGGACAAGGGCTGGAGGGACAGGACACAGGGAATGGCTTCCCAGTGCCAGAGGGCAGGGCTGGATGGGATATTGGGCAGGAATTGTTCCCTGGCAGGGTGGGCAGGCCCTGGCACAGGGTGCCCAGAGCAGCTGTGGCTGCCCCTGGATCCCCGGCAGTGCCCAAGGCCAGGCTGGACACTGGGGCTTGGAGCAGCCTGGGACAGTGGGAGGTGTCCCTGCCCATGGCTGCGAGGTGATCTCCAGTCTGGCCCCCACGTCCTGCCCTGGGTGATCCCATCAGGGAGACCCTTTTGCCCCAGCACTGGCAGAGCTCACACACGTCATGTTCTCCCCGAGGTGATCCTGGTGGCCTGGCAGGGGCTGCCTGACGCCTCTGGCTTTGCTACAAACGTGGAGTTAATCTCCTTTTGGCAAGGAAGCCTGAGAATTTATGGCTGTGAAGTGTGAGGAGATGAAAAGGCACCGTGGAAGGCATTATCTGAAGTGCTCGATTGAATTACCATCAGATGAATCCAAAGGACTTTAATGATGCAGCTTGGCCTTGTGCCACCAGAAGGGATCACATTCCCCAGGGAGCCTCAGTGTCCTGGTCCCTGGCTGGGCTCCGTCCCACGTCAGCCCTTGGATGAGGAGCATCATTCTCCAGTGACCTCCATTCCCTGCCTGAACCACAGTGACTTCAGCTCCTGGCCCAAGCAGGTTCTGGGATCCATCCCCTCCAGCTTTTGGGATCAAACACACCTTGTCCTTGCAGGTTCTTTGCGCTGTGAGAACCCACCAGATGGACACGTTCCCACAGACCCTGGGAGTTTTGGTTTTCCCACCCAAGCGGCCCCAGCCATGGTCTCTTACCTGCTCTGCTTCGGGGTGGGGGTTGTTCAGGACCCCAGGGACGTTGCTCTTCTCCCACAGGTCCCCGGGCCACGATCGTTCTCCATCCGAGCCGGCAAAGCTTTTGGGGGTTGTTCTCCCCTTCCCTGAAACTGAAGGGTTCAGGATCATTGGGGTCCCACGGGCACAGCTCCTGCTCCAGCCCACGGGAGCCAACACTTGGCTGCTGCCCCGTGGGAAGGAAGGAAAGGCTGAGCCTGGGCCAAGGCCATGAATCAGCGAGGTGAGGACAAGCCAAACACGACGGAAATTCCACCTCAGAGGCACAGGAAAGCCCCGTGCCCACACTGCCTCTGCAACAGAGCCTCTCCACCCCAGAAAGCTGAGCTGGAACCCCGGGAAGACAAGCAGGGAGATGGGGAAAGGAGGCTGGAAAAGCTGGTGGCAGGAGTTTGCAGAGCAGCTCGGTGTTCATGAGCAGGGAAGAGGGAAGAGGAAAAAAAAAAACAGCCCAGAAGGAACAGGAGGCTCCCAGGAGCTCTGTCTCCTCTGCCTGACCTTCCCAGATGCCGGAGTGGGAGTGATTTCAGTCAAGCAAACTGCTGGATTGCCCTGGAACTGCTGGGGACGAGGGGAAGGCTGGGGACTGAGGACATCCCAGCGCTGGCTGCCCTGGTGACACCAGAGCAACTCAGGTGTAAGTCAGGTGTAACTCAGGGGTACTGCACACATCTTGGGGTGGGGAGAGGCTCTGAAATGCACCCCAGCAGCTGAATGCAAGAGCTCAGCCACGTGAGGCTCCTCGAGGAGCAAACAAACAGGGTTTAGGGATGTGACATTCAGACAGGCAGGAGGTGGCACCTGTGTCACCAGCACTGCAGAGGGAAGGGGCTCCCTGCGCTGGCTGAGCGGGGCCATGGGTCAGGATGGGCACAGGCACGGAAGAAATGCCCTCTGGAATTGTTTTGCTCCTGCTGTCAGTCCTTAAAAGTCTTCCAGATGCCACTGAATCGATAATGAGAGTTCTCATTAGTGGTGGCAGGGTTTGGGCTGACCAAGTAGGACACTTGCACTCAGGCATCAATCACACCGAAGGACGCTCTGGATTCAATTTCAGGCAGACAAATAAATACAAATAAATTCAGTTTCACAGTCCTTGAACTCCTTTAGTTTAAGGAAAAGACTTTTAAGGAGCACCTCCCTGTGCTTTTTCTGTCATTTTTCTGCTTTTACAGAGCCATGCTCAGCTGCCAAAACATTTCCCGGGGCTCTGGCCATCTTCCAAAACATTGGAAAGCGGCCACCTTGGTGCAAGTGAGGAGGCACAGGTGCCTAAGGGCGGTTTTTCCTGGGATTTCTGTGCCCCCCTGGTCGTGAGAGCTGCTCCCTGGTGACCTGGCTGCCGGGGAGGATGTGAAAGGGTTTCAATCAGATAAGACCCAAGAAACTCCACCGCAGCACCCAGCCAAAGGCAACAGATCCCAATCTCTGCTGCAGGTGGTGGTGATCCACACAGAGCCCCACAGCGATCCCAGGGACAGCCACACGACCCCACCGTGCCCAGCCCAAAGGGCAAGCTCAGGGTCTCCTGCCAGCCTCCCTCCAGCCCAGTAATCCCCAGCAGCAAGGCAGGGAATTAGCAGGATGAAGCTGCGCCGATCTGGCTTCCCCTCCCAGCCAGCCCCAGCTGTTAAATCTCCAGAGAACTCTCCTTTGCAGGGCTGCACATCCCTGCCCTCCTGCCCTGATCCCCGCCGTGCCAGGGGACAAGGAGCCAGGTCAGCACGGGGCCACCGAGCTCCTGAAGTCACCTCCAGCCCCAGCCGCTGCTCCTCACTCACGGCTTTGGGCCCAAAACCCAGACAGAAGATCTGGATCTATTGGGAAGACATTCCTTGGCTCTCCTGGAAGTTGGGACTTAGCAGAGGAAAGCCTCTGGAAACCACGGGGCCCACAGGAGCAGTCTGGGCTCAGCCAGAGATCCCAGAGGCACCTCCAGAAGGATGCTGGTACCTGCTGCTGCCAGACAGGGTCTGCAGGGCCAGTGCCAGCACTGGGGAAGCTGGAGAGGGACCCATCCATCGGCAGCAGCAGCAGCTGGAAGCCTTGGAAATGTAGGATTGTGTTGTGTGCACAGGAACAAAGCCATGAACATTGGCAGCTGGAGAAATCCCGACGCTGAATTAAATTGGTATTAATTGGGTGCTTTGGGGTTTCCAGCTCCTGCTGGAATTGCTCCCATTCCTTGGCCTGGAGCATCACCTGACAGCGAGGTGCCACATCCCCGGGACAGGGACATCCAGCTGGGGGTGACCTGATGCTCCACAGCCCCTGCAGGTGTGGCAGGAGCAGGATTGGGGCTGCTCCTCCCCATGGATTTATGGCTGCACGAGCAGCGAGGGGCTGGCCCTGCTGGAAAAGCTCTGCTGGAAAAGGCCAGCCAGCGTGGCTGTGACAAAGGCACCAGAGTGACCTGGGGCTGGGGCTGTGCCTGGCAGGGGCTGCCTGAGCCAGCACAGACCTCCCCCGGATGGGGCTGCCCAGAAGGATCCGGCTCTGTCTTTTTGGAGAGAGGCAGGGAGAGAAAAGCCCATTCAGGCAGCCAGAGCCTCACCCCAGTCCGAGCACAGATGGGGAATAAAAATAAAAACCCATCAATTGCTTCATTTTACAAATATTTCCTGCCCTTTGCTTGTAAGAGCCTTGTTTGCGAGCTGGACAGGGACAGGACTTTTGGATGAGTTATTTTCCTCTCTTGCCGTGGCTGCTCCAGCCCTCTGAGCACAGGGTGACCTGGCACATCCTGGGAGGATGTCACTCACAGCCACAGCCCCTGAGCTCAGCCCCTGGACAAGGCTTCCAAAAGGATTTGATGAACAGGAGAGCCCACAGGCCGTTCTGGTGGGCACTGGGGAGGGCACAGCTCCCCCAGGGAGCCAGGGGCACATCCCAGGGATCTGCCTTGGGAGAGAGGAGCGCCTCCTCTTCTTTGGAGAATTCCAGGCCAGGCTGGACACTGGGGCTTGGAGCAGCCTGGGACAGTGGCAGGTGTCCCTGCCCATGGCAGGGATGGAACAGGATGAGCTTTGAAGTCTTTTCCAACCCAAAAACACTCCGTGAGAATTTTTAAATCTCCACTTGGATGTCTTTGAGGAGCTGGAAGCAGTGCTGAAGACGGAGGGACATGATTGGATGAACTCTCCCAAAAGGCAGATCCATGGTCCATCCCTCTCTGCCCACTCCCAGATCCATTTCACACTCTTAGCCAGATCTCTTGGATCAGAGAGACCCAAACCAGTTTGAGGGCTTTTATCCTGTTCTGAAAGCCAATCTGAGACTTTAAAAAGGAAAGCGGAATCCTGCCCTCCCCCACTGGAGCCAGGCAGAGCCTGGGATGCTGCTCCCTTGGAAAGAGCATCTGGCTGTTTGGAGAAATGAGAGGCACCACTGTTTCTTTGACTAATTTGATGATGTGCAGTGCTCCGAGTGATGAAGCAGAAGGGAAGTTGCTGAGACAGCCCTTTCAGAAATTTCTCCAAAGCTTTTCCAAAAAGAATTAAAGAGGGGGAAAAAAAAAAAGAGCAAAAGGGAAGTTTGTCAGTTTGTCACTCGCTCCTTTGAATTCCTTGGCAGAAGGATCTCTCTGACTTCCAGGCAGAGAGCAGAGATAGCCCTGGCTGCTGCCAGCCCCGTCTGGATGGATGAGAAGGATGGCAGGCCCACACCTCCGGTGACAGCGCTGGTGACACTGACAACACCACCCTGTGCTGTGACAGGGACAGGCTTCTCCTTCCAGGCCTTCCTGGAAAACCTGAGCCTGAGGCTGTGTGAGAAGCTCACACAGAAAGAGAGAAATTCCTTCTTCTTACCCCATTCCCTGATTTTTCCTGGGGAATGGCTACACTTTCAATGCCCCTCCTTCTGGTGCCCAGGGCTGGGATAAGTAGCTTTGCCTCACCTTTGTTTTGCCCCTTGGAAAACCACATTCCAAAGGGAAAACCACATTCCAGAGGCCATGGCATCCTCAGAAATGAAAGTTCCCTGGGGCAGTTGGCTGCAGGCTGGAGGGTTCAGCAAGGTGTGGGAGGGAGAGGCATGGGGCAGGAGGAGGGATGTGTGGGGATGGAGCAGAGCTCAGGAAGGAAGCAGCACTTTGGAAGAAGGAATAACCCAAAAGCTGGGATGTGCTCCCTGGAGACGCAGCAGGGACAGTGTGCTCAGGGTGGGGACAGGGTGACCCCAGCAAGGAACAGGAGGGGGTTGGGTCAGCACAGAAGGAAGAGCACAAAAGCCTCGGGGAAGAACCTGGGAATGATCTGAGAAGATCCTGCAGGCTCAGAAAGTCAGGAACGTGCCCGCGCTGGGATCAGCGACTAATGAGCCGAGCAAGCTGCCAGCCTCAGGGAGCTGTGAAATGAGGCTGGAAAATGCCTTTGTGGAGGCACTGACACGGAAGACTGGGAGCAGATCCAAACAATCCCAAAGTCCCACCAGCACAGCTCAAAATTCAACCGGCAGAGCTGCAGTGGCTGCTGCTGCCCCTTCCCAGCCCCTCCCAACCAGCAGCTGGAGGATTCCCCTCCAGGGAAAGCACAGCTCGGGTGTGTGGAATCACGCGGATCCTCCGGGATCAGCCTGGATTGTCTGCTGGGAGCACACACAGGGAGAAGGGCTGGCCCAGCCACGGGATGCAAGGGGCAGCACAGGAGGCTGGGTGGAAAAGGGTGTCCTGGGCACGCTCCGATGGATTGGGGAAAATTGGGGATCTGTATTTGGGAATATGGGATCTATTGGATGGATATGGGATCTGTTTGGGTGGAATATGGGATGTTTGGGGGGAATAGGGATCTGTTTGGGTGAATAGGGATATTTGGGGGGAATATGGGATCCATTTGGGGGGAATATGGGATGTATTGGGGGAAATATGGGATCTGTTTGGGGGAATAGGGATATATCTGGGTGGACTATGGGATGTATGGGATGGAATATGGGTATCTGGAGGGAATATGGGATATATTTAGATGGACTATGGGATGATTTGGTTGGTGGATATATGGGATGGATAGGGTATGGGTGGATAGCTATTTGGGGAATATGGGATATTAGATGGACTATGGGATGTATTTGGGTGGAATATGGGATCTATTTGGGTGGAATATGTGCTTTCCAGGCACCAGATGCCTCCTGGACCAGTGATGGAGTAGAGTGAGGAAGAAGCCCTGGCTGAGGATGAAGGTTATTCCCTGCCAGAGCTCCCTGCATCCATTTCCAGAATGGCCTAAGTGTGGTAATTCCAGGGAACCTTCTCCTTTCCGAGGTTTGAAAGTTTTGTGCCCAAGTGCAAAAGAATGAAGACAGATCAGAAATGCAAATGAAATGTTTTGCGCAACACAAAGAGATTTTGGCGGTCCTGAGGAAGGTGGGAGGAAGAGAACTTTCCTGAACTGCAAAACTAGGGGTTTGTTCCAAGGCAAGCTGGAGCCTGAAACTTGAAACCTTTCCTGAGCTGAATTCCTGCTCTCAGCACTCTTCTCCCTCTCGGGGCTGCTGTCTGGACTGAAACTGCCATGTTTCCATCACGCTGCTCATGTCATGGGAGAGACCTGGGAAGGAAAATAAACCCTGGCAACTCAGTGGGGAGGGGGGGAAGAAGAAGGGAAGATGGGACCTGACAATCTCCCCAGAGCTCTGAGGGAAAAACAGACCTGGGTTGGCTGGCAGGGAGTGAATCAAACTCTATTTTTGCTTCCTAGCCCACGGTGAGCCTCATGGCAGAAATGCCAGCTCTCATCATACCTTGAGCCCCGTGTCTGGGCCGCCTTTTCCCACTGCAGATGGCCTGAGCCCAGGAGCAGCTGTGGCACGGCCCCTCCATGGACACACTGCGGGGTCACACGGAGGGAGGGAAAGGCAGAGTGAGGAGAATTCCCTGAGGGAATGCAGACCACAAGGAGCTCATTGTGTCCCCAAGGCAAACTTGGTTTTAATCAATCAATCAATCAATCAATTACAGGATGGATTGGAAGGGACCTTAAAGAACATCCAGTGCCATGGCAGGGGACACCTCCCACTGTCCCAGGCTGACTCCAAGCCCCAGTGTCCAGCCTGGCCTTGGGCACTGCCAGGGATCCAGGGGCAGCCACAGCTGCTCTGGGCACCCTGTGCCAGGGCCTGCCCACCCTGCCAGGGAACAATTCCTGCCCAATATCCCATCCAGCCCTGCCCTCTGACAGTTTGAATCCATTCTCCTTATCCTGTCTTCCATGCTCCTATAAGAAGTCACTCTCCACATTTCTTGTAGGCTCCCTTCCAGTTTTCCTTGGAAGCAACACTGGAGAGGAGCAGGAAGCGCAAAGCATCAGGTGTAGTTTGAACTGTTTTTGCCAAAGGCTGCCTTGAGCTAGAAGTTTTGGCTCCCTGTGGACAAGCTGAGCCTTGTGCCATTCCCACCTGCCCTGGGAACACCGTCACAGCTCCGTGAGCTGGATCAGCTCCGGCAAAGCGCCACAGGCTGGGAAGGGCAGCACCCGGCAGAGAGGAGACAGAACAGGATTCATCCCAACCCCACCATCCCCAGCTGGAGCAACAGCCAAAGAGTCCAGGCTGGAGGTGTCCAGCTCAACCTTGAGGCAGGTTTGCACCCTCCTGGGCTCAGGTAGAGCTCAGTTCCTGTGCTATTCCTGCCTGGAGAAATCACGGCCCGACGCCCAGGAGCTGCATCCATCTGATGAGGCTCGCTGCGGTTCTTTTGGCATTTCCTTGGCATGGACCAACACTCTCCCCAGTCATTCACTCCCCATTATTCCCTGACCTTTCTGCACTTCTCCTGCCATCCAAGAAAACTCGGAGCGCAGGAGACCTTCAGGATGCCCCGGCTCTGTGTGAGCCGAGGCGAGGAGATGAATCACCCGCAGCCTGATCCCACAGAAATGCCCTTTGCCCCGCCTGGCAGCTCCTGACAGCTTCTCCCTGCAGTAAACCTCCTCCCATCTCTGCTCCAGCCTGGGTCTTCTCCCTCACACAGAGCCCTTCCAGCAGAGCCAGGCTGCAGCTTTTCAGCAAGCAGGAGAATTTGTGGGTTTTCATCCCCAAGGTATAGAGATTACAAAGATTTATTTTTTATTATGATGATATTGAAGAAAATAAAATAGATGTTTTGGTGAAGTCCCCGCTTTGCTGCTTCAATACCCTTCAGTTTAAGTGAAATCAAAGCATTTCTGTTTCATCTCTGATAGAAGAGACTCCACGAAGCACAACCGTGTTTTTCATCCCTCTGGATGAAAACTCTGCTGGAGCAGAATTTCCTCGGAGATCCTGCAGCCAGTGGGATGGCACAGGGTTTGAAGGGCGAGGCTGTGCCTTGTACAATCCCAAACTTTGGGATTGTGTCCTCTGGGGGCTTTGCTGAGCTGCGACCCTGAGGTCCCAGAGGGGATTTTGAAGCCCCCCTGCACATTTTGTATCCAGTCATGACCTTTTCAATGTCTCAGTTCTTAAGCCAGGCTCTATCCCAGGACGGGCTGGTGCTGGATTAAAGCATGCACAGTCCAGACAGGTTTTGGAGAGTGTCCCGAGCTCAGGGGGGGTTTAAATCACTTCTCATTGCACAGTAGATTTCCAAATTTTCCAAATCCCAACAGTTCCCAAACGAACAAGACCTGGGGAGTACCTGTGGTGGGGAGGGGATGGCAGGAAGGACCCAGACACCGGCACCAAGCCCAGCAGATATTTTTTTTCTCTCTGAGTCAGTGTGAGCACCCTAACAAGCTTAGAGCACCGTGTCCTCCACGGGAAACAGGAATAAATTGGGAGAGCAGGAACGGCATGAAAACAACTGAAAATAAAACAAGGAAGGTGGAAAACACAGGGGGTGTGGGTGGGATTGGGATGGGAGCGAGCGGGAGCTCAGCCTTGGCTGGAGCCCACGGGGGGGGAACCCCGCTGTGGCTCTCCCCTCTTGTTTCCGATAAAGAAAAATGAACACAATGTTTTCCTTTTTCCTGAGAAGCGTCTACAGCGAGAGACCTGAAATCACAGAGAACTTGAATTACAGATCTTCGCGTGGCTGAGCCGCAGACCCCCAGCTCCAGCGAACCTCGGGGCTTTGCCAGCCAGTCGATAAGCGAGGGCAGCCACAACCTGCTGCAGCACTTGACACTGCTAAAATGTGTTCGGGGACTTGGGGAAAAGCAATAGGAAAAGGCAACCTATCAGTGTTAATGAACGGTCAGGAGGAGAGGGAGCTGGCACTGAAAAGACCCGGCTACAACAACAGCTTGTAAGGCAGGAACGGCCCTGGGGAGCTGCTCCGGCTCCCGAGTGCTGCAGCCCAAGGAAATGCTGAGGAAAATCAGGAGCTGGCCCCACTTCCCCATCCTCACAGGACATGGGACAAGCGTTTTCTGCGTCCCCACCCATGCACACAAGTCCTGAGATAGTGATGTGGCTCCAGGAGGAGCAGGGGCAGATCCACGCTGGCATTTCCACAAGGAGTGGCCGTTCCCAGCTCTCGATAGAAAAAATCTCCCCCCTTCCCACCAGGCTGCTCCCACTGCCCTTGCCCCGGCTTGGCTTCAGATGGAGCTGGACTGGAGTTCTCCTCCCGTCTCCCAAAAGGTTCGGAAACTCATTTCTCCTGGGAAGCACCGTGCCCTGCTGGTCCCACCTTCCTGCCTCCTCTCCCACAGTCCAAAGCGGATTTCAACCAGAGAGCTCTAAAGCCAGGAGCACAAGGACAGAAATACCATGGACCTCATCTGGCAGGTGGGGAAACTGAGGCATGGGCTTTTGCTTCAACTTAAACCAAATGGAACTCAGAACACGGAGTAGAAGTTTGTCCCAGCCCAACCCATGAACCACCACATCACAGAGCTCGGCTTTCCGTGAGACATTATCCCAGCTCTCCCCAGTTCCCATGCTTAAATCTTTCTTCCACAACCTTCTCCCAGTTTTTCCTTTTCCCCTCACCCACCCGCTTCCCCCTTTTTTCCATCCCTCCTCTCCCTCTCCACCCTGCTGTGCCAGCCAGCAGCCGAGCTGTGGAGAGGTGCTCGCCGACACCTCGGGGAGCCAAAACCAGCACGTTCCACCAAAGGTAAAAAATGTATTTAGGGACCTACCAGTCCACCTGGACTTCTATATCCCGTGTCTCTACCTTGAGGGCGCATCTCCATCGCTGTCCTTACTGCTGCTCTTCAGCAGGTGCAGGACGGGCTCGATCTCTTTGAGCAGCTCATTGTCCTCCACGCCGTTGAGACAGGAGTGAGCAGCAGCCCCGTCCCTGCCCTTCCCGGCGTCCGGCCCTTTGCTGCCGGGAACGACGCCGTTAACGTGGACCATGGGCTCCTTCCCCACCTCCCTGCTCCACAGGGAGCCCATGGCTGCCGCCTGCTCTTTGCTGGGCACGCTTGGTTGGACAAGTCAACCGCCTTGGGAGCCGGGCACAGGGGTCTGGTGACGCGGACGGTTTGGGCGTCCCGTCGCCGCAAAGGTGGTCTCCAGGTGGGTGGTGAAGCCTCGGGGCCGCGCAGGATGAGCACCACGTAAGTCTCGGAGGCGATGCTTCTCAGGATCTCCAGCGCCGTCTCATAGCTCATGTCCACCAGGGGCCTGCCATTGACGGCCAGAATGATGTCCCCAGCCTGGATGAGGCCACTCTGCTCGGCAGCCCCGCCCCGGATCAGGTCGGAGATGATGACGGGAGGTTTGCTGACGCGCTCCTTCACCAGGAAGCCGAGGCCGCCCACCTTGCGCTTGAAGAGCCTCACCGAGATGACGTTGGGCTGGATCTGCTGCACGCTGAACACATTCTCTTCCATGGCAGCCCCTCCTGCAGCCCGCAGGACCTCAACACCCGCTGGGCCAGGGGAAATTCGCCGTCCGAGGCGCTGCCCAACGCCGGGGTGGGAAGGGGCAGCTCTGGCTTTTGAGGAGCCGGACTCACTGGAAAACTCCCCTGGGCTTCGGCTGCAGAGGGGCTTTCTGCGGCATGCTCGGTGCCACTGCTCTCCGGACAGGAGAAAAGCGGGAATGTCAGCCCTGGGAAGGCAGGCTAGGAGCGGGGCGGGCAGGGCTGGGCATGGCGTGCAGTGGGAAACATTCCAGCTTCCAGTCAGCCGCTGGTCCCGCGCCGGGCAGAGAGGGGGAGGCAGCCCGCTCGCTTCACCGGCATCCCCGCCGACGGTGCGCGGGCTTCTTTATCTGGAAAGGAGGGGAAAAACCAACAAAGGAGGGAGATAAGTGAGGCACCGCTCGGCACGGGGCTCGGCACGCCACAGGCGCCCCGTCCCCACAGATGTCACCCCCCCGGGCTCCGTTTGGGAGGCAGGCTGCAGCCTCGCAGCGCTCCGGGCTTTGTTTCCTCCACCTCCCCCTGCGAAAATGGGCACCATCTGTTGGGCGGAGGCGCGGGGGGAGCGGGCAGCCCCGGCAGGACCCGCTGGGCTCCGACACCGCCCGTGTGCCCACCCTGCCAGCCTCAGGGGGTGACTCCCGCGGGCTCAGGATCCCGTCTCCGTGGGCTTTCCAGAGCATCCACAGAGCTGATGGGTGAGAACCGGACGGGGGACGGGCGTCCCTGCCCGGGAGGGAACCTGTGTCCGTAGGTGCTGTCACTCCGAGCAGCTCCAGGAGCAGCAGCCACGGGCACAAGCAGGGAACAGACGAGGCCGCTCGAGCCCTTCCCCTGAGTTAGGAAACACTTCCAAAGCCGACTGCTTTTAAGGCTGGCTGCAGGGATCACGGCTCGGCTCCTCCTCTCCCCAGATTTCCAGCCTGGCACGGGGAGAAGGAGGCGCCGCTCGCACTCCCCCGAGCCCAGCCCTGCCATCGGCTCCGAGCTGCTCCCGCACCAGCTGCTTCAGCGGAGGGAAACCACCGCCAGGAGAACACGCACGGAGCTCGTCCTGCCCACGGGGGAGCCCCGTGCGGCGGGGCACGGCTGCCGACAGCCCCCGCAGGCCTCGGGGAGTCACATCCCATCGACTCCTGATGGGACCCTTGTTGTCGCACGGCCACGCTCGGCTGCCGTCGCTTCTGCTCCCGGAGCCTCCCCGCGCTCCCCTCGCGTTTCTCAGATGCTCTGGAGAACGTTTCTCTCCAGGACTGAGCACTGACACTTTGCATCGAGCCAGCACCTTCTTTTCTGTTTTTAAAAGCTGAGTTTTGGGCAGAGAACAGAGGGCGCTTGTTCTGCTGGAGGCACTGACATGGCAAGGAAAACAATCTTCTCTCTCCCCATATTCGGGGCGGCATTTGCACCCTCAGTTCCCCTCTGCCGGGAGCTCCCTCCAGCTCCCAGATGGGACAAACGGGGATCTGAGGAGCAGGGCAGTGCCACCAGTGCCACTTGGGCACGTTAATCCTCACGTCAGGAATGCTGCTGACCCCAGGCTGGGCTTTTTAGCAGAGAATTAGGAATAAAACAATCCGAGATCCGTAACCCAGACCGATGGGTTTAACCTCTGTGCCCCTTCCCCTGCTGTGACTCGGCCCTGCAGCGCCAACAGCTTGCAAAGGGTTAAATGCCATCCTCAAGGGCTAATTAACACCCTAATTACCAGGTTACTTCCTGCAAATGACGCTGGATGGGGACCCCGGGACGGGCTGTGCCACCTCTCGGGGCTCGGGCAGCAGAGCAGGACACGGAAGGTTCCAGTTTGGGGAGGATGGAGGAAAGCAGGAATTCGCCTCCACCAGACCGGTTCTGTCCCTCGCTTTCCCTCGCAGCCCTCCATCCCTTCCCCATCCCCACCCCGCTCTCACAGTGGGCTTTTCCCTTCTTTCCCAGGCTCTTGGGGAACCACGGCAGCAGCTCCTTCTCCCTGCCGGGCTCTGACTTTCCTGAGCCCGCACAAGGTGACCGTCACCCTGACGCCAGGCACGGCACTGAGTCACACCAAACTCATCCCCCCAAAGCCTCGGCTGACGCCGGGGGGACCGAGGTGGCTTTGGGAGCAGCCCAAAGTTGCCAGGGGAGCGTGGGACAGCGGCTTCCAGCCGGGGTCAGCCCCGCTGTGTGCTCGGGGGTCCTCACGGGGAGGGCAGAGCTCACAACCCCTCAGCCTGGGCGAGGTCTGTGTCTGCACCGTGCTCGTCTCAGGGGGCAAAGCCACCGCGGGCACGGCGTGGCACGGCTCCCTGTCACTGCCGGGCGTCCCCAGCCGCTCACACGGGCAGATGCTGCACAGCTGGAGGGCACCGTGCACGTCCTTCAGCCCCGCTCGACCTTACAGCGCGACTTGCTGAGCTCGCTGGAAAGAAACCCCGGTGCTTAATGCCTCACTCTTCTCCCACCAGGATAATTGCCAGCTATTTCCATGGAAAAGCTTGTCATTTCTTGTGTGTGTGCTCATCCCCAGCCTGCAATCCCACGGAACGCCGGCATTTCTAGGTGCTCATTGTTCCCTCACCCCAAAGCCGCTGACACGTCAGCATTCCTTAGAAATGGGGTGAGAAGAAAAAAGTGGATTTTAAGTGGTACCTCAACACCCATCCAGGGATTTCTCCTTTTTTCCCCCCTACTCCTCAGAGTCAGGAAGGTCAGAAAAGAGCCAGAAAGGAGAGAGACAGCCAAGGAGAGGGAGGGCAGACAGGCTCTAAGCCCCTCAGCTCCTGCTCCTTTAGGGAACTGCTGGATAAGGGTTTTCACAGAATCATGGCAATCATTTACGTTGGAAAATAATCTTAAAGATCATTGAGTCCGATTAGTTTCCAGCTGGAAAGCCGTGCACAAACCCAGTCTGGAGAGGGGAGGGAGAGGTTCAGGGAGGCAGGAGACACCGGGAGTGCTCAGAAGATTCCCCAGGCAGGGTGAGGCCTCTCCTATCCCAGCTCCAGGGTGTCCCAGCTCTGATTCCAGAGGGGACACGTTTCACACGGAACCTAAGCAGTTCAACCCTGTGGGTGGCTGAGCTGTGCTGAGCTCGGTGCGCCCACAGATTCCCAGTTTTCTCTCCCAGCACCATGAGAACTCTGATTTATGGACCCCAGAGCCAGGTCAGACATTTCAAAGTTACTGGAGGTGTCACGTCTAACTCCTTAAACAGTGAGAGCAGGATGGGGTTCCACCAGGGTGGGAACACTTATTTCACCCCAAAAGAGAGCTGGGAGATGGCAAATCCATCAGCAAAGCTGGGCTCAGCTCCCTGTCAGGCCACCCTGCTGGAATGAACCATGGATGGTGCCATCCCACTCCTGCCTCGGTTTCCCTGCCCTTCCCAAACCATTAACCCAACTCGAGCTACAAACCCTGCAGAGGGGCAGTGTCCCAGGCAAGCCTTAACCCCGATCCCAACACCAGTCCCTGGGGACATCCCTCCCCTGGAGGCCTTCAGGGAAGAACAGCAGAACCAGCTCCCCTCTGGCAGCGACCAAAGCGCTGCCTCAACACACCAACCCCGCGAGGAGCTCCTTGAGCCGCCAGATAACACTCCAAGAACAAACCCTGGCACGAACGTTAATGGGATGATTTGATTTCCAAGGAAGAGGGGAGGAGAAATCGATCTTGCAGGGCTTTAACACAATCTCCTCCCTCTGCCAGGCAGGAGCTGTGCCCCTCGCCACGGCCACCCCGCGCTGCCCTCGGCCTCCCAAATCCATTTGGAGCCCTGTTTTCCCAGCGATAATGGCTCCTGCATCCCTGTGCCAGCTTTAAATGGGCACCATTGTCCTCCTTAATTAGCTTTCGTGGGATTTATAGCACTCGAGGAAGAGCCCCGGCGCTGATGGATTTATGCCCATTTAATTTTTACGACCCACGGAGCATCGGTGGATGGGATGAGGAGCACTGGGATGCAACATATGCACAGCTCCTGTAAACCTGCATGGCTGTGCCTCCGAAAATGGAGCGTTCCAGTGATTCCCTGACAGGCAGCTCACCAGTGCCAGCAGCTCCACGCTCCATCCCCACCCAGGGTCTCCTTGTGCACAGCCTCTCAGTCCTGGGAATACTCGGGCAGTGTTCCTCTGGTGCCTTAAGTTTTAGCTTTTATATTTTTCAGATATAACTCTGAATTCTGTATAGAATGCTGGTTAGCTTTCCTCACGTTTTGGTCAGACTAAACAATCCTTCCAGGCCTGGGAACCAAGGTCATCAGCACAGCCTCAGGTCCAAAAGGGATAAATAAAAGTGAATCTGGGTGGAGGAAACCAGGGGAATATGACTTCATTACCTGAAGCTGTAATTAGACAATTAACCTCTGATATGCAGAGACCAAACTTATTTCTGTCTGAGAAACTCAGGACCATCGTCCACCTTGGGTGTAGCCTCTATGAGACTTCACACTGCCCAAGGTGTATCCTTTGAAACCTTTAATAAATATCTGCTTAATTCTTTTCACTCTGCCTGGCCTCTGATCTAGGCAGTCTCTCAAGGCATCAGCTGCAGCTCGAATCCTACACCTCACCTCAGCCTTCCCAAAATCCACCCAGGAAAGGCGGCGAGACCTTTTCCCTCCAAAGCCAAACGATGGCTCTGCTTCTCCCTTCCCATTCCCAGCACATCTGCTTGGGAATCATTATTCCAGCTGGGCTGGCACTTTGCCTTTGCCCCCAGTGAAGCTGATTTCCAGCAGGAGCGGCCGGAATGAGGCACTTTGCCATCTGTACAATGCCTCGGTGCCAGTGCCCGCTGACCCGAGCTGGACACCAGCAGGCTCTGCAAGGACACTGCCAAAGGGATGGAATGCCAAGGACTCCACCCTGGAGACCCCCTCACCTCCCTGTGGCTGTCTGCACCCAAATCATTCCTGTTCCTGCAGGAAGAGCAGTTAAGCAAATAAATCCTTGCTTCTGATAGAAATAAATCCATGGCCAGCCTCCAAGAGGGTTCATCTGCCTCTAATCAAGGGTTGTTTCCTGGAAAACAAACCACAACCCTTTGTTCATGTTGGGATAAATCTGCCCCAGAGCCCCGGGACCTGCACATTTATCCAACTCCTGGCCCTGGCTTTGGTGTCCATCCCCTCTCCAGGGAATGAAACCACCAAGGAAAGCCTGGTCCTGCTGGCACAACAGCCCCTGGAGCGTCTAGGCAGCTAAAATTATCATTGTAGATCTCTTCCAACATAAAAATTCCATTTTTTCTCATCTGATCCCATCCCATCCCGTTCCCACCAGCGTCCTGCACACTCCTGATCATGGGACAACAGTGCTGGAGGAGGCAGAGCCACCCCAAAACTTTGCTGCAATTTATTGGAGCCCCCCCCGTTCCCCCCAGCCGACACCACCCGAGCAGACCGCGCCAAACGCGTTTTAGTGTTGCCAAGACAACTGTGTTGACAAAATCCCCCTTTTTCTTTGGCTGCCAGAACCCGGGTTTTGTTGTAATTTGGAGTTCAGGACTGAGCAGATTTCTGCACCACGCCTGCCATTCCTCTTTTGCTGTTTCCTACAATATTTTCCCGGTGCCTGCGGTGTGTGGCTCCAACAGAATTTAGATAAAAGCGTCAATTCTGCAGCTCGCCCCATCTCAAAGTGATGCTCTTATTTAGGGCTTGGCCCATCTGTAAAACCTCAATTCCACCACCATCAATTTTCTGAGAGGCTTGGAATTACACCAGTGGCTCCAGCGTGACAAATTGGAGCGGTGTTAACACACCGCCACTTTGTCCTGGAAGACAAAATAGGTAGGGAGGAAATAAATGAGAAAATGCCACTTGATGGATGGTCTGGCAACCCAATCACAGCACGAGAAGGGAACTGGGGCTCCATTTAGGGGAAAAAACAAAAGAAAAAGAAAATTTAAAAATCACAGCAGGTTGGCTGGAGCTGTAATAGCCCCGGAGCTGCCAGGCAGCATCAATAAAGTCAGGGATGGAGCTCCCAGCTCCAAGTCCATCCAGGAGTAAACTCCGGGTCCTTTTCAGCCACTCACATCCCCTCCTTTGCTGCTGACACCCCAAAATCCTTCTTCTGCAACATCAAATTTTCCGGTAAATCCTGCTGGTCCTGGTTTTCTACGGAGTGACTCATATCCCTGTTGAAAACCCTGGGGAGAAGATCAGGCTCCTGGAGGCACAAGCCCCCAGCCAGACCCCAGTGAAATTCTGTCCCTGAGACAGCTCTGGGATCTCCTGAGCATTGTCACCACCCCGGGAAGGTGCAGGGTTCGGATTCCTCACCTCCCCACGGATGACTCTGACACACGGAGCCAAAGCAGAGCTCTCGCCCTCTTTGCCTCGGCATCCCCAGGGACACGCCAGGGGAAAATCGAGGATAATTTGTTCCCCCGAGTTTCTGTCCATGCTCTGCATTAACACTTGTTGCCATAGTACCAACAACAGCGGCAAACTTCTCCAGGGGCCTCCTGGGACCCATTCCTTGTCCTGCAAGGGCTCTGACTCTAATTCCAGCACGATTCAGGTGGGGAGATGATGTGGAATTTCCTGCCTCCTGGATTTGCTAAAGGTGCTGCCGGCGGGAGAGAGGCTGTTCCTTGGGAGCTGCACCAGCCTCATCATCCTCACCCCTCCAGCGTCCCTGAAGGCGGATGTGGCAAGAAACCCAGGAGTGTGTGGAAATGGACCCCATCCATCCAGGGCATTTTCCCTTCCCTATGGAAGCTGAGGCAGCCCCAGCCCCTATCCTGAACCAGATTTTCCCTGTGCCAAAGGAGAGGATTTTGGATCCCCAAGCCCCCGCTCCTCGCTGCTGGCATTTGGGGCAGGCTGTCACCCCGGGGCCAGCTCGGAGCCCTCGGAGTCCCAGATGTGGCAGCGATGCTGCTCCATTTTGCTGCCTTTTGGGATGAAGGATAATCCCTGCTGGGAGAACACTGAGCTCCCCGGCCTTTGAAAGCCAGGAAGAGCAGCACGTTTCCAGCACGTCTGGGAACATAAGCCTGAAACTCTGGAAAATGGGATTAAGACAAGCCTCCCCTAGAAGGGCATTGCTAGATCTCGTTAAGCATTTTGGGATTGTCACGGAGAGGAGAAGCCACAGAAAGCGTTTCCTTGGCATCACTGACCCCGTTTTTGTAGAGAAACACACGGAACCTCCAGGTTTTCACACTCACAGACCCACCATCCTGGTGACATGTGGGTGACATTCCCACAGCCACATCCCGAGCCAGATCCCGCGGGGATGGTGACAACCCGGGGTCCCTTATCACACACAGCCCATCAGGGCTCATTTGCAACGAGCATGATTTATCCAGCCTCAGCCAGACTGTGGCTCACAGGCCTCTTCGGGACACAATACATTTATTTTTGGAGGGATCAGATTGCATCTATAGATTTGATTTAACGCACAGATACGATCAGAGCAGTGGGAGCAGAACAAAGGCATCTGAGCTCCGCTCGGAGCCGCCTCTCCAACCCGGCCCCTCGTTATCGGGGTTGGGTTTCTTTAGGGGAAAATTGATGGTATCAACAAGTATCAAACAATATCCTTGTTACTCGGGAAAGGTAAATGCTAATCTATGCGAGCTGAGCTCATGTGACTTACCAGTTACTAAAAATAGTTGTTTTCAGGCACTGATTTAGGGAATCTGGCAGATTTCCTAAGCCTTTGTACAGACACACCACTGAAATGGAAAAGACAAAATACACAAGCAAAGCAGGGAGCGGGAGAAAAAAAAATCTGACAGGGCCAAAATGGCCCTGAGGGCGAGGGAGGACCAAACCCTCCCCGTGAGCAGCCACACAACGTTCATTCCAAGTGAGAATTCCAAGGAGGATTCAGCCCAAGCCCCTCTGCCTAAGATGGCCTCTCGCTCACAGTTGTGGCACTGGCAGGGGGAATGAAGAGAATCCAAAGGGCACGAGGAATTGTCCCTTTCCTGGGCTCCAGAGGGGCTGTGATGCTCCTCCCAGAGCGGGTACCTGAGCGGGGAATTACCCCTCCAACCCCACGGCTGCGTGGGAAGACACTCCTCACCCGGAGTTTGTTTGCAAACATTTGAAAGTGCAGAGTCTGTGCCTGAGTTTGTGGCATCTTTAAGGAAATATTCTGGGAAATACGAGCCGGGAGAAAAGAGAGGGAGGAGGAAATTGCTGATGCAAACCTAAATTCTTTAAACGAGGCTTCCCCACTGAGACCTTGAATAGAAAATGATAACCAACAAAAGGCGCAGGTAGAATTTCCTGGGAGGGTGATTTCCCCTCTGCTCCCAAAGCCTCCCTGCAGCTTCTGTGTGATCATCCCTGTAGATTCCCGTCTGCCAGAGCCGCCGGCACCTGGGAATGTGGGTGAGGAAGAGGAGCCGGTGTTCAAAGCAGCCGAGCCCCCTACTGCTGCAGCCGCCCCTGCGATCTCCCCCGTCCCCCGAGGCAGACAGCCCCTGCGCCCCCGGGAAGGGAGGAAGGAAGGAAGGAGACACTTCCCCTCCATCTCAGTGAGAGGCGGATCCGCTCCTCGGCGACTCGGCAGATCGTTGTCGCCTGCCAGAATTTCCTCCCGACAGTCAGAACTTGGAAGCGTCGGGAGAAAATGTCTGCACCTGGGCTGTGGGTGCTGAGCAGGGGCCCGGGGCTGGACGGGGCAGCGCACACCCACCCCGCCGCCAGATGTTCCAGATGTGCCTGCACAAAGAGCTCTTTTTTCCCCCTCCCCTCTGCTTTGCCAGAAAGAACCAAAAGCTTTCGGCTGCAAGCCCAGCCGAGGCAGCAGCGGGGCAAGCAGGGTTCATCCCCTCCCATCCCTGCGGCAACAACTCTCCCGCCTGCATCCCCGGCTCGTCCAGGGGAACCTGCGAGCTCCTCGGTGGGCAGAGGGAAGGGAGCGGTCCGGCCTGAACCCCCCGTTCTCCCCACAGGGCAGGAGGCAGCCGTCACCAGGACATCCCGAGGGCTGGAGCCGCACGGGGGATCTCCTCCCCACCCCGGGCTGGGTGGGGGTCTCGCTTGCACCCCAGTGAGAGCGAGGCCACCCTGGGGACAGCTGGGACATCCCGGCCCCCCAGGGACAGGGCAAACAGCGAGGGCAGGACCTGGCGTGCGCCACTCCCCACCTCGGCGCGGGGCTCGGGGGCATCTGCTGCAGTCCCGAGCTGTCCCCGCCGGGGTCGGGAGGCCCGGGAGCCCCGGCGCTGCGGGCACGGTTCAGCACCCGGGACAGCTCCGGCGAGGCGGCCCGATCCGCCTCATCCCGCCGGGACATCGCCGCCGGCCCGGGACGGTGCCCCCCGGTTCCCGAAACCGCCTTCTCCCGGGAAACGGCGTCCGCGGGGAAAGCCGCGCTCCCTCGGCAGGCTGAAACTGCCCCTTGCCCTCCCCAAACCCGCCCTGCTAACCCCGCTCGGGAGAACGGCTCCGCTCCCCGCCCTCTCCGCAGCGACGGCCCCCGGCAGCGGCCGCCGCCTCCCCGGGCACGGTGCCGCCCGTCCCGGGCTCGCTGCCCGCTGCCACCCCCGCGCTCCGTCCACCTGGCCCGGGCACGCCGTGTGCCCTCCGGCCGTGCTGCCGCCTCGCCCCGACACAACTCGCTGCTCCGAGTTGCGGGGAAAGGAGACTCCGGCTCCGGCAGCGGGGCGAGCGGGGCTCGGAGGCGCTGCAGGAACTTTGCGGGGCGCGGGGGACGGGAGGGGACACCCACAGCGCGTCCTGGGGCTGCGGGACCAGCGGGAGCCGCGTGTCGGCGGGGCCGCCCGGAGCAGCGAGGCGGCTCTCCCCGGGCACGGAGTGTCCCCGCTCCGGCAGCCGGTGTCGCCGGCCCCGCCGGGCTCCCGCCGTCGCCTCCCCTTCCCCTGCCGCGGGCACGGCGCGGCCCCGGGGCCGGGAGGCGGCGGCGCTTCCGACGGGGCGCACGGTCCCGCAGCCCCTGCGAAGTTTCCCGGAGAAGCGTCGCCCGGCGCGGGGCTGGGGGGCACCTACCGTGCGGCCGAGAGGAGCCGTGCCCGGCCCCGGCCCCGCGGCCGGCCCCGCATCCCTCCCGGCGGCTGGGCAGGGACGGAGCCCGGCGCGGCGCTGGGCTCGGCTGGGCTGGCAGGGGGGGAGCCAGTCCTCGCTGCGCCCCTTTATCCCAGCATCACCGAAACGAATCCGCTTTGACGTCCAACCAGGGTTTTTATGGGTGTGGAGCGAGCCGGTGCAGCCCTCATTAGGAGACACTCCGCTCTCCAAATCATACATCTTTTATATAACCTCATTTCCAGCGTGGCTTTTCTTCCCCCCTCCCTCCCCTTGCCGGGGACCATCGCACACCCCCCCGACTCCCCCACCAATTAAAGAGCTCAGAGACACCCCCCGGCCCCCACTTGTTGCTCGGAAGCTCCGTTTCAGCCCCCGCGGGCCTGACTCAGCCTGCCCCGGGCGAGAGCGGGGCTCTGCCTGCCCCGGGGGGCAGCCGAGGGGCTGAGTGCTCCCCGAGTCCCTTCCCAGCCCTGCTGCAGCCCCCACATCCCTGCTCCAGGCTGGTTGTGCTGAAAACCCCCCTCTTTTCCTGCCAGCGGGCAGCCCCCCGTGCCTGCTCGGTGCCCAGACACCAGCGCTCCCTCGGGATCTCCCAGCGCTCCCAGCCCGGAGCCAGGCGCTGTGGGACGGCCCCGCGCCTCAGCGGCCGCAGCTGCCCCCGGCCTGCACAAGGGGCAGGGAACAAAGGGTCTCCTCCCCCCACTTCCCCTCCTGACTCTTCATCTGCCCCCAACGCGGCCCAGAGCAGACCCAGGCTTGACATCAGCCTCCAGCCTTTGCGATTGTGCTCATTCCCATGGCAACAACAAACACACAATTATAGATATATAATATTATATAAACCCAGCGGGCTCTCGGGCACGGCTGGCAGGTTCACCTGCTCCCCAGCCCAGCAGGAGGCTCCCGCCGGGGCACCGAGAGGTGTCCTGAGCGCGGCGAAGGTGCAGCTCCGGTGGCACCCGGCCCGGGCTGCCCCAGCGCCTGCCCCAGCGCCTCACCAGAGGCAGGCGAACAGAACAACACAGGGCACAGCAGGAGATTCAATTACAGAACTTCCCACGGCGCAGGGGGAGCGGAGCAGCCCTGTTCCTGCCCGGCGCACCGGGAGATGTGCAGAGGTGGAGAGAGGGAGAGGACGGGCAAATGCGGCAGCAGAAGCGGGGCTGCCTCCCCCGGCCCGCCCCTCCCGGCAGAGATCAGGCTGTAACACTGTCTGGGGCTAAGGGAAACGTGATTCTGCCAATTTAGAGCCAGGAGGACTCATCTAAGAGCAAGGGCGTCTGCTCTGATCCCCGCGCAGGGAGGAGTGGGCACACCCCGGTGACAAAGGACAAGTGACCCAAGCACAGGCTGGGAAAAGTCCAAACCCTTCTCCTTCCAGGGCTCACGGCCTGGAGCCTCAGAGCTGCAGGGCTCTGAGGGCTGGTGGCACCAGGGAGGCTGGAGCAGGGTTCCTTGGATAGGGGTGCGGGCAGGGCTGGTGGCTGTGATGTCACCTGTTTGTGGGGACTCTGCGCTGCCAAAACCACCCGGGCACACCAGCACCTCCTGCTCCTCCTGCCAGCGAGGCAGACCCATCAGGGGAAGCAAAGCCTTGATCCCTGTGCCACTCCAGGACACGGCTTTGGAAGTCCAGCTTCCCATCCACCTCCCTCGGCAGATCCCAGCCCAGGAACCGACCCAGGATCCCAGGGAGCAGAGCTCTGCTCATCCATGGGCCGAATCACCCACAGAACCACAGAATCACACCCAGGATCACACACAAAATCACACCCAGAATCACGGAAGCACACAGATTTCACACACAATCCCCAGGCTGGAAGAGACCTTCGAGACCATCGAGTCCAAGCCAACCCCAACACCTCACCCAGACCACGGCACCGAGGGCCACGTCCAGTTTTTACACACATCCTGGCAGGGCACGGCAGCACCTGTGAGGATGCTGCCTTCCAGTGAGGAACATTTCCTTCCCCCACGGGAAACTGGGTGGGACAGGGCTCATTTTGGGGATCACTTGGAGCTTTGCTGCTGCCCGGAAATCCGCGTGAGCCAGCAGCGAAGTGTCCCCGTGGGGAGCGAGCCGCGGGCCCGAGCGTGTCCTGTGCTCCCCCTGCGCCAGGGAGGAGCCCCAGGTAGCCTTTCCCTCCAGCTGGAAGCCGTGAGTCAGCCGGGAAGGGAAAGGCTTGACAAACAACTGAGGAGGCAGAGGTTGGGCTGTGCATGGAGAAGGTGGAGCGAGACCCTCCGAGCACCACCGAGCCCCTTCCCGACCCAGCCCCTGGTGTGACACAAGGGCTGCACCTGCATCCCTCCACCGAGAAGCATCTGGGGACAGGATTTCTCCCCTGTCATCCTGCCTCCTCATCCTCCCCGGGCAGCCCCAGAGAGCAGCCCCAGCTCTGGGGAACCCCCATCCCCAGCCAGCCTCGTCCATGGAAGTTGTTTCCCCCTTTTCCCACAGCTTGGAGCAAACCCAGGCGGTGCTGCCCTGGAAGTTGTCCCCCAGAACTGCTCGGGAGAGGGCAGAGCCGCCTCCCCGCCCCTCGCAGCGCTGCTGCCCGGTTCCCCCGCTCCTCTGGAAGCAGCTCAGCGCCGCTCGCTCCCGGCCATATGCCGCCAGAGGTTAGGGATAGAAACCAAATATAAACCCGGCACTTAACGCCCGAATTTCCTTCCCAGCCCGCCCATCCCGCTGCTTCCCGTGTGCCGCTGCCCCTCTCCCTCACCCACCTCTCTGTGAGGACCGTGCCGAGGAGCCGGCTCCCTCAGCCGGAGCTCCCAGCCCGCCGGGATCCGCCGGGAACGTGGCGCTCAGGATGCTCGGCTCTCCCTAAGATCCTTAGGAACGCGTGGCCTCGGCAGGGATCACAATCTCCCAATCTCCCCGGCGGCCGCGGCTCGGGACTTACTGGGCTGCTCTATTTCCATGCGGCTGGAAATGCGTGCGGGGGATTAAAGCCCGCCGGCCTAAAGGAAGGGCTGAACGTATTTATACCAAAGCTTTCGGAGCCGGGGAAGGGCGCACACACGGCGCACACACACAGCGCGCCAGCTGAGAGCGGGGTCTGGCACTGCCACTGCGGCGATTTGGGACAAATCCCAGGATTGTGTCTGCCCGTGCTCCAGTTTAGAGCGAGCGCCGATGCGGGGCTTTGCCTAGAGGTGGCAGTGAGCCTTCGCTCTTCCCTTTCCCCAGCCCCCGGCACAGCCTGGCCAGGGCTGCTGTCACCGTCCCAGGCACAGGTGGCACCGCTGTCCCCGCCGGGACCTTTCCGGGCTCGGGGATCCTCCGGCACCGTCCCCTCTGCGCGGGGCGCTCATGGAAAACAGGCTTGGAGCAACCCCGGGGGCAAACCCTTCCAGCCTGGAGTTCACGGCCAGGACAGCTCGCTTCTAAAACAGCCCCGGGCCAGCTCCCAGCTCCTCACTCCCCGCCACATTTTAGGGGCAAACTCTTTGTCCCTCGCCACTTGCAGAAGCTGTCACAGCCCTCGGTGACCAGACAGAGTTGTGACAAGGTGAAATATCCCAGCACAAACCCCAGCAGCCAACAAGACACCTGGAAACCTCACCAAAAGCCGCATTTATGTCCCAAACCTCTGGGCTGGGACATAAAAGTGGCTTTTATGCCACCACCTTGGGGGTCAGAGTTGGAAAACGCTGCTGGAAAGGTTCCTTGGGAGCTCCTCTCCTCCTCCTCCTCCTCGGGCACGAGGTGGGTGATGAAGGGTGATCTCTCTCTCTCACACGTGGGCACACACGCACGCAGCAAATCTAATAAAAAGATATTAGTCCGAGAGAATTTGGCTCCTGGCATTCAACTATCTCGAGCTTCATACAGACACCAAAGAAATGAGATTATGGGAGCACACAAACAAGAAATTCCAGGGGGATGAATTCATGTTTCATCGCCGTTACGGGGGATGGAAGGACCTGTCTGTCTTCCCTTGCATTTCTTTTTAAATTCTTCTTCAAAATATGACCCCCCTCCCTTCAAAAGTCACATTTCCTCCAGCCCCAAGCCCTGCCACCTTCCCATCAAAATCCAAATTGCTCTCATTATCATTTTAAGGGCGCGTTCAAAGTTCAAGGACTTCTTGTGAATCCGGGGTGTAATTTAGATGAAAAGAGCCCTGCTTTAAAACCTCGCTCGGCAGCCTGAAAAGGGGCTCGAGTCACTCCTGGGTTATTCAGATGCAAACCCTGTTTTGAAGCACAAGTGTCTGAGCTGAGCCATCCCCAGCAGCTGGAGGTTCGGGGGCAGATGCTTCGCAGCAGCAGCAGAGCTCCACGACTCCACTGGAATCAGCGGAATCGAGATCATTAAAGCCAGCTAAAACCAGCCAGTTCCCAGGATTTCGTGCCATCTGAGTCCCTGGTTTCCAGCCCGTTCCTTTCCGGAGGGATCAGCGGCCCCCAAACGGCACCTTTGAACCTTCAGATCAATTCTTGGCGTAATTACAAACCAGGAAAATCACTTTCGTGTCAACCTTAAGCAGTAAATCTCGCGGTTTAAATTGTTGGGTGGTTTTTTTTTTTTTTCTTTTCTTTTTTTTTTTTTTTTTTTTTTTTTCAATGGAGTGACACATTTCTGAGGGCTGTAGGTTAAAGGCTCTTTTTGAAAAGCCCCAAATCCCTAATCTGAAGTGAAAAGTTATCGCTGGAGCACCTTGGGGTGGGTGGGGACAAACACAGGAAAGGTCCCTGCGTCACCGGGGCCGTGGGTAAATAGGGCCGGGGAGGAGAGGCAGGGCTGGAGCAGCCTGACGGGCCTGATAAGCCAAATCTGCACAGCATTCGCTGCGAAAAACCAGCACAAAGCAAACCCAACAGCACAGAAACAGCTGCTGCCGAGTCCTTCATTTCTAAAGAGGAGCAAAGAGGAAAAAATAATACGATAAAAATAATCCTCCACGGAGCAGCAAAGTCCCTCCGTGCTGCCCTGCAGGGAGACGGCTCCAGTCCCCTGCTGCCCCCAGACCCACTTCTGTAGACTGGGAATTTGGGCATCCCACGGGGAGGAGAGAGCAGTGAGAGCAGGGTGAGATGGATTTGGGGAGGAATTGTTCCCTGGGAGGGGCTGGGATGGAATTCCCAGAGCAGCTGTGGCTGCCCCTGGATCCCTGGCAGTGCCCAAGGCCAAGGTTGGACACTGGGGTTGGAGCAGCCTGGGACAGTGGGAGGTGTCCCTGCCCGTGGGAGTGAGATGAACTTTAAGGTCCCTTCCCACCCAAACCATTCCTTGATTCCATATCCCAGCTTCTTCCAGTCTGCAAAGGGCAAGGAGAAGGTGACCATGTGGGAGGCAAATCCCAGCTCCCAAACTAATCACGGCCCAGCCAAATACTAATTAAAAAAAAAAACAAAAAAAAAAGGAAAAAAAAAAAACCAAGCCTTGAGCGATGTTCCCCTCTAAGCCAGCCCCGTCTGGCCGATCCCAAAGAGCTGCCATGGAGCTCTCCCAGCCCAAGTCCCCCCAAAAAAAGAAGGATCAACAAGAACTCAAGGGATGGAGCTCTCAGATTTCCTCCCTTTTCTTCCCCAAATCTCACAAAAAGCCTCTGCTCGGCCTTCCCACCAACTGAGGAGAAGTTTGTAGATGCTGTGCCAGGAATTTGGATTTATTCCTGGCACGGCTTTAATGGGATATTGAAACTTATGGATTTTGAAGGCATTTAACAGCTCCTTCTCAGCCCCCAAAACCGAGTTTGCTTTGAGCCAACAAACCCCAGCCTGGCCAGGAGAGCTGAGCACGAAGCCCCAGAAGCAGATTTGGACATGCCAAGCCCTAAATAAAATAAAAAAACTGAATATTGAGCTTTTTGGCTCCCTCCAGACACGGCGCAGTGATTCACCTGGGAGAAGTTTCCCCCATCCAAATCCTGCCCGTGGGCAGCCCCTGGAGCTCAGGCTCCTGGCCCCAGCAAGGGGAGGGCAGTGGGGCTCAGCAGCTCCCTGCGGTCTGCCCACCCCTGGAATCTCCGAGGAGGCTGATGGAGCTTTCTCCTGGAGTCAGAAACGCCCCTGACATCCCCACGTGAGATCCCAGAGCCCAAATCCCAGCTCCCTGCCTTTATCCCCCCCATTCCAGGCACCTTTGTCCCACAGCTCCCAAACCCAGCCTGTCTCCCGGTGATTTTTGCTGGATTTGTCAGGGTGAGGCAGAGGAATAAACCCAGCTGGATGCTCCCTTAGGAAAGGGAGGCCAAAGGGATCCCCAAAAACGGAAAAACAACCCCAAACCTTCCAGAGTTTTGGTGCTGCTGGAGAAGGGAAACTGTCCCTGTGTTTAAAATCCGGAGGATTTCCCCCTCTGGATACCTCCAGAGGGTGCTGGCAACTCCACCGAGGGTGGAATGGCTGCCCAGAAATCCCAGCTGCTTCTTGGGGGGATTAAAAGAAGTTTTCCTCCAGCCACGGACAAATCCCAGACAGGGAGAGGATTCCTGACCCCTGCAGGTGTCCAAGGCCGGACTGGACAGGGATTGGAGCCATCAGGGATGGTGGAGGGTGGGATGGGATGAGCCTCAAGGTCCCTCTCACCCCAAACCATTCCACGATTCCACGCTGGGCACACCCAGATCCCAGCTGGATCCTGGCCAGTTTGCAGCGGGAGGAGGTGAAATTCTGGGATATCCTGTCTCTCCATGCCAGGAAAACCTGCCAGGGCCCCACTGTTTTGATTTCCAGGCTTTCCTTGCACCTTAACACCTCCAGCTCTTTGGAATGGCTCATTCCAGGCTGCAGCCTGGAGAAGAGCCTGGGCAGGAGGACGGAGCCCCAAACAGCCCCACAATCTTTTCTGCCCCAGTGTGGGATAATCAGGAACTGGAGGAGCTCAGGATACCAAGGAGAGGCAGCATCCAAGCCACTATTTTTTATTTTATTTTATTCTTTTATTTTATTTTTAGCAATGTTATTTTCCCCTCTCTGTCCCAGGGTGTTTTGCAGCAGGAGCAGCTGATGGGCTGGAAAAAACCTGGGAGCTGGGAGCGGGAGGTGCCCATCCATGCAGCCCAAGGGAGGGATTGGAGGCTAAGAGCACAGTAAACAGGAAAAACAACCTCACAAACAACCAGGCCACCTTGGACCGGCGAAGCACTGCCCCATGAAAGGCTGGAAAATAACCAATTCCTCCCCAACTCCCAACTGAAACAAATGGGAAACAAAGGCACAGAAAGGATCAGGGTGAGCCACCAGGTTTGCAGCACCCCCGGGGCCAAACTTCAAAGGGAAAAATAAAAATATCTAAGTACTGTTATTCTATTTCCTCACCCACCTGCTGGATGAGAGCCAGAGCCCAGGGGTTTCACAGGACCACCAGGGATTTCTGGAGCAGAGGAAAGCTGGAAAACTCTCACCCCAACGGAGCAGCCACAGGCAGAGGGACCCAGCCTGGGCCTGGCAAACCAAAGGCTCCTGTTTGCCACCGAGACAGAAAAAATCAGAGAAAGACCAGGAGGAAAAGAAAAAAAACCCGAACAAGATCAAGATCAAGCAAGAAAAGAGCTGTGACAAAACCTCTCCCTGCTGCTTGGGCTGCCTGGAGCATTCCCAACCCCACTCTGCTCCCCAGGGAGGCTTCTCATCCCAGGGTGGAAAGAGAAAAATTTGGGAACAGCCGAAGGGGCAGGAAGGGAGGGAATGGCAGAGACTGGGATTGCACTGGAGCCTTGCTGGGACCTGCACTGAGAGTGTGGGAGAGCTGCAGCCACTGAGAGCCCAGCACAGGAGGGACCTGGAGCTGCTGGAGAGTCCAGAGGAGACACAGAGATGGTCCAGGGGCTGGAGCCCCTCTGCTCTGGAGCCAGGCTGGGAGAGCTGGGGGTGCTCACCTGGAGAGGAGAAGGCTCCAGGGAGAGCTCAGAGCCCCTTCCAGGGCCTAAAGGGGCTCCAGGAGAGCTGGAGAGGGACTGGGGACAAGGGCTGGAGGGACAGGACACAGGGAATGGCTTCCCAGTGCCAGAGGGCAGGGCTGGATGGGATATTGGGCAGGAATTGTTCCCTGGCAGGGTGAGGAGCCCTCCATTCCAAGAAGGAATGACAGAAATAATTCAGCTGCCTGAACAACTGGAGTGGACGGGAAGGAGCTGCCCCTCGGAGCTCGTTTGGGATAAACCCAGGACAGCTTTTTCCATGGACACCATTGTGCTGTGCCTGTGGCTGGGACACCACAGCCAGGGGAGAGCGGAGGAAGAGCGTGGAGAGGAGGGACAGGCTGGCTGACACAGGAATATTTCCTTCCTTCCAGATGCCCAAAATTCAGTGGAGAAAGGTGTGGCCAAGGGGGACAGAGACAGGACGAGGGGAATGGCTTTAAACTGAAAGAGGGCAGAGTTAAACGGGCTGCTGGGCAGGAATTGTTCCCTGGGAGGGCGGAGAGGGAATGGGATGGAATTCCCAGAGCGGCTGTGGCTGCCCCTGGATCCCTGGCAGTGCCCAAGGCCAGACTGGACATTGGGGCTTGGAGCAGCCTGGGACAGTGGGAGGTGTCCCTGCCCATGGCAGGGGTGGGGTGGGATGGGATTTAAGGTCCTGGTGACCTTTGAGCTGGAGTTTCCACCCGAACCGTGCAGTTTGCCCATTCCAAGGCTCCCGTTCTCTGGCTTCACCCGGTGCCAAAGGTTTCCCAGGGATGAACCAGGACAGGATCGGAGCTGCCCCAGCCCGGGGTGAGGATCGCTCAGGAAGCCGCTCACCTCCCGCTGCTGCAGCTCCAATTCAGAGCATCCCGCACTCCGGATCCCTCCGGTGTAATTCCCCTCTCCCACCAGGAATTCCCCGCCTCTGGTTTCCCCTCACAGCCCATTTCCCGCTTCCCCTTCCCTCTCCGGCACCCTGCGGCTCCCTAAAGCAGTCCACCCCGCCCTCTCCAGATTTCGGAGCGATAACACGACTCAGAAATGTTTCTCCTGCTCTCAGGGTCCTCTCAACGCCCCGCAGCCGCCGGCCCCGGGCTGGGATGAGCCGCGAGAAGCAGAGCTCTTCCAAGCTTCCCTGCAACCCAGAGAGAGAGAGAAAAGGGACTCTGAACCGGGCTCCCCTCCTCTTTTTCCTTCTCTCTCTTTATTTTTCTTTCTTCCCCCCACCCCGCCTCTCCCCGGCCTCTTATTCCCAGTGGCCAAGAACATTTAGTCTGGCCGGGAAAAGGAAATCTCATTACAGAATTATGGTTCATTTAGCAGGTCCCACTGGAAGCCCTGCAATAACCACTGCCTTCCTAACAGCATTAGCCAGTGTCTGAACCTCCCGCGCTCCCTGCAGGCATCTCCCTGCCCAAAAAACCCCAAAACCCCCCAAAAAACCCTCAAAACTCCAGAAAACCACAGAAAACCCCAAAACAGCCACAGAAAACCCCAAAACAGCCACAGAAAGCCCCCAAACAGTCACAGAAATCCGTGATTCGGGTGGAGGCAGGGAAGGGAAGATTGAGGGGAGCTGCAGGTGGAGAATTTGTTGGGGCGAAGGTGGGTGCTGCCAGCAGAGGTTTGAACAGGTTATCCCAGGGCTGGTTATCCCAGTGTTATCCCAGTGTTATCCCAGGGTTATCCCAGTGTTATCCCAGTGTTATCCCAGGGTGAGTTGAGTTATCCCAGGGCTGGTTAATCCCAGAGTTGTCCCAGGGTTGGTTATCCCAGGGTTGGTTATCCCAGGGTTGGTTATCCCAGAGTTATCCCAGGGTTGGTTCTCCCAGGGCTGGTTATCCCAGAGTTATCCCAGAGTTATCCCAGAGTTATCCCAGGGTGAGTTGAGGTATCCCAGAGTTATCCCAGGGTTGGTTATCCCAGGGCTGGTTATCCCAGTGTTATCCCAGGGTTATCCCAGGGTTATCCCAGTGTTATCCCAGGGTTATCCCAGTGTTATCCCAGGGTTATCCCAGTGTTATCCCAGGGTTATCCCAGGGTGAGTTGAGTTATCCCTGGGCTGGTTATCCCAGAGTTGTCCCAGGGTTGGTTATCCCAGAGTTATCCCAGGGTGAGTTGAGTTATCCCAGGGCTGGTTATCCCAGAGTTATCCCAGGGCTGGTTATCCCAGGGTTGGTTATCCCAGGGTTATCCCAGGGCTGGTTATCCCAACTTCTCCAGTTGCAAATGTCACTTTTCTTTGCTGTCCTGGCCTCTCCCAAGCTGTCCACTCTCCCCCTGCGGTGGGGACTGGGGCTATTTGTGTTGGAAACACCAGGAATGCCCCAGATCACACAAATCCTGCCTGGCATTCCCAAACCAGCATCCAGCTGCTCCTGGAAGCTGCTGGAGCTTCACCTGGCATCAGCCTTGGAGCCTTCACGGGATTTGGTTGGAAACACCAACACAGTTCCTGGGATCTGCTCTTGTTAAAAGGGCGGGGAAATGTAATCCAGAGGAGAAGGTGAAGAAAAGAGCCAAATTATGTGGGGCCAGAGAACATCCCAGAGCAGGCTGAAACGTCTCTGCTCTTCCCATCCCCACACAGAACCAGGAAAAGGAGGTTAAAGAGCAATAAATCGGGTGCAGAAGGCATGAAACCGCCCCTGCTCTGATTTCCCTGCTCTCTGCACCATCTCTCCCTCCTCTCCTCCCGCAGTTTTCACTCCAGGCTGGTGGGGCCCAAGCCAGGAGAGCCCCAGGGTGCCCTGAGCACACTGGTCACACCCGGAGGGGACACGGGGACAGCAGGGACATCAGGCTGCGGTGGCACACGCAGCTCCGCCTGGAGCTGGCTCCGTACTCGGCCCTGGGCAGGGAGGCAGCAGCAGGAACAGGGAAAATATTCTGCCTCCAACAGCTGCTGGAAGTGTCTGAGCAGCAGCAGGCTCCAGGTGTTCCCTGGGAAAGGAGGAGCTCAGAGCAGGATTTGCCTGGATTGCCTCCCCTCAGAGCAGGGAGAGGTTTAAGGAGGAGAGGGGTTTAAGGTTCAAAAGGAATGGGAATAGTCCTATCAAAATTTTATTATTAAGAATTTTTAAATTTTTTTTTATTTATATGTTTATTTATTAAGAAAAAAATCGTTGACTAAGTTTGCCAAGACTGAGCTCTCATCACAACCCTCCTCATCCTCACTCCTTCTCTGCTGAGTGCCCCAGTTCTCCTGGAAAACGGGGAATTATTTCCTCACCCCTCTGTCTCTCCATGCCCCAGGAAAGGCCTTTGGGATCACTGGGTCCGGGAGTTCCCTTTGCGGGGACTCTCCTTGGAGCAGCCTCTGCATTGGGGGGACACATTTAGGGACACAGGAACCCTGCAGAGACCCTTCCCAGATATCCACATCCTACCCCAAAGCACTCCCCACCGCAGGGACCCGCTCTGTCAGGGTAGGAAACAACATCATTAATGCATTAATGCAAATACCATCATTAATGAACACATCACTCGAAAACCGTGGCTGTGTTCAAGGATTGCCAGCGACTGCAAAAATGCATCCAAAGTGATTTTGGAACAAGATCTGATCCCTCAAATTTGCCTCAGGATAACCCTTCAGGACACACAGAGTGTGATCAGCAATGATAATTAATAATAATAATAATAAATAAATAAGAAATAAAGTGTGTGCTCAGCAAGGGGTGGGTGACTCTGGGATGGAGGGGAGGTGTTAATTACAATTAGGTTCAAAGTGACTCAAATTCACCCCTGGAGGGTTCATCCCCCATGTGAGAGCTGCTCGGAGGTTTCTCAGCCCCAAGGTCCCAGCAAATTCCCCTCCTCGCAGGGATTTCCGAGCCTGGCCCGGTGTCCCCGCTCTGCTCCCTCAGGAGTGTCCCAGGCTGCAGCTTGTGTTTGTCGGGAATCATCCTGGAGCAGGATTTGGGGATGCCAACCCCGTTCCATCCAGGCAGCAGCAACTCCATTCCCCGCTGGAATTTCTGCACCGTTAAAACTCCTGCTAAAATATGAATTTATTGCCCGGTTTCCCCTCATTTTCCCAGGCAGAGCCCACCCCAGCCAGGCGCCCTGGAGCCCTGCCATGGAGCCCGGGAGGAGCTGCAGCCCCCAGCCCCGGAACCCTGGCGGGCTTCGCTCCCACCTTTCACCCCCTGAACGAGCTGGGGATGGCTGAGACACATCATTAGCAGGAAAGAAAAGGCCTGGCCGGGTTGTTTCTCTGCCAAGGACGAGCCCTGCAGCTCCCACGCTGTTCCAGCAGAGGTTTGCCAGCGTTAACGAGCCTCTGTCCGGAGCTGCAGGGACGCGGTGGCCGCGGAGTGGCCGGTGGGCAGGGGACAGTGCTGGGGACAGCAGCACCTCGGGGTTGTGCCACGGCGTGCCCGGGAAGGCAGCAGCAGCGCAGGGATGGGCACCACCAGCCCCGAGGGCAGGGGGAACACGGTGGGAAGGGAGGAGGGAGCGAGGATGCGGAGAGCCGGGCAAGTTTTCCTCGTGGATGCTGCGGAGCTCAGCTTGCAGCATCTCCTGAGGCCAAGAACTGAGCCAAAAGGTGTTTCTGGAGCTAATGGGAGCGCAGGGGTTGGGATTGTCCCGCCAGGAGGGTGCAGCTCCCTGCTCCAGACCTTCCAGCACAGCTGGATCCTCTGCGGAGAGGGGAAGGCAAAGAGCCCGGTCCGGCAGCGAGGATGGGCACGGAGGGGCAGGGTGAGCCCTGCCACAGCTCCAGGACAAGGATCCCATTCCCTCGGGACAGAAATCCCTGCTGTACCCCTCACCTCGGCTTTGGGGAGCGTTTCCATTCCCTTTTTCCCGGGCCGGCACAGAGCTGGGAGTGCCCTGAGCACCAGCTCCCTGCGCCAGCCGGGAACGGGCAAATCCCACCTCAGCAGGGCCCAGCACCCGCGGGGAGAGGGGCACACGGGGCTGGCAGCAAGGCCCTGGTGCCCGCAGTGTCCCTGCAGCTTCCCGCACACCCTTTTCCTTCTCCCCTCTCTCCCCGTTTGTTTATTCGGCCATCCAAGCTTGCAGCAGCAGCAACGGGGTCTGGCAGCCCAAAACTTCCCCTGGGGACAAAGTTCTGGCATCCAGCGGCCGAGTCAGGAGACTCTGGAAAGTTGCTCCTGAGCCTGTCTCATCTCAGGGCTTGACATATCACTGCTGTCCATTTCCCTTCCCAAGGAAATCTGATTTGGTCCAAAGTTTATAGTTTCAGTGACCTAATCCCAGCATAGTTGTTCCTGTTTGCCTTTAATTTACTGCCACGGCTTGTATTAATTGATGGATTGCAGAGGGTTTGAGCCCGGCTAATTGTTTTAGGGCCAGAAAAAAAGGAGCAAGAAAGGGAGATGTGAGGTCCCTTAGTGGATTACGGAGGGGTTCGGAGGGGGAAGCGGCAGCCACCGGGAAAAAAACTCCAAACACCAGCAAATGTCTGGAGAGGTGGAGGTTCTGCAGCGCTCCCTGCAGCCAGAAATAACTTCCCTGGGATGACCTCGGAGTGGGAGAGGAGGGCTGGGAGGGTTCCTGTGCTTCACCCCTCTGCTGCTGCCCTCACCTGAGCTGCTCCTGTCGCTGGGTGACGCTGGGGAGCTCCCAGAGCCCAGGGGAAAGGGGAATGTCACCCAGCAGCCAGCAGGGATGACCCAGGCAGCTCTGAGGGGCTGATGGAGCAAATCCTCCTGGGAGGATCCCATCCGTGATGGATGTGGGAGTCACTGGGAGCTGCCAGCAGGGATTGATCAAGTGTAACCCATGGCCAGGGGCCCCGATCTCTTCCCAGGAGAGGGGACAGGCTCTGTGCAGCAGTTCAGGCTGTGAGGCTTTAGCAAGGCCTTGGACAGTGCTGTGGTATCAGAGAACGGAGTCATGGAAGGGTTTGGGTTGGAAAGGACCATTTAATCCCACCCCATTCCTGCCCTGCCATGGGCAGAGACACCTTCCACCATCCCAGGGTGCTCCAAGTCCTGTCCAACCCGCCCTTGGGCACTGCCAGGGATGGAGCAGCCACATCTCACCACCCTCATCCTAAAAAACATCTCCCTTGTGTCTCATCCACATCCACCCTCTCCCAGTTTAGAACTGGGAGTTCTGAGCTGGGTCCAGTCCCATGGGATCCTGGGGCAAGGGAGCATTTGGGATCTCCTCTGCCCTCCCTCATTTCCTTGCCCCCTCAGCCCTCCTCCATCTCCCCCAGGAGAACCAAAGCAGAGGCAAAACCTCTTCAGGCAGCAGAGAATCCTTTTGGAGACGGGGGTGCACGGAGGGGACACCCCCAGAGGAAATCCCAGGAGTCCCCAAGAGCCTCTGAACCGCAGCATCACCAAAGCACTAAAGTTCTGCAGGCAAGGAGCACTCTCCTTGTTTCCCTGGCCAAACCCCCCCTCTTCCATCAATCAGCCCCGGCTCTTTCAGCACGGCTCTCGCAGAGAGGTTGATTTATTCAGGAGCAACACAGGGAGTTTCCAGATTCACACTAATTGCTCTCCCAAATTACTTAATAGTTGAAATTGCAGTCCTCTCTTTGGAAATCATCTCAGACAGCTCAATAAAAAACTATCAGCGGAGAGACAACTGCAAATTGATAAAGTCTTTGAGACGAGGGTAATATCATTGTTGTCTGGCAAATTTATTCATCTGAAACCCAAACGAGGAGGATAAACAGCCTGGCTCGGTGAGGAAGACACCGCCCGCTACCGAGTTGCTCAATTTTTCTCTTCCAGAGCTGCTCTGATTACTCGGCGAGAGGAGAGGCAGCGCTGCTGAAACCAGGCAGCCACCGCAACGCCTGCCAATAAATCGCTCCAACCTTCCCCTCGCCGAGGAGAAACAGAATTTGAAAGAAATGTAATAATAATTATAATAATAACAAGCCGAGCGCTTGTGCCGGTGCTGGCGGGAGGCAGGGGCTGCTGCTCCCCTCGGGGGCCGCGGATTCGGGAGCTGGCTGCTGGCCACAGAGCTCCCGCCGCGTTGAAATTGTCACCCAGGAGGGAAGGGGAAAACTTGTTTCATTTTGGCCGTTGCCCAATTTCCCGGGCGCTCCGGGGGCGGGAGGCGCGGCCAGGGGATGGCGGAGGGGAGAGCCGGACGGGTGGGGGGCTGCTGGTGGGGCTCAGCCCCAGCGAGGGGCAGCACCCAGCGAGGGGGGGCTAAGGAAGGGCCGGGGGGTGGGGGTACGCTGAGGGCATCTCCCCCAATCCCAGGTTTGGGGGCTGCCCCGTTTGGGGGGCATCACCCCTGCCGTGCCAGGTTTGGGGGCTTCCCCTGTTTTGGGGGCATCTCCCCTGTATACCAGGTTTTGGGGTTCCCCCGTTTTGGGGTATCACCCCTGCCGTGGCAGGTTTTGGGTTTCCCCCGTTTTGGGGTATCACCCCTGCCGTGGCAGGTTTTGGGGTTCCCCCGTTTTGGGGCATCTCCCCTGCCGTGGCAGGTTTTGGGGTTCCCCCGTTTTGGGGGCATCTCCCCTGTATACCAGGTTTTGGGTTTCCCCCGTTTTGGGGTATCACCCCTGCCGTGGCAGGCTTTGGGGCAGTCTGGTGTCCGGCAGGAACCTCAGCCCCAGGCTCCCATCGCCGGGGTGACCCCACGTGCTGACAGTGACCCCCGCGTCCCACCCACGGCACAGCCCCCTGCCCTCTCGGGGGCCACAAAAGCCGCTCCTTTCTCCTGGTTGTGACCCCATTTCTGGAGGGTTTGGCAGGAGAGGGGTGGGGGGACACGGTGAATGTCAGCCCTGGGCAGCGCTTCAGCCCCACGACCCTCCTCCCCTCCCACCGCCAGCCCAGGGCACGGCACGGGAACAGCGGCGAGAAACCCCTCGGCGGGTTGGGCACGGGGCTGAACTGCCAAATACTCCACGGAGAGGCCCCAAAGCCGGCCGGCTTTTCCCCAGAGAGCGGCGTGGGAGCGAGGGGGTTACGAGGAGCCGCTGCCCAGCACGGTGCCAGGAGCCACGGGGATCCGAGAGCCAGCCCGGCCCGTGGCTCTGCCATCTGCTCCTGGCACCTCGTGTCACTGCCGGAGCCCGGCAGCGCCCGGGAGCGGGGGAAACAATCCCGAAACGAGCCCAGAGCCCGGGCAGAGCCCAGGCAGCCCCAGCCCCGGCCGGGGGAAGCGGGACAGGGAGCGGGGACATGCCACAGCAGCTGCCACACGGCCGGGCGGGGACACGCGGTGACACAGCCAAGCTGCTGGAGCCCTCCGGGGTGTTGAAAGAGCTGTGAAAGCCTCACAGCCTGTCCTCCTGTCCCTTGTGGGGTGGTTGGGGACAGGCAGACAGCGGGAGGATGAGGAGGAGGAGGCTGTGGGGGTCTCCATGAAGCTTCTCCTCACTTCTGCCACCCAAGAGTGACAAATCCCGGCAGAAACCCGAGCGATGCCCGGAGTCCCGGGGCCCTGCGGGAGCTGCAGCGGGGAGGTGGCGGTGCCACCTTAAAGGGCACTGGCGCGGCCACCCGCGGGGCACGGCTTTGATGGCAGCCCAGGCGCGGGGAAGAGCAGCTCGGAGATCCATCCCCAGCGCTCCGGGAAGGCGTCCAAGGCAGCGCGGCTGGCCAGAGCCGGCAATGCAAGAGAGGAGCGGCCGCAGAGCCCCGGCTGCCACGTCCGGGTGACCTCGGAGCCGCGGGGGACAGCGGCCGCGTTCCCTGACCCCAACCCCCACCTCGGCGCTCGGGGAGAAAGAAAAACCCTTTTTAAAAAAAAAGTAAATAAAAAGAACTCTCATTCATCATTCAGCCTCTGTTTGTTTTCTGCACTCCGCTAAGCTCAAACAAGCAAAACAGATTAGCTGGGCTCATTTGTTTCCTACTTAATTACACCTCTTCGGTGCTGATGTAATATTTCAAGATTTGGGTTGCTAAGGCTGAAAATCCACCTGCCCCACTCCCACACCCACCTTGGCTTTTCATTCCCCTCATGAAAAAGCCCAGATGGGGATTTTTTTTTTTCCCCGAAAAAACTCCTCTAATTATTGAGGAATTCAAGGCTCTGAATGCAGAAGCTGCCAGCGAGCGCTCAGGTTGTCACAAGCAGATGGACGCCAGCTCCAGCTTTTGATCACAGGCTCGGAACCCCTCCCCAAAGAAACAGGGAGAAGGGGGGGAAGGACCCCGCATCTGCAGCAGCACACGGCCGCGGATAACTTTAGTCATCCCCCTCCCTCTCCAGCAGCGCTTTGGCATCAACAGGACTTCCCAGGAAGCCGGAGCAGCTGCGGGGCCGCCGCAGTTTGCAGGATGAGCTCCTCGCTGGAGGAAGGAGCGCCCGCCTCCCCGCAGGAGCTGCTTCCCTTCGGATGCTTTTCCTTCTCCCTTCCCCACAGCCGCACCCCACCTCTCTGCAGGTGCCCCGAATGAGCAGCGCAGGGTGCCCCAGGTGGAGAAAGGGGCACCTGGGAGGGGTTTGTAAGGCTAAAAGGGTCCCGCAGACCCCCCCAAGCCAGGCGGGAGCTGCCCCAAGGTGTGTCCAAGGGACAAGTGGAGCCGGTGGGAGATGGGCAATGATCCCCCTGCGATTCCCAGCAGGGATCTGAACAGATTCTCCCCTCTGCCCATCCCGACCAAACCACTCCTGGAAAGCTGCAACTCGCTCTTCGGTGCCAAGCAAAGCCATTCCCACCCTGCGGGCCGCGCCGAGCCACCCCGAGCCACCTCCCCGGAGTGTCCCCGGCGTCCCCAGCCTTACTTGTGTCCGGAGGGAGGCGCGGGGGGACCCCCGGGCCCCGCTCCCCCCGCCCCGGCCTTGGCGTCCCGAAAGGAAGAGCGAACAAAAGGCACACACCGAGGCCATGGCTCGTCCCGAGGCAGGGGCTGGCCGGAGCCGGGGAAGGAGGCGCCGGGCAGCGGCAGGAAAAGGGCTCAGGCGGCGCTGGAGCTGCGGGAGGGCTGCGTGAGCCGTGCCCAGCCGGCTGCGCCGTCCCCGCCGCCTTTCCCACGGTGGCATCGCCCCTCCGGCGCTGTCCTTGTCCCCTCGCCAGCTCGTGCCCGGGACCCACCGTGCTCATCGCTGCACCGGGACATCACCCCCTGCGGCTCGCCGGGGCTGCGATGGGGGAAATGCCGGCGGCTTTGGGACGAGCGGAATGCCCCCGGGGCACCGGGCACCTGGCGGCGGCCGCAGCCCCCGCAGCACTCGGGTTATTCAGTAACTTTTAACCTCTCCCGCCTGGAAGCTGCTCCACGCCTGCCCGAGCTCGGCCTTCAGCCGATTTTCGGGCGTTTAGGGCGGCTGCGAATCCCCGGGTGGGGTTGGCGAGGATGGGAGAAGCTTCGGGATTCAGTTCCGAACATCGACTCGTGGGAAAAGCAGGAAGAGCCCAGCAGCCCCTCGGGGTCCCCTTCCCTTCCCCAAAATGCTTTTCCCAAAGGTGCAGAGCCGGGAATACGGCGTTTCCACCCCACAGCCGGGCCAAGCACGGCTCTTTTCTGCCCTAAACCAAAGGAATTGTATCTATTCATAAGGGAAGGCTGAATTTTTAACCCGCTCCCAGAGGGGCAGGCAAGGAGCTCCTGTCCTTGGCGGCCGTGGGGTTTTGTTTGAGGTTGATCGGGAGATAAGGGAGCTCTCCGCGCCTTTGGAAGGGTTTTCCATTGATTTTTCTCAGCTCCAAAGGGAGAGAGAGCAGAAAGGCACATCCAGGCTCCTCAGCACAACCTCAGCCCCTGTGCGCAGCAAAGTCAGGCGTGCCTGGACAATTAGGAGGCATCTAAGGGCTGCTGAATTAATTAAAGGAGACCTTGGAGATTAAATCATCTCCAGGACCCGTTGTCCCTGTCCCCTGCAGCTCTCCCACCCAGCAGGACGAGCTGCACCTCAGTTCAACGTCAGGTTCTGCTCCAAAGCCCCTGAACGTGCCCACAAACAATTTCCTTCTTTAATCTGAAGAGATTTTAACCCGGGAGCCGGGAGCACTGAGCCTGACCCGCCCGTCGCACCGACACGGACGTGGCTCTCTTCCCCAAAGCCTCAGTTTAACTCAGAGGAGCCAAACGAAATAAAAACAAAACAAAATAAAAATAGTTTTTGGTGTCAGATCGCTGCTGTCAACACCTTCAGAGCAGGTCCTGGCACACCTCACACGATCCTTCCCATCCCGAGGTGACTCGGACACAGCTCCTGAGGGCAGCAGCCCTGCGTGCCCTCACCCCAAACTCCGCTTTAATCCATCCAGGAGCCATTTAATCCAGCATTTCCCATTCCCAAACCCAGAACCTATCCCTGCTGCTCTGTCCCAGGGCCATTTAACCAACAGTTCTCCACAGGAAGGATTTTTGAGCAGCCACTTCCCAACAGAGGCATTGGGGCAGTTCGGTGGTTCTGAGTCGTGGCTTCTGAACCGCACATTCCCAGGATCCATCCCCACCCGGCAACCAGATCCATGGGAAAAAGGAGGGAGCAGCAGGAAAAGGGGCAGTGACTGACGGACAGGCCGTGCTTCCATTTTTATCATGGAATTTATACGGGGCTTGGACATCTCCAGCAGCACTGGGGGAAGCCGTGGAGGATGGATGGAGGGAGGGATGGAGGGAGGGATGCTCTGGAGCTGCAGCCAGGCAGGAACAAGCAGCTCCCACCAGGGAAATCGCTGGTTTTGCAGCTTCCCAAACATTTGAAGTCAAACCCTTTGTCTTTTCCCACCTTATTCCTATCACAAGAGTGAGGCATCCACAACAATTCCCAGCTCCCTTTAGGAGCACAGCACAACCTTCCCAGCCACTCATCCCTCAAAATCCCCCCATAACAGGTATCCCAGAGCGCATCATCCCATCCAGCAGCATCCCAAAGCCCTGGCACACAGATCCAGCCTGGAATATCCCCCCCACCCCCAGCACAGCCCACATCCCGCTCACCGCTGCACCCAGGGGTGGCCACGGTGTTGTTTCCCAGGAAAAGCAGCGCCAGGGTGCTCCGTGGGAGGCGTGGGAGCAGCTCTCAGGTGCGTTGTATTTAAGGTGTGGGATTGAACAGGGATAATGAGGCAATCAATCCGTTCCCTTTCGCTCTGCGCCCAGCCAAGCCCGGGGGCAGGACCTGGGGAAGGGCGCTGGTGGTGTCTGCCCAGCTATGGAGCGAGGGATTCCCACAGCCAGAGTCAAGCAATTCCCAGTGCCAGAACCAAGGAATTCCCAGTGCCAGAACCAAGGAATTCCCACAGCCAGAACCAAGGAATTAAAACTACCAGAATCAGGCAATTCCCACAGCCAGAACCAGGGAATTCAAACTACCAGAACCAAGGAATTCCCACTGTCAGAACCAAGGAATTTTCACTGTCAGAACCAAGGAATTTTCACTGCCAGAACCACGGAATTCCCAGTGCTAGAACCAAGAGATTCCCACTGGCAGAACCTTTCCCTCCCCAGCTCTCCGGAGCCCCCCTGCAGCCCTGTGGAGATCCAGGATGTGCAGCTGCCCATGCAGAGCCCTTCCCACCCGGCACAGCCGTGCTCTAGCCGCTCCCAGAGCATGGATGCACTGCTGGAAATGCAAAACCAGCTGGGAAGCAGACAAATGGTTTGGGGTTTGGGGGGCTCGGGGGCTGCTCGCTGTGTGGGAGGGATAATTCCGGCAGCAAATCCCCCGTGGAAGGGGTGAGCGAGGAGCCATCCCCACGCAGGGAGCTGGGAGTGGGCATGAATGGAGAAAGCAGCTGGGAATAAGAGTTAAGGGAGGTTAAATCCCAAAAAGGAGCTCGGCCATGCAGAGGAAGGACCCATCACGCTGAACATCATCACCCATGGGATTTACAGGACCAAAAATATCTGAAACCCAATCCAGGGACATCAATCCCCATGTCCACGAGCTCGGGGGTGGCCCCTCCTGCAGCCCCCGGTCACGGGGCAGCAGCCGAGGCCACGAGAGGCCATGTCACCAGACACAGAGGGACAGCAGGGCCCCAAGGGCCACTGCAGCCAGCAAACAACCTCTGGGAAAACCTCTGGACAAAACAGGTATTCCTGGAGTGACATTTTCCGTCATGGATCCTGCTGTGAGCTCCCAGCACTGCAGCACGGCTGGGGGAAATTTGGTGTGGAAGGAGCTTGGAAAAAACGGACAAAATGGTTTCCAGTCCCTCCTGCAGCATCCCAGTGCTCCCAGGCTGCAATCCCACATGGAATCACACGCTGCCAGGCTCTGCCCTGCTCGAGCTGCCAGCCCAGCTCCCTGCATGGGGATGGCTCCTCGCTCACCCCTTCCACGGGGGATTTGCTGCTGGAATTATCCCTCTCACACAGCGAGCAGCCCCCGAGCCCCCCAAACCCCAAACCATTTGTCTGCTTCCCAGCTGGTTTTGCATTTCCAGCAGTGCATCCATGCTCTGGGAGCGGCTAGAGCACGGCTGTGCCGGGTGGGAAGGGCTCTGCATCGGCAGCTGCACATCCTGGGTCTCCACAGGGCTGCAGGGGGGCTCCGGAGAGCTGGGGAGGGAAAGGTCCTGCCAGTGGGAATCTCTTGGTTCTAGCACTGGGAATTCCGCGGTTCTGGCAGTGAAAATTCCTTGGTTCTGGTAGTTTGAATTCCCTGGTCCTGACTGTGGGAATTCCCTGGTTCTGCCCCATGGCCGTGGGGCTGGAGGAAGCTGGAGCTGCACTGTCCCCGCGGGAGCTGGTGGCTGAGGAGGATGGAAGGACAGGCTGAAGGCTCATCCACGGTGCTTGGCACCTTCCAGGATGCTGGAATGTCCCTCCACCAGCTGGAAGTGGGGCCCTGGAGCCAGGGGGTACCACAGGGCACCCCTACCCCATGGCTGTCCCTAGGATGGGGGGCACAGGGATGTCCTCAGGCTCTCCAGAGCCTCCCGGGGATGTCTGGCACCCCGAGGTGCTGGGAAAGGTCACCCTCATCCTGGTGGGACAATTCCCCTCTAGGACAACTTCTCCCCTCCGGGTGCTCAGGCACAAAGCCTGAGTGTGGGATTATTTCCCTTCAGCGTCTCAGGCCCTTCCCGACCCCACAGGGACCTCACAGCACACCCAGGGTCCCCTGACCCCCCTCCCACCCCTCAGTCCAGGCACAGAAACCCACCCTGTCCCTCCCAAAAAAAAAATCCAGGAATAAATTAAAAACTGTGGGGCACGGGAAAACCTTCGGCCAGTTTTTCTACCTGCTGCTGCCCAGGGCACGGCTCGGCTCCCTGGAGGAGGCTGCGGGTGTCAGGTTCAGGGCCAAAAGTGGGAATTGGGAATCTCTCCTGCTGCCCAGAGCGGCCAGGAGGAAAGGCTCCTGCGCTGGGAGCCCGGCAGGAGCTCTCGAGTGTCTGCACTCACGGGGGTCAGGTTTCTGCCCCCGAGGGCAGCGTAAAAATAGAGGTGAGGAAAGAGAATCTGCTGAGCAATGGGACGGGAGGAGCAGGGCAGCCCCTTCCCGGGGGATGCTGCAACTCCCTGGGGACTGTCCCCGGCTGGAATTCATCCCGCTGGCGGCCGGGCCTCCGTGCAGAGCGGGATCAGCTCCGCGCTGCCTCACAGCGACAGTCCTGTGAGTGACCAGGGCAGAAGTGTTCAATCAGGCCGGGCTCTCCCCGGGGCTGGGGCTGTCCCGATGTGTCCCGCTGCCGGCGCAGGGCAGACGGTAATGAGCTCATCAATCCCTAATGAAGCAGCGCAGCCACCCCCAGGCGGGACCCCCCCGGGCCGGGCTGGGCTGGCTGCGGGGGGCTCAGCCCCGCCAGGACCCCCCCGAAAGGACCGGCCCTTGAGGCTCCTGAGAAAGGCCAGAGGAGCCTGGGGAGGAAACATCAATCAGAGCGGGGAACAATGCCCCATTGTGCTGGAGCCCGGCCCGGGGAGCTGTGGGATCGCGGCCCGGCTCCGAGCTGCAGCCGCGGATGGGATGGTCCTCCCGGGACACCCCGGGACCCCCGGAACCCCCCGGGACCCCCCGGACCCCGCGGCAGCCCCGGCGGCCGGTTCTCACCGCCCGGGCCCCGGCCTCGGCTCCTCGGCAGCCTTTTCTTCTGCTGCTCCGGAGCTGGCCCGGGGCCCTGCGGGGACAGCGCTGGTCCCGCGGCGAGCCCAGGCTTGGCTCCGGCCGGCTCCGAGCCACGCCTCGGGGGATCCGAGCTGTTAGGTTCAGCTCAATACACGGCTTCATTCGGGGGCAGAATTACACAAGTCAAGGCGGGTTTTGTGTCCCTGACGAGCCCGGAGGGACGGTGGGTGACCCAAGCAGGCGACAGATTTAGGGTCACCCTCCCTGGTGGGAACGGAGGTGGTTTGTTCTCTCCAGCATCATCAGCGACCCCAAAAGTTTCAGTACCCCAAAGCGAGCCCCGTTCGGTGCTAGAGCGTCCCGACTGTGCCCACACCGAGAGCATCCAAGCGGGAATGACGCCGTGGGCTCAGCCAGCAGCAGTGACGGGAGAGCTGGAGCTGCCGGCCTGGGGACTGAGCTGCTCTGGCTCTCCCTGCCTTTATCCTTTGCCCGTGAAATATTAATGGCCCGTGATTCATCCCCAGTGAGGAGGAGGTGACGGCCACGTGTGAGCGTTTCCTACACACACGCACACAGATCTACACAGGGATTTATCCAAAGGCATCCCCGACCCTCCAAAGCCGCTTTAAAAGCTGGTTTGGGGAATATTTTTGACATTTCTCAACGTCCTGGTGCTGGCATCTCATTAAGCACAAGCCAGGAGAGAGCTCAGCCTCGCTGCACGGGCTCGGCAGTGCCACCAGCAGCTCTGTCCCCGGAGCTGGAGTCACCAGTGCTGCCCAGTTACACACCAGTGACAACCAGTTACACACCAGTGACAACCAATTACACACCAATGCCGACCAGTCACACACCAGTGCCACCCAGTCCTCTCCAGAGCGGTGCCAGCCCTTCACCAAGAGCCCCTTGTTAGTTTACTGCACATCCAAGACGATGGTGGCATCACGGGGAGCCCAGCGAGGGTGGCCATCGAGAGGTGGCTCTGTCCCCCCAAATCCCCCATTTCTCCTGCTGGGAGGATCCATCAGAGCAGCCCCTTCCCAAGAACCCCCCCCGGATGGCTCTGTCCCCGCTCCCTGCCCGGCCTGAGCCTGCTTTAATTGGTTCCAGCTCCTGCGGGCTTTGAAAGATGAAAAGCCCTCGACAGCAGAAGTGTGGAGCGTTCATGATTTATTAATGGCCAGCCATCATTATTTTACCTTTCAAGTGCTCAGGCAATGGCGAGGAGCGAAGGAGAGGGGGGAAACCCTGTGAACTTCCCACGGTTTCCTTCTCCATCTCCTGGGTGCCCCCACCAGCCGCCGCTGCCGCTTTTCCAGAGGGGCTGCCTGGCAGATTGATGGTGGCATCCCGGGAAAACAGCATGGGAGAGGCAAACAAACGGAGCAGCAGATGCCAGGAGCGCTCAGTGCTCCATCACCGGCCTCAGCCGTGCCCCTGGCACAAACCCACCGCAGCCCCTCTGCTGAGCACGGCTGGGTGGGAATGGATCTGCTGCCGGCCCAGAATGTGCCCAATTCCCACGTTTGCGGCTCCTGCATCTCCCATCGTTGGGAATTCTCATCCCCAAAGGGCTGGGCTGGGAGCTGGCACAGGGGGGAGAGGGGGAAAAGGGATTTGGCAGTGCTGGACCAGGCAGAAAGGCTCCCAAAGCTCTGATGGACTCATCCAGACCCCACCACGCATAAAAAATCCCGGGATACGACAAGCAGAGGACACGGAGCAGCACAGGGCAGGGCGACGGGTTGTTTTTTTTTTTTCAAATGTGTTTTGGGTTTTTTTTTTGTTTTTGTTTTCTTTTTTTTTTTCTTTTATTGGCATAAATAATTCATACACTGTCACCTCACCAAACACTGCACGAGAAACCACGGGAACAAATGGCTATCCAGGTCTGCAGGTCCCAGAGATTTGCACCCAGCCAGACAGCGGAAATTAGAAATTACTTTCTTCAAGTGTAGAAAACGTTAGAAATGTTCCTGTACAAATTTACAGCGGGGAGAATCCATCGTGCCTTTCTCAGAAATTCCTTTTTTTTTTTTTTTTTTTTTTTTTTTTTTTTTGTCAGTGGTTTGTGGGGGTGATTGGTATTTTTATTTCTCACCAGCTTCTTTTTTTTTTTCAGAGTTGTGTTTTTTTGTTGGTTTTTTTTTTTTCAACGACGACAACAAAATATATATATATATATATATTTATATATATATTTATAAAAAAAAAAAAAAAAAAGGGGGTGGTGGGCAGGAAAAGGGAACTGAAAATCAGCTCATTCTGCAGAACTACCACGGAGAAAACGAAGCAGGCCAGCGAGTTCAGTTGGAAACTGTACAGCATTGAGGTCTGTATATATCTATATACATACATATAGAGATATGTATATATATCCATATATACCCTATGTACAAGGCAATGGAACATGGGAATTTACAGGGACCTGAAATTCAAGGCAGAGCTCGCAGCTGACCAAGCTTCCCCCCCCAAAGGGTTGCTGTTGGCAACAAAGTGGATTAATTCAAAGAAATCCATAGAAATTCAAAGAAACTCCTAGAAATTCAATTAAATTCAAATAATTTAAAATAAATAAAGGGTGAAGAAAGGAGGAAGGGCTCGACCCAGGGCACTTGGGGGGCAGTGGGGTGTGAGAGAGCAGCTCCATCAGCACAGAGCCCTTCTCCTCACACAGCCAAAGAGGCCGAGTTCCAGGCACCAGCTCTTCCAGAGAACCCTAAATTGGCACAGAGAACCCTAAATTGGTTGGACTGGCTGTTGGAAGGGAATTTTCCTGGGCAGGCCCTGGCACAGGGTGCCCAGAGCAGCTGTGGCTGCCCCTGGATCCCTGGCAGTGCCCAAGGCCAGGCTGGACACTGGGGCTTGGAGCAGCCTGGGACAGTGGGAGGTGTCCCTGCCCATGGGGTTAAAGGTCCCTTCCAGCCCAAACCATTCCGGAATTCCATGGTCTAGGAAAGGTTGAGCAGCCCCTCCATTTCCAAGACATTGATTTCTGCCTCCCATCCATCCAAAATCTGCATCACTCCAGCTCCTGCCACAGCCAAGGACTGGATAAAAGTCACGGGGGCTGAACTCTGAGCTCGTCATTCCCAGAAATTGCCCGGTCAGGGCTCAGCGAGGATTTGGGGATTTGTGTGAAAAGGGAAATAGAAGAAAAACCAGACCAGGGAATATCCTCTAGCAGCCAGAGGAGGACACGGAGCTTTGGGGCCACCTCTTCCACCCGTGGGAGAGGCCACACGACAAACGGGGTGTCCCAGCAGCATCAAAACGCTGGGAAAAACCTCCAGCAGCCAAGTCAGGGAGCTCTGGGAAGAGCCTGGGAGGGTGATGGGAGGGTGAAGCAGCTGCAGGGCTGGGCCAGGAGAGAATCCCTGGGGCTGTGAGAGCCGGGGAGGTGCCCTGGGGAGGTGCCCCGGGGCTGGGGGTGGCTTCTGCATCTCAAAGGCAGCGCTGAGATAAGCCCAGCTCTGGCTGGAAATAGCCCTGGCTCGGTGCTGGCTCCCGGCTAAACCGAGCCTCCGGACGGACCCTCTCCCTCCTTCGGAGCTCCCATTAGAGGCCATTGTGGAGAGCTCCTGCATTCCCTCCCCGCTGAAGCGCTGGATATTTTTAAACTGAGCCAAAAAAAAAAAAAAAAAATCCTTCATAAAGGCTGAGTTTAAAAAAAAAAAAAAAAAAAAAAAAACCCAAACAACAACAAAAATAAGACTTGTTGGTTTGGTGGGTGGGTTGTTTTTTTTTTTTTTTCATAATGAAGACTTTAAAAATAAGAAGGAATGATAGAAATAATTCAGCTGCCTGAACAACTGGAGTGGACGGGAAGGAGCTGCCCCTCGGAGCTCGTTTGGGATAAACTCAGGACAGTTTTTTCCATGGACACCATTGTGCTGTGCCTGTGGCTGGGACACCACAGCCAGGGGAGAGGGGAGGAAGAGCGTGGAGAGGAGGGACAGGTTGGCTGACACAGGAATATTTCCTTCCTTCCAGATGCCCAAAATTCAGTGGAGAAAGGTGTGGCCAAGGGGGACAGAGAGGACGAGGGGAATGGCTTTAAACCGAAAGAGGGCAGAGTTAAACGGGCTGTTGGGCAGGAATTGTTCCCTGGGAGGGCGGAGAGGGGCTGGGATGGAATTCCCGGAGCAGCTGTGGCTGCCCCTGGATCCCTGGCAGTGTCCAAAGCCAGGCTGGACATTGGGGACATTGGAGCAGGGGACAGTGGGAGGTGTCCCTGCCATGGCAGGGGTGGGGTGGGGTGGGATTTAAGGTCCCTTTCCCACCCAACCCATTCCAGGGCTCTGAGGCCAAGGCTCAGCCCAGTGAGGCCCTGACACCCAGCAGTCCATTGTTCCCTCCACTCCTGGCCAGTAAAATCCATCAGGGGTCTGCCAGCAGCTGGGACACCCCATGGAGGGACACTGAGGTGAGAATTTCCAGGCCAGGAGAGGACTTGGGACACGGAGAGAAAACCCACAGTGACCCCAAGGCTGACTTTGTCCCTTCCACCATAAATCCACACAGCATCCACCAGGCTCCAGCCCTGCAGGCCACCACCCCTGGTGTCACCTCCTTCCTCCTTCCAACACCTTCGCCTCTCTCCTGCTCACCTGGGAAGTTCTCACCTGCTCAGAAACCAAACCCAAGCCTTGCAGGCAGCAGGACACCGGCCACCGCTGCCTCTGGGTGGGGTTTGGGGATTGGTGACACCTCCCCGAGCCCCCCCAGCACCCAAAACCTCTGGGAAGAGGGATTTTCTGCCTCCCCCAGAGCCCGGGAGCAGCACAGGTGAAGGCATTGGTGAAAGCTCAGAGAGACTCCGAGGTTTTAGTGCAACGTTTATGGCACGTGTGTGCAGCAGGGAGAGCTGAGGGCTGGGCTGGGGTAAAAGGCAGGGGAAAAGGTGGGATGAGCCCTCAGGGACCCCAAATTGTGCTGCTGGAGCAGGGAGCAATTAGCCCACACGAGGGCTCAGCCTGCCCATCCCACTCGGCCTCATCCCCATCGTGCCCCATCCCAGCTCCATGCACTGCCTCCTAAAAACATCAGCACGAGACTCCCCCAGATCCTTTTGGGGCCTGGACCTGCCCCTCCTTGCTCCTGCCCACCTTGGAATCGTCACACAGGGACACGTGGGGATTTTAATACCCCCCTCCAATTAAAATCCCATCTCATCCCAGCCACAATTAAGTTTCTAATCTTCATTTACTTATGCTAAAGCACTTCCCACACCAGCAAGGAGGAGCAGCCAGACAAACCAGGGCTGGTTAAGTTTGCAAAGCCTCGTCACGGCTCCAAATTAAAGCGAACTGAGACTACAATTGAATTATCCGGGATGGTTCCTGTCAAGCAATTATGCTCCATGAGAGCCTGGGAATGCAATTTGCTCTCGTCTGACTGCTCATCTGAGGGGCTGGAGGGCCCAGCTGAGCCGGGGGGACAGGGAAATAGCAGCACGTGGAATTCGGGGGGCAACAGCAGCTCCCAAAGAGAGTTTTTTGGGAAACTTGGGGATTTGGGTGATGGGAGATGAAGATGTGAGGGGAAATGGTCCCAGTGTGGGGCTGGGAGGTGCTCTGTACAACCAGAGCCTGTCTGCATTCCCAGCTGGAGGAACGAGCCCGGGAAGGCCACGGGAGAGAGGATGGATCCCAAATGCAGCTGCCCCGCCGTGGCCAGCCCCAGAGCATCCCCAAAGGCGGGGTTTTGGGAGCGAGGAGCGAAGCCAGGAGCAGGGCAGGGATGGGGAGAGCGAGAGGGCAGGGCCGGCTGAGGAGACACGGGAAAAGCGGACAAATGAACGGGAATGTGAGATGTGCCCCGCTGGGACCGAGACCCGCGGGGGGACACGTAAGTGGCCGCGGCTGGGAGGGAGAGAAGCCACTTGTGAAAGGTCAGCGCTGCCCACGCAGGGCCCGCGGGGACAGCGGGACAGATGCATCTCCCCGCGGGGGACAGCTAATGGCAGTGGCACTCCCCGGCCCCGCGGGATCCGGGGACAAACTCATGAACCAGCGACGTTCCCCCTTTTGTTTTTTCGTGACAAAACCGCCAAGAAATAAATAAAAAGGGAATTAAATAAACCCACAGAGAACCGAGAACGAGCCCTCCCCAACCGAGCATCGTCGTGAGCGCTGGGCGGGGAGCAGAGGAGCCCTGGGGATAAACTGAAGTCATTGTCCTGTGGGTCAGCCCTGCTCGGGGGGTGGCACTGTCCCCAGAGCCACCGCCTGCGCGCGGAGAGCCGCCCGCTGTCCCCAGCCGTGCCCGGGGCCGCTCCGGCTCCTCCCGCCCGCCGAGAGGATTCCCGGGATGATGAAGCTGCGGGGGAAGAGTCTCATTCCCGGCCCGCTGGCGGCTCCGCTGCTCCTCCGTAGCGCAGGGTGGGAAGCGGAGAGGAAGAGGAGACCCGCTGGGGGAGGAAGGCACCGTCCCTTAACTCCTCCCGTCACAGCCTGGAAGGGACACACGGAGCAGAGTCAGCGCTGGGCGCCTCCTCCCAAGGAAACGCGAGGGTTTGTAGGGAAGATCTTTTTGGGGAAAAAAAAACTCCTGGAGCAGCTTTGCCAAGGAGCCGCTCCCAAAAGCAGCGGCATCGGGGGAAGCCGTGAATTCCCGCACCTCCCTGTCAGGCCCGCCTGGCTCCTGGAGCATCATCCAGAGGGAAAAGGGCTCTTTGGGTGTCACTGCCACCCCTGAGCATCCAGGATCCCGCGGGGGTTTTGAGCCCCGATCCCTCGGATCCAGGGATGGCCGAGCCTGAGGGTACCACAGCTCATCCCCGTGCACAGCCGGGATTCCTGGACTCGCGGGGACTGACAGGAACAACAGCCAGAGCTGAGGAAGGAACCAGCTCCCGTGGAAAGCTGAGCTGGAACATCCTGATTAACAAAAGATTGGGCCGGTAATTAACAGGGAGCTGCGGGGCAGCCCCAGCCCAGGCCAGGCAGAGCGTGGTTCAGCGATTGGAAAGACATTCCCAAACCCAGCGGAGCAATTCCGCGGCTGCCTCAGGGCCCAGCATCCTTCAGCATTCCTTGCCCGGCTGCCGGAGCCGCCCCGGTGGCTGCTCGGAGCGTGGCTTGGGAATTAACTCTCCTCCTGATTAAACATCTCCCTCCTGATTAACATCTCCCGTTGTTCCGGGTGGTTTGGGGGCCGCCTTACCGCGGGCTCCCGGCAGCCCCCCAGGGACAGGGAGTGGCACAGGTGACATTCCAGACACTCTTGAGGCCACCCAGACAAAGAGGAAAGGCAGGTTGTTATCAGCAGCAGGAAAAATCGGAATCTCCAACCCTCTATAAGGACCAAGAGCGATTCCTGAAGCCCCCTAAATGTCCTCGCTTCTTTCCCTGAGCTCCCATCTCCTTCCCTCCATCCATTCCCATTTCCAGCCTCCGGGGATGCACGCTGGGAGCAGGAGAAATCCCCCCCGTGAATGCCACCCCCTCACGGGCGAGATTTTGCTTCTATTTGTCACAATATGACAAATTCCAGGGAGGAAAATGAGTTTCTAAGTGATTGCTCTGCGTTTTGCCTGCTGTTCCCAACAGGGCAGGTCCCGAAATCCCGACTGGGGACCCACAGACGCCGTCTCCTGGAGCACAGGGATGTGACTAAGCCAAAGCAATGGCACGGAGCAGGGTTTGGCCATGGGAGAAGAAGGGATCAGGCTGGAAGCTGTGACAGCTGAGGGTCTGGGAAGGCTCCGTGGGCAGGGCATTCCCCCATCCATTAAATCCGGGAATAGGGGAGGATGGGCAGGGCTGGGCACTCACTCTGCCGACTTCCAGAAGTGCCCCGGGTGGGAAAGGCGGCGGTTGCGCTTTGGCAGTTTCTCCAGCATGTCCATGAGCTTGGTGAAGGTGGGTCTCTCCTCCTGCTCGTAGGCCCAGCAGAACAGCAGGATGTCCTGGAGCCACAGGGAGAGACCATGAAGAAACCTGGCCAGGCCTTCTCCCAGCAGGAATTGAGACAGCCCCTCTCCCACCACAACCCTCACCCCAATGGACCTCATCTCCATCACTGGATCCTTGGGAAGGGCTGGGATGGAGGGGATGTGTCCATCCCATGGGGATCCATCTCCATCACTGGATCCTTGTGAAGGGTTGTGATGAGGGAATGTATCCATCCCATGAGGACCCATCTCCATCACTGGATCCTTGGGAAGGGCTGGGATGGAGGGGATGTGTCCATCCCATGGGGATCCATCTCCATCACTGGATCCTTGGGAAGGGCTGGGATGGAGGGGATGTGTCCATCCCATGGGGATCCATCTCCATCACTGGATCCTTGGGAAGGGTTGTGATGAGGGAATGTATCCATCCCATGGGGATCCATCTCCATCACTGGATCCTTGGGAAGGGCTGGGATGGAGGGAATCAACCCACAAGGATCCCATTTGCATCCCCACATCTTCACAAAAGGCTGGGGTGAAGGGGCAGGTGTCCATCCCATGATCACCCATCTCCATCCCCACATCCGTGGGAAGGGCTGGAGCACAGGGAATGACCAGGACCAAGCCTGGCTGGATGAGATCTGCAGATCCAGAGGGTTTTTCCAAGGGTCCCACCAGCCATGTCCCAACCCATGCACACCCACACAGGGCCCCACGGCACCTACCGAGATCTCCTTGCCCATCCCGATCTGGCTGAGGTTGGGCTTCATCCCTCTTCCCACCTGCCAGATTATTGCCTCCGCTGGCTGCGTCTTGAAGGGCCATTCCCGGGCGTGCAGCTCGTACCAGATGGTGCTGGTGGGAGACACTGGGAATTAGGGATGGAGCAGCCAGGGGGGATTCGGGATGGGGAGGTGTCCAGCCACTGCACCCACATCCAACGTCTCTCCCTGCTCCAGAACCACCTCATCCAGGAGATGTTCCATCCCAAGTGACACCAGAGGTGCTCACCCCTCGTTACAGAGGTGTCACCTCTGCTGTTTTCCAGAGGAAGGAATTTGACCTGGAGAGAGCCCTGATTCCCACCAGAGGAGATCCCAACCCGTGGGAAGAAGGACAGAAGCTGATGGAGACCCAGGCAGAGCCATCCTGTGACATCAAGTGGGAATATCCCGCCTGGATGCAAGAGCACTGCCCACGGAGCAGCTGAAGAGAGGATGCTGGGGATCCAGCTGCCACCACCCCAGCAGAATTCCAGGAAGGGATGAGCCCAAGATTCACTTTCACTCCAGCTTTTCCCTTTGTCTCCTACAAAAAGCTCTCCAAGCTCCAAAAATCCATCCAAGCCGTGCCACGAACCATCCCAGGTGCCCTCACCAGGCCGTGGCCACGTGAAGCCCCGGCCATCTGCTCCTGCTCTCATCGCTAAGCCAAGCCCTCTTTCCCATGAGGAGTCCCAAATCCAAGGGAATATCCCCAAACAAGGGCATCACCGATGGAACCGGTGGGCTCCCCTGTGGTTTCGCCGCCCCCGCTACTGCCTGGAAGTTCTGCATCATCATTTTCTGGCACCCGGAGCCTGGATGAGCCTGGATTCCCACAATGCCAGCCCCACTGTCCAAGGCAAATTCCCTGCACCTGCTTTTCCCTCCCAGGGATGTCCTCGTGACCACTTAAAATATCAAAACCCAGGGCTAAAATGACATTAGGGTGGAAAAATCTGTCTGATAAAACAAAGATTCTTCCATGTTAGGGAAGTTCCCCTTATTTCAGGAATTGGAATTCTTCTGATTTTCCATAGTTTTGCTGGAAATCTCAACAACAACCACAAAAAATTTGGATAATGGGAGAATTATGTGGGTGCAGAGGAATGGGGGGCTCAGAGAGGAGCAGATCCTGTGGGAACAGGACAAAACCCTCAGGAGGAGCATCCAAGCACCCTCAGACTGGATTTAACACATCCAAGGCATTAATTCCAGTTTCTCACTGGGAGTTTTTGTCATCTTTAACAGATCTTTTCCTCTTGCTGTCCCTGATGCCCAAATCCCTGGAGGGAAGAGACGCCTCTGGATCATCCCTGAGCCTCCTGGATTTCATGGAGAGCAGCAGAAACAAGGAAGAGGGAAAACGTGGGGAAACCTTTTCATCTTTTCAGGAAACTCGTGCTTTCTGTAAGGGCTGGGCTCACATTGAGGAAAAGAAGGGAAAATTATGTCTCCCCACCCACTCTCACTTAGTTGGATACGATCCTTTAATCACCTCTTTATTTCTGTGCTGAAGTTGTACCTTGGGGAGGGCATTAAAAAAAAAGGAGTCAGACCCTTCCAGCGGTAATTACTGCGGGTTTGATGGGAATAGTGCCTTGGATAAGGGGCCCACGCTCCCTAATCCCACAGCCTTCGAGGCATCCATGAGAAAATTAACCCTCTGGGTAAAATCTGCGTCCGCCTCAGGAAGGGTTTAGAGAGGTGGAATTGGGCTCGTGCCCTCAGGGAGGTTTGTGGGCAGGAAAAGGGCAGGAGGAATGAACTGGCTTGCTGAGGAAAACTTTGGAATTCTCTTTTTTTTTTTGGCTTTTGGCAACTCCTTGTAGAGCTGGCACCACCATCAGCCCGCAGCAGTGGCTGGAGGGGGAACTGGGGTGTCCAGGGGCTCCCAGAGCTGTGTCCCCAACCTTTGGCATCCCCATCCATCACCCGAGCACCTTCTCCTCAGTTCCCACCCCAGGAGGGTGCAGGGGAGAGACGATGGCACATAGACATTCCCAGGAGACTCTGGATCCCATTGCCTGGAGCCGCCCTGACCCATGGCCAAAATAGGAAAGTTTGATAATTTAGAGAGAACTGAGCTGAGTCCCCAACCTTTGACATCCCCATCCATCACCCAGACACCTTCTCACTGGTACCTGCCCCAGGGCAGAGATCGTCTCTCCCTGCAGGGGAGAGATGATGCTGGGCCGGCATTCCCAGGATACTCTGGATCCCACTGCCCAGCATCACTCTGGTCCAAACCAGAGGATTTGGTAATCTGGGGAGATTTGGGCTGTCCAGGGGCTCCCAGAGCTGTGTTCCCACCCCAGGGCCCTATATCTCCAGGCTGGCATCCTCAGGATACTCTGGATCCCGTTACCCAGAGCCAGCCTGGTCTAAACCAGGAGGATTTGGTGATTATGGGATGGTTTCACTCAAAATCTCTCGAAGCAGGAAGGTTCACCCAACCCAGCGATGGGAATTCCATCTGGCAGTGTCCCCTGGGATTTGGGGCAGCCCAACAGTGTTCTCATCCCCTGCTGTGCCCAGAGCAGCTCCCAGCTGACCCACCCACAGCAGCTCCCTGCTCCTGATGCCCCGGGACTCACCCCAATGCAAAGACATCCGAGTGCTTGGAGAAGGGCAGCTTGTCCTCCTCGGTGTCCGGGGAGAGCTGCCGGATGATCTCGGGGGCCAGGTGGCACAGCCAGCCGTTCTGGATCCGCAGCTTGTTCTCCCTCCTGCCAGGACAGAGCCAGAGCCGTGGGTGCCATGGCATCACCACAGCCCCAGGGAGCAGCCCCCAGCTTCCCGTCCTCATCCCAAGGAGTTTAAGCCTGTTTTTTCAGACTCAAAGCAAAGTCTGCTTTGAGAAATTTTCATCCTGCTCTGAGAAATGTCCTCACCAGGCAGCAGGGCAAAACTGGGGCACAGGATGGTGCTTAAGGGGAGCTTTGGCTCTTCCAGGCTGGTGATGGAAGGGTCTGCTGGGGCTCCTGCAGTGCCCTTTGCACCAAAACCCCTGAAGGGATTCAGGGGTAAAGTGGGGATAAATCCCCCAGCGGCCCCACTGTGGTTGGAGCAGGAAGTTGGACTGGGGACCACAATGAGCCTCCTCTGAGCAAATCCATCCTAAAGTAACTGCCTGGGAATTCGTGTTTTCAGAGGTTTGGCCCCAAAACAGTCCCTCCAAGCCTCCAATGGCATTTCCCATGGGAGCAGCCTGGCTTTATAACAACCCCTCATTTCACCTCATCTCTCCTTCCTCCACCTCCCCAGGCTCCCCCTGCTCGGGGTAAATGTGTTGGAATCTTTGGCCAACACTGAGGATGACATTGGTGATTTCTCCACCCTTTACATCCTCCAGCAGGCACCTGGGATACACTGCTGGCTTCAGAATCCCTGGATCATCAGCAGTGGTGACCCCTGAAGCAGTTCCATCGTGACCCCGAGTTCAGCAGCAGGAGGGAGCAAAACTGTCCCACGTCACGTTGGGCTGGAGAAGGAAGAGCCCGCTGGCTCCAGCCAGGAATTTCTCCCTGTTTGTGCTTGGAACTCTCCCAAAGATGGGGATGAACAGGGCTAAGGGATGGGTGTGGGGTCATCTGTCCTCCTGAATGTCAGCCTGGGGCCCAAATCCCATGGGACACCCTCCAGGGCTGCGGTCCCACCTCAAAACTGACTCACAATCCCAAAACGGCACAACCCAGATCTCCCCATCTGCAGAGGCATCCCCATTCCTGACACAGGCCCGACAGTGACCAGAGGGACTCTTCCCTCGGGAAGGATCCTGCCACTCCCGGGGATCCCTGATGAAGCCTCCTTGTCCCCTCTGGGGTGTCCATGGCTCCTCTCCTCTGCCGGTGTTGGAATCTCCTGCGCAATCAGCGGCTGCGGTACGGCTCAGACCCTCCGGGAAAAGCTCTTTGGCCCCGAGGGGAGGCTTTCAGCTGCCCAGCCATCTCCCTCCAGCTCTTCATTGCCCACCAGCACTAAGCACCTGAGCCATTAAAAAGGCCTGGGCTGGCTCGTGCTTCCCTGTGCCTGCCTCTCCCTCCCGGGAAGCGGAGGGACGCAGCGGGCGGCACTTGGATCTGCTGCAGCCCCCCCGGCAAAACCCCGGCTGGGTTTGCTCCTGGGGCTTTTGTTTCTGCTCACTGAAGTGGCTCCGGGCTGTGACATCCCCCAGGCAGCCTCAGGATGCTCCGGGGACTGGAGTGGGATGCACAGCTCATCCCTGGCAAAGCTCCTGTGGGTTATGAGCTCCCAGCAGTGGGGGCTGCGCTTTGATGGGGTCCCAGAAGCGGCTCAGTTACGGCAATTTGAGGGTTTGTGACCAAAGTTTGCCTGACTCCACAACCACACCCAGCTGAGCATCTTCCGAGCCGCCCCCAGGGCAAAAGCAGGAGCAGAAGAGCTCCCCAGACTCCTCAAGACCCACCTTGTGCTCCTCCCAATTCCAGAGCAGCCCCACCAAGCCCAAGAGCATTTAAATAAAGGAGGAATAAATCTGATTTCAGCAGGAAGAGACCCCAAGTCACCAAATCTCTGCAGGAAGCATTCTAACCCCAGTGAAACCAGCTGAAGAAACGTAACTATCCTTAACCTGACCTCCAAAAATTTGCTTCCTTCCCAAGAGATGTTTTTCTGAGCCTCTAAGGACCCAAAATTGGGGTTTATCTCCTCTCTTCATCTGAGAGACACCAAAACCAGCAAAAACCCACCCTGAAAAGGGGCGATCAGACCTGCAGACACTTCCTGTTCCAAAATCCATGGTGGCTGTGGATCCCTGATCTTCTCTCAGCTCTGCTCCAGCAGAAAACACGTGCTACCAGCAGCCCAGGGCACAAATTTTCTCAGTTTCTCTATTTTTCCAGCAAACCCCTGCTTGTTTCTATCCAGCCTTGCTTTCCTGGCCATCCTGCCTCTCCTGAGTCATCTCCTGGGTTGTGACCCCACAAAGGACAGCCCAGTCTTGGGCAGAGGTGCCCACACATCAGAAACCCCATTCCCCCCATTTGTCATTCCATCTCTGGAGCATCCCTGACCTTCACAGCAAAGATTCCCGGCAAAACTTGGCCAGTTTTGCCCAAATCCTCATTCCCTGCTGGAATGAGCTGTCCCTTCCTCCTGGCAGGCCCTGACTCCCAAACCCCCTGGCCAGCTGCCGAGCCAAACCCCACTTTGCCACAACGGGAGATCCTGATTTCCTGGCCTTCCAAAGGTTCTGGCCAAGTCTGTGCTAAAACCCATTGATATTTATCCAGGCAGAGTGGAAAATCTGGGAGTGCACGGTGTGGGATGGAGAAGGGTGGTTGCTGCCGTACCCTCTAATCCTTTGAACTCGTCACTGGGAAATTGGGAAAAAATCCATCATTTCCAAGGGGCTTTTTATCTCCTGAGCATCTCTGCCATGGAGATGGAAGGACCAGGAGCAAACTGCCCAAGCCTGGCCTGTGCTGCTCCCAACACAAAGGGTTCAGTGGGAAAGGTGGGAAAAGTCAGCAATGTTCTTATTCCTCACTTAAAACCACTGGAAAATGTCAACCCTGTTCTTCCTTCCCCACTTCTGTTTCCTTTCTCCACCCCAGCTTTGCTGTTCCTTCTTTCCACAGCTGCTGGAACTCTTTTCCCTGCCATTCCCACGGCTGGAAAACCTCCCAAAGCATTGGGAAAATAAATTTAATAAGGAACATTTACCAAAACCTTCAGATTTAAACCTCTGAGACCCCAAAATGTCACAATGTTGTGAAAGTCCCAAGCTTGGCTCTCATTTTCCGTGTCTTGCTCCATGCCCATCACAGACACCATGGCCAGATGTCTGCAATTCCCAAAATGTCACCGCAGTGGGGACAGCACAGGGATGGCTTCACTCAATCCAGGCAGGAGATGAAGCAGATGTCAGGGAATTATAACAATGGAAAAGGGAAAAGCCGAGGAATGAACCAGCCCCACTGCCACAGGAGCATCTCCTGGGTGGCTACAGGGGGCTTTGGCCATGGAAATGATGCATCCCATGGGAAGAGGTTGGTCCAAGAGGCACAGTTGGCCTCTCTGAACCAAAAATTCCAGAGGCCCACACATGGCATTGTGTTCCTTCCCATGGCTCAAACCCAACTCCCTTCAAACACAGCAGCCCCAGGAGGCCTCTTGAACTCCTGTCTGCCGAGGCTGGGGACTCAAAAAGACACCTGGAGGGGGATTTTTTGGGATCATTTGGGGATCTTTGGCCACGTTCCCAACTTTCAGGCACGGGGAGGAACTCCAGTTTGTCCATGTCCTCCTACCTGCCCGCTTGGAGAACCCCGGAGATGCTGAAGAGCCCGAAGTCGGTGATCACCACCTTCCCATTGTCATAGAAGACATTCTTGGACTTGAGGTCCTTGTGGAGGATGCCCTTGGCATGCAGGTATCCCATTCCCTGGGATGGAACAGAGAGAGGAAAACATCCCCAAGTCACAAAAGTGGCACAAAGGGACGGGATAATGCCGGAGTAGCGGCATTCCCATGGGATGCTGGGAGCATCCATGAGCCAGCACGGCACATCCAAGCTGGACCACGTCCCCAAAGGGCCCTGCAGGAAGAGAGAGTGTCTGAAGGGGTCCCTGCTTTGGGACAGGCTCCTGGAGGGAGATGGGATTGTGGTGTGGGTGTCCCAGCTGCCACGGCGCCCACTCATCTTCCTGATTAATTGATTCCGCAGGAGAAATTACCGCCAGAGCCACCCGGCAGCCGCTTCCCTGGAATCCTCTGCTGGGAAATGGATGGTGATGATGTTTTTGCCTCCCTTTTTTGGGGGGCTGGGAGAGGAGGGTGATAAGTCACCGCTCCCCATCGCCCCGGCGGAGCCATCGGCGCTTCCGACGGCCCCATCCGCCTGGAAACGGGTGCCTCGCAGGAGTCCTGCCTTAATTCCTTTCCCCCAGGAAAAACTGCTCGGCAGTTAATTAAAATTAGCGCTAATGAGGCACAAAAAGGCCATGGGTGGGAAATCCAAACTCTCCTGTTTAGCATCGGCAAATCAAGCAGACTGCTGGCAGCTCCGTGTGGCGGATGTTCAGCTCCGCGGGATAATTCTGGGAATGGGGAGGGGGATGAAACACATTCATCCCAACTTCAGCGGGGATTTTGATGATGTCCCACTTTTCACTCTCCTAAGCAGACTCGGGGAAAACTTGATCTGCAGGATGCTGCTGAAGGATCAATACCCAACAGGCTGGCAAACTGTTGCTTAAGAGGGAGTATTGGTTGTCTGTCACTGGAAAAGGGGGATTTATTAACTGGAATTCCGTGGGGATCCATCTATCCCGAGTCCCGTCTTTTCATCTATCATCATTAACCATGCAGACTGTACAAGAAGAATTTATTTTTAAGCTGGCGGCTGATGTGGAGCCAGAAGACCTAATTCAAATTCCACCATCTGGAAAAAGTGGGAAAACAAATGGAATAACACCCCAACCCAGCAAGATATGGGGGTTTCGCTGCACCCCACGGGGAGCAAATCCTAAAGAGCTTCTGCCAAAGGATGCTGGAGGAAGGAAAGGATTTGGGGCTGGAAGCCAGGACCATTCCAGGCATCGGGATTAATTAGGGGACTCCAGCTCCCAGCACATGAAATAATGATGAGGTCTAAAAATCGCCTCTCAAATGTCACTGTCACCTCCAGAAAGTGCCAGGGTGGAGCAAGGAACAACATTCCAATGTTTCTCTGGCCAGGGGCAGTGCAGGGCCATGAGCATCCATGGATGAGCCCCAGTGCCATGGGAATGCTCTGCAGCCCCTTCCCATTGTTTGATGGGATCCCAGAGCAACACCAAGACCTTGCTCCCACACCCAGTGGAGAGCTCATCTCCATGGAACCATCAAACACAGCCCGGCCTCCGCTGAAGGAATTTCTTCGGGCAAACCCAAATCCCTCACCTCGTTCCATGCAGATCCAGCCCTGCCACCTCAGCCCCTGGGATGATCCCTGAGGAAACACTCTGGGCCCAGAAATGCCTTAATTTGCTGTGCTGTGTGAAAAGCCAGCTCCCTCTGCCGGCACCGCTCCCAGGATAAATCACCCTTCCTGAGGATCTCGGGATAACCTTGCACCCACTAATCCAATGAGCTGAGCAGCTCTCCTGTCACATTCCAGGACTCAAAGGATAAACCCAAACAACTTCTGTGACTGCGCAGCAAATCCAAAGCGTCCGGACAATGCAGCTCCAAGCCCGCCCAAACCAAGGTGTTGGGATTTCCCTTCACCTCCCAACACCCTGGACCACTTCCAGGCCCACCAAAACCCCTGCTGGGGATTGGTGGGGAGAGATGGGAAGCTGCTCCTCAGCAGGAATGGGCCACGTGGCGGGGTCATGGCATTGTGGCAGGGCTGGACTTCTCCAGGAATTTCCTTTGGTGCATGGGGAGAGCCTTTGGAGCTCTGCTAATGCCTCCAGGGATCTGGGCTGGATACAAAGCCCTTCTTCCTCTCAACACCACAGGGCTGGAGGTTTCCAACCTGTTCCTAAGAGGCAGCAGCTGCAGAAAACAAGGATGTCAGCTTCATGCTCGAAACCCACACGGAGCAATGAGCCCACGCAGGGAGAGGGGCTGAACTGAGCCGTTCTTCCTGCTGGGAACATCTGGAAGGCAAAAGCCCTGAGCACAAAAAGGGGGAAAATACAAGGCTAAACTGTGATGCTTCGAGTGTTTGCTCAGTGGGAAAAATTCCTGTCTAAAAGGTGGAAAACATGGATCAGAAGTAGGAATTAAGAGGGGAGAGGCTCTGGGCTGCCTCAGGCACCCCGAGCTCAGGCCGAGGCTCCGAGGGAGCAAAAGGTTCAGGCTGGGCTCACCTGTCAGCTTCAGTTCAGGAGAACTGAAGGAATTTAAATATAAAAGTCAAATTTAAATAAACACAAAAGTGGCAATTTAATAAGACATGGCCTAAGCACCATCCAGGAAATATTGCTGAACATATTCTGCCTTTAACCTGTGTTTGAATATTTAAAGGGGGCGAAGATCTGCCAGAAAACCTGGGTTTGTGTTGTTTTCCCACAGTTCAGTGTGGGCTCAGCTCCAGGTTTGGGCTCCAGGGTGGAGGTGTTGGCTGACCTTGAGCAGGGCACGGGGACAGTGTCACAGCTCCCGTGGCAGAGCATGTGCCAAATATTTTCAGAGATAAATGTGTTTGGAATCACAGCACAGCCCCACTCTGGCAGACAGCTCAACACCTCAGTGCTGCTGCCGACATCCCGCGGGAAGCTGTGAGGGCTCAGGACCCAAATTCCCCTGCCATGGGAGGATCCTCCCGGCATTGTTGATAGGGACACATCTGAAGTGCGGAAGATGCACTTGGAGTCATCCCTAGGAAAGGAAAAGCGTTTTTAGCTCTGGAAAAATGTATGTGAGCTTGGCCTTGTGGCACCATGGCACGAATTTCTTCAGGAGCCTTGGCCCTGGGAAGGCTTTATGGGAATACTGGGAATGCTGGAAGTGTCCAAGGCCAGGTTGGACGGGGCTTGGAGCAACCTGGGACAGTGGAAGGTGTCTCTGCCCATGGCAGGGGGTGGAATGAGTTTTAAGTCCCCTTCCAACACAAGCCATTCATGTATTCCATGATTATTACTTTTTTTTCCAAGAGGAGAGGAATATCCCACCAGGAACACCAACAACGCTGGACTTAAACACGTGAAACTGCAGCAGGGAAAAGGAGCAGTGGCCAGGGAGATCCCCAAACATGGAGAGGCCAGGGAAACTTTGGTGCCACCCCAATGCAGCCACATGAGAGAGAGGTCAAAGACAGCTGGATTTTAAAAGCAAGGAGTTCTATCCTGCCCAGAATCCTTGGATTTTAAAGCCAAGCAGAACTATCTGTCCTACTCAGAATCTTTGGCTGCTCCTCTCCCGCTCCCCAGAATGACTGGACTTGGCTCTTGGCTGGGTTTTTTGCCGGATCCAGACCCCACCAGACCATACCTTCACGATCTCTTGTGCTATCTGCCTCGTCTTGTTGACATCCAGGACAATTTTGGCGTCCCTCACCACGGAGTAGAGAGTCCGTCCTTTGCACAGGCTGGAAGAACGGGAAAAGGGAAAGAGAAGTTACAAACCCTCCTGGAGAAACGGCCCCAAATTATAAAGCAGGGATCTGTGAATCATCACAGAGTTTTGGCCATATTTCGGCCTCTTGGCAGATTGGAGATTCCTTAGGGCACTGGGAGGGAGCTCTCGCTGCTCCCGGAGTGTCCTGGTGCCACCACCACGGTGGCACAAGGGACAGCCTGGGCTGACTCCTGGCTTTTCCCTCTATCCCAGCCCGGAGCAAACCACCTGGTCCTCCTGCTTCCCAATTTTAGTGCAGACTGGCCGTGGCTCCCTCCTCCTCCTCCTCCTCCCTCGGGATCCAAAGCTCACAGATGTAAAATGAGTCAAAAGAGGAAAGACAGGGAGGGGGAAAAAATCCCCCAACCCAACCCTATGCACTGTACAATGTCCTCCAATTTTCCTTCTCGTACCAATTACAGTAAAATCTATTTACAGAGCCTTAATTACCAAAAGCAGCTGGATTTGGGGGGGGGAGGGGGGGGATGGATATAAACCAATTAAAAATATATTGACATTTGAATATCATAATGGAGGACGTGGGTGGCTGCTGCCTTGACTCCCGCTCACAAAAAAAAGGGCTTTTTTTTTTTTTTTTTTTTTTTTTTTTTTGCTTTTCTCTATCCACCCACGCTCATTCCAGGCAACTTTGGAAAGATGAGACTGGATACCTGTGCCTGGGAAATAAAACACCCAACACACAGCTAGTTAAAGAGGTCTGGTGGCTGCAGATGTTGATTTGATTCTGTTCTGGTCAACAAATTAAAAGTTCTGGGGTTTCATTCCGCTGCTCCCCCCCAGCTTGGCTCCATTGCATTCCCCTCGCCCAGTTCCTCCTGCCCTGGGAATTCCAGCACACGGTGGTTTGGATTCCTCCCCTGGGAAAGGTTTTGTCCTTTTTGGGTGAAAATCATCACAGAATCGCAAAAGAGAGGCATAGAATTGTTTGGAAGGGACTTTAAAGACCACATCATTCCAGTCCTCTGTCATGGGCAGGGAGACCTTGGATGGGGCCTGGAGCAAGCTGGGATAGTGGGAGATGTCCCTGCCCATGGCAGAGGGTGGAATGGGATGGGCTTTATGGTCCTTTCCCACCCAAACCATTCCATGAGTCCATGAAACGCAGAAGAACCCCAAACTCCAGAAGCTCACAAATACAAAAGATCCTCCTGCTCCTAAGCCAGAAGCTGCACATCCCTCCGTGGGCAGAGAGCAGAATTGTCAGGACGAGCAGCAAAACAGGAACAGGATCGATCTCACATCCCATGGGTTTTGGAAAGACAACAGCACCCTTCCAAATATTTCCTCCCTGGGAGTGTTAGGACCTGTCCTGCTGGACACAAGTGAGCTGCAGTGGGGATTTAGGGCAGCAAGTGCCTCCTCAGGGATGGTTTTCCTTGCTCAGGTGTCCCAGCACATCCCTGAGCATCCCAGCTGGATTTAGCCCCGAGGCAGCTGCGATAGGAACACGCTCCCTCTGAACCGTCTTCCTGTCTCCTGCAGCACTTCAGCTGCAGTCAAATCAGAATTTGCTGGAGATTAGGATCCCAGCACTTGGAAATCAGTGATAAAATCCTTGGGTTTCTGTACCTGGAATGAATCGAAGTGTGCAGAATAATGACAGGCAGGAATTGTCCTTCCACCACCTGTATTTTTCTGAAATAATTTGCTACATAAACCCACCAAGATTTAAGCTCTGCTACACAACAGCCTTTTGCCACCCCCATGACCTGCCTGCACACACAGGAGTTCCCTCAGCCCTTCCCAACCCCCGGAAAACACGTTTTCTCCCAGAGAAAACATTTTACAGCCAGTTGCTCGTGATCTGAATTGGTCACAAATTGACACTGGAAATGCAATGAGTGGATTAGCGCTGGAACAGGGCTGGATTCCAGCCCTAAAGCGAGTTAAGATCAGCTGGTTGTTTAGAGAAAAATCCTCACATTTCTGCCTATCTGAACTGGTGAGATAACCCTGAGAGCAGAGCTTGCCGCCTTTTGCTGGTGAGATTTCCATCTTTCCACTTCATTTACAGGATTTCCAAATCCTTCCCAGGGGACGGAGTCACTTCAGGAGAGCAGCCGGACCCGGGGCGGCGGCACCAGGACATGTCCCTGTCCCCTCTGCTCCTCAGACCCTGGCAGAGCCATCAAAGCAGCCCAGGTGCTTCTCCCCTCGATGAATGACGGCTCCGAATGAATTCACCGCGCGCCCGCCGCACCGGCACATCCCGACTTTTCTTGCTGGAAAAGGAGCTGCCAACGCGGAGATAAAGCCCGGTTGATACCTTTTATGCAGCACCTGAGCCCATTCAGCCAGCACCTGCAGAGCCTTTTCATGGCACAGCTCAACAATCCCGCTTCTCCTTCCTCAATCGCTCCCCATTCGGGCGGGACAAAGAGCGGCACCCAGGGCACGCTCGGAGCCTTCTGCCTTCCCACTTGGAGAGGTCCCCGCTGAGCGTGGCTTTGAGGGACACGGCTGTGGATGACAAGGCCACAAAAGGCCTACGCTCAACGCCAAATTTAAAAAAAAAAAAAAAAGGCAGATGATTTGCATCTTCAGATGGATTGCAGTTTATTCAGCGCCGAAGTGAAACTTCAGAAGGAGTTTTTGTCTTCTCCCAAAATTCTCCGTCCCACCTGGCGGCAGAGAGGGTTGATGGCATGTGCCCCAGTGCCACGAGGTGACCAAATGCCAACCAGAGCTGAGGGGTGGCTGGGACAGAGATGCACAGATCCTTCTGGGAGTCCTCAGGAGTGCACCTCATCCCATGGCACATCCACATTCACATCCCGATGCCTTTCCCAGCATCAGGACGGGCCCAGCCCCATCCTGCTGCAGATGCCACTCTCAATTCAAAATGAGTTTTTGAAGTGTTCAGCCAAGCAAGCCAAATCCCAAATTGCTTTATAAACACTCTGCATTCCCAACGTGGGCTGGAGACATCAGCAGCGGGAGCAAAGCCAAGGCGGCTCACAGAGGAACAATTTGGGATGAGGGAGGAAGAGCTGGAGCATTGCCTCTGGGTGTTTTTGCTGTTCCGTGGGAAAACAGCCTCATCCACCTTCCATCCTCTGGGGTTTTTTATCCCTCTCTGCAGGACCGATGGCCATCAGCTCTGCACTGGTAGCCACCACCTCTATATTGATGGCCATTACTCCTACACCAGTGGCCACCACCTCTACACTGATGGTCATTGAGTCTACACTGATGGCCACCACCTCTACACCTATGGTCATTGAGTCTACACTGGTGGCCAGCATCTCTGCATCGGTGGCCATCATCTCTACCTTGATGGTCACCACCTCTATCCTGGTGACCATCACCTCAACATTGTTGGCCAACACCTCTACACTGGTGGACATTACCTCTAATTGTCATTGTCTCTACACGGATGGTCATCAGCTCTCTGCTGGTGGCCAGCAGCTCTGTGTTGATGGTCATTGTCTCTAGATTGATGGCCATTACTCCTGCACTGGTGGCCAACACCTCTACATTGATGGGCGCCGCCTCTACACTGATGGCCAACACATCTACACTGGTGGACATTGCCTCTAACGGTCATCGTCTCTACCTTCATGGTCATCGTCTCTCCACTGATGGTCATCAGCTCTGCATTGATGACCATCATCATTACACTGGTGGCCACCACCTCTATCCTGATGGCCATAACTCTACATTCATGGCCAACACCTCTACACTGGTGGAGACTCCATCCTGGCTCCAGCTCAGGAGCAGGGCTCATTCCCAGCCAAAGGCCTGGCAGTCGTAAGGCACATTCCATCATTCCAGGAGCTTTGTGCTTCAATTCCCTCTTCCCATCCACATAAACGCCCGTTCAATTAAAGAGGTGATAAATGCCAGACCCCAGGAAGTTCATTCCTTGCCGGGATATGGATTTATAGGGAAGCAGCTCGGATGCCATGGAGACAGCCAGCACTATAGACCCAGGGGAGACACTGGAGAAGAGAGCAAGGTGGGGAATTAATAAAAAATGCTTTAATATAAAAATACCTCTGCTCCCAGGTTACATCTGTGCTGGAGGAAAGACATGGCAAAGGATGCTTGGATGCTCCCACATTCCCCAGCAGCTTACCCACTTCGAGATTTTCACGGAAAAGGGACCCTTTGGGGAATGTTAAGAAAGAAACAGCAACAAGAGCCACTGAGCCGGGACTTATTTGATTTCATTTGAGCAGGACCAGAGAGGGAAAGAAGGAGCTCTGCACATTCCGGCACATTCCTGACTTATTTAGGAAGTTTTCCAGCTGTTCCCATAGATTGGCTTGTTCTTCTCTTTTTCCCAGTGTCTGGCAACGGTGCTTTTGGAACTCAGCAGCTCCTGAGGTGTTTCACAAAAAGGAAAATTGAACAAGGCTGGAAGAGCAGCAAAGGGAGAGCTTTGGGTTCTTTTTATCCTGAGGTTTTGTTTTTCTCTAAATGGATAAGGAATTTCACCCCCTTGATTCCCTGCCAATGCCAGAGTGAGCAGTGGCATCATCCAGCCTGAAATTCCTCAGCTCTCCAAATGCCATGACCAGGGAGGAAAAATTAGGATATGAGGGAAAGTCTCTTCACTGAAAGGACTGTCAAGCCCTGGCACATCCTTGGAGTGCTGTGTGGATGTGGCACTTGGGGACACGGATCAGTGGGTGGCCTTGGCAGTGCTAGGGGAATGGTTGGAATTGACAATCTTAAGGATCTTTTCCAATCAAAACAGTTCTGTGGTTCTATGGAAGCAGCAGCCAAAACTCAGAGCAAAAAAAGGCGTGAGCTGAGCACCAGCATCCAGCAGAGCCCAGCCCTTCCAGGCTGGGAATACTCATCCCCTCCAACCCCATTCCTACTGAGCCCAAAACAACCCCAAACGGGAAGCCAGAGAATGCAATTCCTGCCATTTCAAGCAGAGCCCAGAGGTGGGAGAGACCCTCCTGCTCCTCCTGGAGGAGCCTCTGCAGAGGCAGACCAGCAGGAGGAAACAGAAAAGCCCTGGAGAGCCAACGCTTCCCTCATCCCGCTATCTCCAGCCGATGGAAGCACCGGATTTGATGGATATTACTTAGGCAGCAGAATTTTCCTGCCGGCAGCTGGCACGCGAGATAACTACAGCCAAACCATAAGGGCTGCAGGAGGAGGAGGAGAAGGAAAAGGAGGAGGAGGGGGATCAGCCTCCCCGAAAAGTAGCTCCAACTCTATCGTTGCCTCGGAAAAAAACAAGTTCTTTGGAAAAAGCCAACTCCATGCATTTTTATTTGGAGGAAATAGAGGAGACGAGCTTTTCTCCAGCTGCGGGGAGAAGAGCTCGGAGCCAGGTGAATGCAAAGCAGCCCCTGGGGCTTAGCTAAAGCCAGGCTTGCAAACAAGTCATCCAAACAAACTCCATGCTCCAGGTGCCGCTTGCTGCCTTTGGGAAGGACACGCTCGGAATGGGCTCCGAGAGGGAGGGTTGGGTGCACAGGGATGAGCGAAGGCGCCTCGACCTCCTTTTCTCTGATATATTCTCTGCTCCTCTGGCTGTTTTGAACTTCAGGTTGGAAAAGGAAAAAAATTAATTCTAAGCACTTTTGGAGAAAGCAACTTGAGGTTGAACCGGCTGCTTCCTCAGAACACGGCTCCACTTTGGAATAGAAATAATGATTATTATTAATAAAAGTAATTAATAAAAATTAATAAAAAGTTAATGCTGCTGTCACAGGAAGGATCTGTTTCTTTGGCTAGGCAGAGTGCCAGCACATGGATCCCCCACAGGCAGACCTGCTCTGTCCCAAAGAGGATCGCAGGCATTGAGGGTGCTCAATGGGAAAAAATCAGGAATGATGCTGGGATGTCACTCAACAGGGACAGGAAGAGCTGGCAGGAGTGGAAGGACTTTTGGGACCATCTCTCAGCGGGGCACTTAATCAAAGGCATTTCCTTAAATCCCTTCCTCTCCAGCAAAGCAAATGCCGCTGTGTTAAGCAGTTTCCCAGAGAAATCAGGGCCAAACCAGCAATATTTCCATGGCATTTCAAAACACTCTTAAAGCACAAAGGAAAACTTTCCCCCTGGAGCATCCTCCACGTTAAGGAGCAGCCGCTGGCGGGGATTTGATGCTCCAGTGGGTAAGAAAAGCTCAGCCAGCCCCTATGTTTCCACATCAAACACGGAGGATCAAGCTGCTGCTTCTTCCCCTTCCCAACCATCCTCTAGGCTCGGGATATTCCAGGCCCCTCCCCAAGGTGCTGCCTGCTGGCGGAAGATATATCCAGGTTTAGTGTATGTATTCATCCAGGTATTGACTTTCCCGTTGTCAGTCGTTATCCAGATTTATCCGGCCTGATGGGCTGGCATCGATTGGGGGGAGTGTATTCCCATGGGTCAATCCATTCTGATCCACAGCCTGGCATGAAGTCGATCCCTATTTATTATATGATCTACGAGCTCCATTATTTAACTGCCAGAGGAGGGAATGAGGCGGAAAAGCAGGGAAAGGGAAAACAACAGAGGCAGAGAAGAGGGGTCTGCCTCCCCAAGTGGGTGTTTGAACATGGATGGGGTTAGTGGGGGACAGGAATCCACGGCTTCCCTTCCCAAAATACACCCAGCAGTGGGGAGAAAAGGGAAGGACCTGAAAGACACTTCGGAAACACTCCAGGATCAGAGAATCATGGAATGGTTTGAGTGGGAAGGGACCTTGAAGATTGTCTCATCCCACCCCTGCCATGGGCAGGGACACCTCCCACTATCCCAGGCTGCTCCAAGCCCCATCCAGCCTGGCCTGGGACACTTCCAGGGATCCAGAGGCAGCCTGTACCAAGGCCTCACAGGGAAGAATCTCTTCCCAAAATCCCGTCTAACCCTGCCCTGTGTCCAGAGAAGCCATTTCCTGTGTCCTATCAGTGCATGCCTCCAGCCTGGCATGGAGGGAAACAAGGTGGCAACCCTGCGCCTCAGTTTCCCTCCTGCTGAACAGGATTTAGAGCTTCTCCTTCAATTCCTAGTGCAGGAAGGAAGGCTGGGAGGATTAATTTTAAGTCCACTGAGGAGAAAAATCCAATTTCATAGAATCCTGTGATGGTTTGGTTTGGAAGAGACCTTAAAGACCCCCTCAATTCCATCTTTGCCATGGGCAGCGATGCCTCTCAGGTCGCCCCGGGCTCCATCCCACACTGACCTTCAATTTGGGGTTCATTAAAGTGCAAAGGACAGTTTGGATGCCCTGGAAGGATCAGGGAGCTGGCTGCAAGCACCACAGAGCATCCACAAGGAAAAAAAATCACACTCCATCTTAAGTGCCATGGTTTCCACCTTCCCTTTTCCTCCCATCCTTCAAATCAAGTTCAATATCCCCAGCTTCCTGAGCATTAAAATTTACAAGCCCCAAATCCTTCCCAGCTGGGCTGTGCCTGTAAATGTCAGGAGATCTGGCACTGGGAGAGGCTCAGAGGAGTTTAAAGATGAGCTTTGTCCACACCTCTGCCGTGCCCACCAGGAACAAGCTCCAGGGATGGGAGAGTGTCCCTTGGGAAGAGCTTGTTCCTCCCAGCAGCAGACCCAAACATTAAATATTGGCAAAATCCAGCGTGGAGATCTATTATAAAATCAAAGTAAGCCCCAATATTAAGTCCATGCACTAAAGTTATCCATGAATAAACAGCTGAAGTGCTTTGGATGTTCTTCCCATCCCTTACTCTCATGCCTTCCCTATTAATTAGTGCCAGGGAATGTGTTCCTGTCATTAAAACCTGCTTTCCACAGAGAAAAAAGAGCCAACTCTCATTTCATCTTCGATACCAGGTAAGGACAGGGACTGGGTTTATCTCCACCCCCCACCACCACCGGCTCCGGGAAGGGTTTAGGAGATGCTCCCTCTCCAGCAAAAACATTCCAAATTCCTCCGCTCCAAAGGCACCTTCGACAAATTAATTCTCTTTATGCACTTCTGCCAAGGTCAGGTTCATTCCTAATGTTCCTCAATGCTCTCCTTGGTCTTCCCAGCAGGGACATCAATCATGGCCACACAGCCCTGGTGGCATCACCAGTGGCACCCTGGAAGTTGAAGTCACCTTGGCATGACAAAAAAGGGGTCAAAACCCAGCCTGGAGCATCCCAGGGAGCGAATCCCAGATTCCTTGCACAAGCTCCAAGATCACGTTGGAGCTTTTGGCTAAAACCCCAAGGAATCTTGGAAAAGCTGCACCAAATCCCTCTCACAAACCAGCGTGAGCTCCAAGCCCAGGCAAACCCCAGCTCCAATCTCCTCCCAGACCGGATAACCTCGCTCCCTTCTCCCAAACAACACTCCCAACCAACAGGAGCCCCAGGAAGCTGCGTGCAGTGTGCCGATGCCCTGCTCCCATTACACACCCAGTGAGCACCTGGAGACTTGGGAAACATCGATAAACACTCAAATCCTCTTTTTTTTTTTTTTTTCTCAGAACCCTAAAAGGTGGGAGTTCCTGCTTTCATGGGTGGCTGAAGCCATTTTAGCTGGACTAGGAAAGGACTTTATCCTTGGAAGGCGCCTCCAAGTGTGGGTGAGGCTTGACCTCTGTTCCTGCTCTGGGGGCCAGCACCAGGAGCCCCAGGGAGCTGAGTTTACCCAGGCTTGGCTTCGTTGTGTTCCCCACCAGCAAAGCCAGCTCATTATTCCCACAGACAGGGAGATTTTCCAGCCCTTTCATCCCCACCGAGGACTCGGCCACCATTTCCCGCCATCCGTTAAGCAGCGCTCAAAGGCTCGCGCCTGCTCCTGCTCCAGACTAATTAAGATGGATGTTAATTGTCCCCAGCGCTCATTACCCAAGAGAAAACCCATTAGCAGCTCTGATGGAGCCGCTCCTCGCACTCACCACCTCCCACTGGTGAAAAATGCTGGATTTCTGCTTTTCTGTCACACTGAGAGACAACTCAGGAATCTTGGAATGGGTTGGGTTGGAAAAGCACCTTAAAGCCCATCCAGTGTCACCCCTGCCATGGGCAGGGACACCTTCCACTGTCCCAGGCTGCTCCAAGCCCCAGTGTCCAGCCTGGCCTTGGGCACTGCCAGGGATCCAGGGGCAGCCACAGCTGCTCTGGGCACCCTGTGCCAGGGCCTGCCCACCCTGCCAGGGAACAATTCCTGCCCAATATCCCATCCAGCCCTGCCCTCTGGCACTGGGAAGCCATTCCCTGTGTCCTGTCCCTCCAGCCCTTGTCCCCAGTCCCTCTCCAGCTCTCCTGGAGCCCCTTCAGGCCCTGAAAGGAGCTCTGAGGTGTCTCTGCATCCTTCTCCTCTCCTGCCTCAATCCCACTGTTTTAATCATTGATGAAGATATTAAACAGTGCTGGTCCCATTTATCCACAAAAGCGGTTAATACAGAGAAAATCAGATTACTGACCCAAACTATCCCACCCTCAGCCAGCTGCTGCCTCAGTTTCCCCTTCCATTTCTTCCCTGTGGGCCGTGCTGTTTGGATGGGGGAAATTTCTTCCTGCTAATGAGATGATCCCTGAATATCACAGGCAATCAGGAAGGAAAACGTCAGGATGGGGAAAAGTAAAAATAAACACGGCTATAAATAACCCCCTTCCGGCAGCGCCGGTGGCACGACGTGGTGAAGCCCCTTCCCAGGGACACGCAGCTGCTCCCAGACGTGCAGGGAAACGGAGATTTCTGCAACAGCCACAAGGAATTGCTGGGATTTTGTGGAAAAAACGGCCTCGAGTGGCCGCTTGTGGGCTCCCAGAAGAAGAGTGGTCTTTTCCCCCAAACAGAAAGTCCTGCCCTGGGAATGGGCACAGGGAGGGTGAGGAAATGCTGATATCCTGGGTTTATGGCCATAATCCCCTCCTCAGGCAGCTGGGAATGGTTTTCCCCCACTCCAACCAAAGCTTAGTTTAAAGTTATTCCAATAAACCAGAGAGGAAAACTTGGGTCCCTTTGGGAAAGTCCTGTTGGAAGAGCCATGCTCCCCCAGTGCCACCTCCTGGACCATTCCCAATATCCTGCACCATTCCCAGTATCCTGGACCATTCCCAACATCCTACACCATTCCCAGTAACCTGGAACATTCACAACGTCCTATACAATTCCCAGTTTCCTGGACCATTCCCAATATCCTGCACCATTCCCAGTATCCTGGACCCTTCCCACCCAGGCCACATTGTCCTCTTCCCAGCCTCATTCCCTACAAAACCCAGCAGCAGTTCTCATGGCAGAAAAGTCCCCAGGGCTGTCATATCCCTTAGGAAAAGCCTGAAATGTGGATGGGAGGGAAACCTCCACATGGTGAGAAGGCTTTTGCCCACAGGAGATGGCTGTCGACTTCCCAAAAATATAGAATATATTTAATAAAAGATAGAATATATTTAATAAAATACAGAATATATTTAACAAAATATATCCTTCCCAGTCAAGGAGTGCTGGCACAAGAGCAAGGAAGCATCCTTGGCTATAGGGATAAGATCAGACATAAGGAAAAGTTTTCCACAGTGAGGGTGGGCAGGCCTGGCACAGGGTGCCCAGAGCAGCTGTGACTGCCCCTGGATCCCTGGCAGTGCCCAAGGCCAGGCTGGACACTGGGGCTTGGAGCAGCCTGGGACAGTGGGAGGTGTCCCTGCCCAGGGCAGTGGGTGGCTTTATGGTCCCTTGGAATCGAACCAATTCCAAAATCCTCTGACTCCTGTGCTGTCACAGAGCAGCAGAACAGAGCCCACCGAGAAGCTTCAAAGGAGGAAAACTGTGTCTGGAAGTTCCCTCCAGGCTATGGGATGTGTACTCGCACAGTCCTGGGCTTCCCCAAAATCCTCCGAGGCTGAGCTGAGCCCCACCAGTTTTCCTGCACCCTAGAAATCCCAGCGGCAGAAATCAAATGGGTTTCTAGTTGGAATTGTAAAATTCTCGTGGAATCATGGAATGGTTTACCCAAGAGAAAACCCATTAGCAGCTCTGATGGAGTGATCAGAGTGATCTTGGGCTGGGAGTGATCTCAAAGCCCATCCCATTCCAGGTGGAAGGGACACCTCCCACTGTCCCAGGCTGCTCCAAGCCCCAGTGTCCAGCCTGGCCTTGGGCACTGCCAGGGATCCAGGGGCAGCCACAGCTGCTCTGGGCACCCTGTGCCAGGGCCCCACACCCTTCCAGGGTATAATTCCTTCCCAAAATCCCATCTAATCCTATTGTCCTTTGATTTAAAGCTGATTTTGATTCAACTTTTGAAGGATGCAGATAAAAGTGGATTGCAAGAGGCCTGGAAATGTTGTGAGCTTGGGTTACATTTTGGGCAATTTAATAAATTTGCATTTTGACCTTAAAAAACAGGACCAAGTGCAGCTGGAAGAGGAACAGGACGAGCAGAGAGCTCCACGTTCCTCACATTAATTCACCAGGATGCAGCAGCACACAGGCTGATTTTGTCCAACTGTCAAAAATGGCATCTTTCTGCTTTTATAGAATGACCCATTAGAATAGAAAATGGAAGAGAAAACATTCCACGGCTAAAAAAAAAAAAAGAAAATAAAAAAAAAAGAATCAAGGGATCCATTTCCCAGGTTTTGCTATTGAATAGCACTGAAAAGCTGAGCAAAGGGGGGCTGCAAAGGGACGGCGGAGCGGGATGGAGCCGCCGCCTTTTCCTTTGGGAACGCGCTGTAACACATGGATGGGGGCTCTGACTCATCCATCAATACATGTGTTTGCACACTTTTCCAAAAGCTTTTGGCCTGGAGCTACCCAATAGATGGAAATGCTGCGGAATTTTCCCCAGATGGCTCATTTTGGGTCCTGAATAAAAGGCATCGTTTTTCCAGCCGCCAGCTGGGGAGAGCCGGCCCCGCTCTGGAGTCACCCTGACCCCAGAGGGTGAAACTCCCGAGGAAAACACAACCCATCAACCCACCAGGACAGGGAGCAAGGGATGAGGTAACACAAATTTGGGGTGAAATCTTTTAGTTTCGGACAAAGAGGGAGCAGAGCACCTGCAGAGCCGCCCCATCTGGGATCAGGGACTGGGAGGTGCCACTTTCAAGGGAAAATTAGGGACATTAGGGAAAGATGATGCAATATTTCATCACTGATGGCTGTTGGAAGCGGTGCCATTCCATTGCTTTTTGAAATGCTGCCAGGAGGAAAATTCAACCTCACCTTGGGGAAACTTCTCTGGGAGAAAATATCCCGGGGTGGGATGAAAAGCAGGACCACGTCCAGTCCCATGGCTGAAAGCATGGTCTGGAGGTGAAGAAAATCATGGAATTCCCTGGAATAAATGTATTTCCCATGACAACAGCTGCTCTGAAAGCAGTTGCAGCCTCTTTGCCTCCAGCCCAGGTGGGATTCTTTGCCCAGCCAAGCTTGGATTACACTGGGAGACTCAGGGTTGCATTCCCATTGGGAATGTGGGTGAGGGCAGGTATCTGGGAATGCTCTGAGACAAAGACAACTGTGGAGGTGTCAGGTGGTCTTGGGAGCCCCCACATCCCAGCTTGCTCCCATGAAAGCTGCAAGGAACCTCCCAGTCTTCCAGTTCCTCAAGGGGCTCCAGGAGAGCTGGAGAGGGACTGGGGACAAGGGCTGGAGGGACAGGACACAGGGAATGGCTTCCCAGTGCCAGAGGGCAGGGCTGGATGGGATATTGGGCAGGAATTGTTCCCTGGCAGGGTGGGCAGCCCTGGCACAGGGTGCCCAGAGCAGCTGTGGCTGCCCCTGGATCCCTGGCAGTGCCCAAGGGCAGGTTGGAATAACCTGGGACAGTGGAAGGTGTCATTGCCCATGGCAGGGACTGGATGGCCTTTAAGGTCCCTTCCAACCCAACCCAACCCAACCCATTCGTGATTCCATGACGCTGGAATAAAACATCACCCTGGATAAAACAAACCATTCCTGTCCAGAGCTCCCCTCCTACAGCAGAATGACCTGCCTGGACAGACGTTTGGATTTGCTGTGTCCTCCACAAACCACAGCACACGGAGAACATGGACACAGCACATGGAGAACACCCACTCCTTAGGGCAGGGAACTCAACCCAACGGCACCGTTTGACCGGAGAACAAAAGGACAGGAAAAAGAACCAAATTTTTGGGCAGGGAGCAACAAATTTTTGGAGAGAAAAAAAACCAATTCCAACCTGGTGATGATGGCGAGGTGGGGCGGGCTCATGCAGGCCCCCATGAAGAGCACCACGTTCTCGTGCCGGGTCTGCCTGTAGGCCATCACCTCCCTCTTGAAGGCCTTGAGCTGGTCCTCGTTGTCGCGCTCGATGTCGATGAGGCGGATGGCCACCTCGCCGTGCCAGCGCCCGTGGAACACCTGCCCGAAGCGGCCCTTCCCGATGAGCTCCCCGATCTCCAGCTGCTCGAAGGGGATGTCCCACTCCTGCAGGAAGATGCTGGTCTGGCTGGCCTTGCGCGGGAAGTTGCGTGCGGAGAGCAGCGAAAGGTTCATCTCCTCAAAGTCGTCCTCGGACTCCTGCACCTCCTCGGCGCCTTCCTCGTTCTGGGGCGGGCAAAGGGCATCAGGAACAATGAAATTGTGGGAAAAAAACCTCACTGATCCATCTCCTGCTCGCTCAGACCCAGAGGAACCAGGCAGGTGCCTCCCAAAGCCGACGGAGCGGCCTCGTTCTACACAAAGTTGGCAGAATCCCAGATTTTCATAGAATCATGGAATCCTTTAGGTTGGGAAAGCTCTCTGAGATTGACTCCAACCCTGCCCTAGCACGGCCAAAGCCACCACAAACCCGTGTCCCCAAGTGCCACATCCACAGGGCTTTAAACCCCTCCAGAGCTGGGGGCTCCACCACTTCCCTGTGGAGCCATTTATTTACCCTGAGGTTAAATTTAGGATTATGACCCAGCAGAGATTTAATTAATTTGTCTTAAAACAGTTTCATCCTCCCCGGGCTGAGCTGTGCTCTGTTAATTCCCATTATTCCCAGACCCCTTGATGGTCCATTTAGACTTCCTACAGAGTTTACAACACCCTTTAAAAGCTTCATCCTCATCTTCCCTCTCGCCTCCTTCCCTTCCCCCGCATTTTTAATGCATCCTAAAAACATCTCATTGAATTCCAAACTCGAAGCCCAGGAGGGTCCCTCTCCACAGGGTGGGGACACGGATGCCTGGACTTTAATTCAATTATCAGCAATTCCGCTGCACAGATGGGAAACGTCTCCATTTCCTAGGAAATGTGCCCCAAGATATCCCTAAAACCAAGGCCCATTAAGCACAGGAGCAGTCTCACCTCCGAGGTGGGCTCCACTTCAATTTGAAGCAATGGGTTTCCTTCCAGGCTGTTAAAAGAATTACGGAATTAACACCATGGAAAAACACCGGGATCTGGGGAGCAGTCTCTCTTCCTGCCCCAGGGATGAAGGGATCAGGGAGGAGAAGGTGTCCCTAACCCAGGGAAAGGGATGGATTTACCCCCCCACAGACCCTGACTGCACTCGGGCCCTTTTCAGGGATCTCTAAGGTTTCTTTTGGCAGCCAACACCAGCCAAAGCAGAAGTGCAGAAGGAAGGAAAAGGAGGTTTTGAATCATTTTGGAGAAGTGGAGGGTTCAAAGATCCTCTCCCTGCAGTAAAGCACCCAAATCTGCCTGGTTTTCCAGCTCTTCTCCTTCCCTGTTCACTCAGCACCTCCCACCCCAAGGTCCATGGCCAGGGTCTTGCTGCTCCTGACAATTAACAGGGAATTAGGGAAATTCCGAATGAGGTATCAGCTGGAACAGCTCAGGTGATTTCAAACGTCATAGAAATAGATTGTAAATTATTATTATTATTAATCACATGAATAACAAAATCCCTTCCCAGGGGAATTCCACTCCCCAGGCCACTTGGACGTGGCGATCCTGTGAGTCCTGTCCCATTCCATGACCACTAAAGACTATAAATCCCAGGATCCTGGCCAAAAGGAGTCAATCCTGGTGTTTTTGGGAAGCCCAGGTGGCTGCAAAACATCTCCATGGATGGGTGATTTGCAGGAGCAGCCAGCTCCTCATCACTATCCCAGGCACGAATTCCTGTCTCCCGAGGACCCAGAGATGTTTAACCCAGCCAAGCCCAGGATGGCTCCCATGGGATGCTCTCAGTGGGAGGACACAGAGAAAACCACAGATTTTGGATATTGAAAGCTGTTCCCCCCCAAAATCCTGTCTTGGCACCTTCCCTTAGGCAGGGGATAAAAAGGCTTTGAATTCACCATTTTCCCACGAATTCCCAAGGAACAGTGGTTCCATCCTTTGCTCCACTGGATCCCCAGTGGAATTTGGAGAGTGTGGATGAATCAGCCACAACCTGGGGCCAGACCTGATCCCTTAACCCCCTGGCTTGTGAAATCCTTGAAAAATGGCCTTTACAGAACGGATCAGGAAGGACCCAGCAGTGGAATGTCGCTGCTGGGGCAGCACAGGCACCAGGACATCAAGGAATGATGGATTCGGGCTCGACCCGCTGGGAGGGATGGTTCTAATGCTGATCAGATGCTGCTTTGCCCAACTTTCAGCCCAAAGTTCATTGGGTTTGAAAATATTGGAAGTGGTAAAGGTATCCTGGTTATCTGCTTTTAATTTAATTATAATTTAATTAATCCCTTGGGCTTTTTGGACTGAAATAAATTTTTTTTCCTAGTAGTGAAGGGCTGTGGGTTATAAATTAACCCCCTGCCCTCCTCAACCTTCCAGAGCTCTGGGGTCTCACCAGGACCCACCTGAGCCCCCAGTGCCAGGGGAGCACCCGTGGGTGCCTGGGGGATTTGGGGGGCAGGGGGAAGGGCATGGGAAGGGACAGTCACTCACATGGGGTTGGAGGTGACAGGGTGCAGGACGACCTGCGGGGCCCGGGTCGGCGTCTCAGGCACCACATCTGGGAACAAGAGAGAGGAGTCAGAGACTTCTGGGAGCATCCAAGGGAATGAAACCCCACCCTTCACTCCCAGGTGCAGTCCAGTGACACCTGAGCAGGGCTGGGTGTCACTTAGGGCCAGCCAACCCTGCAGCATCAACAGGCTTTGAGGAGAGATCCCACCCGGACACAAATCCAAGGGTTTGGATCCGTGCACCCATCCCCACCAGGAGAAATCCCAGGAAAAATCCCGGAGAGCCTTACCTGGGAAAATGAACTGCTGCTTGTACTTGTAGTAATGGGAGGCTGGAAAACAGGAAAATAAGGTTCACCATTGACTGTGGAGCTGGAAAAGCTCCAACCTGTGCCCAGCTCTTCACCAGGAAACCTCAACCCCCGTTGTGTGAACCTCTCCTGTGTGATCCAACCTCTCCCCCTTCCACATCCCCCCATATGGAATATTCTGAATTTAAAATTGGGACATAGGATGCCATAGGCCAAAGATTTAAGACTTTTGCTGGATTATAACTTGATTTTCTCCCCCATCACTCTCCTGCACCATTTGGAGAGAGCTGATGTTATCCATGGAGTCACTGGTGGGGTTTGCACACCAGTTTGCCAGCAGGGCTGGAGTGCTGGTCCTCAAGCGGAATTTGGGAACCTCTTGGCATCATGGAGACTTTGCCAAGGGATGGGTTTGGAACTGCTGCCCATTTGGGCCACATTCCACCCTCTTCTCCCTTGCTTTGGAGCCGTGTCCTTCCTGGAAGGAGTCCCAGGAGCCACTGTCCAGCGCCAGAGCTGGGAGAGGCTCCGGCTCTTGGGAACATCCCCTGGCTCCCATCTCCAGCCCAAGGATTGATCCGATCCCACGGGCAGGTCACGGGTGTGAAGAACTCGGAGCTGCTGAGGCCACCAGAGGTTGGCACCAGCTCAGAAGTCACCTTCTTATCTCCACACCCCAAGGGCCACCCCTCAGCTTCCCCTCTCCAGCTTGGAGACCCCGGAGTCTGACCCCCGCCCTGCAGCAGGACCTGAGCCAACATCAAAGGAGCCTGGAAGGTAATTCCAGCAGGAGAAGGTCACCAGGTCACAGCTTCCGAGCTCAAATCCTAATCCCTGAGATGACCACCTTCATGGGATAAACCACAGAGAACTTCCCGCCTGGGAAGATGAAAGCAGGGTCAGTCCTGCTTTGGATCCCATTCTGCTCCTCGCGGGAATAAAACAGGGAGCAACCACCCCTCAGAGCTGCCAGGGTCTGACCCTGCCCTGCTCCATCCCTGCCCACCAGGTCCCTAAAAGGGGAGTGAAATCTGTGGTTTCTGCTTTAAACCACAAGAAATAATGTCCCCAAACCCCCCAGAGGGAGGTGTCAGCCCCAGAAGTGACCCGTGATGGGGTCACCAAAGGCTGGATCCCCCAGAGCCAGGCAGGCTGGCCCAGCAGGAGGGTTGGGATGCTGAGACACCGGGATACTTTGGCTCTGGAAGAATTCCTTGCACTGGGTCACGCCAGCATGGATCCCACGCCGTGTCCTCCCAGATCCTGGAGGCTCCAGGGTTGTGCCTGGTGAAATCCCTACCCTATGGATGGGTCACACCATTCCTGGAAGTGCTCAGGGCTTCCTCCCAGCTCCTCTGCTGTCTTCCTCATGTCATTCCCGGATCCTGCCTGAATCCCAGGTGCTCCAAAGGGCTGTCACATCTCCAGGCACACAAGGACACGATGGGTGGTTGATTGTTGGGGGGTTTTCTCAACTTTTGGAAGTGTTTGTTGTTGTGGTGATGGATTCTGCCAGGCAACCTTCTCCTCCTCTCTGGTTGAAGGCTCGTCAGGGTGGAAGCGCCACCGTGGAGCACGAAGGTTCTGGCTGGTTCCTCCGATCTTCCTTCCAACCCCACCAGTCCATTAATCCTGGGAGTTTTGGGGGGTGCAGGACAGACCCCGACCTTCCAGCTGCTCCAGCCAAGAGGTCATGGATCAAGCAGGGCCACCAGGAGTGCTTCAGCATCCCAGAGATCTCCTCTCCCCTCACCGGCTGTTTTTGGGGACAGGTGGACACACTTCCAGGAGTGATGCTGAGCCAATCCCCCCTAGAAGGGACCTTTCCTGGAGCAGCAGGACATCCCAAAGGAAAGCTGGGACAGGCTTTGATACATCCTCAGCCCAGGAGGAGGTTTTGGGCTGTATTCCATAACTTCTGTGCCCTGCAGCCACCCCAAAATCCCTGCCTCTCCCATCACCCCAGAGAGATGGAGCAGATGGATCCCAGGTCCAGATTCCATGGGACAAACCACGTCAGACAACCCCAGAACCATCTGTCCCCCCAGCTATGCTGCCAACCTGCTGGGGGCCCAGCACCCCAAAAACATGGTGAGGTCACCTCAATTTGCCCTCACAGAGGAATCAGCCCCTGATTTCTCTTTGCAGAGGTGAAATGCCATGGAAAATCCATGCCTGGAAAGGTTTTGTAGCCTCAAGAGCAGCAGAGGTTGGGTCGGCTGCAACTTTGGAGGATTCCAAGGCTGGATCAAGCCTTGAGCTCTGACCCTGATTCATTCAGGACATTTGGCCAGAGACCCCCAACCTGAATTATCCTACACTCATCTTCTCTCCTGATTTCTGTTGGAACCCTGGGAGCTGAGAATTTCAGGCTTTCTGTGTTAAAAGGTGCTGACCCTCAAGCAAGCACCACATTTGACCTGAGACCATGGAACAGCCTTCCAAAATTGAGTGACGGCACTGGGGCTGTGGGAGTGTAGTTTGAATGCTACTGTGTGATCTCACAGGGTGAAAAACTTTGAGTTAAGATTTTAGAGATATATATCAGTGATATATAATATTTTAGTGATATATATATAGTGATATATATGGGGCAAGATGAAGGCTTTGGAGTGTTGTCTAAGTTCTTCTTCACCCTCTTCTTCATGGGTTTGGGTGGTTTTCTGTAACTGGTGAAGAAGGCCCGCATTGGGGGCTTTGGGTGGTCATTACTGAGTCAGAAATAGAAACATTCTAGGTGTCACCTTGTTATTGGGTAATTAGCACTTAAATAACCTTGGAAAGAGTCAGAGACACTCCATTTTGCCTTCATTTTCTAACTTGCTAGTTAGAGCTCACGGCTCATGAGTCTGTAAATAGATAAGGAATAATAAACACCCAAGTCTGGACTCAAAACCTCCGTGTGATTCATCCTGACCTTGGCAAGGTCAAAAAGAAGCCAGAACCGTCACAATTCCTACCTCCACCTTCTCCCCACGCCAGCGGGAATCCGGGAAGGGAATTCGCTGGCAGTGCTCCACCCCGCGGGGACCCCCCGGGCCGGGTCGGTGGCAGGGGACAGGGTGGCAGTACCTGGCAGGTTGAACTGTTTCTGCTGGCGGGGACACTGCGGGGACGGGTGCAGGGGGGACGGCGGGGTGGCGCTGGGCGGCAGCGGCGGGGCCGGCGAGGACGGCGTGGACGACGTGGTGGACGAGGGGTTGCTGCTGGAGTCTGGCTGGTAGGGCACCGGAATGTGGTCCTGAGGGACACGGGGGAGGAGGGAAAACACAGCAGCTGGTGAGAGCAGCGCCGAGGCGCAAAGGGCCCCGGGTGACGAGTGACCTCTGCATCATCCCACTTGCCTCTTGCAGAAGTCCTAGAAAACACCCGGAGCTTTTCCCAAAGCTGTTTGCATTCCCCGAGGCCATTCCCCACCATGAGCTGGCTCCTTTCCCACCCTCACCCCCGGCTCTGCACAGCCACGGCCACCGAGGACGGAACTGGGGCCACCACCTTGGGGACAACAAGGTCCTGGAAGTTCCTGCTGAGCTCCTCGGAGCCGAACCCCAGGGCCTTGCAGGGAGCACAGGGATCTGGAAAGGCAGCCCAAGACATTCCTCACCATTCCTTGACTCTTCCCAGTCAAGGCCAGCAATTTTGGGATGGGTGAGAAGGGACCACCGAGACCCAAGAGGCAGGAAAACCTGCCTGGATATCTTGGATCCAAAAAGAAAAATGGCCACAATTTCCCCCCTTTCTGCCCAATTTGGAGCCACTGAACAGGGTCTGAGCAGTGCTGAGCGCTCCCATCCTCACAGAATTTCCCCCAAGGTTAAAAAATCTGCACCAGCCTTCCCCAGCAGGTAATTTCGTCCTAATTAATTAATTCTTAAATGAGCTGTGCTTTCCAGGAAACCCATTTTGGTCATCATTCCATGCTCAGTAATCTCGGTCAATTCTTTTTTAAGCAAACAGTGAAGGTCACAACAATAAGGGGGGGTTGGAATTAGACAGGGGCTTTCACGGGAATTTCACAAGGGGTTGGAATTAGAGGAATTTAAGGTCTCTTCCAACCCAGGTCATTCCAGGATTTCATTCAGGATACCTTTAAAGAAATGCTTTTAGAAATAGCAAAGAAAGAAGGAGCCCTGCTGAAATAAGAACATTTATAGGGGGGATTTCAATCTGAATGGGAGTGCTCAGGACAAAAGCACCACCCCAAACCAACAAAACGGGAGCAGATTCCTACACCAAGGAACTCCTAAAAAGATTTAGGATTAAAATCAGCGTCTCCAGAAGCATCTTGGTATCCAGACTTTTCCCAGAGCCACATGATGCTGAGGGATGGAGTAGCTCAGCCAGGCTTTGGGAATTCAGGGTCTTGTTGATTCATTCCCCACCACACCAGTGATCTCCCTCTTTTTGAGCACTTCCACCCTGCCAACCCCTCACCCTGCCCTTCCTCCAAGGAATTTTCCACTGGAGGCCAACAGGCGTTAAATTCCATCAGGAGCGAGCCAGTGATGGGTTTATTGTATCAAGGCAGAGCAGGAGTGAGCCAGGTGCTCTGTCAGGTCTGGCTTGAGCAGCTCCGCCAGCGACAATCAAATTCCAGGCTTGTTTTATTCGCAACAATAAATTTGTTATTTATTGAAGCCTCCACAGGGAGCAGAGACCTCAAACCACCCCAAACTCAGCTCAGACCTGGAGACTGAGAGGCCACAGTGGAGCAGGACTGGGCCAGCAGGGTCCTGGCTGCTCTGGAAGTGCTCATCCCAGTTGATTTTTAAAAGAAATAAATTCATTGGATACATGACCAGGGCAGGGAACGGAGCTGGGGAAGGGGCTGGAGCCCCAGGAGAGGCTGAGGGAGCTGGGAAAGGGGCTGAGCCTGGAGAAAAGGAGCCTCAGGGGGCCCTTGTGGCTCTGCACAACTCCCTGCCAGGAGGGGACAGCCGGGGGGGTCGGGCTCTGCTCCCAGGGAACAGGGACAGGAGGAGAGGGAACGGCCTCAGGCTGGGCCAGGGGAGGCTCAGGGTGGATATTGGGAACATTTCTGCAGGGAAAGGGTGGCCCAGCTGCCCAGGGCAGGGCTGGAGTCTTTTATCAGCCGTGTGGCTGTGGCACTTGGGGACACGGGGCAGTGGTGGCCTTGGCAGTGCTGGGGGAACAGTCAAACTCAATTTCCTTAAAAGACGTTTCGCAGCCTGAAGGATTCTTTGATTCCCAGCAAAACTGTGGCTATCTGGGTGCAGGGGCCCTGTCCCTGTGGCAGGGTGGGGCTCAAGGCTCACCTTGTTGAGTTTGTTGGTTTTGGGGAGCGTTTGGCTGACGTGCAGGTCCGAATACCGCGGGGGTTTCCTCAGCGGGTTGTTGATGTCGCAGGGCACCGACTCTGTCCGGACTAACCTTGCTGGATTAAGAAGGGAGAGAGGGAAAAGGGGATGGAGAGGAGGGGAAGAGAGAGGGAAGGACATCAAAGCTCAGCGGGAGCGCTCGGGGTCACCCTGTGCTTGCAAACCACTTTCCAAAGCGATTCCCGCGGCACTTCCAGCCTGGGATGGCAGCTGAACTTCGGGATCCTCCTGCACCCCGGCCACAGCCAACCCACCCAGGGTGTGAGGCAGCAATTTGGGACGTCCAGCAGCTGCCACGGCCCCTCTGTGAGCCGGGGCTCGGCCAGCACAGTCCTGTTCTTTGCCGGAGCTTTTGGGGACGAAGGGAAGGGGCCGGCTCAGAACACTCCCAGAAGGGAGATTTTTTGGGGAAAAGCCAGCCTGGAGGTTGGGAGGGCTCAGGAATGGTTTGACTCCAAGATAATGGATGTAAGAGCTGGGTTGGGGGATTTTGGGGGCGGGTGGGGAGGTATTTCAGTGATGCTGAGGCCACCCCAAAGCCATGCTGCTCCTAAAACACACAGCGGGCAGCTCCGGCTCTCGCAACATCACGGCCCTAAAGCCCAATTCCTGCCCATCCCAGGAGCCCCAGGGCCCCGGGACGCTGCTTTCTCTGCCTCCTGGGCAGCGTTTGCAGCAGCTCCGAGCCTGACCGGGGGGTCTTCAACCGCTTCCACCCAAATTTGCTGCAAGCGAGGCCGTGGCGGTGGGGAAGAGGCTGTCAACCTGCCCCCTCTGAGGTGCCACCGGCACGATCCTTCTCCCCGGGATTAAACCAAGGGCCGGGGCTGGTGGGGGTATTTAACACAAAGGAACAGCTTTAAGAGCTCAAAATTCAAGGCAAGAGCGATTGGGAAGCGTTTCCTTCAGGCAGTCGCGGTCCTCTGGCCAGCGAGGGAGCCAAAATCTGGAAGAAAAGAGGTGGGAAGCGCCGCTCCGGCGTCCCGCTGCAAAGTTCTGCCTGTCTCTGTGTGGATTTGAGGCCGGGCTCTCCCGCAGGAGAACGGGATAAGGCAGCTCCAAAAAGCACCACGAGCATCCGCAGGGCCACGGCCGCGTCCCCGGCGCGGGGACCCCGCATGCACCGGGAGGTTCGGGGTCCCCCGTCCGCCCTGAGCTCTCGACAGAAGCAAAAGGCCAAAACCTGGTTGGACTTACCCCGTGCGGTGGGGAATCTGAAAAGAAAAGGAGGCAGGGGGAGGGTGGGTGGAAGTGGTTTGCAATGCAAATCTGCCTCGCCCCGACCGGCTCGTCTCCCTACAAGCGGAAAAAACGGTGGGTAACATTTCCCCGGAGAGCCCAAGCGGTTCGGGAGCCTCCGTGCCGCCGGGGACCCCGCCTGGGCCCGGCTCCCGAATCGCCCGGGGGGGCTTTTGAAAGTTTTAGCCGCTGGTGACACCCGCGGAGCAGAGAGCGCCTTACCTCCGCGGTGGATGATCAGCAGGTGACACGGAGGCGCCTCTTTGGTGCATTTGTTGTGGCACTTGAGCCTGGCAGGGCACAGAGAGAACGGGGTGAGCAGGGCACGGCGATGGGGGGAGAGTTTATGGAGCGACAGGAACAGGGGGAGCTTCTTCCCGCTGCCCGAGGGCAGGGCTGGATGGGATTTGGGGAAGGGATTGTCCCCGGGGAGGGAGGCTGAGGCTGTGGCTGTCCCTGGATCCCTGGCAGTGTCCATGGACAGGTTGGACATTGGGGTTTAGGGCACCCTGGGCTGGGGGGGGTGGCACTGGATGGGCTTTAAGGTCCCCTCCCAGCCGGGCCGTTCTGGCACTCCACGATGGAGCTCGGGGCTGTGTCCTGCTTTTCCCCGTGCCAAAGTGACTGCGGGCAAGGCTCTGGCCGCTCACTGGGCTCAGGGAACCCTCCAGCCTCTGATCCCATCACTGCCAAGCAGCGGGCTCGGGGTGAGGAGCAGTACGGGATCCCGGAGGATGAGGAAGGGCTGGCAGGACACAGAGCTGCACACCCTTGGAGAACGTGTCCAGCCCAATGGAGCAGCACAGGAATTCCCAAACCTGGGGGCTCTGCTCAGGTACCCCTTTCTCTGACACCTGGGTGGGACCAGCCAGGCTTGAGGACACCCCAAAATGTCACCTCTGCAAGAAAAGGAGCAGAGTCCTGCACTAGGGGGGAGGGTTTACTGGAAGGTGGGACAGGAGGAGCTTTAAGGTGTCTTCCAGCCCAAACCATTCCATGATTCTATGAAATCCCTGTTCCCACCGTCCTGCTGCTGGATGCTGAATTAAATTCAGGAGCAGCGGAGGGAAGTGACTGCACTGGTCCCCAATGTGTCCCTGTCATTGTGCTCTCCTCTCCTGGCTTTATTAAGGGCATTTAACCAAAATAAAGAGAGGCTTTACAGTCTCTGGATATTCTGCAGAGTTTTCCCCGGTTTGTGGAGCCAGGGCAGGAGTCTGGAGGGCTTCACCCCCGGGTGATGCATATAGGCATCGGCAGAGTCCCAAATCCTTCCCATTCCTCCTTAATTAAGGCTCGGAAACGCATCCCCAGCTCACGCTCTGCCAGGCCGGCAGAAAGCCATGGGGGAAAAGAGAAAAAGGAGGAAAGGATTTATCAAAACAAGGGGAAATTATGGGGAAAAAAAAAAAGGAAAAAAAAAGAAAAAAGAAAAAAGAACGGCAGCTACAAGTCAATGAGCTGGGTAATGAAAATTCAGGAGCTGCCCGTGTTAGCTTTTATTACAAAGCTGTTCCTAGAGGGAAAGGCAGGAATTAATTCGGTGTTTGAGGCTTGGGGGGTTTGGGGTCCGGTTGTTTGTTTTACCTGTTGGTTCCCCTCTGCTTTCTGGGGAAAGCAGCGCCGGGGCAAGGCTGGAAAAAAACCTAAATGCCTTGTGTTCACTCCCAACTTTTGACTGCCAGGAAATGGATTTGTCCTTTTCTGTAGGATTACAGGGAAGCAGGATTTGCACAGCCAGAGCCACAGCATCCCTGCTCCTGGTCAGGGAGCAGGCACAACATCCCTCCTCCAGCACGGGAAAACCTCCCCTTCCTTGAGCACGGGAATCACCCCTTTAAAATCCCTGCATTTGATCACATCCCTTCCAGAAAAGCCCCACCGGCTGTGGAGTAACCGAGCGCTTCTCGGCAGGTTTAAATCCCAATTTACCAACTCATCAGCGCTTAATCAGCGGCAGCAGCGATCGTTATCGCTCCGTTACCCGCAGACAATCCCACATTCCCGGCTCCCAGCCGCAGGAAAGGCAATCCCGGCTCCAGCAGCAGCTTCCCCGAGTGCCGAGGGCTGCGGCTGGGGCGGACTGGGAGCAGCTGAAGCAGCCTCTGCCTCGCTGTTGTCCCGGTCCCAGCCCGTTTTATCCCCTCTCCTTTGCACCAGGGATCGTGTGATTCGGCTCCTCAGGGCTGTGACCCCGCCAGGACGCAGAGGTGCCCAAAACTTGGTGGAAATGGAAGCTACAGCCCCAAAGTGTGGGCACAGCGCAGCCGATGCCCGGAGCTCTCCAGCACATCCATCCCCGTGTGCTGAGGGTCGTTCGGCAGCCTTTAGGGCCGGCAGGATCTGACTCAGAGCTCTGCAGGGAGCAGAGCCGGGCTCTGGCAGGAGCATCCTCCCCGAGGAGCCTGCTCCCATCCCAGACACAGCCCCAGCGCTGCTTTGGGGCCTTATTCACCCCGTTCCACAGCTCATTAAAGCTTCCTGGGAGGATGAGCTGGCCGGGGCCTGGTTGGTGTCTCCGTGTCCCAATCCCTGCTCGGTTCTCCCAGGAAAACCCCCATTATCCCCTCCCGAGGTTAAGGAGCGACACAAACAGCCCCGGCACGGCGCCGTACTTGCAGTTTTTGCATTTTAAGCCGAACAACATTCCCTTCCCGCAGACGGTGCAGGTCTGAGACATCCAGTACTTGGTGGAAAACCTGTGGAGAGAAACACGGAGTGACCAGGGAGAGCTGAAGCCTCACTTATCTCCCGAGCCCTGCTTGGTGCTCTCTCTGCCCTCAAACTCCGCTGCAGGTGTTGAGGAATGTTTCCAGGGATGCCAAAACACAACCCCGAGCCTTGCTTTGGTTCTGGAAGCTTGTTCCAGAGGGAATCGAAGCCCAGCTCCCTGTGATTTCCCAGTTTTGCCCACCCCAAACCCCTCCCTGCCCTGGGACCAACGTTTCCAGCCCCTTGGCAAGCAGCTTCCCATCAAAGAGCAGCACTCTTCCCAGAGCTGTTCCCTGTTCAGCGAGATATGGAAGGGTTATAATCCGGAGATGGGGAATTTGCCGAAGGCTGGCAAGGTCACAGATAATACAGAGCGTTTATTGATAGCGACTCGAGCCTTATCTAAACCAGATCTGAACTGAAATGGAATTGAAATGGGCCTGAAGGACAGCATGGGAGAGAGGCGGGATGTCCCCAGTCCGTGTCCTGGAGCACAGATGGGGAGGGAGGTGTCCATCCCTCGTCCTCCAGCCTGGCACAGCAGCAGGGGCGGTCCTACCTGTGTTTTATGGAGTTTCCTAAATCCCGACGAGGGATCTGCGGGGACCAGCGAGGCACTGACAGCGTATCTGCAGGGAGAGACCGGGAAAACCAGCACTGGTAATGACATCAAGAGCTGGGATTCCATTTTTTTGGGAAGGGGAGCAAAGGATGTGCACAAAAAAAAAAAAAAAAAAAAAAAAAAAAAAAAAAAAAAAAAAAAAAAAAAAAAAAAAGAAGGGGGGGGGGGATTTTCCTGGAAAAATTTGGGCTTTTTCCCTCTGGAATGCTTCATTTAGCTCCCTGTCTGAAAAGCAGGAGAGCTCTGGACGCTGTGGGTCTGTGAGAATTGGGGCCTCCTGTCCCAGATCCCATCACCCAGTTTGGACCAGGAGGGGAGGGGAGAGGGTGCATCCATGTGCAGGCAGGGTGGGATTGCAAAACTTTTGGAATCGCATCACGATGTCCAAAGAGGACAGGAGAAATAAAGCCGGAACAGCCTCATGGTCAGTTTGTAATAAGACATCACGGCTTGAGGTGGCAGCTGAGGAGAAGCTGAGTGCCAGCCCCTCCAAAGGTGATTCCATTCATCTTCCAAGGGAAGAACAGAGTTATAAGCAGTCCCGGGTGTCTCCTTCCAAGGGAAAAGTGGAGTGAGGGATAAGGAAAAGAGGGAAAAGAGAAAAGAGGGAATTTCCCTGGCACCTCTGGAGCAGGAAGGTAACCAGGAGCGTGGCCATTCTTGGATTCCACATCCTCCTTCAGCCTCAGCAAAGGCGGAAAAGCCGCTCCTCCTCGTGGCCACGGGAATGCTGCGGCCCGTGCCGGGATTCAAAGGCTGGATGGATTTTCGCTCAGGGATTTGAGAGGTTTCCCGGGCACCAGCGGCGGTTCCCGGCTGTTTGCTCAGAGTGCCGGCAAATCCCTGGCTAAACAGGCGCTGGATATTATCCCTGGGAGCGGGAGAGCCGCTGTTTGCTTTAATATCCCATTTTAATATAGCGGCAGGCACGGGGCTCTAATTGCACTCGCCAGCTGAAGGTTACATTTACATCCCGCTCCCCGGGTTAGAAATCCTGGGAGCGTCCCAAGCTGAGCCTGCTCCAGCACCTCCCACCAGCCGCAGCTCTGGATCCTTCTCTTCTCCTGGTCATTGCACAGGCAGAGGCGGCAATTGAGATGTCACAATCACGGAATCGTGGAATGGTTTGGGATGGAAGGGACATTAAAAGCAACTCATTCCCATGGGCGGGGACAGCTCCCACTGTCCCAGGCTGCTCCAAGCCCCAGTGTCCAGCCTGGCCTTGGGCACTGCCAGGGATCCAGGGGCAGCCACAGCTGCTCTGGGCACCCTGTGCCAGGGCCTGCCCACCCTGCCAGGGAACAATTCCTGCCCAATCTCCCATCCAGCCCTGCCCTCTGGCACTGGGAAGCCATTCCCTGTGGCCTGGCTTTATCCACTGATGTAAAAAGTCACTCCTCCTAATTTTTATAAGCTCCCTTCAAAGCCAAGGAAGGGAATTCCTGTCCCCGGCACCACACTGCCAATATTTTTGATATTTTCACCAGTCTTTGTGACAGCTCACCCTGGGCTGCTGGACCAGCATCCTCCCACTCCCTCCACATCCACAACGTCGCCGGGGTGGGAATTTGATCCACAAATGCCGGAGGTGACGCTCTGCCGAGTGACCCGTCCTGCACAGCCCGCTGCCTCCCTGAGCATCATCCCCCTCACTAAACCGCGTTACGGAGCTGAGCTTTCATCATCCCCCCTCCGACGCCGCTCCCCGAAGAGACAAACACCCGGGCCAGAGCAGCTCCTCGCCCGGAATTAAATTACAACCTCCACGTTATCAGCCACAATTTATTCCCACTAACTTTCGGCTGGCCTCAATTAAATCCTGCCAGCCCGGCGAGGGGGAGAGGGGATGGAGGCACCGGCGGCTGCTGAGCCTTTTAATTACTTTCTAAATGCGCTCGCTGCAAAGATGTACTGAAGTGTAGCGGGGATTTTGACCTCGTAACATAAATGAGCCCGACGTGACTCACAGCTAATTACCTTCATTAGCGGCAGCGAGCCACGTAGGATCGCGGCGTTTAACAATAGAGCCGCTGTTGGCGACAGGGAAAAGCAGCGGAGCGGGGCAGGAGGGCAAGGAAAGGCACCGGGGATCAGCCCCGAGGGCGTGGGGGGCTCCGGAGTTAATTGGGGAGCCTCCCCTTTACCCGGGTTCCCACCGGAGGAAAAGCTGTCGCTGGCAGTGTTAACCCGGGGGGATGCCCAGGGGGAAGGTGGAGATGCAGCGGCCTCGCCCCCAGCACAGGAGAAATATTCTCATTGAAACCCCCCCGCTAAATTGCCACAATTAGCGTCAATTACAGGGCAAAAAATCCCCACGAGCACGTCTTGTTTCAGGGTGGGAAGGTCAGGCTTTGTCCTGGGGACCCCGCGATGGAGAAGGGGCAGCGGGATCGGCCGATCCGTCAAGCTTTGAAGCGTGACAGCGGCTGCCTCTCCCCCTCTTCTCTCCCCATCCTCTCCCCATCCTCTCCCCATCCTCTCCCCATCCTCTCTCCCCATCCTCTCCCCATCCTCTCCCATCCTCTCTCATCCTCTCCCCATCCTCTCCCCATCCTCTCCCCATCCTCTCTCCCCATCCTTTCTCCCCATCCTCTCCCCATCCTCTCTCCCCATCCTCTCCCATCCTCTCTCCCCATCCTCTCCCCATCCTCTCCCCATCCTCTCCCCATCCTCTCCCCATCCTCTCCCCATCCTCTCTCCCCATCCTCTCCCCATCCTCTCCCATCCTCTCTCATCCTCTCCCCATCCTCTCCCCATCCTCTCCCCATCCTCTCCCCATCCTCTCTCCCCATCCTCTCCCCATCCTCTCTCCCCATCCTTTCTCCCCATCCTCTCCCCATCCTCTCTCCCCATCCTCTCTCCCCATCCTCTCCCCATCCTCTCTCCCCATCCTCTCTCCCCATCCTCTCTCCCCATCCTCTCTCCCCATCCTCTCCCCATCCTCTCTCCCCATCCTCTCTCCCCATCCTCTCTCCCCATCCTCTCTCCCCATCCTCTCCCCATCCTCTCTCCCCATCCTCTCTCCCCATCCTCTCTCCCCATCCTCTCCCCATCCTCTCTCCCCATCCTCTCCCCATCCTCTCCCCATCCTCTCTCCCCATCCTCTCCCCATCCTCTCTCCCCATCCTCTCTCCCCATCCTCTCCCCATCCTCTCCCCATCCTCTCCCCATCCTCTCTCCCCATCCTCTCTCCCCATCCTCTCTCCCCATCCTCTCTCCCCGTTCCCTCCCGCGCCCTGGAGCCGCTCTTGATACCCCCGAGCTCCGCTGTCATTCCCTAACCCTTTATCACCGGCAACCTCCCGCCTGCCTCGAAAACCCAAACTCTCCGGGCCATAATTCCCGGCCGTCATTCCCCCTGCCCTCTCTCCTGCTCCGAGCTGAGAGTTCATTGGGCACCAGCGGAATTTCGCAGGGTGGCACTCATGGAGACTTGTCCCCGTCCCTGCCCCCCGAGGGGTTCCCAAAAGCCAAGCCCCGCTTCCCGGTGTGGTGGCAGTGCCCGGTGGCAGCACAGCCAGGGAATGCCACCCTCCTTCCAGCACCTCCGTGTTTTCCTTCGTCGGCCCAGCAAAGGTCAGGGCTCCTGCTCCGCGCGGCACAGCTCATCCCAAAATCAACAGCCGCGCTTGACGGGATCAGCTGTGCCAGGAGAGCCGGCAAGGGGGAAACCAGCCGGGAGAAGGGTGACAGCCACCTCCGGCGTGTCCCTGACAGGCGACACGGCAGAGGAGCGCTGCCAGCCCGCTCCCCGGGGGTGACAGGCAGCTGTGACAGCCAGCGCCGCTCCTGAGTGGCACCCGAGCGCCTCGGAGGTGACGGGGACGGCGGCGCTGCCGTGGCCGTGACGCCCTCGCTGCCCCCGCTGCCATCCCGGTGAATTCCGGCTGTTTCCCAGTTGGGACGCCTGGCCGTGTCCCGCATGGAGAAAAGCACCTGGAGCTTCCCTAGTTCATTTTTTGGGGGGTTCCACCCTCCTTGGGGTGGGCGGTGATGCCCTCAGAGAGTCCCAAGCCCTCACCAAGGACAACTGGAGCATCTTTCAGGGGTGGCAGCAGAGCTGAACCACACAGGCGGGGACTGGGGACGGTGTTTTGTCACAATTGCCCCTTCCTCAGCTCCTGGGCCCTGTCTGCATGGCAGGGAGTTGGTGGGAGCACGTTATCCATCACGGAGACAGCCTGACAAACAAACCCTCCTTCTGCTACTACAGCAAACAGACGTCCGCTTTATGAATGGCACGGATAAAATCGATGGCAATGCACTGGTGAGAATCCCGGGATGAGTCACTGTGAGGCCAAGAAATGGCCAGGAGACTTTGTGCTCATCCCAGACATCCCAGGCTGTCACCAAAATGCTCCCGAGGGGGGTGACTCCCATGGAGAGATTAAGGGGAGACTCCAGGGTGGAGCCTCTTCCCAAAAGAGTTCAACAGCAAAAGAGATCCAAGATCAGGAATATCTGCACCAGCAGGCAAAAATCCCGCTCCAGAGACAAATGATAACATCCATGGAATGGTTTGGATGGAAAGAATCTTAAAGATGATCTTGTTCCACCCCCTGCCATGGGCAGGGACACCTCCCGCTGTCCCAGGCTGCTCCAAGCCCCAGTGTCCAGCCTGGCCTTGGGCACTGCCAGGGGCAGCCACAGCTGCTCTGGGCACCCTGTGCCAGCTCCAGTGACAGAGTCCCAATGTCTCAACCTGTGGCAGTTCCAGGGACGCTGTCCCAGTGTCTCCCCACCATCCTGAGTTTATTTCCCGTGTGGTCCCAGCACCCCAGGGAGATGCTCTGCACCAGTCCCTCCATGAGACACCTCGGGCCTTGCTCCTGCTGCTTTTAGGCCCAAATAGGATGGGAGAGATCCCAGGGCAGCTGCTCCCGCAGCCTTCCCTCCCCAGGATATAAATCCATGCAGGATTCCAGCTACAAAGGCAGTGACCCGCTCCCTCCATTAATGCACGTGGCAAACATTCCACGTGGAGTTTGATCCAGTGGGAAGCGTCCCTGTCCATGAGGGGGTTGGAATGGGATGGTCTTCAAGGTCCCTTCCAACGCTGTGGATCACAGCCAGGTCCAGTGGGTGGAAGGACGATCCAGGATGGATCCAGCAGGATGAAACCAAACCTGAGCCAGAGCAGAGGGGATCATCCAAAGCAGGAGCTGCTCCCGGAGCAATTTCCAGTAAGGAAAGAGTCCCTTTCTAATCTGGGCAGTTCCTCTTTCTAGGGTGACAATCCTGTTTATCCAGCTCAAATGTCACATTCAGCTGGCTTAAAGTCTCACATCGGGATTTTCCCCACCGATTCCCAGCCTTACAGGCTCAATTAGGCTTATCCAGACAAAGCTGCACCCTCCGACTCTGCTGCCGGGGTGGGAAACCCTCCGGAGCCTGGCTGCCAGCTGTGGCCAGATGTGGCTGCTGGGAGCTGCCAGCTGTGCTGCCAAAACAGCTGGGGAGTGCTCCTGCCATGCTTCAGGGAGGAGAGAACCACCAGTGGCCCCAAAGAAAGGAGGTTCCCTGTGGGAATCCCCTCCTGGAGGTGGTTGGGGCTGGGACAGTGTTAGGGAGAAGTGTCCCCCCAAAAGCCAGCCCTGGGAATGGGACAACCATGGAGAGGAGCACTGGCTGCTTCCCCATGTCACCTTCAACACCACTGTCATGTCCTTGGGTCCAGCCTGGTGCTTTCCAGCAGAAAAGCTGGATTTAGGGCTCTGGGACTCCCGCCTGACGCACTGGACGTTGTCCTGGATCCCTGTCCACCAAACCTGCCCGAGGTCAGCCCCTCAGGGGCTCCTTCACAGATGGTTCAGGAGCTCTGGTGGCACCTCAGAACTTGTCACTTGGCCACCCCTGGCTCGGATCCTGCTCATGCCCAACACCATCAACTGCAAATTCCTTGTTCACAAAGCCAAGAGGAAGAGACAGGACTGGGATTCAGAAGAATCCCGCTGGGGACACGGCCAGAGCAGAACCACGGGGGCTGTGATGGAGTTGTCACACAGGACTGGGCAGGGAGGGGACACCCCTGAAGATTAAACCAGTTGTTCTACAACTTCCTTCTGAGGGGCAGCTCGGGTCTCTGCTCCCCAGGACAGGGAAATGAAATGTCTGGAGCTCTGTTGGAAGGTTTAGGTTGGAGATGAGGAAAGGTCCTTCCCCCAGAGGGTTCAGGCACTGCCCAGGCTCCCCAGGGAATGGGCACGGCCCCGAGGCTGCCAGAGCTCCAGGAGCCTTTGGCCAGCGCTGCCAGGGGTGCCCAGGGTGGGATTGTTGGGGTTCTGGGCAGGGACAGGAGCTGGATCAATGATCCCTGTGGATCAACTCGGGATATTCCATGATCCTGTGAATCCCCCAGCCAGATTTGTGCTGCTGAGGAAGAGGTTCCTTCTGCAGCTCCTTCCAGCTCTCTGTGAAAATCCATTCCCTTCAGGACAAAGGGATGTTAAAAATCACAGGGAAGCATCCAAACCCTCTCCTGACCCGGGCCAGGGATGACTCAGATGGGAGCACTCCTGCCAGGAACAGCAAGGCTGTGGAAGAGAAATCATGGAGAGACAGCCAGGGAGGGTCAGGGCCTCGCTGGGCTCCCCTCACCCAGCTCCAGCTGTCAACAACAACAATTTTTGTGTTTCTGTGTTTAGGGAAGTAATTCCTCAGCAATCCAGGGCATCTGGCTGCTGCTGGGCTGCTCCCACAGGAGGAAAAGGGAAGAGGGATTTTTTAGAAGGGCCCATTGGGATGGGATATTGCGGAGAGCTCGGTTGTTCAACCACCACAAGGATGGGAACAGGGGAAAATCCTGCAGGGCTTGGAGCAACCTGCTCCAGTGGGAGGTGGCCCTGCCCATGGAAGTGGATGAGCTTCACGCTCTCTTCCAGCCCAAATCATTCCAGGATTCTGCTCCCTACAAACAAACGTCTGCCCTGCTTGGCATAACTCCCACACGGATGTTGATCCTGCAAGGACCAACAGCTCCGAAACCTCCCAGCAGGGATCAACCAGCTGGGGAAACCCAGCTCCCATCCAGCGCAGCAAACATTCCCAGCAGCCAGGGGAGGCAGAGGGAAATGAGAGGAGACACCTCTCCAGCAGCGTTAGTCACTTGCCAGCCCATCACTTCCCATCGCATCCCGCTCCGGCGGTGCCACGTTCCATCAGGATGTCACAGCGCGGGATGTGATCCCACACTGAGGCCTGGGGAGAACTAATCCAAGGAGACACGCCTGGGGGTGGCTGGGAATGGGGTTGGAGCCATGCTTTCTGCTCTGTTGGTCGGGCTGTGAGTGGAGCACAGACAATTCCATGTGGGAAACAGCAAGGCAAAAATCCCCCTCGCTCCAGGGAAATGCAGGGTCGGGTATTGGATATCTCTGGGAATGGCCTCGTCTGCCTGCAGAGCTCCTGCCAGGCCCCACCGCCCCCAGAGCCAAAGGGAGGGGAGGGAAAGGACAGCAGGAGTGGCTGGATGAGTCCTCAGGGATCCCAAACCACAGGGGAGGGGAGGGAAGGGGAGGGGAGGGGAGGGGAGGGGAGGGGAGGGGAGGGGAGGGGAGGGGAGGGAAGGGAAGGGAAGGGAAGGGAAGGGAAGGGGAGTTGGCAGCAAACCCTTCATCAGCCAAGAGCTGAGCAGAAGGAATGAGTGGAAGACGCCAAAACAAGCCAAGAAGACAATTCCAGAAAGGAAACAAGGGAAAAATCCAGGGAAGGGAGGGTGACAGAAACCCAGATGAAATGTGGAGTTGAAGGAAGTTTTAGCTGAGGAACAAGAGGCAAGGGGACCTCGATTTGGCTGGCAATCACTCCCAGCAGCTGCCACTTGTTTCCAGGGAAGTTCTTCTCGGGCCAAGAGCCACGCCTGGCTTGGAAAAGCTTCAGTCCCTGTGGAATTAATCCCAGCATTGGTCTGGGACCAGGAAATGAGGCTCAGGCTGCTCCTCCCAGGCCTTGGTGAGCTCATGGAGCCAACCCCACCCAATGGGTGCCACCACCAGCAGCTCCTGCGACAGGACAAACCCCCTGCCAGCTGGGATCAGGGCTGGCTGCTGGGATCAGCTCCATGGGGTTTGCACCAGGACTGGCTTCCCAAAACTCCACATCAGCTCCAATCCAGCAAGCAGGAGAGGTTTAAACATAGAGGTGAAACCACAGCTGGGTTTACAAAGCAACGCTCGGGAAAGTCATTATGAGGTGACATCCAGGCAGTGCCACCAACCCAGACAAACCTCGTGGCTCTCCTGAAAACCAGAAATAATCAAGTTTTTGTGGTTACCTTTGCCCAGAAGCACCCACAGATCTCTAAACTCCAGCATGAAGCAGCTCCACAAGGGCTGGGCTCATTCCGCAACGCTCAACCAACGTCCTCCAAACCACTGACCCCAAAACTCCCCAGTCCCACCCTCTGCTTGGCATCTCCCACCCCTTGGAAGGGGGCTCCGAGGGGGCCACGGGGACTTACTTGCTGAGAAGGTGGAGTCGGTGTGGACGGGCGGGGTGGAGGGCAGGAAGGGCGGGTACCCCACGAAGAAGGAGCGCAGGGAGCGCTCGGAGAGGAGAGGGGAGCGCTGCGCCGGGATGTTCTCGCAGCTCCCCACGCTGTTGTGGATCTTCAGGTTCAGGGGCTTGTTCTTCTTCTTGACTCTGGGAGGGAGAAGAGGGAAAAGGAGGGAAGAGTGAAGGGAAGGGAGTTGGGGATGGGCGGGTGGCCCCCGTGGGGGTGTTGCTGCATCATCTCCCGTGTGATCATTAACCCCACTTCCTCGTGAGAATTCCCAATCCCTCCCCGTCATCAAACAAAGGCAATTCTCATTAAGGAACATTCCTTAGGGAACATTCCATTTTCATTAAGGATCATTCCCGAGTTTTTCCTCTTGAGAACCTGGGTGAGAAAAATCATTTGTTCCAAAAGCTCACGAGCCCCAGCCTCGCTGGCCTTGTCACCTCCCCTAAATGATCCCATTTAACGTCAAATACGAGCCCAAATATGACATCAAATATGGGGCCCAAGCAAGGGTGGGCTGCAGTGGAGAGTGTGAGGAATTCCAACAGTTTCCCAGGAATCAGCTTGTCAAGGCACAGGACTGTGGTGTGGACAACCCAAAACACCAGGAGAAATTCCTTAGAAATGAAACCCTGCAGAGCAGCGGGAGAAATCTCCCACCTCTCCCTCCTCAGCCCATTTTTCCACTCTGGGACAAGTCCCAGCCATCATTCTGTTGGCTTGGATGATCCCAAAGCTGCAGCAGACCAGAAGGATTTGGGATGCAGGATCCTGGCACTGTGGAGCTGCTCCCACTCCGGCTGCCATGGAGTGAGGAGGAGGGAGACAGCGCTGGGAAAGGCAGCTCAGCCCTCTGGAGACCTGGAGCATTTGGGACAGGAATCCTTTGGGAACATCCGGCAGTGCAACAGCTACTGGTGATCAAGGATTTCGGGAATGCTCCATCCATAATCCATGCATCCCAACTGGAACACTGCATCCAGCTCTGTGTCCCAGCACAGGAGGGACCTGGAGCTGCTGGAGCCAGCCCAGAGGAGTCCACAGAGATGCTCCCAGGGCTGGAGCCCCTCTGCTCTGGAGCCAGGCTGGGAGAGCTGGGGCTGCTCACCTGGAGAGGAGAAGGCTCCAGGGAGAGCTCAGAGCCCCTTCCAGGGCCTAAAGGGGCTCCAGGAGAGCTGGAGAGGGACTGGGGACAAGGGCTGGAGGGACAGGACACAGGGAATGGCTTCCCAGTGCCAGAGGGCAGGGCTGGGTGGGAGATTGGGCAGGAAGTGTTGGAGTTCAGGAACTGAACATCTCCCACCACTCCCAGCGGTGCCTGGGGGCATCTGGCACTGCCAGGCGATAGGAAATGGCCTCTTTAATGACGAAAATTAAACCATCCTCTAATAAGTTAATTATTTCCTCACACAGGAAAGCTGCTGCTGTGTTTAGGGTGGCTGCAAGGACCTCTTTGGGTTCAGGATGGGGCAGATGGTTCCAGGCTGGTCCAGCTCTCCTGGCCTGGGGTCAGCCCCACAGCTGATGGTCATGGAGTGGGTTGGGTGGGAAGGGACATCAGAGCTCATTAAAGGACACGGGCAGGGACACCTCCCACTGTCCCAGGCTGCTCCAAGCCCCAGTGTCCAGCCTGGCCTTGGGCACTGCCAGGGATCCAGGGGCAGCCACAGCTGCTCTGGGCACCCTGTGCCAGGGCCTGCCCACCCTGCCAGGGAACAATTCCTGCCCAATATCCCATCCAGCCCTGCCTGGCGGCCTCAAATCCAGTCCATCCCCTGCACTGCTGCTGCTCAATCCTAACCCAACCAAAAATCCCAGTGCTGCTCCTCTGGCATGGCCCCAGCTCCCCTGAGCTCAACCCCGGCCCAAAGCCCTTCCTGAAAGCCAGTGATTAAGCACTAATCTCGTTTTTTTCCACCCATAAATCAGTTCCAGACCAAATATTTACTGCGAGCATCATTTCCTCGCCAAGCAGGGCTGCTGACAGCTCTCATTATTAGGAAGGATGAGTGATTCTGGACAGAGAGATATTTTTTTTCCCCTCTCTCTGTTTCTTCAGGAGAAGAAAAAATAATAAAGAGTAATAAACACCAGGATCCACACTGAGTGACTGGGCTGGCTGCCTGTTTGCTCACGGCCCTGATCTCTGTCCTGAGGGAAGGGGAACAAAAACCAAAGCCCAGAGAGGAAAAGGAGCATCCTCAGCCATGGAAAACCCCCTGGCACAGGGGGCTCATAGGGACAGGGGATCCTGTCGCCTGGGGTGGGGACAAGGAGTGCCTGAGGGACATGGAGCAAACCAAGCCCTGTCTGGGGCTTCTTGGGTCAAAAAGGATCAAAAACCATCCTTGGGGCAGGGGTGGAGAGTGAGGGCAGTCATGGGCACTTCATAAAGGACTTGCTTCCATGAGGGGTCATCCATCCATCCATCCATCCATCCATCAGCCATCCCTCCATCCATCCATCCATCCCTCATCCATCTACTTTTCCACACAGGTTGGAATGAGATGATCGTCAAGGTCCTTCCCAACCCAAACCACTCCATGATTCCACAGAGAGCAACAGGACAAAGAGAAATGGTTTTAAGCTAAAAGAGTGCAGGGCTGGATGGGATATTGGGCAGGAATTGTTCCCTAGCAGGGTGGGCAGGCCCTGGCACAGGGTGCCCAGAGCAGCTGTGGCTGCCCCTGGATCCCTGGCAGTGCCCAAGACAAACATCTCCATCTTCCCTCATTTCCCAAAGTAGGGAAAAACGTTCTGGAAATGCATCCTGGTCCTCCCAGCCTGAATTCCCCATCCCAGCTGGGCAGGAGGAGCCCCATTCCCTGTGCCAGGCTCCCAATTCTGCAAGGACAGCAGAGGCAAAAAGGGGGATAAAAAAACCCAAACTAAGCCAAGCCAAACCAAACCAAAACCAAAAATCAAACCCAAAACAAAACAAAAAAAACCAACCAACCAAAACAAAACAAAAAAACCACGACCAATATATATATATATATATATATATAAATAAAGCCCACCCCACTAAAAAAACCCCCAACAAAACAAAAACCCCAAGGGAAAACATCAGTCTAATTTCAATTTTCCATATGGATAAGGCCCAACTGCGTCAAGAAAGGGAGGCAGGATTCCCTCACTGCTGGGAATCTCGGCTGGATAAATCCCAGCTGGATCAGAGGATGAAGCCGGGTCTCACTCCGCTGCTCGGGGCGGGGCTGCCGCGCTAATCCCCCGTTTAGCGGCATTCCAGCCCTTCTGGAGAGCTGGAAAAGGTGAGCGCTCCCACCAAACCACGGCTGGGATTGATGGCTGAAGGAGCAGCCAGGGAAGCCCAGGGAGAGCCCGAGGGGCCCTTCAGGTGGATTTGGATGGTGCTGATCCCTCCCGGCCCCCGAGAAGGATTATTTCCCCCCAGTCACAGCTGGATAATTCCCAAAACGAGTCTCCAGGCGAAGGAGGAGTGGGGAGTTGGTTATGGAGCAAATATTCTGATTTTGGCTCCGAAGGGTTTTGAGGGGGCAGTGAGGACCGCGCCTGGTCCATCTCGAGGTTTGGAGTCCCCCAAAATCTGAGGGACGCCCACAGCATCTTCCAGGGATGGCAGGAAAATGCCAGCACAGGGACAAGGGCTCCTTTCCTGCCAGATTTGGAGCAGATCCCAAAATCTGGATATCACCCACTTTTTTTTTTTTTTTTTTTTTTTTTTTTTTTTTTTTTTTTTTTTTTTTTTCTTGACAAAGTTGTCCCATCCTCATCCCTGCTCCAGGAGGCTCCAAAGCCGAGTATTCCCGGGATTCTGCCCCTCGCTGCAGGTCCTAGGCTCCCCAGCAGCACATCGGGATCAGTCCCTGTTCCTTGGCTTCCCAAACCTTTCCGAAAATCCCACGTCCCAGCCCTTGGCACATGGTGAGCCCGCACCACCATCTCCCAGCATCCCCCTCTCCTTCACCTTTCACCACCCCCTCGGCAGAATTCCTCATTTTCCTCCTGTATCCCGCGCATCCCTTGGTGGGGAGCGCCCAAACCAACCCCCCAGGGCACAGTTCGTGGAGCATCGGGGCTAATTCCTGCCTCGGGATGCTCGGGAAAAATCCGCGCCGCTCGCCGGGAGCGATTCCATCTCAGACAGGTGAATGCCAACGATCAGGGCCGTAATTTCATGCAGGAATTTGCTAAAAATATAATGATGGATTAAAAAAAATTAAAAAAAAAAAAAAAAAAAGAAAAGAAAAAGCGGAGCGAATTTGAAGCGTTTAATGCAAATCCCTTTGGGTGTCAATCCCGCCTGAATGGCTCATCCCCGCCTGCTCGCTGGGATCAGTCAAACGCCCGTCACCGGCTTGGGGGGAAAACAAACACAGGGTTTCAGCCGGCGCTGAAAAACAGGAGCAGACACCGGGACAAAGGGCCCGTCACTCCTCTCGGAGCCCAGGCACCGACAGCCGTGCCGCGGGCTGTGGCTGCTGCGGGCTTCCACAGAAAGGAGCCCGCTCCGGACCAGGTTTTGCCCTGCCGGGATGTCCCCCGGTGATTTGGTGGCTGGGAGACGCTGGAATATGAGGATGGGCACAGTGGGATCCGCGTGTTACACGGAGTAAAAATCCAATGTGCACAGCGCTGTGCTGCCCCTGGAACACGGCTCATCCCAAAAAGGATCTCAAAGGGGGCGCCGCAACCATCCCCCAGCCCCTGGCAGGGCTCATCCTCCATGCCCAGCTCTTAAAGAAAACCTGGGAATTGAGGAAGTAACAACCTGCTCTGCGGGCATTTGTTGTCACTTCCATTAAAAAAAAATTAAACCGGGTTTAATTTAAAATTTAACCGCCAGGCAGGAGCTGCCCGTGCAGCCACTGGAGCCAGGTGATGTTTTATTCACCGCTTTGCTCCTCACCAGCACACACCAATTTCCTCACAAGCATTGCTCTTAAAGGAAGGGAAATAGAGTGGGGGGAAAAAAAAAAAAATCCTCTCATTGGTTTTTCAGCTGCAGAGGATTAAAGATCGGAGAGTGTGGCCCCAGCCAGGATTCTGCCCTGAAGATTTATGGCTTTTGGCGTGGTTTAATTGCACAATATTCCCGATTAAATCAGAGCAAGGAGCAGGTGAAGTGCTGCCCCCGTCCAGCAGCGTCCCTTGGAATGGCAGAGAAAGGAAGAAACCCCTCGGATTCACCTGGGAATTTTTTCATGCAGGAACGATTTGGTTGGAAGGGAGTGTGAAGATCATTTTATCCCAACTCTGCCATGGGCAGGAACATCTCCCACTATCCCAGAGTGTTCCAGCCTGGCCTTGGGCACTGCCAGGGATCCAGGGGCAGCCACAGCTGCTCTGGGCACCCTGTGCCAGGGCCTGCCCACCCTGCCAGGGAACAATTCCTGCCCAATATCCCACCCAGCCCTGCCCTCTGGCACTGGGAAGCCATTCCCTGTGGCCTTTACCAAAGCTCCTCTCCAGAACTTCTGCCACTTCTCCCTTCCTGTTCCCACATTGGCACAGAGGTGGAAAAAATCCGACCTTTTTCTTCAGGGATTCCCAAATAAACCATTAAAAAACCCATCCTGGCTAAGGAGCCTGAGCATTCCCAAACAGTCTTGGAGAGCTGGGATCAAACCCAGCACAGCTGGAGGTGTCTCAGGCAGGAAAGGAGGCACCAGGTCACATTTGACACCGGGATAAACACTCAGTTCCCATCCCAGCGGGATCCCAGTGCCCTCCCACATCCCAAATCCTGTGCAGCAAGGATGGCACCAGCTTCTTAAGGATTTTCAGGATTCAAGGTAGTGGAGTTTTTGAACCTGCCTGAAGAGCTGCAATTCCTTCGATCTCCATCCAAACCTGAACAAGCTCCACGCAATGCTGGGGCTGATATAGAGAAACAAACACAGAATATCCTCCAGATGTTCCATTTATCCTCCTCATTCCCATAAAGAGGTAACAAACCCTCCCTCCCCCGGCCAGAGGAAAAGCAGCTCCTTCATATCAAAGCCTCGGCAGTTAAATATTTATCCAAGTGCCTGTCCCCACTTCCCTGGATGCCTGAATTTCCAGGCTCGAGTCTGACTGATCTATTATTCTCTTTTCCGAGCACAAAGTGGAACTTTTTTATTACAGCTGCAAATTAGAAAGCTGGGAAATTCGTGGAAGGGAGTTGGAGCCAAACAGGTTTCCTCCTCCTCCTGGGATTGCAGAGGGGGCTGCAGGACCAGCACTGGGAGCAGACACGGGTGGGAAGGAGCTGGAAGAGGTAATTGCCAGGATCCTGGAGCTGGGGCTGTTTCTCATTAAGCCCCTTCTGTTTTCTTGGTTGCCACCGTTACGGTTTGTTGAGGGCCACACCAGGGCAGGGAGGGTGAGCTGGGGCCAGCCAGGGCTGCTGGGGCTGAGCCTCCTTCAGGTGGGGGAAATTCCACAGGGATTCAGCCCCCGGGGCATCCTGAGGGGGTTTCCCCAGCCGCAGACAAGCTCAGCCGGGTGGGGCAGATCCACCACCGAAGTGGGCAATCATGGAATGAGTTGGGATGGAAGGATGGACCTTAAAGCTCATCCCATTCCAGGTGGAAGGGACACCTTCCACTATCCCAGGGTGTTTCAAGCTCCATCCAGCCTGGCCTTGGGCACTGCCAGGGATCCAGGGGCAGCCACAGCTGCTCTGGGCACCCTGTGCCAGGGCCTGCCCACCCTGCCAGGGAACAATTCCTGCCCAATATCCCATCCAGCCCTGCCTTCTGGCACTGGGAAGCCATTCCCTGTGTCCTGTCCCTCCAGCCCTTGTCCCCAGTCCCTCTCCAGCTCTCCTGGAGCCCCTTTAGGCCCTGGAAGGGGCTCTGAGCTCTCCCTGGAGCCTTCTCCTCTCCAGGTGAGCACCCCCAGCTCTCCCAGCCTGGCTCCAGAGCAGAGGGGCTCCAGCCCTGGGAGCAGCTCTGTGGCCTCCTCTGGACTCTGAAGAGCATTCCCTGCTTTTGGTTTTCACCCCATTATTGCCAAGGAATTCCCTGGAGCACTTGGCCAGCCCAGCAGCTCCTTGGGCCACCCCAGGGGCTGAGGGGTGGGACACCAGGAGCGTGGAGAGAAGCTCCCACTGGCCCCTGGACCTGCAGAGACGTGAACAGGGGAGCTGCCCCCTGCCTGCCCTGCACAGCTCTCTCCAGATGACCTCCCAGCTGGAAGACAGAGCCGGGAAGAGCTGAGGCTCTGCCCAGACCAACAGGGCTGATCCCTCCCCTGGGCACCCCACCAGCCCCTGCCCAGAGCTGTGCCCTGTCCGTGCCCCTTGGCCCGCCCGGGGGAGCACAGCAGACCCCAGGAATGCTGTGCCACCTCTCCCAGGATCTTAATCCTTATCTAAATTCATCCTCACGCCTGTCTGGCTTTGAAAGGAGCGTCAACTCCTCATTAAAGGACACGGTGAGAAGTTTCTCCTTTGAGCACGGTAAAGCTCCAGCGCCTCTGGATGGAATTGCAGGGCCGTAATTAACATTAATGACACTCCTAAGGAGCGCCACAGCCCGGAGCAGTGGGATAATTCCAGCGCGGAGCCAGGTTGGTACGGGGGCCACTCATCACTGTCACCTCACGGTGTGCAAACCATCCTTTGAGGGGGCTGGACACGTTCCAGGAGCTGTGCACAGCTCCACAGCCTTGGCTCACCGGCAACAGCCGCGAGATTAATCACGGGGATGATTTGGAAGCACAGGGAGAGATGCTGCTCGTTTTGCTCTCCAAATTTTGCTCTCCAAATTCCCGCACTTCCACTCTCTCCCCCTGGCAGAAGTTCCAGGCTGGGGCTCTGTGTTCAGGATAAATAACACAGTGTGGAGATCATGGAACCACAGGATCCTTTAGGTTGGAAAAGACCTTTGAAATCATGGAGTCCTCTCATGTCCCCAGGTGCCACATCCAGACAGTTTTCACGTCTCCCCAGGGATGGGGACTCCAGCCCTGCCCTGGGCAGCTGTCCCAGGGCCTGACCTCCTTTTTAGTGAAGAACTTTTCCCAAATTCCGCCCTGAGCCTCCCCTGGCCCAGCCTGAGGCTGTTCCCTCTCCTCCTGTCCCTGTTCCCTGGGAGCAGAGCCCGACCCCCCCGGCTGTCCCCTCCTGGCAGGGAGTTGTGCAGAGCCACAAGGGCCCCCTGAGGCTCCTTTTCTCCAGGCTCAGCCCCTTTCCCAGCTCCCTCAGCCTCTCCTGGGGCTCCAGTCCCTTCCCAGCTCCGTTCCCTGCCCTGGACACGCTCCAGCCCCTCCAGGTCTGTATTTTCATAAGGTACCCAAAACTGACCCCAAGGTTTGAGGTGAGTGACACGGGCTGGGCCCTGCCCTGCTCCTGCTGCCACCCCAGGGCTGGGACAAGCCAGGTGCCACCTCGGGAAGATGCTCCATATGGATTATTCCCACATGTTGGCAACGTCCTGCTGCATCCACCTGCTCTGCAAACATCCACCTCCTGCTCACCCCCAGTGCCAGGAGCCCAGCTCCTGCCCAGAGCTGGGGGATGTCACAGGAGCCGCCTGGACGCCGCTCTCCCCAATCCCACCCATGTGGAACATCCAATAATCAATCCACCAGGTGGAGGGCAACTGCTACAAGGGGAGACGTCGTTATCATCAAGGTTGAGAGCAGCAGAATTAATGACCCATCAGGGCCTATTTAGGACCAGCTGAAGTGATTAAATGTGAGGCACAGTCTAAGCACGGGCTGCTCGGTGGGGTGGGGCGATGGACACCTCTGCTCCCAGGTTTTTGGAGGTCTGGGATTCAGTTTTTCCCCTCTCTGCTCCCAGGTTTTTGGAGGTCTGGGATTCAGTTTTTCACCTCTCTGCCCTCTGGCCCCGGTTGGGTGCTAGACTCGGCCAAGTGCCACAGGGAATATCCCATTGTCATTGGAATTTGTGATGTGGGATGGAGAAAAACACCCCCGGGACAGAAAGGGTCTAGAGTTCAAGTTGGAGATAAGACAAGGAAAAAAGAAAAGGAGAAAATGGGGCTGTGCTCTATCACCAGTTCACATCTGAACTTCACGTCTGGCTTCACCCAGCCAGGAAATCCTCATCCCAGTCTGGAAAAATCCCCCCACAAAAACACCTCGGTGCCAATGGGGCAAAAGGGAAGGAAACGAACCCTCAGAAGGCTTTGGACCAGCAGGAAAACATCCACACCTGGAATGTCACTGCAACAATACAGAATAAGGAGAATCCATGGAAAATTTAGCCAAAATCCAGCTGCCTTGGGCTGGAGGAGCCTGGTCCCAGCCCAAACCTGACCTAGGTGCACCACAAAAATGTCCAGTCCTGTCCAGCAGCTGCTCCACGCTGGAGCTCAGCACGTCCCCGGGCTCAGCCAGGTCGGGTCATGCCCTGACCCCCCTCTCCAGCTGCTTCCCAGAGGATGTTCCTTGAGGGCCACGGAGTTCATGGATCTGGCCAGACAGCAGCGTGGCAGAAGGAGCCACAGCTGGGACACAGATGTGTGTGAGGGTTTGGGCTCAGCTCCCCTTGGCAAGGGCCAGGGGACAAAGGGTGGGTCAGGGCATGGGTCTAAGGAGGGGTCTGAAGACGGAGGGTGGGTCAAAGGACAGGCCTGAAGACAAAGGATGGGTTTAGAGGGGTCAAAGAAAGAAGGATGGGTCCAGGGATGGGTCAGGGGAAGAAGGAGGGGGTAGAAGATGAAGGGTGGGTCTAATGAGGGCTCCAGGGATGAAGGAGGGGCCTAAGGATGAGCCAAAGGACAAAGAGTGGGTTAAAGGAGGAAGGATGGATCCAAGGGTGGGTCTGATGAGGAGTCCAGGGATGAGGGTCCAAGGACAGGCCTAAAGATGAAGGAGGGGTCCAAATAAGGGTGAAAGGATGAAGGATCTGTCTAAGGATGGCTCTAACGAGGGGTCCCAGGATGAAGGGTGGGTCCAAGAACAGGTCTGAAGAGGAAGGATGGGTCTAAGGGTAGATCTAAGGGTGAAGGGCAGGTCTAAATACAAAGAAAACGTCCAAGTCCGAGCCAAAGGATAAAGGATGGATCAAAGAAGGGAGGATAAAAGATGGTTCCAAGGGTGGGTCTAAGGAGGGGTCCAAGGCTGACAGGTGGGATCAAGGACAGGCCTAAAGAGGAAGGACACGTCTAAGGATGGGTCTAAAAATGAGGAATAGTTCTTAGCACAAAGGAAAATTCCAGGTATAAGCCAAAGGATGAAGGATGGGCCTAATGAGGGATCCCAGGATGAGCCCAAGGACGGGTCTAGTGATGAAGGATGGGTCCAAGGATGGGTCCAAGGATGATGGATATGTCTAAGTATAAAGAAAAGGTCAAAGAATGGGCCAAAGGACAAAGGCCAGGTCTAATGAGGGGTCCAGAGGTGGAGGATGGGTTCAAGGGCAGGTCTAAAGATGAAGGCCAGGTCCAAGGGTGGGTCCAAGGATGATGGGTGGGTCTAGGCAGAGGTCAGAGGACAAAGGATGGGTCTGAGGTAAAGAGCACCAAGCCCAGGGCAGCTCCTGCCTCCAGAGATCCACTGGACACCCTTCCAAGGGTTAACACACGAGCTGGACTTCTGTTCCTCAACTAATGGATTTTTAAGACCTCCCATTCCAAGTTTGTTTCTTCCCTGGCTCCTGGCTGATGGATAATCATTAACTATCCAGGAGAGATTCCAATGGCCCGTGGAATTCATGAGGTATTAAATGGGCATTATATTATCAGCCACTCTCAATGTTTTGTTTCCGTTTCAGGACCATTCCTGAGATGTTTATGGGTTGTGGATTTATGGAAGTCAGGGGATCTTTTCAGGAGTAATGTTCCGTACCTCAGAGTTACGGTCAGCAGCTGGAGACTCCATGAAGGAAAATTGGAGGCTGGGAGCTCCAAAAAAAACCAACAAAAATAAAAACTTAACCCGTGCCTCAGAAGGTCTCGGCACACAGAAATGATGGATTAAACGCTGGGAATAAGATCCAAAACACAACATTCAAAGGAGTTTATGAGCTGTCATCGAGAATCAAGGAGTACACGGTGGCCTTGCTCTGGAGGGGACCCGGTTGCTGCTGCTGCTGTCACAAATAAATGGTGGTGTTTTATTTTCTGTCTGTGCCGCCGAGGTGGAAAAATCCGGGGGGAGCAGCCCTGGAGAACCCTGAGGGCTCCATTCCATCAATCCCGACCCACAGCTCATGGGGAGACTGATTTCTCCTCCTGCCAAAGTCACCCCTGGCTCCCCAGAGCCCATTTCACCCCATCCTCAGCTGGGGAGGAGATAAAGGGACTTGGGACAAGGGACAGGACACAGGGAATGGCTTCGCAGGGCTGGATGGGATATTGGGCAGGAATTGTTCCCTGGCAGGGTGGGCAGGGCTGGCACAGGGTGCCCAGAGCAGCTGTGGCTGCCCCTGGATCCCTGGCAGTGCCCAAGGCCAGGCTGGACACTGGGGCTTGGAGCAGCCTGGGACAGTGGGAGGTGTCCCTGCCATGGCAAGGGTAGGACAAGACTGTCCTGAATGTCCCTTCCCACCCAAACCATTCCATACATCAGCCTGAGGGACACCAGCCTCTCTCCTGGGAGGGTGTCAGAAGGATCCTTGCAGAGAACAGGCAGGAAGGGGGAAATCTCCACCCCAGATCACTCCAGGAGACCCCACCCAGCACTCGGGATCCCAGGAGTGTCCTCACACTCTCGGCTGTCCACGTCCAGCCCCTCCTTCTGTGCTGGAACAGGGCAGGGAACAGAAAGCCCTAATCCAAAGCAACTCAAGAGCCCAGGGGCACAACTAAAAGCAGAAAGGGTTGACCAGGGAAGGTCCCAGATCCTCTTCCAGGGATGAGCCCGCTCCTGCAGGAAGCACAGAGGACTTGGGGGACACAGGAGTATGACATTAAAAAAACCCCTGTCCTCAAATTCCATGGCCACAGCCATAAAATAACAATTAGCTGAGAAGAGCCTGAAAATATTTCCATTTTAATCCACTTTTTATCCGTGCCAGGCATTTTCCACCTCATCCAGGCTAATAAACAGCTCCCACTCCAGCAAGGCTGTGCTGGAAAAAAAAAGAGGAGCAAAAGACGAAGCTGCCTCTTTAACGCACTAATTACAATCCCGAAGCGCTAATGGGATTAGCAGGCAGGATTTAGTGGTTGTCTCCTGCAAAATCATTAAGTGCCATTAGAGAAAATGAACTTCCCTGCTTCTCCAAGAGGTTTGCAGGAATCCGGATCCAACCCGGCGCAGCGGCCCCTGGAGCACAACGGGGCCCTGTCAATATTGGCTCTTCCCCTGATTAATTCCCTAATCAGGAATTGGAGTTGCCCACTGGGAAGAGAGCACTGGAGACACTGGGAAAACTGGCTGCAGCCAGGGAAAGGAATCATGGAATGGGTTGGGTGGGAAAAGACCTTAAAGCTCATCCAGTGCCACCTCTGCCCTGGGCAGGGACACTTCCCACCGTCCCAGGCTGCTCCAAGCCCTGTCCAACCTTCCTTGGACATTCCAGGGATCCAGGGGCAGCCACAGCTGCTTTTAGCACCTGGGAAGGTGGAGAGCGATGAAGGCAGAGGGGACATCACTGTGTTTGTGTCACTCCGTGTGACATTTCCATCCCCACACCTTTCCCTTGGCAGGGAATTCCAGGCATTTCATCCCCGCACTGGGATACAGCGGCCAGAAGATATGATGGTGTCCGAAGCTGGTGTCCCAGCTCCATGTCAGGGTGACCAGGAGTGCTGGGAGCTGTCCCTGCCCTTGGAATGAGATGAGCTTTAGGGTCCCTTCCAGCCCAAACCCCAATTCCTTCGATCCTTGACTGACTACAGCCCGTTTTCCCAGCGTCTCCAGGGCTCCCTTCCCAGGGCTGCCAGGCCACTTCAGCTCAGGATCATCAGGGAACATCCAGCGACCAGCCTGGGGATCCAACAGGGGAAGCTCTGGCCTCGGTGAGGCCTTCTCCAGCTGAGGGCAGGGCAGGGATGGGGGCTGGAATGCCGACAAAAGCGGGAGAAGGGAGAGGCCGCTCCCTAGGAACGCGCCCTGGGGACACGGGGATGCTCCTGGGGACAAACAGAGCAAACACTTCTTTCCAGTGCCTAAGCACGAGGCGGAGGGTGGCCCTCCAGGAGGCATTTTCCAGCTGAAATGGCTTTGTTCCCAAAAGCTAAAAGCCTTTGGACTCCAAAATTCCCAGCTCGGGGGAAAAAGATGCTGGATGATCGCCCCCATCGGGTGCAGCGATGGCTGTCACAGCCCGGGGGACGAGTGACACCGCGATGCTGAGGCCACCAGACGCATCTGCCACCCCCAAACACGCCTCGCTTCCCTCTGCCCCAACAAGGGGAGCTCCAGGGCAGGCTCTGGGGGCACCTCCGGGGCTTTAACCCTGCCCATGTCCCAGCTGGAGCTGCCCGAACATCAGGGACAGACCGGAGAGCCTGAGCTGTGCCAGGGCATCCCTGCTCCCTCCACAGCCCTCCGGACACTCTCCCCGAGATTCTGGCACAGCCTTTTTCTCCTCAAGAACCCCAAATTCGGGGACGAAAAGAGCAGTTTGTCCTGAGATCCTGTTTTGGGAGCCAGCTCCGCCCCAAAACACCCTCAGGGAAAGGAGGTGATGTCCCCAAAGCGGCCACCAGTCCCGTCTGCCACCCCGTGCCACGGCAGGAGAAAGGTTTTCCGAGCAGGGCCACCAAGAGGGGTGGAAAGGGATGGGAAGCGACTGTGGCGATGCCAGGGAATCCTTTCCCGGCACAGCAGCAGCCTCTGCCGGCACCGGAGGCGCAGAGCAGGAGCAGCGGGGATGTGACAGACCTGCAGAGTCCCGACACCGCCAGGGACGGGAAAGATCCCGGGGGTCTCCAGCACATAACCCGTCCTCTCCATAAGGATTATTTATAAATCCATATACCCACTGTTCAGCTGGAAGGTGATTATTCCCGTCTCTCTCCGGCAGTTCTCCCGACCATTCCCGTGCAGCAGCTGGAAAACCCAGCCCGCCCATCCCACATTCCGGCATGTCAGCCAACAATCCCCGAGCCCTGGGTGCTCCCCATGCAACCCAAAATGAGATCCGGGGGGAGCAGAACCGGCACCATCCCACAACATCCCCGCTGCGAGGAGCCTCAAAAAAGGAATTTCCACAGGAAACCTCCGGCCAAGACGCCGACATTTAGGGATGAATGTGTTTTCCCGAGGCGCTGCCAGGAGATTTATCCCCTCCACCAACACGCACCAACAACCCGGGCCCACCACTTACTTGGGGGTGTGCGCCTCATCCACGCGGTGCCCCAGCTGGAACTCGTGGGATTTGCTCCTGTGCAGCGCCGTGAATCCCGGGATGAGGTGGATCAGCTTCCTCGAGGAGGGCGGGGGCGTCCCGGGGGGCTTCAGTTTGTTCCTGCGGCGCACGGGCGGGGTCCCCGGCGGGGTCATGGTGGTGACGATGTTGGGGGTGCGCGGAGGGGTGTGAGCGGCGTGCCGCTGCCGGGGCGACGGCGGCAGCGAGCGGTGGCCGGACTCGAGCGGCGGGCACAGCCCCGGGTGACCCTCCACGGTCAGACGGTCCACGTGCGTGTACATGGGCCCGTGGGACGCCGAGGCGGCGTGGCAGTGATGCTGCCCGCACTTGGGCTGCACCTTGGGGCTCGGGTGTGTCCTGCCCCAGGGGCCCGGCTCCGCGGGGCAGCCAGGGCTGTTCTCCTTGCCCGGCTCCGTGCTCGGCCACTGGATGGTCCAGTCCTGCTTGGAGAGGCTCCCGCCTGCAGAGAGCACAGAGAGGCGGCCATCAGGTGCGGCAGAGGCCGGGATGTTAAAGATCCCATCCCTGCAAGGGTTTGAGGGATGTGGATGGGGCTGGGAGCAGGTTTAGTGAAAGAGTCCTTGCCCACAGAACGAGGTGATCCCAAAGGTCTCTTCCCACCCATATTCCATGGCTGATTCTACCCTGGCACTGCATCCCAGCAAGAAGCTGCTCTGTGTTACAGAATCTAGGAATGGTTTGGGATGGAAGGGACCTTAGGGATCATCTTATCCCGTCCCTGCCATGGGCAGGGACACCTCCCACTGTCCCAGGCTGCTCCAAGCCCCAGTGTCCAGCCTGGCCTTGGGCACTGCCAGGGATCCAGGGGCAGCCACAGCTGCTCTGGGCACCCTGTGCCAGGGCCTGCCCACCCTGCCAGGGAACAATTCCTGCCCAATATCCCATCAATCCCTGCCCTCTGGCACTGGGAAGCCATTCCCTGTGTCCTGTCCCTTCAGCCCTTGTCCCCAGTCCCTCTGCAGCTCTCCTGGAGCCCCTTTAGGCCCTGGAAGGGGCTCTGAGCTCTCCCTGGAGCCTTCTCCTCTCCAGGTGAGCACCCCCAGCTCTCCCAGCCTGGCTCCAGAGCAGAGGGCTGGGTGGCCTGAACACCACAGAGATTCCCACAGGATCATCCAGTGCCACCCCTGCCCTGGCAGGGACACCTCCCACCATCCCAGGCTGCTCCAAGCCCTGTCCAGCCTGGCCTTGGGCACCTCCAGGGTTGGGACACTGACAGCTTTCTGGAGATCCCCCTCTGGAGCCTCAGCGCTCCAAGTGAGGGATTTTCCAGGGCTGGAGGTGTCCCCACGTGTCCCCACCATCACCAGCTCCCACGGCCACCCCCAATGGTGGCACTGGGATGGTGACAGCCCTCCCCCAGCCCAGGCTGATGCCCCGTCTCCCCCCCATCTGTGCCATTTGTATAATGAGGGCCCTGTAATTAAAAAATACCAAAATAATTGCAATATATGAAAAAATTAACAGCGAAAAATTCCTGAATAATTGTAAAATATTTTTAAGTAACAATAAAAAATTCCCAAGTAATTGTAAAATGTTAAAAAATATGTATCAGCAACGGAATGAAAGATAAAACAGTATTAAAAACTTTAAAAATTAAAATTAATTCATTAGCATTAATGAGAAATTAATGTCAATAAAATTATATTGTTTTTAGAAATTAAACCTAATTATTTAGAATAAAATATAAGTAAATAATAATTTAAAGGGTTTAGATTAAAATCATTTAACTGAAATTAAAAAGAAATCAAAATAAAGTAAAAATAATAATTTAAAACTCTAAAAATTAAAACAAATTAATTAGAATCAATGGAACTACAAACAAATAAAAAGAAACAAAAATGTTATGAATGAAAGTTAGAATAAAAAATAAAATAAAATAAAAGCAATAAATGTTTTAAAATAAATTATTAATTACTAAGATGAAGAAATAAAAATAAACCAAGCTAAAAAGAAGAATAATAAAAAATATTTACCAAAAAAAAAAATTTAAAAATCTCAGTGTATGCAAATCACGGCGCGCCTATGCAAATCCTGCTCTTCCCATTGGCCGCTTCGCTCGCCTTGATTTGCATAAGGCCGAGCCAGCCCGGTGTTAATTAGCGGCGTTAATGAAGATGCGGTGCGGATCTCCGTGACCGCCGTGTCCCGGCCGAGGCTCCCGGGAATAAAAACAAGCCCCGGGTTGGTTTTTTCCCGGCTTAAAAGCCCCGGGAAAAGGTCGGGGAGCAGGAAGGCGGCGGGTATCGAGCATTGCGCTTGATGGGATCAGCTTAAACCGGGAATGCGCTTAACAGGGAAAAAAACAAACCACCAAAAAACCAACAAAAATATCCCAAAGCTCCTCTCGCTCCAAAGCCTGTTAAAGGCTGGCGGATTCCGCTCCCTCCCGGCTGCTGCTGCGCTGGTTCCCGGCGGGAAAACCACGGGAAGATCCGGCACGGAGCGAAAGTCTCCTCTGCGCCTTGACGGTCTGATTGCTCCTCACAGCTTCGGGGTGTTGTTTCGATCCCAAATATTAGGTGTTTTTTGGATGTCAGCCCCAGCCCCACGGGCCACCTCTCCTGTCCCTGTGGATGCTCCCTTTGGATGAGGTTGGTGTCATTAATCCCCTCGGATCCCTTCCTCCGCCCCACTTCGTCAGGAAAACTTTTCCCGAACCACTCCATTAAAAAAAAACCAACAGGAAAAGAAACTCCTGGGAAGAGGAGGCAGCGCTGGGATGCAGCTCGTGGATGCAGAGATGGAAAACCCCACCCGTCACAAACAACAAAGAGCAAGGCGTGTTTTTCTGGGTATTCCCGTGGGAGCCCTGCATCCCAGCTGCTCCTCGGGATGCTCCCAGTGCTCCTTCCCTTCCCCAAAGCTGCTCCCAGGGGAGCAAAGCGGAGGTTTTGGACTGCCCAGGGGGTTTTGGGAGCCCTCACAGTCCCAGCAGCCACATCCCTCTGGAACAGACGCTGGGATCACCCAGCTTGGCAGCACGGGGATATCGACTCTTCCCTCCCCTCCAGCACACCAGCACGGCTCCCAAATTCCCTCCAAAGCGGGATTTTTCCTGCTTTTCCCTGCCTGAGCCCGCGCTGTCCCCGGGCCACCCTCAGCCTTCCCAGGGCTCATAAATATTCCATTCCCGCTCGTTTTTCCCGGTAGGACACTTCATAACCTCCGCACATCCCTCAGCAGTCACACCCCATCAACTCCTCAGGCCGCAGCTGCGCTCAGATTTATATTAAATTAATATTGAATTAATCCCACTCCGAGATCAAACCCGATAACAAAACCCCACTCCCACGGATCCACATCGGAGGAAAACCCGCCCCAGCGCTGTTAACACCCCAAAGCGGGGGGTTGATGTGGGTTCACTGCTCTGATTTAGGGGATGCTCCGGGGTTTTCCCTGCTGGCCCCGGGATGCTCCCAGACTGGGGAAGTGTCTCCTTTTCCGAGCCCATCCCGGCAAAATCCATCTCCATGAAACAGCCTCCAGCTCCCCGCCCAGGCAGGGGCAGCCTGGGAAATTAGAGCCTTCTAATTAACGACTCAATAAATAAAGATGGATGGGAAAGGTTAATCCTGAACCTCATTCCTGCTTTATGGATACAAATCTTGGCGTCTCGGAATTGGCCTCTGCGGCTCCTGCCAAGGAATTCCGGCTTCTAAGGAGGATGCAACTTGTTCATTAATGACATTTTTAGGATGAGGACAATCTCTTGCCTCTCAAGGAGATAAAATGCAGCTAAAACGCAGATTAAAAGGCATTACTGAGGTGTATTCAGGGCTCCTTTGGGGGGGCTGTTCGTATCCCAATGGATGCAAAATCCCAACACTGCATCCAAAGAGAGCATTGCTGCCATCCCGGGATGCTTTTTATCCCCATCCTAAAAACTTCCAGACAGCTCCACGGGGCTGTGCTAACCTCACCGTCATGGAGCCATGGAGCCAGCCAGCAGCTCAATATCCCTGGAATCTAGGGATGGGTGGATGGACGGATGGATGGAGGGATGATGGATGGAGGGATGATGGATGGAGGGATGGATGAAAGCAGCACAGCACCCCCTTAGCCCACCCCAAAGCCACAACCCCAGCACTGCTCAGTCCCCAACAGCCCAGGGGGATATTCCCAAGGTCCCAGCAGTGCTGCTCTGCCCGTGCCAATCCCACATCCCTCCCAAATGCGCTGCCTGGACCATAGGGAATCTGGAGCCCGCCTGGCTGGGCGGGATGAGCGGCTCCCGCTGCCCACCCTCAGCCCAAGGCAGCCAAGGAACATCCCGCCCTTCCCTGGCCAGAAATCCCACTATTCCCAACTCCCTGCCAGCAGGAGAGGGGCAGGGACTTTGCTCCTGATTTCCCAGGGGATAAAAAGAGGGGGAATTCCTGGGATGGAGCCGTTTGCTTGGCAGAGGAAGGGAACAGGGAGCCCCCCTGGTGGAGCTTCCCGCCCCCAAATCCTCAAGAAATTCAGGGAGATTCGGTCTCCTCCGCTGCCTGGGAGCTCCTGCACTCCTCAGGGCTCTGCCTGTCACCTCCCTGTCCCCAAGGCTGTGTCATCCATGGGACAATGCATCTCCAGCGTGGCACGGACCCACAGCAGCTGGCCTTTCCAAGGATCCTGATCCTCCAGCTCCGGCAGGGCAGGAATGGCCACGGCAGCATCCCGGCAATGCCGAAGGGATGGAGCAGCCGCCGCCGCCGGGAGCAGCGGGATGATGGATGGAGTTAAATGGAGCGCCGGGAAAGACAAACACTCCATGCCCGGCCGGTTCTCTCCTGCCGAGATCCAATGGACCACCAGGAATGCTGGCAGCCCCACCAGCTGCCCCATTAGGGAGCAAATGGAGCAGCAGCATCCCACAGACCTCCGGCACTTCCAGCTCCTCCAGCCGGAAAACTCCGGAGGAACCAGAGAAACTTCCCTTCAGCTGCCGAGCCAAAGGCCAAGGAGGATTTTCCAAAGCAGGGAACTCCCTGGGCCGAGAGGGCAGAGGGGGAGAGTGGGATTTGTCTGGAGCAGCCTTTAAAAGTCAGAGGTGTTTAAAGAAAGGGCAGCTGAGAGCCTTCCCGGGGCTCCCAGGGAGGCACCTGCCTCAAACGGCAGAGGCGCTTCATGGAAATGCCGAAGGGAGGGAGGCGGGAGCTGGATTTAGGGAGCTGGAGCCGGGGGATGATCCCCAGGGAATGGCAGGCGGGGCTCAGACAGCCTCACCTCGCCCCACTGTCCCCAGCACAGGGTGGCACTGCCACTTGGTGCCATATGGGAAGCCTGGAGAGGATCCAGCACCAGAACGGGTGGATGTGGCCAAGGTCTCAACAGGCGGGAGCTGGGATCCCTCTGTGGGACGTTCTGTGCTCTGGGGACACTGCTGCTCCCACAAAGCTGCCCCTCCTTGAAACTGTGTCACATCCCTGTGACGAGGCACTGTCCCCTGCTGTCCCCAAGGGCTGCTCCACACCTGCAAAGGGCAGCAGGAAACCCAGCCGGGCTCATTCCCAGCCTGCCAACCCCTGGATGAGCTGTGTTGGAGGAGCCCCTCTAGAGGGGCCAGGGGCCAGACAGAGGGTCCTGGGGTCCCCAAATTATGGGGGTCTGGGGTCCCCAAATCAGGGGATTGCTGCTGCCCCAGAGTCACCACCCCTTGTGCTGGCAGTGACCACCCCGAGCTGGCACCACTGTTGGTTCTGTGGTGCCATCCATGGGGATGGGCTGTGCCAGAGGGGCTGGAGCGTGTCCAGGGCAGGGAACGGAGCTGGGGAAGGGACTGGAGCCCCAGGAGAGGCTGAGGGAGCTGGGAAAGGGGCTGAGCCTGGAGAAAAGGAGCCTCAGGGGGCCCTTGTGGCTCTGCACAACTCCCTGCCAGGAGGGGACAGCCGGGGGGGTCGGGCTCTGCTCCCAGGGAACAGGGACAGGAGGAGAGGGAACGGCCTCAGGCTGGGCCAGGGGAGGCTCAGGGTGGAATTTGAGGGAAACTCCTTCACTAAAAGGATGGTCAGACACCGGCACAGCTGCCCAGGGCAGGGCTGGAGTCCCATCCCTGCAGGGATTTAACACCCGTGTGGATGTGGCTGGCACTTGGGGACATGGGGCACTGGTGGCCTTGGCACTGCTGGGGAACGGCTGGACTCGCTCTTAAAGGATCTTTTCCAACCCAAACGATTTCGCTGTGACCCATCCCGGCTCGGCTGGACGCGGTGCCGGCGCAGCTGCAGCCGGAGCGGCTCCGTGCAGCGGCTGAGGAGCGGAGCTCTGCTGCCACCGCCCGGGGAGCCGCGGGCAGCGCCGGGAAGGGCGGGCGGGGCTGGGGCATTCCCGGGAACGGGGCTGGGGATGGGGGGCTCCGCTCTGGGCCGGTCGGGTGTCAGAGCTTCCTGACTGCGGGCACGGCGGGTGAGGGGACCCTGTGAGAGTCACGGAATGGGCTGGATTTGGAGAGACCCTCATCCAGTCCCACCCCTGCCCTGGGCAGGGACACCTCCCACTGTCCCAGGCTGCTCCAAGCCCCAGTGTCCAGCCTGGCCTTGGGCACTGCCAGGGATCCAGGGGCAGCCACAGCTGCTCTGGGCACCCTGTGCCAGGGCCTGCCCACCCTGCCAGGGAACAATTCCTGCCCAATATCCCATCCAGCCCTGCCCTCTGGCACTGGGAAGCCATTCCCTGTGTCCTGTCCCTCCAGCCCTTGTCCCCAGTCCCTCTCCAGCTCTCCTGGAGCCCCTTTAGGCCCTGGAAGGGGCTCTGAGCTCTCCCTGGAGCCTTCTCCTCTCCAGGTGAGCACCCCCAGCCTGGCTCCAGAGCAGAGGGGCTCCAGCCCTGGGAGCAGCTCCTCCTCTGGCCTCACTCCAGCTCCTCCACATCGTTCCCATGCTGGGACCCCACAGGCAGGGGCAGCTCTGCAGGTGGGGTCTCACCTGGGCAGGGCAGAGGGGCAGAATCCCCCTCTCCTTTCCTGCTGCCCACACTGGGGGCTCAGCCCAGGGCACGGGGGGAATTTGGGGTCCCAGCTCTCACCCAGCAGCACCCCCAAATCCTTCTCCCAGGGCCGCTCCCAGAGCAGCTCCCAGATGTTCCCTCAGGAAATGAGTGCAGCCCCCGGGGAGCGGGAGCTCTGCCGCCACCTGCATTAACGCCACACTCCTGGTGCCACCACGGCAGGAGGGTGTCACCCAGCCCCGGGGCACAGAGGTCACTGACCAGACTTGTGGACGCTGCGCAGGCACGACAGGGACGCGTTCAGCCGGGCACACTCCTCACTGTTGGCCCCAAACTTCTCCACGGTGGCACAGACCTGGTCATCGGTCATGTCCAGCAGATCCTCCAGGCTGAGCTGCCCAGGGGCGATTTCCTGGGGGAGGAATGGGCCGAGGAATGAGGGAGGAAGGATAAACCACCCCGGGGCATCCTCTGAACCTCGGGGAACACCGGGGACAATCCATTTCCTTCAGAGCACGGACCCAAACCCATCCGTTTTCCACCTGAATCTCCAAGAAAACCCGTAGGAACTTCAGTTTTCTCTCCAGTTTTTCTAGTTTTAGGCGTATCCAGACCCAGCTGAACATCTGGGAGCTCCAGGAAAAGCAATCCCAGGTCGGGAACGTGCAGCTCCATCACGGAATTCCCTTTTCCCTGGGGGTGGGAGTGCCTTTGGCTGCCACTCCCTCACTTCACCCCTCAGCTGCAGGAGGACGCTGATGGTGACACTGATGGGGGATGTCCCCACTGCCGAGGGGTCCATGTGACACGCACGGGGTGTCCTCGCTGGTGGGCGGGGCCAAGAACCCGCAACCCCCTGGGAAAATCCCGTTTCCAGGTGGGAACGCCCCGCCCGTACCTCCATCACCTCCTTACGGATGTCGACGATGCGGAACCAGTGCAGGAGCTGGGGGAAGCCCTCCAGTTTGGCATTGCGCTCCTGCAGGGCCACCTTCCTCTTGCAGGACAGCTGCCGGCTGAAATACTTCACCAGTTTGCTCTGGAAAAGAAGGGAAAACCCTGGTGGGATTCCCCCCACTGGCAGCTCTCACCCTGCCCCATCCCAAGGCCCAAAATTCTGCCCCAAAACGCCCCTGCCGGGCTCCTGCAGCCAAGAGCATCCAGATCTGGCGTCCAAGAGGGAATTTCCCTCCCCAAAAATCCCTTTATCAGCTCCTTCATCCCCGAGGCAGCGCTGGGGTCTCGTTCAGGGGGTGGAGAGCCCTTGGGAAGCCCCCGAGGGTGTGAGGGGGACAGGGGGGACAGGCAGCCCTTTTCCCACGAGCACTGCCCCATCCCAGCGCTGTCCAGCCGCCCACGGGACACTTTGCCCACTTTCATCCCCAGCCTCAGCGCCAAGGGCTCCTAAAGGACACAGTCCCCTCTCTTACAACCAGGTTTGGTGCCAAGGACCCCCCGAACATCCCTCAAAAGCCACACTCCGCTCTTTTACACCCCATAAAAACCCTACACGGGGATGGACCAGCCACAGCATCACATCCCGAGGCTGGAACGTGGCGTTTTCTCCTCATTCCCCCCTCACCAACCCGAACTTTCCTCCTTCCTCTCCTCCAGAGCCTCCCCTCCTGCTCCTCTGTAGCCCCATCGCTGCTGGGACCATCCCTCGAATCCCCCGAATCCCCCGAATCCCCCAAATCCTCGCAGCCCGAGGCCGAAGCCGTTCCCAGCCGCAGTCCGGCGGCTCCCAAAATAAAGCTGCGGAGCGCCTGCCCTCCTTTCCCGGGAATATAGAGCAGGGCTGGGAGCTGCTGGGATTTCCTGCTCCTGCTTTCCCAGCTGGGTGATTCCCCGGCGCCGGCAGCACTAGATGGTGCTGTGCCTCTGCTCCTGCACACCCCAAAAATAGATGGGTGAAATACGGGATGGTTTGGGATAAAGGAGAACCCCACTGCGGGATTTGGGAGTTTTCCCGTCACTCCCGGTCCTTTCCCTCGTCGCATCCACTGGTGACACCCACAGGGGTTGGCATCACCCCCAAAATCACATTCCAGGTGGGTGACGGCCCTGCCAGGAGCTGGGGACAGGGTTGTCACCCTCCTGCCTGGGGACAGGGTTGTCACCCTCCTGGCAGCTTCTCCCCATCCTCAGCCTGGCTACCAGAGATGAATTCCTGAAAATGAAGCCCCGAAGATGAGGCAGGAGCAGCAAAGCCGGCCGCGGGGGGCTGCAGGGAGCCCTCAGCTCTGCAGAGCCCTGCCCCACTTCCAGGGGAATAATTTAAGGAATAACATTCCCAAAAGAGACAATGAAAGGGATCAGCCCGGATCTCGAATCCCAAACGCGCTCCAGGCGTTTGGAGCTGAAGCAGCCCCAGGCACCTTGAACACACCCAGAGGCAGCTCTTGTCTCCCCAAAAATGCCCTTGCATGGACACGACTGCAGCAAAACACCAGGAAAAGCAATTCCTGAGAAATGCACATCCTGCCCTCAGCCCGTTCTCCATTCTGCCCCTCCAGGTGGGATCCCACAGGGAATAAAGGTGATGTCTGAGCCACCACGGCATCACCAGCGCCAAAATCAGGGGTGGGAATGGAGCTGGGGACAGGGACAGGGCAGCCCCCACCACACCGTGCAGAGGTGAGCTGGGAATGGGGAAAGAGTGGGAGAAATGGAGGAAATTTCATTTCCAGGGGAGGGGAACTCACCCCCACCCAGCCCTTGACGGACAGGAGGGGTCGTTTTTAACCCAAAAGAGGACTCCGCTGGGACCCCCCGGTGCTCTGGCCCATGGATTTGCTCCAGCCAGGAAAAAAAAAAATCATAAAAATGAAGCCCCAACTCCCCCTCTGTGAAATCCAAGAGCCGCCGGTTCTGCTGGGGCTGGAACGGGGAGGGACGGAGACGGCCCCATCCCGCAGGAAAAGCCAGGATGGAGCAAATGTGGGGAATGTTCCTGATGCGGCTCAATCTCCCCCTGCTTTGTTCCTCCGTGCCTCAGTTTCCCCAGCTGGAAGCGGGCGGGAGGCACGAGGAGAGGGGTGGGGATCTTTCTTCCTGCTGTGGGAATTCGCTGCTGGGGATGCTGCTGGAGGGGATCTAAAGCTTTTGTTTTCCCACCTTTCCAGCGCCTTTCCCTGCTCCAGCTCTGCCCGGGGGGAGGCAGGAGCGGTGCTCTGGTTTGAAGGACAGAAACCGCGGGGATTCCCTTCTCCTTGGAGGATCCAGCAGCTCCAGGAACCCCCCAGCTCCTTGGAAAACAACGTCCCTGCTGCCCCGGGGGCGAGCACAGGAGCGATGTCCCCACTCCGTGTCACTTTGGGTGACCCCAGCAAGGCGTGGGTCTGGGATCACCCAGGGTTGGAGCCGGATTTCCCAACCTTATCCCATCCCATCAGCCCGAGCAGGAATTCCCCTCGGCTCATCCCAAACCCAGCACGGCCGCGAGCGGCTGCTCCCCCCAGCCCCGGCGGTCTCCAGGGAGCGGAGGGCGGCTGTTCCCCCCTGGAACGGGATCCTTGACGTCAGCCGGGCTGGCGACAGCACCGGCCCTGCCTGGAGACCGGGACAGGCGGCGGAAAACCCGGGGCAGGGCAGTTCATTCACGTGGCACCCGGTGAGCAGTCGGGAATGCCCATCCCACCCCATCCCACCCCATCCCATCCCAGCTGGATCCACGTGGGATGCCTTCATGCCACGAAGTGAGCATGAGAATCCCCTAAAGAACCCCCTAAATATCTTTTTCCATGATGAGAAACCCGACCGGAGCAGCGTCCCCCAGCTCCCACCAAGGGGCTTGTTATTCCAGAGGCACCTGGAGCAGCCTGGGGCAGGGGAATTCCTTGCCACGGTTCTATTTTCCCTCTCAGGGCTCTCCCAAGGTGCTGTTGGGCTTGTGAGATGTCTCTGGCTCTGCGCCTTCTTTATTTCGGGAGATGCTAAACGGTCCCTGGGGATTTTGCTGGGAATACAGGAGCTGAAATGTCTCCATCCAGCAGCCTGGGAGGGTGCAGCTCCGGGAGAAGTGCTCTGTGCTCACCCGTGGCATGAGACACCAGAGAATCCACACGTTCAGGCAGTGAAAATCACAAAATCATGGAATGGTTTGGGTTGGAAGGAGCTGAAAGCTCATCCAGTTCCCCCATGGGCAGGGACACCTTCCACCATCCCAGGCTGCTCCAAGCCCTGTCCAGCCTGGCCTTGGACACTGCCTTGGACAGCTGCTCTGGGCAAATCCCAGTGCTGGAACAGCATCTCCAGTCTGTGGAAGTTTGGGAATGGCCAGAGCTCTTTCCTTGGAGCCTCTTCCCATCCTCACCACACAGCAGCCAGAAGTATCCTGGGGGAGTTCCCTGTTCCTGGCAGGAGCACGGCAGCCCTGGGAGAGGGAAGTGTTGATCCTGGGGTTGTCCTGGGAGCCCTGACCCACGTTTTGACATTAGGATGGGGTTTAACCCCACGGACAGAACGGTGCTTTGGGACAGTCGGGAATATCGCCCAGCTCTGAGCAAACTTTCCTTCTGCTGTTCCCAAATTCCACAGAACGCAGCACCCCTTATCCCTCTTTGCACCCCAACCCCAAATTTAGAGCCATAAGCCCAACTGGCACACTTGGACAGGGATAAATCCCCACAGACCAGGCAGGGCTGAGGGATGAACACTCAGCTCCTTCTGGATGCTGCCCCATAGGAAGCAAACCAGTCTCAATTCCCACCCCAGGTGGTTTATCCCAGCTGCTGCCTTGGTTCCCACTGGAACCTGTCCCAAGGCATAAGCAAGACCCAAAAATCCTCCCAGCTCCAAGGATTGCCACTGGAACCAGGCTGCAGCTGTGGTACCCATCCCAAAAACACTGCACGGCAGGATGCAGGAGGATGGGAGCTACCGTCTACCTTAAGGTGGCTTAAAACAAAAAAGGAAGGGAAAAACTTCTATTAATCCAGCAAAATCAAGGTTTAGCCTATGAAAATTGACCAAAAAAAGGGGATTCTCCCATTTTATTCCAGGCTGGTGCTGACACAAGGGCTGGGCACTGTCCCCGGTGCCCTCCCAGTGCCACATCCCAGGTCACCCCCCTTTGCCGTGGCACTGCCTGGCCCCGCTCTGCTGCCACCAGATGGGAAGGGAAGAGGTGCCGAGTGAGGCCTCGGAGTCTGTGTCACGTCCTTGGGACGTGATGGTGGCAGCAGGGACTCAGGGACACAGAGACTCGGGGACTTGGGGACTCAGGGCCAAGCTCCGCTCCCAGTGACGCCGGTGGCAACCCAAGACAACGCCAGGAGCCAGTCCAGGGCTGGCATCGGGCATGTGGCCCTGGATTCACTCCCCCTGCGGGAATCACCCTGGGTTTGAGGTGACAAACAACCAGAGAGTGTCAGCAGGGATATCCTTGGCTGGAACATCCCAAGCTCCCTGTTTGGGAGTGTTTTAGGGATGGCAATGCCGGGGCTCCCCGTGGCTGGCGCTGAGTGATCCATAGGGGCTGGAGAGGTGCTTCCCTGGGAGCGTTTTTAGGATAACACCCCCTTAACCACTGCCAGACCCTTCATCCAGCCCCAGCCGAGCTGCCCCAGTGGCACTGGGATGCTGGGAAGGAGCATCCCACCAGGCTGGCTCCACCACGCCCCCCTGCTCCCCTCCATGTCCACGGGACACAGGCAGGGAGTCCTCAACGAGGCCATCGCTCCATGTGGGATGAGCTCCTGGATCCTGCACCTCCTGGCAGGTTCTGCTGGGGATTCGGAGCCTGCCTGCATCCCAAAAAGTCTCCAGCACACCCCAAAAACCCTGTTATCCCTCTCACAAGGCGGCTCCAGGACCAACAGCTCCCAGCCCCTCACATGGAGAGTTGAGATGGGATCAAGGGGAGGTGACAGCAGGATGGGAGCGGGAATGAGCAGAAGCTGGGATGCAGAGCAGGGAGCTGCACCCCAAGCCGGGGGTCCTCCCAAGAGTGGCACAGCAGTGACGTGGTGACACCCCAAATGTTCCCACGGCGCCCAGGAACTTCGGGAGCAAAAGCAGCAGGACAGGGTGTTCCAGTCATGGTCCAGAGCCAAGAGCTGCCCCACAGAGGGGCTGCAGGACCAGCTGGAAGGCCCGAGTGGGATCAGGCTCAGAAATCCCCCCACCCACAGCCCCAGCTCCGCGTCAGCCGCCCCCACAGCCCCAGCACAGCCCCGCTGGCGTCTCCCCAGGGTCACGGCCTCGCTTCTCCTCTCTCCGTGCCAGCTGCAGGGATCCCACTCAGCCTGGGAATCCCTGGCCAGTCCCTGCCCACCACAGCCCACCGACCTCCTCCTGAACCCCAAATTCACCCCAGTGGGGGCTCAGCACGCTCCAAGGGGAGCCTCATCCCCTCCGAGGCACGAGTGGGGAGGGGAGGAGGCAGCCGGGCCAGGGGGCTGCTGCCTGGTGGGAGAGATGCAGGTGGGACACGGGGATGCAGCCAGCTGGGACACTTGGAGCTGCTGGAGGGGATGCAGGTGGGCTGAGGGGATGCAGCTCAGGGAAAAGGATTCATCCAGGCCCAAGGGATGCTGCCTGGTGGAAGGGATGCAGCCAGGCCCGTGGGATGCAGCCTGCCACACGGAATGCAGGTGGGCCGAGGGGATGCAGTCCAGGGAAAGGGATGCAGCCAGGCTGGGGGGATGGAGCCAGGCAGCAGGGGTGCAGGTGGGCCGATGGGAGGCAGCCCGGCTGGAGCAGCAGCCCGGAGGAAGGGATGCGGCCGGGCCGGGGACTGCGGGGAGGGGGAAGGGATGCAGGTGGGCCGGGGGACGCAGGTGGGCCGGGGGATGCCGCCTGCCGGCCGGTGGAAGCCGCGGGAGGGACGCAGCCGGGCCGGGGGATGCCGGGGGCTGCCGGGAGGATACCGGGGGGCTGCGGCCGGCGCCGGGCCCCCCGCGGTGGGTCCCGGCAGGAGGGTTCGGTGGTCCCGGACCCACCTCGGGGCCACCTGCAGAGCGCGCAGCCTCACTCGGGCGCACCGCAGCGCCGCGGGGGAACCCGCCGCGGCCCGGGGGGGGTGTGGGGGGGAGACTGAGGGGGGGTGTCGATGTCGGGGAGGGTCGGCGGGCCCGTACCTCCAGGGTGCGGATCTCCTTCTGCGTGAGGTCGTTGGAGGCGGCGCACTTGGTGCGGAGCCCCTCCAGGTTGGAGATGCTGATGTCGATCATGTTCTGGACCAGCTCGCACTGCTGCAGCGCCTTCTGCAGACTCAGCTCCTGCTCCTCGCTCCTCGTCATGTTGTCCTCATCCATCGCTCGCCGTCCCCCCCCCTCCCCCCGCCCGCCCTCCCCTCCGCCCGCCGCCGCCGCGGCCCCCCCCCTTCCCTGGGCTCCGCTCGCCGGCCCCCGCCGCCGCTCAGCCCCCGCTCGGCCGCGGCCCGCAGCATCGCGGTGCCCACCGAGCCGTCAGCGCGGCGCCGCCGCCGCTACCCCCCCCCGGGCGCGGCGGGGCGGGGGCGGGGGCGGCGCGCTCCGGCTCCGCGGGGCCGCGCTCGCTGCGCGCCGCTCCGCGCGGGAACCCCCGCACGCCCCCGGGCCGGCACCCCCCGGGCCCGGCAGCTTCGCGGCGTCCGCATCGCCCCCGCGGCCACCATCAGCATCCTCATCATCACCCCCACATCGTCCTCAACTCCCTCTGCACCGTATCAATATCCTCATCATCATCAACACAGCCCCCCAAAATTATCAACACCCCATCCTCATCAACACAGCCCCCAACCTTATCAACACCCCATCCTCATCAGCACAGCCCCCCAAAATTATCAACCCCCATCATCATCAACACAGCCCCCAACCTTATCAACACCCCATCCTCATCAGCACAGCCCCCCAAAATTATCAACCCCCATCATCATCAACACAGCCCCCAACCTTATCAACACAGCCCCCCAAAATTATCAACACCTCATCCTCATCAACACAGCCCCCCAAAATTATCAACACCCCAATCCTCATCAACACAGCCCCCAAAATTATCAACCCCCATCATCATCAACACAGCCCCCCAAAATTATCAACCCCCATCCTCATCAGCACAGCCCCCCAACCTTATCAACACAGCCCCCCAAAATTATCAACCCTTCATCCTCATCAACACAGCCCCCCAACCTTATCAACACCCCCATCCTCATCAGCACAGCCCCCCAAAATTATCAACCCCCCATCCTCATCAACACAGCCCCCAACCTTATCAACACCCCATCCTCATCAACACAGCCCCCCAAAATTATCAACCCCCATCCTCATCAGCACAGCCCCCCACACCTTATCAATATCGTCATCAACACAGCCCCACAAAATTATCAACACCCCAATCCTCATCAACACAGCCCCCCCAAAATTATCAACACCCCAATCCTCATCAGCACAGCCCCCAACCTTATCAACACCCCATCCTCATCAACACAGCCCCCCAAAATTATCAACCCCTCATCCTCATCAACACAGCCCCCAACCTTATCAACACCCCCATCTTCATCAACACAGCCCCCCAAAATTATCAACCCCCATCATCATCAGCACAGCCCCCCAACCTTATCAACACAGCCCCCCAAAATTATCAACACCCCCATCATCAGCAGCACAGCCCCCCAACCTTATCAACACTCCCATCCTCATCAACACACCCCCCACACGTTATCAATATCCTCATCAACACAGCCCCCCAAAATTATCAACACCCCATCCTCATCAACACAGCCCCCAACCTTATCAACACCCCCATCTTCATCAACACAGCCCCCCAACCTTATCAACACAGCCCCCCAACCTTATCAACATCGCCATCCACGCAGCCCCCAACCTTATCAACCACCCCAACCTTCTCAACATCCCTCCAGCCCCATCACGCCCACACCCACACCTCCCCATCCTCATCATCAACCCCCATCCTCATCAACATACCCCTACCTTATCAACACCTCCATCCTTATTAACATACCCCCCAACCTTATCAACATCCCTCCACCCTCATAACCCCCCCGCCCACACCTCTCTATCCTCATCATCACCTCAACATCCCCCCAACCCTATCAACACCCCCATCCCCATCACCCCACATCCCCCCCTCCCCCACACACCTCCATCCTCATCATCACCTCAACATCCCCCCAACACTATCAACACCCCCATCCTCATCACCCCACATCCCATCACCCCACACCCCCCCTTCCACACACACCTCCATCCTCATCATCACCCCCTCATCCTCATCGTCACCCTCCCATCCTCATCAACATCCCCCAACTTTATCAACACCCTCATCCTCATCGCTCCCATCTCCATCACCTTCCCACCATCCCCATCTCCCCCTCACCCACGCCACCCCATCCTCATCAACACCCCCCTACATCAACACCCTCAACCACATCACCCCCCCATCTAAATCATCACTCTCATATTCATCATCCCCCAGTCCCCTCCCAGCCCCCAACCCCAGCATTTTCCCACTATTCCCATCCATCCCCATCCCCACATCTCCTCATCCTCATCAGCACCCCCCATTCTCATCATCATGCATCCATTATCCCCATGCCCCAAACTCCCACATTTCTCTAATCCCCATCCCCCTATCCCCACACCTCCCCATCCTCATAAGAATTCCCCCATTCCCATCCATCACCTTCCCCCATCCCCATCCCCATTCCCATGCCCTTCTCCCGCAGCCTCATCCCCTCAGTCCTTCCCATGCTCATCCCGATCCCTCTGACCCCCGGGAACGGGACAGGAGGGGAGCACCAGCGGTGGAGAGAGGCGTGATGCATTTGGGGGGGCAGGGAGAACGAGGGGGGTTGGAATGGCGGTCTGGGATAATGGGGGGTCAGTGAGGAAGGGGGGACTTGGACATTGGGGGGCTAGTGCAATAGAGTCACCTAGGGAAGTGAGGGGGGCTGGAAATGGGGGGCAGGGGGGCTGGGGCATTGGGGGGATAATGGGGGGGCTGGGGAATGTGGGGGACCTGAGGTAATGGAGGGAAAATGGGGCATTGTGAGGGCTGGGGCAAAGATGGAGAATGGAAATGGAGCGCTCTGGGGCAATGGGAATGGGGGCTCTGGGGAAATGGGAATGGGGGCTCTGGGGAAATGGGGGGATCTGGGGCACTGGGGGTCTGGGGCATTGAGGGGCCATTGGAGGCTCTGGGGCATGGAGGGAATCTGAGCCAATAGGGAGGATCTGGGGCAATGGGAATTCCTGGTCTGGGGCAATGGGAGCCAAGTCTGGCCAACACCCAGGAATAATTCCAGAGAGATGGAGGGAGAATGATGTTCCCAGACCCTTCACCTGCTCCAGGCGCAATGTCCTCACAGCCCTGAGCTCCCTGCCTCTGGATACACGACTTTATCCACAGCTGGCATCCCCACCCCAGTCCCTCTCAGCTCTGGGAGAGCACAGGCCAAATTCCCAATGGCTTTATCCATGCTCGCAGTGGTCGACTCCCTCCAAGTTGAGACATGGCTGAAAAATCTGGAAATCTGCTGATTCTTGACCTTTTTTTAAAATCAGGACTTGTGATTTCCCCGAGGTGGGATGTCCCTTTTGTGCCCTGTCCCCAGGGCTGTCAATGAAGTCAAGAACTGCTCAGCACCAGGGAAGGGAAGGGAATTATAAAATAAATTGCCATAAAGGAGACTCCACTCCACTGGGATAAAAGCACCCATCCCTAAAGCCTGCAGCAGCAGAACTGCAGGGATTTGGGGTGTTCACCAAACCTTATGCTTCCCAAAAAACCCTCCAGCAGCCTTTGGTATAGCTCCCATGCTTGGAGCTGGCCATGGTCTGAGTGGATGAACATTCCAGACAGTGGGAATGGCACAATCAGTCCATATAAAAATATTACAATATTTTAATTGTCTTCTGTTGGTTTTCCCCATGAGAAATGTGTTTGGAGCAACTCAGGGTCTCTAAACTGGGTTAATGTTCCCCCAGTGCCAAAGGTGTTCTTCCAGGCACGACATCCTGCTGGGAAGGGAGAGGGAATGCCCTGGCATGGCCACTCCACCCTGGGAAACACCACCACTGCATCACACCCGGAGTTTCCCACCAAAATCCCCCAAAACCACCCCACGAGGGTTCATCGGTCCAGCTCAGGGTGAGCTGCTCCACAGGAGCCTGTGGATATCGGCATTGGGATTTCTTGGTGATTAATATGGCAAAGAACTTCTTCAGCTCCACGTGGGGTGGGAGGATCCCTTGGATTTCAGCTCTCAAGGAGCACCTGTTTTGTCCTCTGTGGAACAGAATCTTTGTCATCATTACCTCCATCCCATCACCTCCATCCCATCACCTCTGTCCTATCATCCCTGTCACCATCATCCCTGTTCCATCACCTCGGTTCTGTCCCTGTCCCTTCAACACTGTCACCATCATATCTGTCCCCACCATCTCTGTCCCATCACCTCTGTCATCAACACCACTGTCACCATCACTTCTGTCACCATCACACCTGTCCCATCATCTGTCTCATCTCCATCACCATCATTCCTGTCACTGTCCCCCCATCCCATCATCCCTGTCCTCATCACCTCTGTGCCATCACCCCTGTCCCACACTGTCACCACCTCTGTCACCACCATGCCAGTCCCACGTTCCTCGTCCCATCATCTCCATCCCATCACCTCTGTCCCCTCATCCCCACCCAAGAGCGATATCAGAGCCATCCCAGGGGTGGATTTAACCCTATCAAACAACACCCCAAAGATTTCCCCTGCTCCAGAGCTCAGCCTTTATTAATGACGGGGAAAACGCCTGGAAAAATCCATTTAGGAGGCCAAGAGGCTGCCCCAGGTGAAGGCAGATCCAGGGGAGAGCTGCAGCTCTGGATCCAGGATGTGCAGGAAAATCCCAGCTCCCGGCTGTTCCCAGGTGCCCGGGAAGGACCTGGAGGCTCCGAAGGGAAGGGCCATCTGTCACGGCTGTCACGCGCCCAGAGGGACGGCTGAGGCTGCTGACCTCAGCTTCCAGCTCCTGCTTTCCTTTATGGGGCTGCAGGGGAAAAAAGGGGGGGGAAAAGCCAGGAAAGCAGCTGCCCTCCAGGAGATTTTTGAATTTTTGTAGGAGCCAGTCTGGAGCTCTTGATGTTCCTGCTTCCCTTGTCAGCAATGGCATTTTTTCCAGGGATTTTTTTTTTTTTTTTTTTTTTTTTTTTTTGCCTGCCCTGCACCTCTACTTCCCAATGGATCACTTCCCATCCTCAGTCCACCTGAATTTTCCAAGCCAGTGCCTCTCACTCCCGCCTGCTTTCCTTTCTGGGATCAGGGCAGCACTGGAGCATCACTCCAGCAGCCTGGGCTAATTCTCACCTCTAAGCTCCTTCTCTAAAGGAGGCTCCAGGGCTTTTCCAGAAGCTGGGAAGCAGCAAGGACAGCGATAAAGGTATTTTGTTCTGGCAGCCACCTCTGGAGTTTACTGTTCCTGTCACACTGGGAAGATCCCAGATCTTCTCTCCTCAAGTGTCCCGGCACCCAAAGGTGCCCCTCTCATCCCAAGGGTTTTCTGAAGGCAGGGGCACTGTGTTTGCCCAAAACCTTGCTCACAATCAATCCAGCAATTCCTGCTGCCGTGATTTCCCCAGGATGGCAGGGACCACCCTGCTCTGGTGAATGCCAGCACCGTGCTCTTCCCACAGTGACAGAATCACGGAATGGGTTGGGTTGGAAGGGACCTTAAAGGGCACCTCGTTCCACCCCCTGCCGTGGACAGGGACTGCAGGATGGCGGGATTCTCCCTCTCCGCTCAGGTGAAACCTCAGTGGGAACGCCGTGTCCAGCGCAGCACAGGAGGGACCTGGAGCTGCTGGAAAGTCCAGAGGAGGAGCTGCTCCAAGGGCTGGATCCCCTCTGCTCTGGAGCCAGGCTGGGAGAGCTGGGGGTGCTCACCTGGAGAGGAGAAGGCTCCAGGGAGAGCTCAGAGCCCCTTCCAGGGCCTAAAGGGGCTCCAGGAGAGCTGGAGAGGGACTGGGGACAAGGGCTGGAGGGACAGGACACAGGGAATGGCTTCCCAGTGCCAGAGGGCAGGGCTGGATGGGATATTGGGCAGGAATTGTTCCCTGGGAAGGTGGGCAGGCCCCGGCACAGCACACCCCCGGCCGGCCCCGGATCCCGGGAATTGCGGTCAGGGCCCGGGACGCTCCCGCTCCGGCGGCGCCCGCCCGCGCCCTCAGCCCCGCCCCGCCCCGCCGCTCTCGCGCGCTTGGCGGCGCTCTCGCGAGACTTCCCAACATGGCGCCGGCGGGCAGCGCGAACCTGCCGTGGTACGGCCGGGAGCGGGGGGATACCGGGATAGCGGGATAGCGGGATAGCGCGGCGGGAACTGCCTCGGGGCTGACTCCCCGCTCCTTTCCTTCCCCGGTGCAGGGTGGAGAAGTACCGTCCGCAGGCGCTGTCCGAGCTGGTGTCTCACCGGGACATCCTCAGCACCGGTAAATAATCCCATCCCCTCGGTGACCACCCCCGCCGGTCCCGGGTGTCCCCCAGCCGGTTATCCCGCTGTTATCCCGCTGTTATCCCGCAGTGCAGCGCTTCATCAGCGAGGACCGGCTCCCCCATCTGCTCCTCTATGGGCCGCCCGGCACCGGGAAGACATCCACCATCCTGGCCTGTGCCAGGCAGCTGTACCGGGAGCGGGAGTTCGGCTCCATGGTGCTGGAGGTGAGCGGGAACAGGGTGGGGTGGGGTGGGATGCAGGGATAGGGACCCACATCATTCCCTTACAGCTTAATGCTTCTGATGACCGGGGCATCGACATCGTCCGAGGGCCCATCCTGAGCTTCGCCAGCACCAGGACCATCTTTAAGTACGTGGTGGGTCTCTGTTTCCCGACGTTCCCCATCTCTTTGCCACCCTCCTGGACCTGGCACTTGGATTGGGAAGGGGATCTGGGAGGTCCCGGGGTGGGTGGGAACGTGCCCAGCAAGCAGGGAAGGTGAGGATGCAAGAAGGGTTTCCCACGAGTCAGGCTGGGAACAAACCTCCCAGCTCCTCCTTCTCCGGCACCAAACCCACCCTTTTCCCAGGAAAGGCTTCAAGCTTGTCATCCTGGATGAAGCCGATGCCATGACCCAGGATGCTCAGAATGCCCTGAGGAGAGGTGAGGAGCACTGGGAATCCCACACTGCAGGAATCCCACAGTGTGCAGCCATCAGCCTCATCCAGCCCAGCACAGGGTGGGAATCAGGAGAAGGCAACAGCCAAGGACCCTCCTCCCCTCCCTCCTTTTTGCAGTGATCGAGAAGTTCACGGAAAACACCCGGTTTTGCCTCATCTGCAACTACCTCTCCAAGATCATTCCCGCCCTGCAATCCCGCTGCACCCGCTTCCGCTTCGGCCCCCTGACCCCGGAGCTGATGGTGCCGCGGCTGCAGCACGTCATCCAGGAGGAGGGGTGAGTGGGGGATCCCTCCACGCCCCCTCCGTGCCCATTCCCTGCCAGGGAGGAGCAGCAGCTTGGATTCCCACAGTTCCAAATCCCTGGGTGCTGTTTTCCAGGGTGGATGTGAGCGAGGACGGGATGAAGGCTCTGGTGACCCTCTCCAGCGGGGACATGCGCAGGGCCCTCAATATCTTGCAGGTGGGACTGTGGCCATCAGCCCCTGGCCAGTAGAGCTGGAGGGGCCTCTTCATCCTTCCTGTTCCCTCCTCTTCCTCAGAGTACCTCCATGGCCTTTGGGAAGGTGACAGAGGAGAACGTTTACACCTGCACGGGGCATCCCCTCAAGTCTGACATCGCCAACATCCTCGACTGGATGCTCAACCAGGATTTTTCCACCGCCTACCGCAGTATCCTTTGCCCCGGGGGTTATTCCCATCTGGGATAAACCCTGCTCTTCCCCAGGGATCTCTGTGGTCTCTGGTGGGGGTGATGCTCGCTGGGGAGGCCGCTCGGGGTTGCTGCAGAGATGAGGAGCAGATCTGGCAGGGAAATGCCTGGAAGCAAGGCCTTGACTCACTCTCATCCCAGAAATCATGGAGCTGAAGACGCTGAAGGGCCTGGCCCTGCAGGACATCCTCACTGAGATCCATCTCTTCGTGCACAGAGGTGGGGAAAGGGTCTGGCTCCAGATGATCCTGGAGAGGCCAAACTTCCCCCTGCCCCTCACTGAAGTGTTTCCTTCTCTCCACAGTCGACTTCCCCCCCTCCATCCGCATCCAGCTGCTGATCAAGCTGGCAGACATCGAGTGAGTGTCACTTCCCCAGTCTGGGGTGGTTCCTGCTGGTCGCTGGGCACTGCTGGCACACAGCCCATGGCTTTGGGGGGCACCCACAGTGGCAGAAACCCCCAAAGCTGTCCTTATTCCCTCTCCAGGTACCGCCTGGCTGCTGGCACAAGCGAGAAGATCCAGCTGAGCTCCCTCATCGCTGCCTTCCAGGTCACGAGGGACCTGGTGGTGGCTGAAGCCTGAGCCCTGCCGGGTGGATCTGCTGCTGGATTTGGGAAGGACCATCAGGCCCACGCCTGGAGCTGCTCCCTGCAGCTTCCCAGTTCCTTTCTGGAAGCCTTCAGTGCAGTCAGGGTAAAAAGGTTGTTAAAAGGTAGCATTATTCCCAAGCTCCGTGGGAAAATACAGGTGCCTCCAAAGCCCAGCAGGTTGCACTGGTCTTTGCTTTTCCCCCCTGAAGGGAGCTGGGGGGGTAGGGGAGCACCAGCTTTCTGTGTTCAGCTGTTCCCAAGGGAAAAACAACATCCTGGGGATGTTTGGGGGAGAATTCCCTCCACAAAGCCTGCCAGCACACAGGAAATGTGCTGTTGCTTCAGCCGCCAGCTAAGCTGGAGGATGGGGACAAACAAAACACTGCTGCATGTTCAGCATGTTTGGGAATTTGGCTGATTGAGTGCCACACTCCAGCACACAGAGAAAGCAAGAGAGGAATGGGAGCAGGGGAGGGAGTGAAGCCACCTCTTCCCGCAGGTGGACACCCCTGCTGCCCTTCCCTGGCAGCCAGGGCGGTGCCAGGCACTCCCAGGTCACCTGAGCAAGCCAGAAGGGAAATCATGAGGAATCAATTTTTATTTATTGAGACCTGCTCGGGCTTGTCTCTCTCCTGCCCACGCCGGGAGAGCGGCAGAGCCCGCACTCCACTGGGACAGAGGGACATTCCCAGGTGGGTGTTTTGGGGGGGGTTAGCCCCATATTTGTGCAGGTGACAACAGCTCCCACAGCAGCTGTCCCACCATCCCACACCATTGCACTCAGAAGCAGAAGCACCTGACCCAACCCCAGCGGGCAGCAGGGGACAGGGGGACCTGTGTCCCACCCGTGTCCCCTGCGGGGCCACCGCAGCTCTGCCCCTCACCCTCTGCATGGGATTTTGCTGGGTTTTTGTATTATGACACCAAGAAAAGCCCTCCACAGCCCCAAAACCACGGGAGCAGCGACGCTCCTGGCTCACGGCTCGGCGTTCCTGCGGCGCCGCCGGCCCAGGCCGAGCTCCAGGGCTCACCTCCGTGCCTCTGCTCTCCCTGCTGCCTTAAAAAGTCCTGTAAGTGAGGAATTCCTTCAGCTTCCTGGGAATGGGCAGCGCCAGCACCTGGTAGGTGGTGAGGAAGGTGCGCAGGGCTTTGCGGCACAAGTGCTTGAGTGACGAGAGGACCCTCGGGGCTGTCCAGAACTGCACGTGGCCATCCCTGGTCCTGCAATGGGATCCAAACAACCCTGAGCACAGGGCAGAGGGACACGAGGAATTCTAACTGCTCCCAAATATTCCCAAGCTTGCCAAGGAGCGTGTGCTCCCCAGCCAGGAAAGCTATCCCCAGGGAAGCCCAGAATTTGCTGAGCTGCAGGATCAGCTCAGCTGATCTCCCTGTTTCTCCACCCTCTCCTGTTTACTCACCCTGTGGCAATGAATCCTCCATGTGGGAAGTACATGCAGCACAGACCGTTTGTCATGGGGGCAAAGGCCACTGGGGACCGATACTCCAAGGCCCAGATCCTCAAGAGCCTGTAGAGAAAGGGAGAGGACACGGTGCAGTGCCTTGTTGCCAAAATAAAGCTTCTGGGATCATCTGAAGACACATAAACAAGAAGGATTTGCTTCCCATGGGAGTCTCCCAGGGAAGACTGTCCCCTGCTGAGGGTGGCACAGCACCCAGCAGGACACAGACCTCAGCTCAGGGAGACAGGGCCCTGACCTTGCTACCCCTTGTCACAGCCAAGCCATGGTGTTCCCATGCGCCTGACCTTTCCACTTACTCCAGAACCTGGCACATTTATTCCCCACCTCCTGAGCTCCTGGTTCATTCTGGTCTCCTGGGCCCCTCTCTGGGTCCCCACAGGGGTTCACTCACCTGTCATCTGCCACCGTGGCCAGGTAGAGCCCCTCGGGGGAGAAGCAGACGGAGCGCAGGGAGCTGGTGTGGATTTCACCGCTGGAATCCAGTGTGGAGTGCAACGGGACATGGCTGTGGGTGGGGACAACATCCCAGACTCAGCTTTGAGCTGCCACCAGCCCCTTCCCCCGCTGAGGCTGGCAGAGCTGCCAAACTTGGCAGGCCCATATCTTGCCTCTGGAAGGAGAGGAGTGGTGATGGCTGTGCCCAGGGAGAAGGGAAAGCCACATCCAGTCCTAAAAGCCTCCCTGGCATTGCTCTGTCCTGTCCCACAGTGTCCCCATGGTCAGTGTAGAGATGGTGGCTGTGCCCATCCAGCTGGGAAAGCCACATCCAGCCCTAAAAACCTCTCTGTCACTGCTGTGTCCCCTCCCAGGTCCATACCGCAGTGTCCTGAGCTGCTCCCCGGTGTAGGGGTCCCACATGATGACACAGGCGTCATAGGAAGCGGTGACAAGGAGAGCAGAGTCTGGGGAGAAGTCACAGGACACCACGCTGCTCTGGTGGCCCTCCAGCCTCCGGATGAGTGTGTAGGATCTCATGCTCCACAGCAGTGCCTGCAGGATTTGGGCAGGGCATCAGGCTGGGAGCATCCCAAAGTTTAAAGCACATGGGCTCTGCTCCCAAGTTCCAGCTCCTGAGGAGCCAGGGCAGGATGGCCTGGCCCTTCTCCCAGCGGGGATTCTGGGGACACAGAGGGCTGGATTCAGCAGGCCCAGGGATGGCTCCCACCCTGCAGGACTCACCGACTTCTCGCCGGCAGCGGAGCAGAGCATGCTGCAGTCTGGGGAGATGGAGCAGCAATAGACCCACTGCACATGGCCCGACAGCACCTGGACCTGCCGCCCTGGGGACAGCAGAGATGTGTCACCAGAAGGGAACAGGACTCCTTGGCTCTGCTCTCCCTCCCCTTCCCCAGTGGGAATTTACACTGGGCTGGGGATTCCCTGGGTAAATCCCAAGGCAATGCCCTCCTGCATCTCTGAGGTCAAACTCTGCTCCCTGTCACAGGGCTGTCCCCTTCTGCCTCAAATACTGTCCCCAAAGGTCCTCTCCCATCATCTTCCCTCCTAAGAGGGATTTCTCCCCCTTCCCTGAGCCAGCACAGGGATATCCCTGCGCATTCCTACCATCCCTGCTCAGGTCCCACACACGCAAGGTCTTGTCCCGCGAGGCCGACACGAGGATGGGGCTTCCATTGGGAGCAAAGCTCAGATCCCTGACAACATCCTGGTGTCCCAAGAGGCTGAAGAGGAGGTGCCCTGCAAGAGAAGTGCCATGCTCAGTGTCATCCATCCCTGGGGAATGAGGCAGAGCCCCTCACGCAGCCCAGCTTGGGACAGGGCAGGTATTGGGGAAGGAGGGAGATGGGATCTCCTTCCACAGCAGAACAAGGGGACAGCCAGCCTGGAGCCACGACAGTGAGGGCTACTCACCTGTCTGCACCTCCCACACCTTGATCTGCCCGTCGTTGAGCCCCGTGGCCAGGACCAGGCAGGGAAGGCCCATGGCACAGGCAGGATCTGTGTCACCATCCTCAGTTGCTGGCCAGGCACTGAAGGCCAGACCCCACACGATCTGCCCACACTCCAGAGTCTTCTCCTTGGCTGCCCCACAGCTCAAGGTCTCCGCTTTGCCGCCCCGGCTCTTGCGCTCCGAGGTTTTGCAGCCGCTGGAGAGAGGCAGGGATGGGGGGAGTGTTCACCCCGAGGCTCCTCACTCCAGCTCCATGCACCCATCTACCCACACTGGGCAACCCCTGGGATCAATCCAAGCTGGACTGATCAGATGGGGAAGAGCACTGGGAGGACTTTGGTGCTGGTGAGTGAGGGCTGGAAACCAGAAACACCCTGGGCTGAGCCCCCAGTGTGGGCAGCAGGGGAGGGGAATTCTGCTCCTCTGCCCTGCCCAGGTGAGACCCCACCTGCAGAGCTGCCACCAGTCCTGGGGTGGTGGAAGGACAACATCAGAAGGACATGGAGCTGCTGGAGTGAAACCAGGCAAGAAGCTGCTCCCAGGGCTGGAGCCCCTCTGCTCTGGAGCCAGGCTGGGAGAGCTGGGGCTGCTCACCTGGAGAGGAGAAGGCTCCAGGGAGAGCTCAGAGCCCCTTCCAGGGCCTAAAGGGGCTCCAGGAGAGCTGGAGAGGGACTGGGGACAAGGGCTGGAGGGACAGGACACAGGGAATGGCTTCCCAGTGCCAGAGGGCAGGGCTGGATGGGATATTGGGCAGGAATTGTTCCCTGGCAGGGTGGGCAGGCCCTGGCACAGGGTGCCCAGAGCAGCTGTGGCTGCCCCTGGATCCCTGGCAGTGCCCAAGGCCAGGCTGGACACTGGGGCTTGGAGCAGCCTGGGACAGTGGGAGGTGTCCCTGTCTATAGCAGGGGGTGGCACTGGATGGGCTTTAGGGTCCCTTCCAACCCAACCCATTCCATGACTCCGCACTCACAGCTCGGCCTCCCCCAGCGGCCACGGGATCAGTTTGACCACGCAGTGTCCCTGGGACCAGGCGAACCAGGCCCCGTCGGGGGAGAAGGCGACGCTCCAGGTCTCGCAGCTGGATTTCCAATCGTAGCGCTGGGGCCGGCCCGGCTTCAGCTCCGCCAGCAGCACCGGCTCGTCTGCGGCGGGACGGCCCCGTCAGCCCCAGAGCCCCCGAATCCCCGTCACCCCTCGCATCCCCCGCACCCCCGTGTCCCCGCCGGCCTCCGCTCACCTCCGCTCGGCTTCATGGCGGCCCCGCCGCCCGCTCGGCCCCGCCGGGCCCGCCCGGCCCAGGGCGGCGGCGGCGGCGGAAGCGGCGGCGAGGGGAGGGGACCCGGGGCCGCCTCCTCCGGCCCGCCGCCAACGGCACCGCCCCGCCGCCGGGAGCGCCGGGATGGGCGGGATGGGGCGGGATGGGGCGGGAGAGGACGGGGGAGAGCCCTCCTGAGGGAGAAAGGGTGGGCACCGGGCCTGCTCCCGCCCGCCGGGCCCGGGGGACAGCCACTGCCTCAGGGACCCGGCACCCTCACCGGGACACTCCCGGCGGTGACACCCGGACCCGGCACCCTCACCGGGACACTCCCGGCGGTGACACCCGGACCCGGCACCCTCACCGGGACACTCCCGGCAGTGACACCCGGACCCGGCACCCTCACCGGGACACCTTCCAGCAGTGACACCTCTCAGGACCCGGCACCCTCACCGGGACACTCCCGGCGGTGACACCCGGACCCGGCACCCTCACCGGGACACTCCCGGCAGTGACACCCGGACCCGGCACCCTCACCGGGACACCTTCCAGCGGTGACACCTCTCAGGACCCACAGGATGACACCCCCTGACAGTGACATCCCCTCAGGACCCACAGAGTGGCTCCCCGCGGCAGTGCCACCTCCCCAGCACCCACACAGGGCTCCCGCCCAGCAGTGACACCGCCAGGACCCAGCACCCCCATGGGTGACACCCCTCCATTCAGCAGCCCCCCCACATTCAGCCCCCAAGGAGCTCATTGCGGCCCCCCTTTAGTAGCACTCCGTGTCCCCACATCGTCCCCCCGAAGAACGCACCCCAAGAACCATGACCCCCCTTTGAGCCCCTCCAGCACGCACGGGGTGATGCCCACCCTGGCAGTGCCGGCCGTGAGTCACAGCAGGACACATGTGGCCAGCCCACCCCTCACTCGGGACTCGGCACCTTCCAGCCCCCCGGGCCCGCAGTGCCCCTCCCCAGGGCAGGGCTGTCCCCCCTCGCCGTCCTCTCTGGCTCAGGGTCCCCGGCGCAGAGAGGCCGGGCTGCACGGACTGGTGCTGCACCCACAGACACCCCGAGACCTGCTGGAGTGCCCCTCAGCCTGTCCCCTCTGAGGGTGGGGTCACCTGGATGTCTCCTGGGGGTCCCGTGCACCTCCTTCCTCTTCTCACCCCCCAAGTCCAATGTTCACCCATTTCCTCGCTACTTTGGCGCTTTGGGGTCCAGACCGAGCCCCCCCATCCTGAGGACACCCACCCTTTGTGCCCCTCAGCTCTTACATGACAAAACCCCCCCACCACAGGCGCCACGGCTCTGCCATGCCCCCGTGCCTCAGTTTCCCCGCCTCTAGGACGGAGGGTGGCTGTGCTCTGGTCCCCGGCCCGTGACGGGACCCCACGGCGGGCACGGTGCCACCTCACCCGCGCTCGCCTCCTCCGCTCCTCCGTGTGCCCGCCTGGACTGTCGCCCGCGGCTCGGGCGCAGGTGGGAAGCGGCAACAAAAACAACGGAGCAGAGGAAAGAGGAAGCAGCGCGGCGAGGAGCGGCGCCGGCGGAGGGCGAGGCCGGTGCTGGCAGCCCCGCCGGCGCTTTGCGGGGGCTCGGGGCACCCCGGCACACATCGGAGCCCCTCAAGTGCCCACCGCGGAGTCTGAAGTTGGCCGGCATGGCCAAAACCACCTCGCTGCGCTGCCGGGTGCTGGAGGGGAAGGATCTGCCCGCCAAGGACGTGTGAGTGGCTCGGGGGGTCTCAATTTCCCCAGACCCACTCAGGGAGATGTGGCGGGGAGGATTGCTGGGCGCTCTGCCCCTCCTGGGTGTTCTTCTCTCCGTACAGGTTTGGGGGGCTCCGCTTTCACCCCTTACCCCCGAAGTGAGGATCTGGGGTGTGCAGGGACTGCCAGGCCCCCCCCATTCCCCAGGAATGTGCGACCCCCCCAAGCCCTTTAGCACCCCTTTCGTGCCCCCCAGCAGGGTGGGCACAAGAGGATCCCCCAAGCCTGGGGGTGATCCCTGGGGGGCACAGCCCCTGCACCCCCACCCCTGCTGGGCATCTGCGCCTTTTGGGGGGTGGGGTGGTGGGCCGGGGGGTGCAGGGGGACCCCGGCCGCTCCTGCCCCGGGGACGCGGCCTCAGCGGAGCTGGCCAGTCCAGGGTACCTCCGGATTGTGCCAGCTTGGCACCGCCGGCCGCTCCCAGGGCCGGGCACGCGGGAACGGGGCCGTGTCCCTGCCTCAGCTTCTGCCCCGGGCGCCGCGCTGGGTGTGCCGCTGGGGGGTCTGGGCACAGCGGGCGATCTGCACAATGACCGGGTGCCCAGTGTCGCTCCAGCGCCCCCAAACCCAGCTTGGGGCTGTCGTGGGGCTGCAGAGGGGGGTCAGAGTGAGCTGCTCCCACTTCCCGTCCCGTGGCAGGGACAGAGAGTGCCGTCACCTCTTTCATCCATCTCGGGGTCCCAATCCTTGTGGAAGCACCTCCTGGGGATTTGGGGCTCCAGCAGCACCCCAGGGCCAGCACTCCTTGGTGCTGCTCCAGCTGCCATAAACCAGCAGAAAGGGGCTCTGCAGGGTCCGAGTGGATGATCCCTGGATCCACCCCTCACCCCTCCATCCTGTGCTCCCGGTGAAAAAGGCCTGGTCCGGTGTCACCCTGGCCCCGTGGGTTGTCACAGAGACTCGGGCTGGGCTGTGCTGCTGGACAGGCAGCGGTACCCGCGGGTGGGTGGCACAGGGACATGCGGCGATGGCTCGAGGTGCCCCACAGAGGGGGTCAAGGGATGTCCCCATCCCGGTGTCAGCTGCAGGACCAGGCTGAGACCGGGCAACTCATCTCACCCCCGGGGCTGGGGTTTCACTGTCGGGGTTTGAGGGCGGGGGGAGATTCCCGAGTGGAGCTGACCCAGGGCACCCCCATCCTCTGCCCAGGTCCGGCTCCAGCGATCCCTACTGCGTGGTCAAGGTGGACAACGAGGTGGTGGCCAGGTACAGGGACACTGTCCCACGCTGGGAGGGGACATGCAGGGGTGGAGGATCTGCCCTGGGGGGGAAACCACCTCTGCTATCCCGGCAGGACGGCCACGGTGTGGAAGAGCCTGAACCCTTTTTGGGGTGAGGAAATCACGCTGCTTCTGCCCCGTGGGTTCCACAGCCTCACCATCTACGTGCTGGATGAAGACACCATTGGGTAGGGGGACCACACGGGCAGAGTGGGATCTGGGGACACCCCCGAGGGGGGGCAGGTCCCCAGCAGTGTCCTGCTGTCTGTTCTCTCACAGGCAGGACGATGTCATTGGCAAGGTCTCGCTCAGCCACCAGCAGATCTCAGCCGAGCCGCGGGGTGAGTGGGGGGCACGGTGGGATAGGGGGACAGCGGGACCCATCCTGCCACCATGAGGTGCCCACACTGTCCCCATGCTGTCCCCACGCTGTCCCCTCGGCAGGCGTTGACCGCTGGCTCAGCCTGGCACCTGTGAACCCCGACCAGGAGGTTCAGGGCGAGATCCACCTGGAGCTGGGAGTCCTCGAGCAGGGCCACCCGCGGGTGCTGCGCTGCCACCTCATAGAGGCCAGGTCGGGGGGCTGGCAGATCCGGGGGCTGCGGACCCACCACGGGGTTCTCTTTGGGCGGGGAGGGGGAGAGGACGGGGATGGGGACAGTGGTGGCACGGGATTTGTCCTCCCCTTTCCACACTCGGAAGGATCCTCGCTGCACCAGGTTGAGGACATCACTGGTGCCAACCCACGTGTGACAATGCCATGAGGGGTCAGTGGGAAATGTGCTGCCATCCCTGCTTGGGGACAGGGGCACAGGAACGCCATGGAATACCCAGGGTTGGTCCCCAGCAGAGTCGTTGGCTCTCACACCATGTTTTTGCCTTTTGGTTTCGAAATGTGGGGAAACTGAGGCACGGCTCAGGCTGCCAGTGTGTAGCTGTGTGTACAAGTGTGTGCACGCGTGTTAGAGTGCACAGGGACACAAACACGCACACGGTGACACGCACGCAGACACACACAGCAGACAGATGGAGCAGCCGGCAGAGGCAGCATCCCGCTGCCATGGCAACCAAAGCGGCTACCAAGGCAACAGGATGGCCACGGGGACAGGGTGGCCATGGGGACAGCCAGGAGGGACGGCAGCACCCTCACTGGGGACTGGAGGAGGAAGGGCTCCCCTGGAAATGGGGCACGGTGTCCCCAGAATCCCTGGCTCCTGCAGGGCCTGCCCCATGTGCCCAGGCGAGCCTGGAACAAAGGGGGCACGTGGGGCTGCAGGGACCGTGGTGCTTGGGGACAAACCCCCTGCCACACTGTGCCCGCTGGCCCCCATGTCCTCAAGGGTGACCTGGCCCCCGGGACCCCTCGGCTCCTCGGACCCCTTTGGGCGGGTGGTCGTGCTGCGGGCAAACGTTGGACACAGCGGTGAGTCAGTGCTGGGTGCTGGGTGTGACACCCGCACCCCACGGGCCCCAGGAGGCTCAGGCACCCTCAGGAACCCTCAGACAGCCCTCGGCCACCGGTCCCCTGTGCCCAGCAGGTGATAAAAAAACCCGCTTCCCGCACTGGGATGAAGGGCTGGAGTTCGAGCTGCCAGAAGGGGAGACGGGAGAGGCTGTGCTGAGCGTGGAGGTTTGGGATGGGACATCGTGGGCAAGAACGACTTCCTGGGGCGGGTGAGGACCTGGGGGCACACCGGAATGGGGCAGGGTCCTGGGGGCACCGCTGCAACCCCAGTGTGGGGTCTGGGTGACCGCAGGTCAGGACCCACCAGGATGGTGACAGTGCCATGTGCAGACCCTGCATGTTCTGGGCTGTCCCCAAGGGAGGTGCAGCACTGGGGGCTGGCATGTGTCCCCCCATCCAGACCCTGCCTCTGTCCCCCAGGTCGAGTTCTTCTTGGACACCCTCTGCCCGGGCCCCACCAGGGGCTGGTTCCAGCTCCTGCCCTTCTCCAGCACCACCGAGGACCACAGGTGAGTGCAGGAAGAGGGGACAGGAGGTTGTGGCCAAGGCAGCACAAGGTGGCTCCCATGGGGGGCACAGGACCTGTGTGAGCCTCCCAGTGTCATTGCAGGGGACAGCTGGGTGCCCTGAGGCTGGCAGTGAGGCTGCTGGAGGACACGGTCCTGCCCCAGCACCATTACCAGCCCCTCGTCCAGCTCCTCACCGAGCCCATCCTCTGCCCGGCCCAGGTGGGTTCTGGGGCTGCGGGGAACTTTGGGGTGACCACCCCAGTGCACAGGCCTCGCTGTGCCCACCCTGCCCTCCCCACAGTCCCCTGAGGGCACAGCGCTGGCTGTCCTGGAGGAGGTGACCTCAGGGGAGAGCCGGCAGGACGTGGCCACCCAACTGGTGAAGATCTTCTCAGAGCAGGGGCTGGCTGTGCCCCTCCTGGACTACCTCACCACCCGCGAGCTGGCCAGGACCAGTAAGTGCCCGGGGCCACATCAAGAAACCCCAAGCCAGGGGTCCTCGAGATGCCCATGGAGAAAGAGTGAGGCCACCAAGGGGGAGGCAGGAAAGGTGCCATATGTCCCTGGGGTTGGGCACACCAGGGATGTCACCTGTGCCCGCCTTGCCACAGCCTCTGTGCTCTTCCAGCTGATCCCAACACCCTCTTCCGCTCCAACTCGCTGGCCTCCAAATCCATGGAGCAGTTCATGAAGGTGAGGCTGGGAAGGGACACCTCCATGATGTCTCAGCAGGGCGTTTGGGGACAAGGAGGGTGCCTTTTCACCCCTTGCAGGTGGTGGGGCTGCCCTACCTGCATGAGGTCCTGAAGCCAGTGGTGAACCGCATCTTTGAGGAGAAGAAATATGTGGAGCTGGACCCCAGTAAGATGGAGCTGAGCCGGGGCAGGTGGGCACAGGTGGATGTCTGGGAGAGGCACAGGACACCTGAAATGTCCCTGCAGGAAAGGGACACCTATTGCTGCTGAGCCCATGGGTCACTTTTGGCTTGTTCCTGGTGTCCCTGACCCAGCGATGTCCCCACAGGAGGATCTCCTTCAAGGGGTCCCTGTTGGAGGCACAGGTGCAGGAGAGCAGCCTGGAGCTGCTGAAGGGCTACCTGGGGGACATCATCGATGCCATTGTGGGCTCGGTAGACAAGTGTCCCCTCCCCATGAGAGTGGCCTTCAAGCAGCTCCGCAGGCGGGTGGAGGAGCGATTCCCCTTGGCACGGCACGAGGTGGGGCCCACAGTGGGGCTGGGGGTCTGCACAACCCCAGGACCACCAGCCCAAGCTCTGAGCTGTCGCTGTCCCCAACCCTGTCCCCGTCCCCATCCAGGAGGTCCGGTACTTCTCCATCAGTGGGTTTCTGTTCCTTCGCTTCTTCGCTCCCGCTGTGCTCACCCCGAAGCTGTTCAGGCTCCGGGAGCAGCACGCGGAGCCCTGCACCGGCCGCACGCTCCTGCTGCTCGCCAAGGTGGGGGAAAGGGTGGGGACACCAGAGAGGGGTGGGGACCTCAGAGAGAGAGGGGATGGGGACATTGGGGATGAATGGGGACCCTTGGGGAGGGTGAGGGACCTGGGGAGTGATGAGAACCTTGGGGAGGAGTAGGAAGCCTTGACATGGATAGGGACCCTGGGAAGGGTGGAGGACCTGGGGAGGGATGGGGATCCTTAGGGAGGGTGGGAGTCCCAGGGAGGGATGTGGATCCTTGGGGACGGATAGGGATCCTGAGGAGGGATGGGAACTCCAGGGAGGGATGGGAACCCTTGGAGAGAGATCCTTGGGGATGAATGGGGACCCTTGGGGTGGGTGAGGGACCTGCAGAGGGATGGGGACCACTGGGAGAGACGAGGATTGTGAGGAGGGACGGGGAGTCCAGGGAGGGTTTGGGACTTCAGAGAGAAACCTCAGGAAGGACAGAGACTCTTGTGGGATGTGGACCCTGTGGAAAGATGGGAACCCACAAGGAATGGGGAGGCAAAAAAGGCAGGAGACCCTGGGGAGGCACAGAAACCCCAGGGAATGATGGGGACCTCAAGGAGGGCAGAGCTATTCCTGCCCCTGCCCCACACACCATGGGCTGGCTCCTTCCTGTGCCACTTGAGGCCAGGCCTGCCTGTCCTCAGGCTGTGCCACCACAAGCTGGGCATGGCACAGGAGCAGAAGTTGGGTCCCATCACCCCTCCAGCTGCTCCACTTTTCCCACCCCAACCCTTGAGCCCTCGGGGTGCAGGGGAGCAGCCAAGGGGGTCCAGGGGGGTCACACCAGAAGGGACACAGCAGTGTGACCCCTTCCCTGTGTGGGACAGGCACTGCAGACCATCGGGAACCTGGGGCTGCAGCTGGGGCACGGCAAGGAGCCATGGATGGCCCCGCTGAACGCTGTCCTCCCGCCCAGTGTCACCCGTGTCCGGGCCTTCCTGGATGCCCTGGTCACCGTGGAGAGCCCCGAGGGTGAGCGGGGACAGCAGGCAGGGAGGGGACATTGCTGGTGCCGGGTCAGTGGCATCACCCTGCTGCTGCCGGGAGCACCCTCGGGCTATGGTGGCATTTGGGGTGACACCACTCCCTCCCTCCCTGCAGTGGGTGAGGCGCCAGTGCCACAGGGACATTCCCAGCCCTCGGCCACCATCAAGGAGGGTCCCCTGCACACCTGCCTGGACGGGGGGGTGGCACTGCTGCCCCGCTTCGCCTTCAAGAAGAGGCACTTCAGGCTCAGCACCCAGGCCCTGGCCTGTGCCAAGACCCCCGGGGGGCAGGTGGGTGCTCCCCCGACCCCCACCCTAAGGCAGGTGCCCAGAGGGGAGGGGAAGGACGTGGGAACATATTTTGGGGTGTTTGTGCATATCCAGCTGTGCTGCTGCATCCCTGTGCCTGCACATGGGGGGTGCAGCAGGTGGGGGGTACAGGTGTGGGCACATCTTTTGGGGTGTTTTGGGGTATCCGGGTGAGCTGCTCCATCCCAGTGGAGTGAATGGGGGATACGGACATAGGCCCATATTTTGGGATGTTTGGGAGTATCCAGGTGAGCTGGTCAATCCCAATGGAACAAGGGGAGATATGGATGTGAGTCCATTTGGTTTGGGGTGTTTGGGGTTCCCCAGGTATTCCATGGATATGGGTAATGGATATGGACATGGGCACATATTTTGGGGTATTTGGGGATATCCAGGTGCACTGTTCCACCCCGGTGGAGTGAGTGAGCAATTTGAACATGGACTAACACCTTGGGGTGTTTGGGGGTCCCCAGGTGCTCGGCTCCATCCCGGTGGAGTGGGTGAGGGATACAGACGTGGGTGCACACATTTTGGGGTATTTGGGGTCCCCAGGTGCTCAGCTCCATCCCAGTGGAGCAGATCCAGGCAGTGGAGCAGGTGGACAAGGGCACCTTCCAGCACCCCCACGTCCTGCAGGTTGTGGCACAGGATGACACCGGGCAGCTCCACACCACCTACCTCCAGTGCAAGGTGGGT